>NC_091393.1:89022814-89691981 GCF_032191515.1 Phaenicophaeus curvirostris | reverse complement strand
TTATTTGTCACTGAAGCATTTTCTGCAGATGTTCCTACTTCAGAGATGTTCAGTCAGTTAGGTGTAAAGATGCGCTGAATAGGTCACCGTCACTTAGGGTCAGGGAAATGCTACCCCCAGACACATAATTAACATGGCTGACTGATTATTGCCCAATGAAAAATCTAACTATCCGTCCATTTAAATATTTATTTTCAGGCTCTGGAGTTGACTAGTATTTTCCTTATTATAAATAAATAAATAAATAAATAAATAAATAAATGAAAAACGCTTTGCATTTACTCTTCCTAGAAAGGAAAAATGTTGGCCGACGTACTATCCTGTGGGGATTAATCACAGTGCTATTCACATTACAACACGCAAAGTAACGTGTGTAATCCAGTCTGACATGAAAAATTGCTAATAACATCCCAAAAGGAAACAGCTATGAACTGCTCTAATGCCTGCAGAGTAGGGGAGATCTTTGGGAACTCAATATTACGAGGAGGTCTCTTCAAAGCCCCTGTGGGGCTTCATTCACTATTATGTTTGTGGGCTGCTCTCTGTGGCCTGTTGTACTGGGTTCAAAGGGGCCCAGCCCTGCAGATGTGACTCAGATAGAATGAAGTCGGACCTTAAAAGATAATTCCTAGCCTATGAAAAAAGCCTGTGTGTCTTTACATGGGTGGGAGGCCTGGAAGCTCATGGGTTTCACACTGCTGGCTCCATTGCAGAGCAGCATCCCCTACTTGGAAAACTTTCATATGCACAGGTAGAAATTGAATGGCAAATATTCAGCTTAAAACCCAAGTTGTCACTTCCGTGCTTGAAGTTGACATGAGTGCAATGATGCAGGGAGAGGTAGAACATTTTGCATTTAGACTTCATGCTTCTCATGGAGGTTCTTGTAATTGCCTCCCTCCCATCCCCAGCGACTTGGAATGGAAGCATCTCATGTTGGTGCTCTGGAGAGGACACCAAAATTGAAAGGTGTGAACTCTTTCCCAAGCACGAAAGCAAAAATCTTTTACCCTTGTGAGCTAACATCACTGTGTACACCAAAAAGCTGGTTATCTACTATATTTCTTGCTTTCTAGTATCGTGTAGTCAATTCCTTCCCTGTGGTTAATGCCCAGCAATACTAAGGGTGATGAACAGCACATAAGCTGTTGTTTGAACTGCCTGAACCAAAAAATGTATCATTTTTTATAGTAAGGCAAGAATAAGACAAGCATGGTATGGTTTGTAGATGTATTACCCAAACAGCAGAGTGGTTATGTGAATTTTTAAGTTATTTCTTTGATCTGGAATAAGTGAAACATAATAGTTATTTTCTTCCCTGATAATTATTGCTGGAATAGAACATCTATAAAAATGTTTCTTTCTGTGCAGTTTATTAAATGAAAAGTTTCCAAGGAAGACAGCCTGTCTTTGGGAGAAGAGAAAAATGTGTAGGGGCTGGATGGTAAACAGAGGGCTTCTGCAGGCTGTGGGGCTTCTGGAAGCTGTTTGTCAGCTAGTGTCAGAGGGAGCTGATCTGGTGCTTATCCAATAGCAAAACATGGCTAGCAAACTGCTCGTGTTTTGCCACTGGTGATAGGTGAGGGAGGTTCCAGAGCTCTATCTTGTGTCAGGTTAAACATGCACATTTCCAGACAAGTTTTCTGAAGGTGGCTTCTAAAGGGAGAAGAATAAAAGCCTGAAGTAGAGGATGCTGGCCCAAATCTGGCAATGTGACATGCATTCAGTAAATGAGTGAGATATTACCTGGGTGTCTGTTTGCCACAGGAATGGTTGAAGTGGCCCCTACTGCAAGTCAGAGAACTCCTCTTGCTGGAGTGGGCAAAGAATAGCAAAGAGGGAATACTTGCTATTATAAGAACAGTGGCTATTGGCTGGCTGTGTATTAGCAGTTCTAGAGGTGCAAAGCCATATTTCTGTAATAAAAATGGAAAATATTACCTTTATGGAGATGACCATAAAATGACCTCCTCTGCCAGGGGAGGTTCAGGCTCGACATAAGGAAAAAATTCTTCACTGAAAGGGTCATTAGGCAATGGAGCGGTCTGCCTAGGGAGGTGGTTGACTCGCCTTCCCTGGAGGTGTTTAAGGTGCAAGTGGATGAGGTGCTGAGGGGCATGGTTTAGAGATTGGTGGGAATGGTTGGACTTGATGATCCGGTGGGTCTCTTCCAACCTGGTGATTCTATGATACTATGACCTCAATCTTTCAACTGACTCATGGTTCAACATAATGATTGCTTTTGAATCTTTAAAAGCAGAGGGTAAGAAGGTGGTGCTGGTGTCTGAGGCAACTATTTAGGAGGGATTACCAAAATTTGGAGGTAACTGTGTTTTGGGGGCTTATGAGAGTGTCCATTTGGCTCACTTGTGAAACAACAGTGACACTTAGAAAACTCAAATAAGTTTAACATATCCTAGCTCAGCCACCACTTGGAGCACAACACATCCATTGAAGAGGATGGGTTTTTAGTTGTAGGCTTCTGAAAGAGAAGGGAAGACTCTCAAGAAAGCCATCTTACGGGGGTCTTGTGCACTGCAGCCACAGAAGCAAACCATTAGCTGAAGGCTTGCTTGCTTGTTTTAAAACTACAAACAACATTCAGAGAGATGCTATTTCTTTGATAGCTTTAATCTCTGGTTGTGACCCAAGTTAAGTGCAGAGGTAGCAAGGGCTTCCTATGCATGGATAACTTTTGTACTACTTCCCACACGGAGAGGGAAACATAGCCATAAATGCAAGGGTAAAATATCAAGCACATTTCTTTCCTTAAAGACAATTGTGTTTGTTTCCCCTCCTGCTAATTATATCCTTTAAATCCCTCACTCTCCAAACTCATACAGTAACATTTTGTTACCTACATACTGTCAGCAGACTTTACAAAGATCTCTAACACATGTTATAAAAGTTATTGCTATAGTACTATATATAACAGCTTTGCATAAGAGAATAGAAGGCTGCTACATTTAGAAAATGCAGGTGCTATGTAAGCCCCTTTCTGAAAGAAAGAACTTAGCTCAGTTTCCTTTGAAGAACCAGAGACTTGAAATTGAAAACTGTATTAATGCCATTGTCTCCTTGTATCAGCAGGTTCCAGAGAGATTCCTGGAAGTGGCTCAGATCACGTTACGGGAGTTTTTCAATGCCATTATCGCAGGCAAAGATGTTGATCCTTCCTGGAAGAAGGCCATATACAAGGTCATCTGTAAACTGGACAGTGAGGTCCCCGAGATTTTCAAATCCCCGAACTGCCTACAAGAGCTTCTTCATGAGTAGAGAGTTCAGCAGCTATTTATGAATGTATGAAAGTAGCAGTCCCCTTCTGATGCCCAAGTCATGTGTGTCTCTTTTAATTTCATATATATGTGTATCACATACATATATATGTATATGAAATTAGATGGTGATCCCTCCTGGATTTAAGTTTTCGTTCCAAGGGGATCATTATTTTACTTCAGCCTTTGGTTTACTTTTGCCCGAGACCCTTAACATTTGGAGAATCAACGGGGTTAATTTTCAGGGAGAAGAGTTTGGAAGTGTGTAAAAGCTTGTCTTAGCAAGTTAGGGCATTATGTTTAAAAATGCTTTGTCAGATTTATTGCTTGCTGCAAAGTGGCATTTTGTCTTGGTGAGACTAGTGTCATGGCACAATACTACAGACAATGAAGTTTATATTATGTTTATACTGCTAAAGGTCTGAGCTCTGTGGAGTCACTTCATAGCTTCGAGCTTTTTTTTTTTTAATTTTGTATACTTTTTCACCAATAACTAGATTTTGTTTCATATTTCAAAAAACTACAACACCGATTTTAGGTACTCACTCCAAGAAGTGGTACCCAAAAAAGCAAATCCTATTTTTATGCTTTCCTTACAGAAATGATAAATACCCTGCACCAGTAATAAATATGCCAGGTTGTTGTTTCTCTAAATTACAGCAAGGGATTTTTGCACAAATCAAATGCCATTCTTGCAGGGTGAGGCCAGTAATTCATGCACAATATTGTACCAACCACACTAATTTTGGAATATGGTCAGCTTATTAGAGTGGAAGCATTTCACTCTCCATAGAGTAAAAATGAAACCTTCAGTATCCTGTATTGCCATGTCTTGGTCTTACTTTCAGTGGCATTAGTCCTTAAATTTATTCTTTTCTTAATCCATTTTGCCCCCAAAAATCGTCCTTCCAGTATACAAATTTTTCTGTCTGTATTCAACATCTGTCCTGAAGAACACTTTTTGAATTATCTTAGATATAGTAGAAGAAAGTGTCTTCACCATTCAGTGCTGAGGAAAATAAAAAGAAAAAAAAGACTTGTTTGTAGCTGTGAAATATAATCAGTCTTTCTGTAATCAGAAGAATAAAAATTACATTTTCATAAAAATCTAATCAAGCAGATACAAAAATTGCAGAGTCCTCCTGGCTATGCAGGCTTCAGATAGCCAAATTGGATTCTTAAAACTACAGTAAGTGCAGCTTAAAAAAAAAAATATTTGAGCAGTGCACTGCACTTGTCTTCTGAAGCTGGGGCTAGTTTTGACCAAAATCTGAGCTACAGTGTGAAGTCCATGATGGATCTGGGTTCACCTGAATGCTATGCCACAATATGTCAGCAGACGGAAAGAAAGCTAGCTGCTGGTTCTTGTGTTTTCTTCAATGGCTCTCCTTTTCTCATGTTTTCAGAAAGGTATCATCTCCAAAAGTTTGGGGGAAGGTTGAATATGCTACGGCACTCTATATTTGTCATTTTCTCTGTCATCTTTTGTACGGATGCAGTAAGAATTTATTGTTATCGTCAATAGTGTTTTCCCCTAAATAATTCAGTCTCAATCTAGAGGAAGTTCCTAATTAGCTATGAATTATATTTAGACCGTAAAGAATATGGGTATCTTATATCTTTATTTTAAAATTACATTTTGACTTTGGAGAGTGAAAGTTTACCCATGTGACTAAAGAGCTGGCCTGATCATTGCAATGTCACTTCATTTACAAATACTGCTGATAGACAGAAATGTATGAAAGCAATTATTGTTAGCAGAAAGCCTTAAAAACCTGCTGACTTCAAATTAAACAGCACAATCCTACGATTCCCTGTCATTCTTTTCAAGCTCTGGCAGTATCTGCGGAGTATAGGCAATGCATACAATAGCATGGGATGAAGTGCCAACATTTTCACTATGCGTTAAAAGCAAAACAAATCTTCTTGATCTTAGACTCCCTGAGAGTACCTAATACTGTAGATTTCCTTACAGTAGACAGGACGTGTCTTTTTCTTTCTTTTCTTTTGTTTTCTTTTTTTTTTTTCCTCCTTCCCTTCCCTCCCCCCCTTTTTGTGTGTGGGTGCATGATTTGGTAAACATTACACTTCATAAAAATGTAACTCCAATGAATTCTGAGTAAGGATGAAAATTGTGTTCATGCACTTTTTTGATTTATGGGAAGAAGTGGCATAAAATGCTCAAGTTTTAATACAGTAAGCTCATCATTGGCATACCATCAGATACAAAATATAACACTGCATTGTCACCTTGGACATAAGAAAGCAAAGCCATATTTTAGTCATACTATGGGACATACTACTAGCTACCATCTCAATCTGTGATTTTACTGTTGCTTTTATTATGTTGTTGTTTATTATGATTATTATACTATTCATATTATTATTATTATTGTTATTATTATTATTTGGCTGAAATGTGATTCACATAATCTAAATAAGTGAAAATGTGTACTCAACACTTGATGTCGCATTTATTTATTTATTTATAAGTAGCATAATCTCAATAGTAAATGAGGCATAGGAATTAAGAGTAGAAATCTTAAAAGCTAAATAAAAAACTCCTTGGTGTGAAAAAGGAATAAATGATAATTTGATCATTTCAGTTATGTGATTTTTCTGCATTTTATAGCCATATTGCCTTTGTGCCTCCCAATACACCTAAAATTATAAATACATGGCATAGTTCCTACTAAATTGTAAGTAGAAAGCAGTTTCTTTCAAATGATCTCAGTATTATTTCACTAAAAAAGGCTAAAAGGCAGGAGGCTACTTTTATTGTAATGAAAAGTTTACGTAGGGAAAGAATTTCAAAATCCATGTAGAAACCCCATGTTGTCATTCATTTACTGCTAATTCAGATTTATTTCTGCATATAAACTTGAGGTTATAGTCTGTGCCTAGACCTTAAATGCACCAGCGGAAGGATTGAAAAAAATCCTTCAAAATACCAGTTTTTCCCCCACAAGTACAATTGTTCTTGTGCCTTCTGTGGCTTACAATTTTCATCTTCTGAACTTTATTTTTCAATTACTACAGCTGCAATAAACACCGATTTTTTTTTTTTCTTTTCCCGGCTGTTTGACATAATGTTGATAGCTATGCATATTTTATGTCTTTTTAAAAATTAAAAAAAAAAAACAACAAAGCAGGAGAATACGTTTTTGAAGCAAAGAATTTTTAGAACAGTTTGATAACGCAAATTATTTTTTCTCAATTGTTTGAGCAGCATTCAAGTTTTGAAAATTCTTGTAGAAGCCAATTTTTTGTAACTGTGGTGCAAATCTTGTGTTTTCTTAGCCTGATGAAAAGTAGTATAGAAGCAATATTTCATACGTGACGTATGTGCATATACATATGTAGTCACACACAAACAAAATGTATGTGTGTATGTATGTATATATATATACAGAAACACACACACACAAAACAAGCGTATGAAGTGAAAAGCTTACCTTTTTCCTATCTAGATTAAGAACCTATTTTAGACATTTGTTATGTTTTGTGAAAAGAATGTTCTATTTGAAACTACAAAACATTTAATTCTTACTGTATCTCTGGTTGTTTAATGGGAACGTTTCACATTTAATGGTAAACACGTGGAAGATGTTAGAATGTAGTAATTATTTAAGAAAGTGTTCACCCATGTATTCCTGAGGTTTGCTTTGTGCCTCTGAGTATTATTTAATTAAAGTGTTTTAAGTTTGCAGAATCTTTGTTACTGTACCAGGTATGTGGGTGAACATTGAAAATCGAGGGGAACTTTTATAAAGCAATGTAAATATTCAACCTTATGGCTGTTCTTGCATAAAGACATAAGATTTTAATAACTACATTCTGAAAACATCTGTTGAATTTATAAGAAACACTACAGTAACTGTATAGATAGTTGAAAGCATTCTTGAAAATCCAGCTCTCTACTTTTAAACGTTAAGTCTCTTTCATCAGATGTCAAGGGAATGGGTAATACAATTTCTGTAAAATTGCAGATTTTTTTCTATGTATATGAAGTCAGTTAATAGAAGACTGTTTTTTTTTCCACAGGTTAATATTAATTAAGAAATAAAGGTGAAGATTTTGTGGCTTTAAAGATAGGATTTTCACCAGCAGCATTGAAAGATTATACATATATATATATATACAGAAAGATATATATATATATTAAAAAATGGAAAGTGGTTTACAAAACCCCCAAAATGAGCACTGTAAATGAGAAGTGAAAGCAAAAACTATATTTGCCATGTGTATTATATAGCAATCATTGGTGTTAATAGTGCAAATGTTTCCTTCTGGTACAAACTATGTGTTTGAAAATTCTGATACGCATTGTTTTCAAAAAGCTCCCCTTAAGGAATGTAACTGGTTTATATGAGTAAGCAGTTACTGTATTGCACTTAAATGTTCTGTTGAAGGAAATGCAATTTTGTTTTCTGTAGAACTGTTGGTTGTAAACCATCTATAAACTGAAGCTAAAAATGCTTACATTTAGAGCTGGGATGAAAACTGGTATTTAACCTTTGTATCTTCTTAGGAATATCCTTTTTAGTGTATGAAAGGCGGTGGCACTATGACTTTATTTAGTCTTTTCATCTGAGCCACAGTCACCTCTCTCCTGAAGCAGCCACCTTCTGAATGCACAAATATACTGGGATATGTAGAAACAAATCTAGAAGAAACAGCGAGCTTACATTTTTCTCTAAAATCCATCCTTTCTGCATTAATTATACCACTCGAGTGAGATATTAGACAAACTCAATAACCATCTCATTACCATATAACATGTAAGAGTCAGAAACTAAAAAAGAAGGAAAAAAAAAGCCTCTTTAGGTTGGATTTAATGCTACCCAGAAGAGTCAAAGGTTAAGGTTTAAACTGATATTGTCCCAGCCATTACTCATATGTATATAGTTACAAAAGTGACAAAACACTGCCTTTATATTATTTAGCAATATGTTGTAAATAGCATTATTAAGCTCTTTTTTTTTTTTGTAATAAAGACCCTTTAATTTGAAGATAGTACAATAACTGAACTGATAAAGTCAATTTTTGATTTTTTTTTTTAAATTTTATTTTTTAGCTAGAGGCAATTTCAACTGTGGATTTTTTGTTGTTGTCTATTGTTCTGAAGACTTTGCATAATTTATTGGTTTAATTTATCCTAATTTATTTGATGAAGGTGTACAATTTTGTATTACCAAGGATGTACTGTAATATTAATTGATGACAAGATAAAACAATAAGACTCCCCTGTCCGTTTGGGAAAAAAGGTGCAGTAGACAATTGATTGAAAAAAGTTACAATTCTAGCTTGGCAGCTACTAAATTTAAGATAAACACAGGAAAAATGTTGGGAGGGGGGGTGGATTTTATTTTGTGTGTTTAAAGCTTTTGTATACTCTCCAGACTTTTACCTTTTTGCTTTGTACCACTTAAAGGATACGGTAGTTCAATTGCCTTGTGTGCCTTCCATCTTCTCTAAACTGAATGTATGTGCAGTATATATGCAAGCTTGTGCAAAATAAAATATAAATTACAAGCTCATTGCCATTGTTTATATTTATTTCCAGAAGTTTATTTTGTTCCATATCAAGAGGGGCTTCTCTGCTGCAGCTAGGCTGTGCCCAACACTGTAGTCCACTGAAGGTTTTCTTTGCCCCTTAGTTCGAATTATTTATTAATGAAACTGCCAGCCCTCTTGCAAAATGGATATAATGATTTATCTAATCCAGTGTCCTACCTCCAGTACCAGTTAACATTCAGATAATGAATGCTATTTTGCAATTGTCCGTCAGACAAGGAATAACTCCCTGCAAGAGACATGTTAAGTCTGAGGCACAGACAGCCCTTGAAATTAAATGTACCCAAAGTGAGCTAGAAAGAACTTTTATTTATGATGTGTAATAATCTCCTGGATATACCTGCTATGCTTGTGTCCTGCAACGGGGAGTTCCACAAGTTCGATGAATGTAGAATAATGCTTGTTTTGATGTGGTTCACATTTGTTCCTGTTATCAATTTACCCTTGTTAATAGTAGTGTCCAGATACCATTCTCTATTCTTATTACAACCTATCACTCTTCTTGGATCACTTCCTTTCAAGCTGTATAATCATTAGCATTATCTATAATTAACCTGTTCTTACACATTTCGTCAAAATGCAAGTCTCATTTGTTCATTGTTTTTCTCTAGTCCTTCGCTGATTCTGCTGTTTCATATGTAGCTTGAAATTTTGAGGTTGAGTGAACAGTTGATTTACATTATTGTCTGTGCTTCAGATATGAATGGTCTCTTTTTGGCTTAGAATTGGTGCAGATGGCAGTAAGATGGTAGCTTGTTTGGATCACAAAATCGTGCAAGAATTTTCTGATTTTGAAGATGGAGCATGTTAAAAATATGTTTTCATTTGAGGTCATTTATTTTCAGAGTTTTCCCTGATTCAGCCTAAAGACACTGTAGAGCTGAGCCCGAATCCATCTTTAGCTACATGTAACAATCAAATAAATGCTTCATATCTGCAACAGCAATTAAAACTCCATGTCTTTTTGTACATCGGGAATTGCATTTGCTGGGCCACGTCAATACCAGATCTAAAGAAGGTCTTGGAAGGTCAGGAAGTTGCATCTGTGTAACTAGTAGTCATTTAGGCATATTGTCTCTAGGTCTCTGTTTTTTGCTGCAAATTGCCTAGCCTAGTTCAAGTCTATCCAAATTTCAAAACCAACATACTAGAACTATTTTGAGGTAAAAATGCCTAATATTCAGGTCATTTCCTAAAGAAATGGCTGTCCCACAGCACTTAGAAATTGTCTGTGTATTCGGGAGGTTGCCAAGACCATGGTATGGTGAGCAAGCAGACTGCATGTCTGAGACAAGGAGCATGTCAAGGTCCCTGGCTTAGCCACTCCAGAAAACCTACAGCCTCAAGGAGGTCTTCTGTTAAGAGCATGCAGAGGCATCCCACGTGGGAGCTGCTGAGAAACCATGAAGACACTTTACTTGTCAGAAGGAAGCCGAGGAGAGGGTAAGGTGACTAAAACCAGGCAGCTGGTTAAACGCATCCTAGCAAAGGCTTACAAAGGTAGCTACAGATTAGAGGGGAAGGTTCATTTTTGTTAGGAAGCAAGACTTAACTAGATGAAGGAGAAGGACATCATTCTCAGATGCCCAGTTAATGGACCGAAGGAAACGAGTCTCCTGGGTAATTGCTAGCTCACTATATCCCCTGATCAGTTGTTCTCTCAAATATAATAGTTCTATGAAATAGAAGACGCTATTTGCCATTTTACCCTGCAATGGAAAGCACACAGATCTCTAAATAAGAAATCCTAGCTACTGGCATCTCAGAATACTGCAGGAGTTCAGAACTAGACTGGAACTTGGCAAGTAGTCCCTGTCATTGCAGAGGGCCAAATCAACTTTCCCAGGCTTCAAGCACCCTGAAATGATCCAAATTCTGCAGATCTGGCCATCTGTGCTTGGAAATCCTCAGTTCCCCTAATACCTGGAATTTTTACAATAAGGAAGATACTATGTTCTAGCTTAAAAATCAAAAGGAAGGCATGAATCATCCTTAACAAAGGCAAATAGAACAATTTTATGTCACTGAGACCATCACTAGGAACTGGAATATTTTACATGCCACATTACTAAGAAGCCGAATGTAAAAAATTGCATTTTGTGATTTGAGAGCCTGAAAGAGTTAATTGCTCTCATTTTCTTGGTCTGTACCCTTATTTATGCCCAGCCTAGGTTGTGCCAACACAATTTCTATGGAGATGATCCCTTCTGATCCAGTCTTCCCTCTTTGTTAGGAGGGAAAGGAAACCGACGGGTGAGTTGCAGCAAACAACTGACTGCATTTAGGAAATAACGGCAAACAATTCCGTCACTCTTTGCAATGGGTTATAGCGTTTCCCCAAATGGACTAATCTGATTCAGTTTTAAAAGATGGTGTGGTGTTTATTTTAAGAACGCATTATGGAAAATAAATTAAATCTTTGCTAAAGCTTATTGTTCAACAGAGATGGAGGACATTGTGGTTGCAGAACTGGTAGATAAAAAGCGGGGGTGGGAGTGGGATTGTTTCCCTGCATGGTCCCAGTCTCTGACCCTCTGGGCTCATTGCAAGGCCTGCCTGTTCTCCTAGCTTTTCAGTGGGCAGGGGCTTTTGCAGAAGCTGCCTATTAAAGCCTCATTGATTGGTAGGTACAGAAAATCCATAATTTGCTAAAATGTTAATTTTTGCACACAGCTTATTAGTGTCACTAACATACATTTACCTGAAAGAGATGAAGGACGTATATTTTATTTGCATATTAATTTTTTTTAGGCACCCCCCCACAGATGAATTTTTGTTGGCTTAGGTTAGTCTGAATCTTTCCAGAGCTGCTGAGCAGAGTGAGACACCTACTCTTGTGTAGAGAAAAGACCCCTGCACCTCACTCTGCCCAGAGTCTGGGAGGCTGTGATTGCGTTTTCATGAATAAATCCTAGGTGAGTGAATAGTAGTACTTTCTCATTTATTTGGGAATCCGTGTGAAAAAAACAAACAAACAAACAAACAAATAAGCTATTTGCTTCAAAACAAAACACATGAAAATGAACTGCTCTTCAGGCTCAAAGACAGTTAATAGCATGCACAGTTTAATTTTATTCTTTAGAATTAGGCTTAAGGTTTATTTCCTAGCTAGGGAAAGGAGGCAGCGGGAAGAGAAAGATGGCACAGATAGCTAAAGAAATACTACCGGCTCCAATGTAAATATGTTTGCAGTTTGCAAGAGACCTGCCAGTCAAGCAGCTGTGGGAGGTAACAGGGGAGAACGCATGAGAGGAAAAAGTCTTGTGGCAACAGTGGCCAGTTTCATTATGGCCACTGCCAGACTGTGAAACAACTCTGGGGGCTTGAAATCCTATTGCCTATTAAAACTGGGCATGACAGCTCTTTTTTATGCTTCACCAACCAGAGATGGAACTGTGTCCTAGGGGAAATAAGGAAAAATATTTATTACAAGTGTTTAACACCTTTTAGTACAAAACAACCCTAATATGCAGCACTCAAGGATAATTCATGCCAGCACATGTAAAACCAAGGGGAATCGCTTATCAGCTCAATAATTTGGTCAGAGCTTTTAAAGGAAGAGATGATGCTCCAGTCAAAACCCTGAGCCCAGATTTCTCTGAAGTGGAGGCACTTTCAGATATTTTTTTTTTAATATAATTTTCACAATTTCTCAGTAAATGACACAAGGTTCTGACTACACATCCACCCCAGGGACTGCATGGCTGCCTGACTTGGGCTGAAGATTGGCCATTCAGACTTACGTGCACCTCATGCACAGTTACAGTGTTGGCATATTTAAGAAACCCAAAGAACAGTTAAGAATGGATCTCAAACAGCCCATGAGACTGAGGTTTAAATTGCTTTAATGGCTTATTTGAAAAATGCACACCCTAATCTTGCCTTAGAATGCAAATAGTCTGGAAGCATAAGGATGCTTTGGTGAAGGAGCATATTTCAAATCTTTCATAATAAATTGTGTGTTTGGAAGCAGCAAAATACAAAATGAAATTCCCCGCTTTCTTACACAAGCATACACATTATGATTTCCCAGCTTTTGGTGAAACCTAGAGCTCAGGCAAGGAGCTCCACGGTGCCTTACGTGTCAGAGCTGAAATCCTCAAGCACTTTCAAAAACATGAGCTCAAAGCTTTTCATGCTGCCGGCTGCAAGTCCCCATTTTACAGACAGCGACATGGAGACACAGGACAGCAGCGCCTTGTCCCCAGGACCTCCTGCCAGCCCACCGCAGAGCCAGGGATAGGGCCCAGTCCTCCAGTCCACCGCTTGGGCTCCAGCCACAGCCATCCCTCTGCGTTACTCATTAACGCTCGCCGTTACTCGTTAACAGCCTGAGCAAGGGCTCCCTGCGCAGCCCTCGCAAAGCCCCTGGTTTGCATTGCACAGTTGAAATACTGTGGCTGTTCCTTGTTTATTTCCTAGCAGAAACCTTGCTTTCTCGCATCTTTTTGTATCTTTGTGGGTGACCAAAGCTGATAGTTTAAAATACTGTTTACCCAGCCATTTGCTTTTGTAGAATATGGGGGGAACCACAGAGAGACTGGAAAAGCCCATCCGTGGTGAGGATTTCCTCTTGCCTGGGAGACAGGTTGCTCCCTCCTCAGTGCTGGTGTGCACATTCAGGAAGGTCCTGCTGTTTACATGGTGTTTCTGCCCTTCCAGAAATTTCCAGAGCATTCGGCAGACTTCCACGGGGGCCACAGCCACTGCTGGCTGCGGCACAGGGAGGTGCAGTGTGGCTGTCCCAGCCGCTGGCAGTGCTGGGAAGAGAGCGGGTCGAGGGGTGCCGCAGTGGGTCGATGGGGGGAACCTGCCTCTGCTAGGAATGACCCTGTGGAAAGGGCTGGGCACTGCTCGAGCCCACATTAGCTACTTCTTCCACTGGGCAAAGGCACTGAGGTCCATAGCCCATGAGCCAAGAGGACAGCCGGGGCAGCAAAGGTCTAGATCCCCCACTCCAGCCGGAATCTTTCCCAGCAGTGGGGTGAGGCTGGTGCCCAGTAGACGGTATCCCTATCTTTCACGTGGCTCCCTGCTGGTATTTCCAAAGCACCAAGCACCCTTCTCGTGTCTAATTGGAGAAGGGAAGTGGGGTGACAGTGTTTATAAATACGGCAGCAAATCCAGCAAATAGACACGCATGTCAACCCCAGCAAAACACCTGTGCAATTGCCCTGTGGTTTTGGATATAGTGTTGCGTTATTTGCAAAATGCAGGATTTGTCCAAAATGTGGTATTCTTCATTGTTTGTTTTAATAGGTAATCCCAGTAATATGTAATAGCATTTATTTTTATTTTCAACCTGAAGGAACTTTTTTGTTCTGTAAATATAAATGAAGTGTATTTATCCTTATTCTGATTTCAAATGACCCGAAAAGAGGATCAAAAAAGTGCAAGAGAGCTATACCACAGGCGAGAAAATGGAGGAGAGTAGGTGGTGAGGGGGGGCAGTGAGGCTGTTGACTGCAAAAGAAAGAAAATTATCTCAATTCTAGAACTGCTGGAAAAACGTGAAAGTTATTGCTGCACAAAGAACCTCTTGAACTGTTCTGCCTTCCAAAATTTCTACTGCACTCTCTGCAGTTACTTGTGTATGGCAGAAGCAGCATCTTTGTATTATATGAACAGTCTGCTTCATAATCAAATACCATCTGTCGCTACATCTGAACTTGTTTTCAACATCTGTGCGTTCTGGTCTTAACAAAGCTTTAAAAACTAATTCAAAAACTTTCACAGATCACTGACTAAATATGTACATTTACCATCTTTCATATTGGTTTAAAATATTTCTTCTATAGCTGCATCCCCTTGGCTGGGAATAGTTAAGATGTATACACTGAGTTGCTTTATTAAGCTTATTTTCTAATGGCCTTGGGTAGCCAAGTGCAAAAGAGGGACACTTGCTCAGGCACCGAGAGGACCCATCATATTCTTTCTTGGTGCCAATACAGTCCCTTTCTGCCAATGAGAAACCTGAAAGTTGATCAGCTACCATACCCCAATTACTCAAAATGACACTACAGATAAAACTGCAACCAAGGGGAGAATCAACTGTATGGCTTATATGCTGCTAAAGTGTGTCTGAACAAATGGTGAAGTAAAATCATGAGAGCCCTCAGGAGGATAAGTACGTTGTTACTTTGCACATGCTTCAGAAATGTGAAGTACATCTTTACAGAACTTTTGGCCAACCCCCTGGCAGATGTTGACCAGTTTTGCTTATGTATACATCAGTTGCAGAACACTAAAACAGAGATTGGAAATTTTAATTTAGTCAAGGCAGTTGGGCTAAAATGATGGCTTTTGTTGAAACCATTAAATAGAGCTGCCTAATGAAGTACAGTACAGCACTGGCAAACCAAGCCCTGATGAGATGCAGCAGCTTCCAAACTGCAGCCCTGCAAAGGGGAAGAAGGAAGCTTGCATGTCTTTAACTAAAGTGGAATGGGAACAGCCCTTGTAAAGCTGCGTTTGATTTTGTGTTTGAGGGCAGACACACTTGTACATTATCGCCCTGACATTTTAACCATTAGTTGGAAATGTGCCGTTGCAGTCCCTGCCATATATTTCTCAATCCTATTTGTTAGAAAGTGAGCTAATAGACAGTGTGATGAAGTGATCATAAATTCACTTTCAAAGGGCATTTGGGTTCAGAGCCTAAAGATTGAATATGGCAAAGTCTTAGGCACAGGGAAGAAGGTGGGGGCCAGGAGGGTCATTCTCACTGATGGGTTCGGTGATTGATTCCACTACAGAACTATATTTGCCCTTTACATGGCTGTTTAACACAGAATAGCTATAATAGGTTCCCGATCCATTATTCCTCTTCCTCCTAGGGTCACTATGAAGTTGAAAGAAAATATAACCTTGGCTGTAATAAAATAAACTTTAACATTATCAGGTGTTTGGAAATTGCAAGGTGTCTGATTGCTTTATACACACACACACACACATATATACACAGGGTTATAATATAATCCTCCACGCTGCGCATGACAAATGGTTATTACCATTCAGTATTGGGTTTTTTCCTCATGCAATAATACGGTGTCATGCAAGTCCATACAGCCTTGAAATCCTGCTTGTTGTACATACCCTTCCAAAAACCACATGCAGTATGCTGCTGGTTTGACTGTGATTAGCTGCATTTTTTTGAAGATAGGTGGCTTAGAACAAAATGTGCTTTGAGAGAGCAAAAAATGATCTGAAATGCAAGATGAAAATGAGCATTTTAGCACAAGGCAGCTCCAAAATATTTTCAATAATTAGGAGAGACTTATGTTCTGTTTCACTGTTTTATGTGTTATATAGTATAGAGCAAGTGCTACTGTAGTTAAGCGTTTGTCAGCATTTCTCTTGTAAATCCTGATTTTCCAGAGGGTTGCTCTAACTTGCCAATTCCAAATCACACTGGGCTAACACTCACTATACACACTGTCAGCCCAGATGCAAATTTCTGTTGTTCTTACCAAATATGAAATCAAGTGAAGCTGCTGGTTTTTAGTTTACGGCAAAACACAATGGTTTGTAGGTGGAGGGGATGGGTTTTTTTCCTTTCTGGTGCTCCTGGTTGGGATTTGTGGTTGCAATGGCCTGATTCAAATGTGTTTGTTTTGCAAGGGATATGGAAGGAAGTTAGGATATGAATGTTTTTGTACACCGCAAAATACAAGCAATGCATAGATGGCTCAGGAAGAGAAAAGAGCAGCCTTCTGATCTGGTACGAGTTACTCAGAGTCAGGCTTACGGTATTTGGGGGTATACCTACTAACTTCATCTCAAACTTTGGTTCTGTGTTGTAAAGGCCTAAACATGCTAATAAAGGTCCATTCAGCAGCTGGGTTCTGCAGGAAAATACAAAACTGTCTGACTGACCTGGAGCGACCCCTGCAAAGCACAGAAGCAAATCCTGACCTCCCTCACCCCAGCCTTTGGGACCACCCTTTCAGGTTCCTGCAGGATCCTGTAAGCTCTACTGGCTGAAGCATGAAGAGGCCAAACTTCTGCCTTCAGCATCCCCCAAATCTGCACCATCTTATAATGGGCACAGCAGAGCACAGGACTTTAGGGTTTCAGTCCCAAGAGAGCAGAAGGAGGGGTGCCTTCTACTGACAGTTCTTGCTGGCACCAGTGGGGCTCAGGCCCTGGGTGGGATGTAGAAGAAGGAGGAAGAGGAGAAGGAGGAGGAAGAAGAGAGGAAGGTCCAGCAGGTACCACAGCCTAGCTTTCAAAGACATCGTCGAGGGCTCAGGTAGAGAGGTAGAGCCATGTAGGCAAGGAATGCTCATTGATTCAACAAGAATTTCTGTTTCACTTGGGGTTTTTTGTGTTATTTTTAATTAACTAAAATTCCTTTTCAAACTTAAAAAACCCACAATGCTGAAGCATTGCTCTCCCCTTATCGATTGAGTCTTTTACTATTTAACAACCGCTTGGTTTTTTTAACTGCAGAAGGCTGTACTGAGATGTCCTCGTCTCCTTTCCTTGGAGGATGTAGCCTTCCATCCCTGTGAGGCACAGGCATGTAAATCCAGACTAAAAGCAGATTTACACCAGCGTAGTGCTAGAGTATATTTTAAGATTAAGTGGAGAAATAGGACTAAGGTCAAAGGTTTGCATTGAGGAGCAGTGCATTCTAGATGTGTACAAATACAGAGGGTTTTCTGCAAGTAAAGAAGCGAGGAGTCCCTGGGGGAACATTTTTTACCAGCTTTAAACTAGAGAGGATAAAAAGTGGCAATACCACACTCCAGCTGACTGAAGAAAGTCATATTAGAGAAAATGTTCATACCATTTAGCAGATATCCACAGGTCTTGTACTTTTAAATCAGATGCTCAGCTGATGTAACTTGCAGTGCTTTCAGTTCTAAGGTTTATCTTGCTGCTATTAGAGGTGCTGCGGTATGGCTTGTGGTAGTTTTGGTGCTCTAGACTGAGAGACTGAAGTCAGCAGAAGAGACTGTGGCATTAGTAGTGTTATATCAATTCATATCAAATGAAGTTTCAGTAGCAGCAGGTTAATTTTATAAGCCATTGCTCATGTACCCGCCTCCAAGATCTAAAACTGAAGCTACCCCACATAGCATTTTAGCGTAGAAAACAAGATCTATATTTGCCACACATTGTTTTCCCTACATGGAAAATTACTTAAGTAGATTCCACTTGAAAGCAAAGGGCAATTCCCTGCTTACTTAGAGTTAAGCTAGAATGCCACTTTTTTTTTTTTCCTTTTCCTGAGCCCCAGATTTCTATATATTGATGCATTCCAAAGCAAAATTCAAATTTCAAGATCACAGGACCCCAGCTAAATGTCAAGATTTTTCCACACAAATGAGGAACCAGATTTGCCCTCCATGTAAGACATACAGGAGATAAAACTAATAATGCCTTATCTCCTCCCATGACTTCCTGGCCAGGAGCAGTAGCAATATATATTAAGATGTCAATTGACTGTTTATAGGGTTAAGGAAGGAATAGCTGAAATCAGCCATTGCTTTTATTAGAGTTTAATTCATCCAGTCATAGATCTGTGTGGTAACCACCTGTAATGAAGTAACAATAACTATAATAATAGAGCTTTGCACTTTTACAGCATCTTCCATCAAAAGTTATCTCAGTGTGCTTCATGAACATTTCACAGAATCACAGAATCACAGAATAACCAGGTTGGAAGAGACCCACCGGATCATTGAGTCCAACCGTTCCCATCAAACACTAAACCATATCCCTCAGCACCTCATCCACCTGTGCCTTAAACACCTCCAGGGAAGGTGCCTCAACCACCTCCCTGGGCAGCCTGTTCCAGTGCCCAATGACCCTTTCTGTAAAGAATTTTTTCCTAACGTCTAGCCTAAACCTCCCCTGGCGGAGCTTGAGGCCATTCCCTCTTGTCCTGTCCCCTGTCACTTGGGAGAAGAGGCCAGCACCCTCCTCTCTACAACCTCCTTTCAGGTAGTTGTAGAGAGCAATGAGGTCTCCCCTCAGCCTCCTCTTCTCCAGGCTAAACAACCCCAGCTCTCTCAGCCGCTCCTCATAAGGCCTGTTCTCCAGCCCCTTCACCAGCTTTGTTGCTCTTCTCTGGACTCTCTCCAGAGCCTCAACATCCTTCTTGTGGTGAGGGGCCCAGAACTGAACACAGTATTCGAGGAGCGGTCTCACCAGTGCCGAGTACAGAGGGAGGATAACCTCCCTGGGCCTGCTGGTCACACCGTTTCTGATACAAGCCAAGATGCCATTGGCCTTCTTGGCCACCTGGGCACACTGCTGGCTCATATTCAGTCGGTTGTCAACCAACACCCCCAGGTCCCTCTCCTTTCTCTGCATCCATTCCTACAATTCCTTCACTTTCTTCTCATCTTTATCTGCAGTATTTGCAGTAAAATGATAGCTTGGATAGCCTTACAAATAAACTAAGGCAAGATGTTGTTTCAATGAACTACAGAAAAGTGAAGTTATTTGAAAAATATGAGAGAAATTCAGTAGGTTGGGGATGGTATATGTTCATTTTGCTAACATATTATGTGCTCAGTTAAGGATAAAAGAAAATTCATACTTTCTGCTATGTCAGCTGATATTTCTTGTATTAAAGGAACATAAATCAAGGTATACCACTCAGCATGTCTTGTACCTGAGACAACAAATGAAGAAGAAGAAAAATGTTGGTGAAGAAAGCTTGGGAAGGTATGGGATTAATTTCTTTCTTACAGATAATATTTTCCAAAATCTCAGTCTTAGGATCACATATTTCTCATGTAAATAAGTCACAGCACTGAAAGGTGAAAGGAGATACAGGTCTGGGGTTGCAACTGAAGACTCCCTGGAAAGAGCAATGCTGCCTTTATCTTCTACTATACGGCAGCTAGCTTGCTAAACGCAGTTGTAAGACAAATAATGCTAACAAATACTGTCACAGGCATTCTCTTCAGTGTCCTGAACTGAATTCAGAACAAGGAAAGGAAAGACTGTTTGCTCCAGAAAATTAATCCCTGGAAAGCTTAGCCTGTCTCCAGTGGAAAAATTCCTGGGGTGAAAATCCCTCCAGGTGGACAGCCAGCACAAAGGCCATATACCATTAAGCAGGAAAACCCCATTCTTCCACCACTGTCAGAGGCTTTACTCTTGCTTTGTGTTAGGTTTGAATATTCTTTCCACAGAGAAGACTGGCCCTCTAGGACTAAGCGGCCATTTCCTTTGCTGAGCACTGCTACACCACCAACAAATTTGAATTGAGGCTTCAAGCAAGCATGAGTGAAATTCTGGGAGAGGCATGGAGAGTGGAGGGAAAGGGGGACAGGCAGTGAGTTCCAGTGGAGGACCAGGAGGAATAAGATATCTGTGGTACATGCTCAATCCGTAAAATAAAAGCAGTAGTATCTTCCTGCAGTAAGTACATTGAGGCAGGCTGTCCATGTAAACACTAAGACTACTACTAGATATTACTCCTTCAGTAATTTCGTTCTACTCTCCCCTTTTTCTCAGTATGACAGTGACTGTAGCACAAGCCCAGTAACTGGATATTCTCATGCCTCAAATTGCCTTGTATTTAATTTTTATATCATTCTCAGAACCTATCACATATTTGTTTTGATTTATTCAATATTGATCCTTTCTCTGACTTTCGAGCAGCTATCACCTTCTCCGCCTGTTCCCAGGGAATCTGCCAAGCCAGCAGTTTGTGATTTTGTCATAATACATGTGTTTCGTTTTCCGAGTGACTGTCACAAGCTTCTGGATCTCACAAATGTTACATCCCCTCTTTTTATTCACATGTTCTGTATATTAAATACTCACAAAGATGGGCTTTTTGTGTGTGTGTGCAGAAGCAAGGCTTTTCATATCAGCTTGCAGGGTACAAATCTAAACCTGATTTAGTGGAGAAAGGAAATTGAATTTTGCTGGATTTGAATAAATGCTGCTATGCTGCTCTCTAAAATACAGTATGGACATGAGAGAAAGAAAACAAGAAAGCTGACAGAGATGAACCTAGAGCAACAATTTTTTAAGTGTCTAAGTGACTTGGGTATGTTTCACTTCATTAGTAGACACTTGTATTTTGCTTGCTCGTGGTACAACTCACCCAAGCACCTCCTTCACTTCAGGAGATTGGACTGAAATATTCTAAATTGAGTTCCCCAAAACTGTTCCTTATTGGTTCTGAATCTCGCAGCTGGTAATCATCTCCAGTGTGGCCATGAAAAGAAGGTCACATACCACCAGTCAAAGCTTTGTCCAGTTAGGAGCTAGCCCTTTCCAAGAGAGAATAAAGCAAAGGCCATGACAGATTATGATAAGAGGTGCTCAACCACCAGACCAAGCGAAGTACTCATTTCTCTCTATTCAGCTTCATCTGGAGTATCAGCTATGGGTTTGAAGTCAAAGAGGATGCCGAGAAACTGGAGAGGTCTCAGCAGAAGGCTGATCACTGGGGCCAAAGCACATGAATGCTGAGGAAAGATTGAAGCAGCTAGGCATATTTAAGGTGAAGAGTAGGCTAGGAAGGGGGGTTTCTAGTCAATATTTGAAGTGCAGTCACAAAGGCAATGGAGCTGCTCTTCTTGACAGTGACAGGCAGTAAAAGAAGGAGCAATAACAGGGAGCTGTAGCTCAGGAAACTCAGAACAGACATTAGGGAAAAGTTACTCACCAGAGGAGTAGAGCAGGAAAGGATTACATGAGAGCCGATACATCTGTCCATGGAGGATTTCAAAACTCATTGAGAAAAAAACCCACAAACCCAGAGCTGGTTTCCTTCCTTCCTTCCTTCCTTCCTTGTTTCCTTGTTTTCCGGTTTTCTTGTCTTCCGGTTTTCTTTCTTTCTTTCTAATTCTACATTCTGAGATTTTTGGGGTTTGTGCCTTTTCTCTCAGGAACATGCCACCCTGTGTAAACCCAAGATCTGCCTCCTTATCTCAAGTTTTTCCACTCGCGGCACCTTCAGAAATAATTGGTTAGTTAGAGGCATGTGGTTGTGTGCTGTGTCCATTTTGACAGTTTATGCTGTAGCACTCAGGGTAGCAAGGTGGAAGAATCTATCCTTTTCTATGGAGGGATATCTTTTTGTTTGTTTGTTGTACAACCCCAAGCAGCTTACAAAGCAAAAGATGGGTTTGCATGTGGGAATGAAGAGATGGGATAGACTTTTGTATGGATCCTTTTCAATAAACATTTCACTGCATTACCATTTATGCTATTGCGTCCAGTGTCACCAGGGAACGGTTCAGCATAAACACCTCCTGAGGAACTGTTCCAGAGCCTAATGCCAACCTGAGACAGCTGCTGATGCTGAACAACATCATCAAGGGCCCACTGTCCCTTCCTGCCACTCCTCCTCCTTCACTTCCAGTGAAAGAACTATGAAAAGACCAAGAGCTGGTGTACAGCCAACAAGAACTAAAGATCTTGCAGCTGGTTGTACCACCTGTGCCTTGTGAAATTCCAGCCAAAACAACGTCCCCTCCCTCCCCTCAGATAACCTCTTTATTAAAGAGCAGGGCATAACATTTGATAACTTTATAAGCGGGAGTGACAAGTGCACTGCAGCAGATACGGAAGGCAAATGCTCCTGCTATTGCTAGTGGCTATGGACAACTGACCGTCTTTTGTGGGTGTTCAGAGCCACGCTGGGTGAGCTGCCTGGTACGTTCAAATCCACACACAGTGTGTAAGCCACATTGTGCCAGATATATATATAGCTATTCAATGCCACCCTGTTGAGCCAGTGCCAGGGGAGATCACATGATGTTTGCTTTATCTGGGCTCGTTTGAGGGAGATGTACAGAATCCATGAGTGAAAGCACTGATACATGCTACTGTGGCACAAAGGGAAGAATCCTTCATTTAGGGCCGTAGAGTAAATCCAATGTTCTGGATTTCCCCATTAATATCAAAAGACATTATATGTACATATTCAGAGCACATTGTCTCAGGCCAAGTTATATCACGCAGCTCTGCGAGGGGAATTTTGCTTGAAGAATTATGTAAATGGTCAGTAGCCCTTAACTGATAACATCCATCAAGTGGCAAAATATTAGGCCTATTTGGTTTTACGTTATACTAGCAATTCATGTTTTGATCAATAATTTTATTTTCACTCAGATAGAAATGAGAGTACAGTTAAGATGGAAGTGATGCATCTTCACGCCATCTGATTCACATGTATGTTTCTATTTGTGTGTTTTCACACGTAGCATGAGCATATACTTTTTGCCTGCTTGTGTCCATGTAATTTAGATTCAATACTGATGGGTTCTAGAGGGAAAAAGACCCTAAACAACTATGTCTGGGTACAACCAGGGAATCGGTCATTGTCATTACAGTGCACACACTGGTGACACTAACAAGAGAGGCAAGACCTTACTTTTTGTAGACACTCCGTCTAAAGAGAGTCTCCCAATGCCAGTAGTAGCCCTGCCTTCAAACACGTAACTGGACATATCTGACTCTATTCAGTGAAGGGCAACAGCATTCATATACAGTGGCTTATTAGAAAATATCAGCATTACAGCTTTTTAATCCAATCAAAACATCTTGTACTAGGGTGATCCAGCTGGCAGACCATGGATCAATACCAAAGTTGTGGAATGGCTATTCCCAACCCACCATGGCTGCCTCAGCAGAGACCAAAAAAGGCTGCTAGAGCAGTGCTGAAAGCTGAGCACCTCTGCTGCATCTCTGCCCAGTCAAGGGTTTCTAGATATCACTTGGACAGATTGCTGTCTGGGGGGCATAGATGGAGGCCAGAAGTGTAGGCATCTCCTCTGCCTGACCCACAGCAGGGAAAGGTGGGCCAGGGGCAGGAACACCAGCTCCTCTACCCAGGAAGTTTGGTTTTGTCCTGTAAAAAGTAGATGGAAATCTGCTGTCTATTAGCATCCAATCTACTGTGGGTCACTCAATGTTGTACTAGAAGTACTGGGAACATTTTTAAAGAATCCTTGAAGATAGGAACTACTTGGCAAGAAGATTTAATTTTGTACAGTTGGTTCTCTCTACCAATTTCTGCCACAGAACACATACTCTCCGTTATTGACTCAACAGGGTGATACTGAGAGGAAATACACCATGACCTTCATCAAAATAAGAAGTACTGTTAATACAAGTCTGAATCTTTCTCTGCTTTTCTCAGAGTTAAGTGAGGTGCAGGACTCATCAATTTAAATGACTGGGTCAGCTTAATGTAATAAATCTATTAGTTCATATCATCATATATTTGATTTATACTACCCTAGACGATTACTAGCATGTCATTTCTTTGTTTAGGGATTTTTAATTTGAAAGTGTTCTAATCCTTAGTGTCAGCTGTTCCTGGTGGGTGATGACATATCTACTGTGAGTGAAACATTCTGATGACATATAGAGTGTAGGAATCAAATGTCATAAGCATAAATATTTAAGCAATAAGACATGACAGGTAGAGCATTTCTTGGCGATTATCACACACCTCGGGTGGTGTTATGATGAGGCATTTGTCCAAAGGCCAACTGACTTGAACACACTAAAAGTAGGATGATCGCTTGGAAATGTGCTGCTTGAAGTGTCTTATTGACATTTTTCCTTCTCTTGATAATTTCTTCATCTTCCAGTGGGAGGCCCAAGGAATTACCATTCCCTTCCTCTGAGATAGGGAAAGCTTACACCTTACAAAGAACTGAGCACCCGGAGCTACCCAGAAAGGGGATTTGAATGAAGATGGACCTAAGCCTTATTAAAAGACATGTGCTGCCCACATTTAAAGTTCAAGTGTGGTATTGAAATGGCAAGTCTGGCATTTCCTACTGTAATAAATGCTTCCTGAATCAAGCAGACATAGTCAGCATGGCAATGAGGAGATGAGCAATTTCTTTAGCAACATTCAAGCTACAGACAGTGCTTGAGGAGACAATACCATATCAGTTACTTTCTATAATTAATTGTTCTCCTTTAATAGCATTACATTTTCTGTGAATGATATGATTCCATGTTATAAAATATAGAGGTGTTGGACTTGAATGAAAGTAGCACACAAAATGCATACTTAATTTAAAGTACATGCCTTAATTTAAGGCATGGCTTTAATTCAACCCATTCAAGACTGCCAAAACCCAAACCGAGATAAACCAGCCTAGCTCCACTACAAGCAGCTAGACTAGTCATACCTCTAGAGCTCTAGTCTCTTGCGCTGTGGGACTAGATTTTTTTTTTCTGACTAAATTGGATTATGATAAAAAGAACATTATACACAAAAATAAATGTTGTGAACCTTCAGCACCTAGAAGTATTCTTTCCTATTTGCCTTCTGCATAAGAGAGGAGACAAATGGAGGAGTTTCCTAATTTGGCCAAGTCTATACCATCTCTAGTGATTTCTGCTGTGATCACAATACCTCAGCTTTTTGCAGAAGTACTTAGCCAAGCTTAATACAAGTAGGTGGAAGAATATCTATAAACATCTAGTGCACCTCACTGAGAGAAATTATGGGCCACATTCATGATATGAGATGATATTTGCAAACAGAATTTTAGGCAAAACTGACTTCCACAGCAGCTCAGTTCCTTGGCAATGTGTGAGCAGAGCCTGGTTTTAATTTCACAGATTTCAAAATCATGCTTAAATTTTTGTATTGGATCAAAAGGAAAATCCCACATTCTTTTATCGCCAAAGAGCTCACTGAAATAACAAGGAGTAGAGGTAGCAGCTATGGAAGCATTTGCCTGCTCCAGCAGAGACACTGATGTTTCTATGGATGACTTTCAGGCTAGTGTTAAGGTGAGTCCCAGTTTTCGTGAAGAAAGAGACATTCTTTCTGGTCTGTCTATAGACTGTCCCTTCCTCAGTTGTCGCTCCACTGCAGTTTCAGCACTCAAAGCTCGAGTTTGTTCCCCAGCGTGCCAGAAACATCAGTAGCACTCAGCCTTAGTGGCCTTTAACATTCAAATCACAGGAAGACCAACAGGACTATCTCATGCAAGAAAGTAACAGAAAAATGCAGAGATGGAAAAGACACCAGCAAAGTTTTCTTTGTGATCATTGTTTAACACTCTAAGTAATTAAATATTAATGAAAGTATGCTACTTCCATTTTGTGAGCAATTTAATTCAATTAAAAATAAATGGATCTCCTTGGCTCAGTGGATATACTGATATTCTGCACTGCCCTTAACTTAGTTTCAACAGCATTTAACTCCAGCACAGCACAAAGTACAGCAACTGAAATATAGCCCCCAGCTAACATTGTTAACTCCTTAAGTCCCAGTGGCACGATTCTGTCACCCTGCTGAACCAATACGGCCTCTCCCAGAGAGTATTGGCTGTGCTGTTTAACTTGCAAGAGCAGTAATTTTTACCCAGTGTGTTAGCGAAGATATCTTGCACTGGAGCACTGTTTTCTTGAATGGAAGTAATTTCAGAAAGACTTAGGAGGCCTGCATGGGTCTGAATCTACTAGTGTGCCGTGATCTGGTTAAGTAATATATCTAGTAACTTCATGTCACATAACGTAGAACTATTCTTTTATTGCACTGAAAGAGCTGTTTTAGATTCCCTCTGAGCCCATAGGCCATGTCTTTCTGATAATAAGAGTGTTATCAATGCTTTAATATTGAACTCAAATCTCTGCGTGAGAGAGCATCTAAGAGCTATTACTCAGTGCTGAAAGCAAAACCCAACTGTTCTGAATGGGGAGGAAAATGCCAATCTGTTGACAAAAAGTTAAACAGAGGTGAAATCTAAACTCTGGCCAACATTTTACAGCCTTAACGCATTGTTAACTTTTCATCTTATCTGTCAGGAGTAGGAAACTAATGTTTAAAAACAATGTATTGCTTTTACGGGCAAGGTCAGCATTTGTTAGATTTCAGGGTTATATCGAGCATAGTCAGCCAGTGCTACACAGAAAGAATTGCTCCAGCACCCACAGGCTGAGATCTTCCAAGAGTTAAAATGTACAAACCAATTTAATTTCTATTTTTCCATGCAGCCAACAGGACCTCTGCTCTGACATTTTTTTGTTCAGTGTCTGTTTTCGTGTGCGATAGTGCCAGTGGTGACTGGAGGTTAACATCCTCCAAAAGGTGCTGCTGAACAAACCCTAGGTCAAAGAAGTGGCTGCTGCATTTTGCTTTTGTGAGAGCTCGGGTTGAGGGTCACTCCGTTCTCTTCCAGGGGCGAGGTCCAGATTTGTGCGCCTGCCCCTTGGACAATGCCAGGCTTTGTTCAAGCAGCAAAGCATCCTTGCTCAGCCATGCAGTTCCCAAGGAGCTGCGTAGGTAAGATAATACAGGGGAAGTGGAACAGAGGGTCATTCTCTGCAAGAGAGAGACAGATCTCATTCAGAAAATGCAGCTCAAGGATGTTTTCCTTATATGCCTTTATGTTATACAATCCCACCTCATATGCTCAGAAAGCATTTGCTTCACGGGGCAACCATACAGACTAGCAGATCATGATGCCATTAGAAACAATCCATGTGCATGTCCACTGCACAGAAAACAGGCCAGCAAGAGAAAAAGAAATTAGTGTTATGCAAAACAAAAGAACTTCCAAAACACGTGCTGTGTATGCTGCCACATTCATGAATTTGTTTTCCTGACATATACAGCCTCTCTCTTTCCTTAGCAGTAAACATTCCAGTGGGCAACACTTGCAAGCCTTTCTGTGCAAGCAGTAAAAAACACCATGAATACCAGCATAGATGAATTTTCATTGAAAACCTAATAACAGAGAGGCATTTTTCAACACTCAGACAGAAACAAAATGTACTCACCATATCATTAAGAATATTTGTGGGTTATATGCAGATAAGCAAAATACCATTCAGTAAAAAAAAGGTGTAACAGCATGACATAGGTGATCAATCACACAGAAGAGATTATAAATTGCAAATACTAAAAAATGATCAGCTTTTGAACAAGTTGTACACACAACTTGGCTTACAAAACCCTAATACTTAAATACAAGCATAAAAGCCGAACAACAACAAAAAGCCACAAAAGGTCTCATTACATCAGCTAAAGGATTTGGGATAAATTATTTGACTAGCTCTAGGTAGGTATGTTTTGTACCTTCTGCCCCATGTGCTTGGAGACTTCCCAGCTTGTTTTAATCTCTCTAAGCAAATGAGAGCCCTCAAGGCTCATTAGGGCTATTTACACAGTTCTTAACTGGAAAAAATTAGATCTACAAAAATGAATAAATAAACAAACTGATGTGAGATACAAATGGGAAGTCATTTTTAAAATAGATTTCCAAGTTTGCTACCAACATGGACATCCCTGGGGCTACTTCAAAGAAATAGCTGTGGGGAGAAAAAGAAAGGAAAAGTGAAAAAAGAAGAAAAAAAATATGATGAAAAAAATTATAAGAGTTAAAACTAAGGTTCATGACAAACCAGAGATACCAGAGTCTGTAAAAAAACCCACAAAAATAGCTCAGAGAAGAAGGGAATCTCATAACCAAATGACTTGTGATTCAGTCTTTGCTCTCTGAGAGTGGCCAGTTTTCAGATCTTCTGCCCATTATTCATAAAATAAAGACAATGGCACCTTCTTTTTCCTCCAGGTTATTGGTTCTGTTTCTCTAAGTATGGGATAGCTCTCATTGTGTATGTGCAGTCCCATGATTATTAAGGAGGAGAGACTGAGACTCTTGTTTTATGAGACTAGAGGAGCATTTACAATCATATTGATCTCCCAGACATGCAGGTGCAACTACTCATGGCCAGTCAGTTCCTGCCATCCATATACATGTGTTCCTTTGAATAGCAGCTTGTACCTACCCACCCACCCCAAAATAACATCTATCTGATTAGCATAGCACCTGGACCATCCACATTTTCCAGTGCTAAACCACTTCCTGGAAAGCAGGCCGTGGTTTCTAGAAAGGAGAGGGGGAAAATGGATATTTCAATATAGGCTATAAATTACCAAGTGGCCAATACAACTGATGTGTATGAAAGGATTATCTTCCTCTTACCTTTCTCCTCAAATGCTGCGATTCCATCAGCAGAAAGAAGTTCATTCTTAGCCTAGTTCTCCTTCTAAGTGCATTGTATCTATCTGTGTCCCTGCCCTCTGCAGCCTTTTAGTACTTTCAAAGTTTGACTCTCTGCATTGACTCTGTATGTCCACATTCCCACATCCACCAGCACAGGCATCAGACATTAGATACCTCCCAGTACCCTACTAAAACCATTTCGGTTTTCCAGCAGTCCTTCACTTCAGTGACAGGATTGCTCATTTCTTCTGCTTAACTTCACAAAGCTTACGTAGCATATGCACTGATGAACTACCTATTTCTAGTCTTCTTTACTGCCACAGTAGGAACAACAGAAAAGGAAGCTTTTCAATCACCCTTCATGGCATTACCAGCCCAGCAGATAAAAGTTGCTCTAAAAGCAGAAGTTTAAACTGATCCCTTTACGCCTTTAGAAGGCAGAACTGGAGTATGACCTAGAAGGATGCATTTTGTGGTCACAGGCACCACAGCTGAAGTTCTCGCCTGCAGTGGTCTCAGATGCACAATCATCTTCACCTGAATCAAGAGGAATCACACATGAAAACCTAAATAAAAAGTCAGTCTTGCATCCATAGTGTGCACTCCGGATTGCATCCAAGATATATATACTGCTGAGCAAGGTGAAAGTTACAGCAGACTTGTAATCCCATCAAGCAGAGTTGAATAAGTGAAGAACGCTTACTGGGGACACTCAGTAATTCAAGTTTATACTCAAGTATTCTCCAGAACTGCAAAATTTAGGGTAAGCATCAGAAGCTCTTCCTTGAGAATTCACTCCATCTTCAATAGTGTTAAAAAAAAAAAAAATCACAGATTTCTAATAGCATGTGAATAATAGGATACAAATACCATAACATTGTTCAGCATTAACTATTAAACATGGCCTGCAGCTGTACCACCTGGGGCTCTGATCTTGACAGCTCTCACAAGTTACAGAAGATTTGAATCCAACCAGAACTTGGACAGAAATCCTCTAAGGAAAATGTAAATGCTACAGAAGAGACTTTTTCAATTCAGTAGGAGAAAATTACCTAAGGAATTTCTAGTGGTTGCAGGTTGTTGTAACTGATGGCTTTTGTAGGCTCTTCCATTGCTTGGGGCAAGGGTGTTACCTGCCACATTCATCCTCAGTTATAAAATGACTTTCTGCCTCTCTACATTCTCCTGCATGATTTCCACATGACATTGAACAGTCCAATGCTAAATTATCAGGTACTGTGTCTGTATGATCTCAAACAGTTGCTGCTTTTCACTCCAAAAGTAACTGCATCTCCACAGTGTAAAATCTAAGGTAAATTTCTTGGGATCCTTTGAGACAACATATGCATAAAGCAATACTGTTAATATACTACCAGAGCCCAAGTAACAATTATATGAAGCAAAGATGGCAAAACCTCTGCTTTTTTTTGTCATTTTGGGTTTTGCTCCTTTCACAGCAAAATCACAATTTGAACACACCTGCAGAGTTAGGTAAACGACTTCATATAATCTGACAACTGGAAGTGTTTTTCCCTCCCAAAAGCCCTTTCAAAAGCTTTTGAGCTTCAGATCTGTTCCCTGAAAGAGTTTTCAGCGTGAGAGGTGACAGTCAATTCATTGATAGCGATTACATTCTTTCTCCTGCTTCCCTTGCTTTCCCTGGGCTTGCGATGAAAACTCACTGCAACTGCTCCAAGGAAATTCTGTCATGTGCTAACATTTACCAGGTGACAACAAGGTCGGGTCAGGTGTTCAATACCCAGGTTTTGCATATAATTATCAGGTATAATTACAGGTAGCTGAGGCTCAGCACATTTAAAGAGGTTACAGTGAAGCAGCTCCCTTACTTGTCTGAGCATTTTCTTGGTAGGGTTTTTAAAAATGCAGGTGGAATTTTATTCCTAATCCTATGCTTCTTGCGGTCAAACTCAGGGGTTGCTTTTTTCACAACTAAAAAAAAATGTGAATAAGCAATGAGTGAATTTGTGAGCCCAGAAAAGTGATCGTCACTAATATTCCTGAATGATAAAATATGCTATGAGATTTTGATATCTGCCACCAGATTTCTTCTCTGATGTTAACAGATCAATCCCCATCCTCAAAATCTTCTTAAAACCTCAAACGAGTGCTGCTTTCAACTCTTGAAAGAAAAAACTATCCACTTTCTATTTTTTTCTTCTATGTCCAGAAAACAGTCCAACAGAAGCTTCTTAAATCAACGAGAAGCTTCACTTGGGATTAGAGTATCAGCCCATGGATCTGACCAGACTGGAGTTAAATTACATTTCAAAACAGCATTTTAGATACTACAATCACCATTTCTGAGTCTGTCTGTGTGGATTTCGTTCTGTTTGGTTTTCTTTTAAGCTCAAAACCTTGCCGTCGCCGCAAAGTTGCTGTCTTAAGTGTAAATCTAATCTAAATATTTTCCAATAGAAGGAAGAAGAAGAAGGGAAAAAAAGAAAGGGGAGGAAAAAAAAAAACCCACAACTTTCTAAATCGTGCTGGAAGCTTTGAAAACGATCCCGCGGGCAGGCTCTACCGCCGTGCTTTGCATTTGGCGGCGGGGCGGTGGGCACGGAATCCAGAGGCTCAGTGACACCCAGCGGCGGCGGAGAGCGCAGCGCCCGCTCCTGCTGCCCGGCCAGGGGCGCAGCGGCTCCCGGGAGGGTGAAGTTTCATTCCGCCTGACCCCCGGGCTTCCCGAAAGCCTGAAGCGTATTCCTCTGAAGGGTCGCTGTGGGAAGCCGTGCTGGGAGAGGAGAGCGCTGCCCTGCGATTTAAGGAAAAGGGTTTTTTTTCCCTTATCTCAGACACCTCTGCTATTCGCTTATAGCTCTCTCTGCTGCTGCAATATGAGCAGCTCTTACCAGGTGCTGAGCACTGGTCCCTCCCTCTCTAAGCAACATATTTTTTTGAAACCAGCATCACAGAATCACAGAACCACTAGGTTGGAAAAGACCCACCGGATCGTCGAGTCCAACCATTCCTATCAATCACTAACCCATGCCCCTCAGCACCTCGTCCACCTGTGCCTTACACACCTCCAGGGAAGGTGACTCAACCACCTCCCTGGGCAGCCTGTTCTAGTGCCCAATGACCCTTTCCGTGAAAAACTTTTTCCTGATGTCAAGCCTGAACCTCCCCTGGTGGAGCTTGTGGCCATTCCCCCTTATCCTGTCCCCTGTGACTTGGGAGAAGAGGCCAGCTCCCTCCTGTCCACAACCTCCTGTCAGGTAGTTGTAGAGAGCAATAACATCTCCTCTCAGCCTCCTCTTCTGCAGGCTAAACAACCCCAGCCCCCTCAGCCACTCCTTGTTTTTTTCATCTTGCAAAAAGTCTAACAGTAAAAACTACCCAGCCTTTCACATTCCACAAGAAATTATATGCACATCCCTCCCAAACAACAACCCAATATTTTCTGTTCTCAAGCCTCTATTTTAAAAGAGTTTGCTGCCCCAGAGAGAAGTAACCTTTTAAAAAAACACAAATCACATAAGCCGGCTTTCCACACAATAGAGGAATATACTCTGGAGCTGTAGAGATGTTCTTCTAATCACCTGGGCAGGCGTCCCTGTGATTATGAGAGCTACGGTATTTCAGGGAAACAGCTACTGATCATCTGAGGGAAAAAATAAGACTAGGACTCGGAAGAAGTGGTAAGAAAAACACAGGAGGAGGAGACCAAAAAGAGAAAAAAGTACTTTAAAATATACCAAGTATTCAGCCTCCATTTTTTTGAGTCCTACACAAAGGAGGCAAAATAGTTGCATGAAGAAGATAGTTGAAGTACCCACAAGAAGCCAAGTATCCAGTTCTTTAAAAGAAACTGTATAAATTTGTCTTAGCCTTTAGTGTCAAGTACCTGAGCTGCCCTGCTGAACTTCCTTAAGCTCTGAGGATGTCCCTCGTAAAGGAGCTGCAGGATTGGATGCCCAACCAAGCACGTTTGTACATCTCCAGCAAAGACAAAAGGCATCTCCAGTGCATAGATGGGTGTAACTCTGCTTTTGTCCAGGATTAACAGCTCACCTTTGCAAAGTGCATATAGCTCATAGCAGCAGTAAGAGAGAGCTTTATTTCTTTCACTACTAGCATTTTTGCTGTGCTCAAAACCACGTTTCTGAGTGCTTTACAGATACTAAAGGAACAGTGAAAATTCAGTCTCTCCACACAAAGTCTTATTTCTGTCCTCCAAATTTTTCAGTCTGTATTTTTTCCTGGAGCAGTACAAGGAGGAATTTCCTATCTTATTTTGAACTTGCGAGTGTTGGGTAGAAAAGACGTGGTTTTAATTTTGCTTGCAGTTTGTATGAACAAGATAAACACTAGCAGTGTGGGATGCTGGTTTAAAAACAGTTGTATGACTCTGAGTTGCAAGAGGTCTGTGGTCATGTATTTCTCTTCAATTGCCTATATGGTGGACAACTTAACAGTTGCTGGGTATTTCACAGAGCATGCTGGAGTGTCCTTAGAGTAAATGGAAATTCCCTGTTAACAGCTGGAGGTGCAAGGTGGCCGAGACAGGGTTGGTCTGGTCTAGTACAGTCCAAAAGACAACAGAAACATGAACTGCTCATAGTGTGCAATTGCTTTCCCTGCATAGGTTTTTGGTTTATTTTCAGATGTTACTGTCAACTTTTGCAATCTTAAAGGCAGGAGGTTTGTTCCTTCCACAAGAACTTGAGTGACAGCCCCACATGTGACACTCACATTTTGACAGAAAATTGCTTCAGACTCTCTTTAAGTGAGAGTCCCAGCAGTACAAGAGAATCTGGAGACAGATCAACGAAGAATTTTTGACAGAAAAGTAATCTAAAATATGTGGGATGTGGCCCTAAGTTACAAAGAATAAAATATTTTTTTCTTTTTTTTTTTTTTGGTGGAGAAAATAATTCTCTTGTTCTCTTCTTTAGCAATTTGCATTTGAATAGGTGGATCTGTTCTTTACATTACTTCTGAGAGCCTGCATTTCCCAAATTCCTATTACACCACTGGGCTTTCAGGGACAGGAGGGAAGCCAAAACATTTCAATCTAATGCAAACATGGATTACTGGAAGGATGTTCTCATTTTTTAAAAATGCACTGCGAGCAAGAGCCAGGTTTGATAGCACCTTCTCTGCAAGCCATTGCTTCCTTGGCTTGCTGCATGTAGAGAAAGAAAACCTCACTAAAGGGAAAGGGCAGAAGTTCCTGGAATGCCACAGCCTACAAAGAATGCTGAGGAAAGTGCTACCAGGCAGGCAAGCACACCCACAGCAGCTGCAAGGAAGGTTAGCACACTGTCTCCCAGTGAAATCAAGCGCACTGATTGCTGGAGGACCTTTCCCATCAGTGTCTAGTTAGTCAGCATCCTGTCTATATCTGTGGAAGGCCATCTCCAAGATAAAAGATCCAGCGCAAGAAAGGGATATATTTAAAATATCATATGTTTAGCAGAGCTGAGACTTCAGCTGCAACTGCCCCCAGGCAAATCCAAGTTTCCAAATGTTCCAGGTGTGGTTCCAGGAGGAATCTTCAGTTCCAGGAGGCATCTTGAGTTCCAGGAAGCAGATCTCTGTGTTAGCAAAACTGGTGTCCAAAGCACTTCTTCCTTAGAGTCTAGATGGAAACTTCATGTCAACCTGAACCATTCTTCCAGCCAATGAATACAACAAAGTCATGAGAAGTACTGATGAACTGATTGTTGCCACTGTGTGTGTATATATATGTACGTATAACATATGTACATATATAAAAATAAAAGTATATTGCCTCCACTTGTCCCTTCCCCTGTTCCCAAAATTTTGGGGAATCTGGGGAGGTAGTCAAACACAAAGTGAGAGATCTCAGAGCATGCTGCCAATGCTCCATCCCTGCAGAACTCATTACATGCCAGTTGCTGTACTTAGGGTGGATTGGGAGGGGGGTCTATTAGAGAGAAAAAGTACAGAGTAGAGTTAAGAAGCACTTTTTTTTTCTTCTAACTGCTGGCCTTTTATCTGTTCTCCTTCTCATGTTTCTGGGCTTTTATTTTTTTCTTCTTCCTTCTCCTTCATCCCATGGAAGTGGCACTGAATGCTGATGAGATAATAAATGGTTCAACCCCAGGCAATCATTTTAGGGTAATTAGTTCAGCTACTGAGCTTTGAAGAGTCATTTTTTTCACCTGCCCAGCCAAAAAACTTGGGTGGTTAGTTACCCCATCACCGCTGAATGGTGTTTGGGGAAGGGGCACTCAGAAATACAAGTACTTGAGCTCCTGGATACACCACGTAATCTCTAATTAAACCTAGCCCTGGCCTAGATATTTAATATTTTATTTACTTTTTATGAAATTCCTTACTTGTGCCAAAACCCAAACGTCACATCCCAATAGGACTAAATCTGGGATTTGTTGAGAGGTTCTCTACACAATCACGCCCAAGATCACAGATCAGCCAAACCAGTTGGAATAGCACTACCGTAGGGAACTTGGGGGGTGCCCTTTTTCTGTTTCAAAATAAACATTACAAAATTTCTGTTGGAAGGGAGAGAGGAAAATCATGGCATTTGGTGTAATGACGGGAGATCTTCCAGCTTTCCCCTTTCCCAGGATGCTCAGCTTCTTCACTCCTTCGAAGCCCGGCATACCAGTGTGCATGGGGTTGCACAGCCTGGGGCTGGGTTTTTGTGAGCACTGGGCTTTCCCAGCTCCCAGCCCTGTAATCAGAAGCCCATAAGCCCTAGGGCTGTTGACCACAGAGCAGGCTGCCTTGGAGCTGCAGGCTCCAACTCCAGAGAAGTCCAAGCGATGCAGAAGCAGGCCCTGGAAGCCCACCAGGTGAAGCGAGTGAAAGCCTTCCTGGCAGGCAGGGAACCTTTGCCTGCGTTTCACTGGCAGTTCTCCAAACTTGCCTAGTTCCAAGAAACATTCTGATTCCAACAATTTGGCATTTTCTGACAAAGATCTCTTCCATCTGGGAATTCCTGCTTGGCTCCAGTGTACCCTCAGAGCTGCAGAGGTGACCTCTGATAAAACGAGGGGAGGTTTGGGCTTCTGGATGTATAATTAGCTGCTTCGTGGCAGAACACGTGATAACCAGGTCTGTGGATAGGGAGAGGGAGTTCTGTGGAGGTGAATTGTGGGGTCTTTTGCCCTCCCTTCTGATGCTGGTGAGCATTACAGGCAGAACATAGGATTAAATAAACCAACTGTTTGTCTGCTTTGGTATTGGCAATTCATACTCATTAGATCCAAAAGTAAAGTCGAGCATCCTGGAAACACAGGATTTATCAGGCACTTCCGTACTTCACGAAGCAGCAAAGGAAGGATGCAGCCACATTTCTTCCCCCACACAGAGCTTCTTCAAGGGTTTAGTTTTAAATCTTCATTTTATAGTGCCACTCTTCTTTTTTTTCCTTTTTCTCCTCTTAAAGTCACCTTGGGTGACAGATGTTATCAGGCCTCAGAAGAGCCACTTGGATAAATTGGTAAATAATATTCATGAAATAGTACATGGTAGCATATCCTGCCTCTCTTTTATCCGTTCTAACAATACCAAATTCCTCATCCCTGAGACTCACATAAAGCCCATGACAGAGGGTTCACATTCAAACTCCAATCAGCAATTCACAAACTAACACAGAATGATCTAGCTGATTTCACTAGGGACCTCCATATGGTGATGAAATTTATTCTGAGCCATGTTTAGATTTTGTAGTTGTGGGCACCATACACTAACCCTGAGAGAAACTCAGATTTTTAAAGCTGAGCTGGGAATTTACCATTACAGATCCTACAGAAATAAATGGATGTCATTTGCCCTCAAAATCTCAGTCATCTTTGAAGCTGGACAGAGTCCTGTATCCTGCACATTTACTTCTCAACCAAAACAAGGATAACCTCCTTCAGCCTTCTGATCCTCCGGTTTACTACAATTTCCTAAGATGTACTTTTTTAGACAGTATTTTTGCTGTTACATCCTGGAGGTAGACATGTCTTCTCCAGTTGTAATATTTTTAACCTATAAATTTTTCATATTTCCCAATTCTTTGAAGCATATAGCAAATATATATTTTCATAGTATGGTATAGGTGTGAAGTCTGTGTGGCTTGCCTTCAAAAGAAAATAAAACTCCAGATACATTCTATTTTTTCTCCCTACAGTTTGAAAAATGGATTGATTTTTTTCTTTGGGACTAGGGTTGTTTTTTCTGTATTTTTCCCTTCAGACAGCATATTTTCCTGATGGAACTCCCCTCCCCCCAATACACAATGTGCTTTTCTGATTTACCAGCTCTAGCATTTTCTCAACAGTCATGTGAGCAAGAGCAAGGACAATATTTTTAGACACTAGAACTAAGCAGATGGCAAAGGATGTAGAAGATCAATAACTCTAGTTTTAGTAAAGTTTACAGCTCTGCTTATTTCAATGTATTTCAAAATGCAACAAGAAGAATATAAAACTTCACAGAATGAAATCAGAAAAATCTGCACTGGCCTGGGTGCCTTGTGCAAGAACATTTTCAAGCTGTTCTTTGAAAGCAAGCCATGCACTTGCTTCAGCTTTAATTGTGAACTTTCCTTTTGTTAATTTAATTGTACTTGTGTTGCTGTTTGGTTAAAGATCTTGGACACATGTGTGCTCATCTGACATTCTTCCAAGCATGTCTGCATGGTCAGACTTGAAAGGTTTCTGGGAGCTGAAAGTCATCCTGTCAGGAACCAGAAACAACACCATCTGCTTTAGGTGACTAAGCACACTTCACGAATAGCCATCTCCCTCCTTCTGGGCTCATGCCTCCACACTCTCTTGGGCTTTTCCAGTGGAGCAGCTGCCCTTCAGAGGAGCAGAAGAAAGGGAAACCATAAAAAAGTTCTGGTCACAACAGAGTTTTCAGTACCACTTCAGAAGCCTGAGGGCTTAACTGAAAACCTTATGGAATCAGGCAGTTGCTCAAAACCTGATTGGCACACTGCTGGAAGTGGGTTCTCCATGCCCAAAGTAGGGAGAAACCAGTGCCTTGTTTTGTGACCTTAAGTGAGTCCCTCCATCCTTCTGCGCCTTCACTTTCCAGCTGCAGAACAGGGTAGCACAACCTTATTTCTGTATTTCCTTTCCCTATACAAATGGTAAGGATGGCAGGGCAGGCACTGACCAATTGACCCATTGACCCATGACCCATGTGCCGTTATTTGCCTTCAAGCATTGTCCCGAATTAGGAAAGCTGGTCACTAGACCAACCATTGACAGAAGTTGGAGGGGGCAAACAAAATTTCCCCAAAGTCATTAAGACAGAGTTCACATTAGCAAGGGCGTTGCTGGACACTACCTGGCAGGGCTGTGGGACTACAGAGCAGGCACCTCCTACCCTTCAGCAGTATCTGCCGCAAGCTTGGTGTGAGAGATAAATGCTGGCAACAAAAAGGCTGGTAGGCAAGCACATCCTTCTGTAGCTTTTCATCCACATCTGCTGACCTTTTCAGCCCCATGGCTTCTGTTTGTTAACAGGAATGCTCTCATCATGCTGACCAGGAGCAACTGACTGGGAGCCCTTCATACATTTCCCTGAACTTGGAATGGAACAGTCACTAAAATTGGAGAATGAGGACAGGGCCAAAGAAGATGAAAACACACTTCGGTGCTTTATTTTCAACAGACATAAGACAGCTGAGGTTTACATGATATTTTTAGGTCTTGTGACATCCTCAAGCTCTTTGTGCTCGGTGCTGGCAAGTCAAGTGTCACACAGATGCCCCCATGTATCCAGGCAGGGCCAAGGGACTGGAAAGCCTGGGACCAGCAAGGCTTCTTGTACACATAGGAGGTCAGGATGAGACACAAGGGTCAGGGTGGCAATGCTCTTTTCACAGACACTCTGAAGAGTTACTGTGGAGTTTCCAGCTTCCAGCCAGATCATCACCACCCAAAGCGGGGCCCTGTTAAGTGTCTCTGTGCTGTCTCTAGCAGCTGTCCCTTCCACCTGAGCAGTGTGAGTCTTGGAGCTGGGCCAGCATCTACGTGTGGAAGCCGTTCCCTCCTCCAACCTTCTGGACCTTAGGCAAAAGAGCTACTAAATGAGCCATACTGACACCAATACTGCAATCAATTTGTTAATAAGGATCAGAGACAAACTGCTGCTGGGAGGAGGAGGAGACGGGAAAGGAGATCATTATTTTTAATTTAAATAAACCAATATGTTAATAGAGGAAAGGCTGCACCCCATACAAGGATGGAGGAAGGGGAGTATAGTTTGGTTGTTTAGTGGTTTGGGTTTTTTTAGGGGGAGGGGCGGGGGGGGATGCCATGTAGTTGTTCACTAGCCTGGATTTAAAAGAAAAAAAAATATTTAATACAAAAATACTGGGAGTAGACAACTTTAAAAGTCCAGTAATAGCAAATAACTAATTATACCCATCTGCGGCTCAGAAGCATGCCTGGCTCTTTTCTTTCTTTAAAACAAATTAAAGAAAAAGGAAACCTTGATTCCCAGGAGGGCTTATCTAAGGCCTCTCATCTCTAATACACATCTAAAGGGACAGGTAAAATATCTTTTATCACTTAAATCTCCCTGAAATTTAAGACCAGCTGGGAATTTTTTTATGTGGATATGATTCATTAAATTCATATCATTCCAAAGAAACCTTCCTGCCAGTTTATCTTTGCCACTGCAGTCATCTCTCCAGAAAAGCACAGTTTCCTGAATGTTGTCAACCTGGACAGCTTAATTTTTGGCTGAAGGTTAGATTTCATTTGGAAACTATGGAACTGGCCCCACATATTTCTTTTCAGAGAACTGGTATGTGCAAATAATTCTCGAAGACAACTTTTTCCCCTCTGCTGAGACAATAGGAAAATCCCACACCACCGTACTGATTCAAGCCATTAGGCTTCTCAGTCCTGAGAAGTGGGGAGTTTTATTTTCACAATACATTTCAATATTTACACATTGTACTCGGGTATTTAGCGTCTTTGATCAAATATAGGTACAAGAGCTCTGAAGGCTTGGCTCTGAGAGCTGGCTCGGAGAGCAGCCGCATCCAGCTTCCGCTGGGATCAAATGCAGTAAGTTTGTATTTCAGCAATCTTTAGAGCTGCTGTATAGTGGAGTGATGTACGAGCTGAAAAATAGAGGGCTGTGGCGGAGTTAATATCCTAGTCTAATGTGCAGCCGCTGAGACGATCTGAGCAACACTTCACAGAGTTCTAGCAGTGAGAAAAATGTATGTTTTACATAATGAGCTCCTTCACATATAGTGCCACAAAAGTTACTAGGGAGATGGTCCTTCTTAAGCGCAAAGGAAAACAAAGAGAAGTTCACGTGGCAAGATTGCTCCTTGCTGGCTCCGTCTCGCAGCCGATGTGGAGGGTGGAGAGGCACTTCCAAGGGCAATAGCTTGAAAAGCGGAGCTGAGCCATGGCACCCGGGTGGCGGGGAGTGAGAGGCTTTGGAAAGAGGTCAGGCAGAGGGCAGGGTGGATCGAGTTCAGGGGCGGCTGTGGAAGAAAGGACGCATGGCCCCGACAGATGCTAGTCGCGTTGTTTGGCGCACTGTCAGAGGGCACGTGAGTGCCATGGTGATGGGTGCGCTCTGACATCCCCAATAAAGGAGCTCCAAGATGCGGGGGGGAGGCTCTGGTGAAGAGGAAAGGGGTTGTATCGCAGCCTACGTGAGTACTTCAAATCAGAATGGACCTCGCACTCGTGAAATTAAAAATAACTACAAGCAATTGCATAGAATTAAACAACTCAGAACTCCCTGAATTTATCCCAGGGTAGGAGAGTAAACAGTTTTCACCTTGGGATTTTTCGTCTCTCTCACCCATTAAGCAGATGCACCTCTGCATTTTTAACATCTCTGTAGGAAATAGCTGAGAGTGGGAAACTGCCCCAGACTCCTCGTTTTGAATGCTCCTTTCCCCAATCAGGTACCTGGGCATACCCAGCTTTCATGTTTTTCTCAGTGAAAGTACTATTTGTCCCATTTCCTGTTTTGCTCTGGCAGAGCTCATGACTTCCCTGCATTTTAGTTCGACATATTAATCGAAGATTTACAGCTATATTTTTAAGGTTCATAAAATTCAACTCATGCAAATACCCTCTGTTAGTAAAGGCTATATTATCTCAGTTAGGTATAGATGCACTCCTTAATTTCAAATTAGATTTTCTATCACATTTCCAAAATCCACACAGACCTCCACTATCTTGAACACAGTGAACATGATTAAAAGTAGCAGCTCCTCTCGCCAGATTCCTGTGGGAGTATCAGATCTAAACTAGATTATTAGGCTAAACCCCTGCTTTTCGATTCAACCCAAGTTAGCACTCAGGATCCTCTGGTTACAATTTGAAGCTATCATCAGCATTTAGCACCCGACTTGTACAGGAATCACCAGTAAGAGCTCAAGCCACAGATTTACTTTGGCTTTGCAGCTCCTAAACACGAATCAGCTCTCTGCTGATCTCCAAATGCAGCCAGGAACACGAGCTAGCAACATTCACTAAATATTCATAATTTATTCTTTTTAAAAAGCTTGGCAAAACAAGAATAATTCTCCTACTAGAATAGTTCTCAAATTAAAAAATCTCTTTACTTATTCAATGACGGCTTTTGCTGTAGCACCTCATGCCTTCATCACAAAAACAGTTTTTACCAGCAGGCAGTATCTTGCTGCTGCCTTTAAACCAGCAATTAAAAAAACTAACATATAGTCCAGACAATAGCCAATTTATCTGCAGAAAGAGAATTTGCATTTTCCTTTATGTACCTTATGTTAAAGATACGCAGTACCGTACAATAATTATCACTATATAAACAAATTACAATTCTAAGGTCTTCAGAGCAGCGACCTTCCATTTTTATAGTGCACCTCCATAAAAGCTTCTAAGCTGTTTAAAATGTTTTGAGCCTCTTGTCCATAGCTTTTGACTACTCCTATGATATAATAACCTAGTGGTTACATATATACAATATACAATGTATAATTAGTATTAAAAATATATACAAATAAAATATACAATTAATGTGTACACTAAAATACATTTACTAAATATTAATTTATATAATATTGAATATTATGCCTTACATGTTATATTACATATTTTAAATGATATGTGATATATTGTATATCTCATAATTTTTTAATATATAAGTATATAAAGCCAGTATTTCACATGTCTCCACACACAATCAGACAGGTACATATATTCACCTGTATGTGTTGTGCATACATACATCAGCAGCATGCTATTAATGCATAAAAGCACTTGTGACTGCTGTTTGATAAGCATATGGTTTAAAGGAATTTCTTTAAGAATGGTCAGAAATTACATAAATAAAATAGATTGTGACAGTCTACACTGGTATCAGGTGTTTTCTCTTAAGAAAAGTACTACAGAAGATGTATTAGTAGCTGAACCTAATTATTGGTGGTGAAAGTAATTTCACATCAAACATCCTATTAACTAAAAGCCATACACAGAAATTATTGGCTGCTTGCACCAATCCCCATTATAAAAACCGGTGAAATCCCTTTGCAAAAAAAGGGAAGACTACAGCTTAAACCTTAAGTACTTCGATAAAAATATAAGATCAATTTCATCCCAAAGTACAAATCCCAATCTCCACCTAAAACTGCCTGACCCTAAAATATATTCAGAGCTTGTTCTAATCACAGGAGATATATTCTGAATAGGACAGCCCTCTATCATCTGCTAAGTCTCTTTAAGTCATCGTTTTCACTGTATCTGAAAAATTAATTCCTTTTCAGAAATATTCTCATCTTCTAGTAAAAGAAAAAAAAAGCTTTTTTGATGTAGAGTGACAGGATTATGAAGTGACCCTTCAGGTCAGAAGGAGACTTTTCCTTTTCTCATCAAGGAAATCAATTTCTAAGTCCAAGTCTCTTAAAATAATATATTCTTGTGGCACGCATACAGCTTTTTTTGATCTGCTATGAAAAGAATAAGAGGTAAAGAGGATCAGGGGTGGCGATGGAATATTATAATCTGCCACACTCACACATCAGCCTTTCACTAAGTAATTCCAGATAAATTGAGGATTTACATATTTAAGATTAAATGGGGAAAGAGTAGCGATGCATAAATAGAAGAATACAAAGATACAATTTAGGGAAGTTAACTCTTAAAAACTTAATGTTACTTGATGTTTGATACCCTTCCTCTGTCCCACCCCGTCTTTTTTAAATCACATAATGTTTATTAGGAAATAACCAGGATAATCTCTTTTAGATCAACTAAGCACAAGCACAGATGCCTTAGGGTTTCTGTCCTCCACCCCTCCCACCTTCACTACTGAAAAAATACCAATTACCATGACAAGAAACAGTTAAATGCCTCCAAAGACACATACACACAGCAGATGGAAAACAGGAGGAAACCAGCTGGAAGTGTGTTTCCCTTAGAACTGTTTTTAACAGCCTGTGCACAAATAATGTCTCACTAATACGCAGATAAAAATAAAACATAAATATTTAAAAGGTGACTGGTCAAAGCAACAAGATGGCATTTGATATGGGAACTTTCTCTTTTTCGTTACCTTCTGCGCCCATACTCCAGGTAACGATTCAGAAACATCCTGAACCAGGTCTCTGATTCAGGGAAGGTGACTTTAATGTGAAAGCTCTGGTAGTGTCTGTAACGTTTTTGTAATGGTATTTGGAAGGCACATGGGCTTGCCTGGCTTTTTGTTACTCACCTGTTCAGCCTTTGATTTTATGTTGCACTTACTGTATGGAGGGCTTCCCAATGCTGTCTCCCAGCACTGCCTGTCCCAGCTGAGCTCGAGGAGCAGTTGTTCACACCAGTAAAAAACAAAGAAGCCAATCCTTAACAAAATTCCTTCTGCTCTTGGCTGTTCAAGCAAAAGCATTTTGAAGGAACTTTTTTTCCAGAAAATACTAAGCACTTTGTGATAATCAGGTTATTTTTAAGATATCCAGCATAGCAATCTGAGATCCCGGTAATTCATGCTTACCATCAAACATCTTGGCCTGCCCACCTAGAGACCACTTAGCACCCATGCTCCCTTGTACCCTTGTGGCTTTGCTGTTAGGGAGATCAAAATCGGTGGAGATGTGGGGAGATGGAAATGCTCATGCCCCTTTCTAGCTGAAGCAATGCAAGAGAGGGCAGGAGAAAGCACAGGCATTGCTTGTAAGAAGTAAGAAGGACTTCCAGCACTATAACCAGGGCAAAGGCAGCTGCAGGGAACAGTGGAGATGGAAAGCCTACAGTTCTTCCCTAGGATTCCCCAAGTCAGAAGCATTTGTGATATATCCTGCTTGTACTGTCTTTGATCTTAACAAATGTATTATCAGCTAGAACAATTTTAAGCAGTGCAGGTGGGATTGCCATCACATATTTAGATCCTCTCCTTTACAGACCCTTCTCCAATGAATCTAATTGGGCAGCCCTCTTACACTCACCAGGAATTCCACAAAACAGATCCTTAGCTGGTGTTAATTGATCTAAGTCCATTTACATCGAAGAAGCTGCTCTAACATATATTGCCCAGAAATTTGATCCAGTTTCATTTCTCTGCATAATGTGGTCTCTTGGTGGAGGAGCAGATGTGTTCCTTCTGCTCTGGGTCTGAAGCTTTAAGTCACTGCGCACATTTTTGAGAATCCAAGAAATCTGGACTTTTTGAGCAAATAAATCCTGAACGTGATGACTTATGCAAGTGAAGGCAGTTGGAAGCACCAGAACATAATGGAGAAAAGTAACAATATATCATGCTGGTCTACCAAAAGCAGAAAGAACTAGAAAATCCATTCATGAGACATCTAGATAACAGGGGAAGGCAAACGAACGCATAAGCATCTGGAGGAAACTTGGCCTGAATGACATGAGGCCATCAAACATGCTCTCAAGACAACTGGTCAAACAAGTAATCAAGAGTGATTTGGCCCAAATAATGCTTTATTGATTTGTACCAGTAAAAGATGGTTGCATGTAGTCTGATTATTCAAGGTAAAACATAAGGCATTTTTGTTTTGTTTTTTGTTTGTTTGTTCATTAATTACTTTTTACAGCTATTTCACATGCCTTCAGAACAATGAGACATGAGTGAGCCTTGGCCAACACCATTTTCTGTTTAGGAATAAGCCTAGCCTGGTTGCAGAGGGCAGCTGTAACACAGGCAGTAGCAGTGAAGGCAGTGGGAGGTAAAAAAGGAGGATGGGTAATTGCTAGTCTGTGAGGCAAAGGTGGGGAGAGAATGGTCTTACTCAGGTGGCATCATGAAGGTCAGCAGCTAGGGATGAACACTTCTCAGAAGCTTTTCCTATTAAAATTCTGGCAGCACATCACTTGGTTTTACCAGAATATTAAACATAATTTCAAAGTTGTTTTTAGTGCTCAATTTCCTTGTTAAAAGTGAACAGAAAAAGAAGGATCTGTTTCCTCTGATGTTTCTTTCCCTTCATGAATGAACCATATTTTTGTCTGTTTTTATTTTTGTACTGCCATATTTACACCTAACACCTTCAAACACATATTATTTTAGAGATCTGATACCATCTAGTGTTATTGCTGGCTTTTCACATCTTACACTTATCAAGTAACCACAGTCAGCAATATGTCAGAGTTCATCACTATATCACGTCAGTGGTAAAATAAAACCTGCTTCCCACCCAATATCTATATTTACACACCCCACAGGTGGGTGGTGAAATTTACAGTTCATCTAGGAAATTTACTCTTCTTTAAACTCTGGAAATTAGTTTATCTGTATGTATACTTATCATTATCATGTAGTGCCTAGCCACTGATTTATTTCAGCCTCTGTAGCAAATAGGCTGGGATTATTAATAACAAACACACATATTTATAAATAGCCTGTATATAATCATTGGCACGCTAAGGTCAAGGGCACATTTACTTCAAAACAACCAATATTTCACTCTTTTTCAGTGAATCAGAGGAGATTTTAATTTGCAAATAGTAGTGACTGGTGTAAAGTCTTCCTAAATATTCATATTAAGCTGGTGCTGTCCAGGAGGGAGATGCTTATATGATTTCATACTAAAAGAGGACAAGATCAACAAGAAGAGCCAATCTCTGCTGGGCAACATAGTGTGTTCATCTGTTTGGGCACAATGAGCTTTAAAATACAAAGTGTTGCTGAGCTGAAAATATACAGAAATACAGTATATTCATAAAGGTAAAAAAGAAAGAAAGGAACAGTGTGGTTAGTAGTATAAAAGATGGTGGATTAGTATCCATGGAGACTCCTTTCTTTTCTTTATTCACCCAATATGTACAGGACGATTGGTGATTTCTATACAACATCCCAACACTGCCTTAATCTGGACAGAGCAAACACCTCTGTAGCTAAGAGGGTAATTTGGACTCCCATGTCCTTTAGCTCGAGGCCTCTTTTCCTGTGTAACTGGGATGGATGGCAGTTATGATAGTGATTTCTGCAGCAGGGTCAATTGCCTAATTTGGAGGTAGACTGGTCGACATCAATACTTTCAAGTCACTCAGCAACCTAGATACAGTGACTTATAGGAGGTTCATATCTATTGCTATTTAGTGATGGTAAATGGCATTAAATCCAGCTGGAGGCCAGTTACAAGTGGTGATCCCCAGGGCTCAGTGCTGGGTCCAGCCCTGTTCAATGTCTTTATCAATGACCTGGATGAAGGCATTGAGTGCACCCTTAGCAAGTTTGCAGACGACACTTAGCTGGGTGGAAGTGTTGATCTGCTGGAGGGTAGGGAGGCTCTGCAAAGGGATCTGAACAGGCTGGACCACTGGGCAGAGTCCAATGGCATGAGTTTTAACAAGGCCAAATGCCGGGTCCTGCACTTGGGGCACAACAATCCTGTGCAGTGCTACAGACTAGGAGAAGTCTGGCTGGAAAGCTGCCTGGAGGAGAAATACCTGGGGTTGTTGGTTGACAGCTGACTGAATATGAGCCAGCAGTGTGCCCAGGTGGCCAAGAAGGCCAATGGCATCCTGGCTTGTATCAGAAACGGTGTGACCAGCAGGTCCAGGGAGGTTATTCTCCCTCTGTACTCGGCACTGGTGAGACTGCTCCTCGAACACTGTGTTCAGTTCTGGGCCCCTCACCACAAGAAGGATGTTGAGGCTCTGGAGCGAGTCCAGAGAAGAGCAATGAAGCCGGTGAAGGGGCTGGAGAACAGGCCTTATGAGGAGCGGCTGAGAGAGCTGGGATTGTTTAGCCTGGGGAAGAGGAGGCTGAGGGGTGACCTCATTGCTCTCTATAACTACCTGAAAGGAGGTTGTGGAAAGGAGGGAGATGGCCTCTTCTCCCAAGTGACAGGGGACAGGACAAGAGGGAATGGCCTCAAGCTCCACCAGGGGAGATTTAGGCTGAACATTAGGAAAAAAATTTTGACAGAATGGGTCACTGGGTACTGGAACAGGCTGCCCAGGGAGGTGGTTGAGTCACCTTCCCTGGAGGTGTATAAGGCACGGGTGGTCGAGGTGCTAAGGGGCATGGTTTAGTGTTTGATAGGAATGGTTGGACTCGATGATCCGGTGGGTCTCTTCCAACCTGGTTATTCTATGATTCTATGATTCTGTGATTCTACCCCTTGCAAACAATTTCCTACCTCCAAAGGAAATTATTCTTTAATGATCAAGTGCTTCACTGGAATCAGGGGGAGGAGAGTTTATTATTTTGTAGCTTTGGGGAACATAAAATCAGGATACTTTTAAGCATTGTTTTTAACTTGCTTTCTTATGACTGCTCGCAGTGGGTAGTAAGTGCTTTTACATGCTGAAGGTGAAGTTTTCTGTGGTGTGTACACATAACAAAAGCCTGAGGGCTAAGAAACAGATACCTGCCTTCTAAGAACACTCTTCCAGGCAGCCATTTTATCATACAGGCCATATAAATGAGATCAGTTTAGCAGGAAATTCCCTTTTGTACCTCTAGTTAGAAGGTAAAGAATAAGGAAAAGAGGGAGAAAGCCTGTCTAGGACAAGACTGCCTCCAAAAAAAAAAATAATAAAAATGAGGTGTTGGCATATCAACGTTAATAAATTTTGATACTGGAGAAACAATTCAGCAGGCAGGAAGAGTTGCCTTATGCTTCTATTTCCTTCAAGATGTATGGTTAATTTATAACACAATCACTGAAAGTAAGCACATTTCATATGTGACTGTCCACACTTAGAACAAAATCGCGTTGAACACTAAGTTAGCTGAAGCATGTCTGCTGTGCTGCACCTCCCCGACATAGACCTGGACACATCCTCCAGACATTGCAGCACAGTCCATCAACAGCTTAATCAAAATTAAGGAGTTGTCAGAGCATACCACGAACTGCTCAGGTGTGGACACACCTGTTGTGAGAACAGGCATGATGGAGAGCTTCAACGGAAAATAACACACTACTAACTTCAGAGAGTTCAGCTCTCAGAAGCTTCAAAAAGGCTGGATCCAGCAGACAGGCTGTCCCAAGGCAAGAGGAGGGGAACACGTTTTTGGATACATTTGTATCTATCATGGAACCTGCAGCCCACTTTGGACCCTCCATCCAGAGCTGCACAAAATTACACTGGTACTACTTGCTTCCAGGGTCTTTAAGGGTTTGATCAACCCATTTATAGTGTAGTAACAGAGTATACAAAGGTTACAAAGACAAGAAAATGTCAATAACAGAGAGAGACAGTCACAGCCTCAGGGCCAACTGTTAATGAAAATTAGCAATGCATGTGCTTATGCCTATTATCCACAAACTGAATAACACTAGTATGTATGATATGACCTCAAACTTTAGTCCTCCACTCCTCAGCTTCATTTCTGCTCTAGTTTCCCCTGTTATTCCAGTTACATTTCTTTAGTCCACGTTGGGCATATCTCTACGGCTGTTCTTGTGCTGCTTCTGGCAGTGTACACGCAACAGTTCTGTTGGAATGTTTTCCAGAGGTAGGCTGCCTGAAAATAACAGAGGTGGTTTTTTCTTCTGTAGTAACATTTTTCAAGGGCTAAGAACTGGATTGGAGATCATCTTTTTTTGTTTCTCATGGAAAAAGATGTTGACAACTTCTATTTTGGAACAATACCTTATCAAAGAAAAAAGAAGAGAGGAGCTGTTTCACGCTCTTCGGAGCAAAAATGACTGAACTATCTCATATTTTTTATACTACTTAAATATTCTGTTTTCATTTATATGACAAGAGGACTCTGAGCAACCCCTCTCCTTTGACCTGACATTAATTTTTTTTTTTTAAGTGACACCTGTTCTGACTGAAGTCTTGAGGAATTCCAAATCACAGAGTTCTCTCCTGCGAATGTAAGGCTTCGATGTCACAAGCACATACAGCAACAAATATATGTATATGTCAACAACATACGTACATTTTCTTCACTCTCGTAGCACACATGGGCTTTCCAGCCACAAGTACTTTCTATGTTTAAATTAAACATATACTATATACTGAAATGCTTTCCTTGTGAAAGGTTGCTTGATGGACAGCAATAATTATGTGCTTTTACATAGTTTCAGAAGGTGCATAAAAGCCCCTCCCATGCCCTTTTTTTTTTTGAGAAAGCAAGAGCTTTTAAAGTATCCCTATTTTACTGGTGTTACGACACTAGCAGCTGAAATGTTCTTATCTCTTTGAGGTCCATCATGTCACCTATAGTTATTTGAAATGCTGTTCTTAATTCATTATACACAGAAATAAAGATATAAACCTAGTCCTACAGTCTTATTTTACATGACAGCTCTCAGTCACTTGGGAGGTATATACCACCAAACGGTATTTATTATCAGTCTATATTAAAAGCCTGTCCTGTACAAGTATGTGGATTAGAAAACGTGTTTTCTGTACATGCCTACAAACATACAGTCCAATCCATATTCCTTGCTCTAATACAGATCTAATAAAAAATGTTCACAAAATTCTTAAGGTTTGCTGCCTTTCAATTTCTCCCCCTCAGGTGCTTTCATCCCAGGAGACTGGTTGTTTTAAAAACAAATCTAACTATGAGTCTTGTTTTTCCTAGAAAATCTCCAGATAAGCACAAGGTGAAATGGCATTTTTTTTTTTCATCAAAGCTATTTCTTTATATCTTTGACATTGGTTTTGTTCTGTTAAATTAAAAGGGGAATTTGTAAATCTCTGAAACTGCAAAGAACTGAATTGCAGCTCTGTCTGGCAAAGGCCATGGTTTAAGGCAAAGCTTATTGCTGTGGAGTTGAACATGCAGGCTCCCAACTCACACAGCATGTAATGGGCTTTCCAACCCACTGCATTAACAGCTTATTTCTCTGTGTATAGGTGTGGCCACTCTAAAGCCCTGGAACAGTCCAGTAATGTTAAGTCATATGTTGTGTGGATAAGGTCAAGAGAGGAAAAGGGAAAATGTGCCATTTTCCATCACTTTCCACCATTTCCAAATTTAGAAGTGAGGCAAGGTATCTGGAAAAAAGGCATTACCTCCCTTGATTCCCTTCTACCATTAGACCATCATGCCTACAGTACCACAACTGTTATAGGCTTAGAAGTGACAGGAGTTTAATTACCCAGATATTCAGTGAGGGAATCTTCTGGACTGTTGAGCTGCATTCAGAAGACCTGCTCTAAATTAATTTGAGCTGTATGCAGCAGTTCCTCTGAGAGGCACTCTGCTTTGTTGAATTCATGTAGACTTCTTCTCTCTAAGGTAAGAAGCACAAGTGCATGTACTGGCAGAAACCACATGAAAGCTCAGAGTTGCTCAGGGCTTTCTTGACATGTTTGCATAATTGTGGTTTTTTAGACCAAAAGTGGAAGGTAAACTTCATTCATGCCTGACCTGCTGGCCTTCACAGCTGGAACATGTTGAGAATCACTTCTGGCACTGAAAAGGTTAATTGTCTCCTGCTGTGAGGTAGGAGTCTAGGAAAGGATACCACTTTTGGTGGGAATTATAGTAAATGAGGTTTTCTTTATAGCACTGCTCATTCTCAACATGTTGAAAGGGCATTAGTTCACAGTCACTTTCTCTGGAATTATCAAATCTGCTCAGGAAGCCTTCATTAGGATATTAAACAAGACTTAATAAGTGAAAGTGATTTGCATCACTGATAATCGTGCGCATTAATCAAGCAAGCTTCTGTCTCTCCCTCTGCAATATGTTTCATGTTCCATTGTAAAGCCTCTTTAATTCTGTAGGGCTTCTTAAAAGGGAAACGTTACATTTAGAAAGCCATTTTTAAAATGATTTATTTAGCAAAGATCACTATAAATAATGTTCAACTCACTCCTCAGCTTTAACCATCAATATAATTAATACTGAGGGGTTTGTATCAGGGATATGGACCAGCTGTGTTCCCATTTATCAGATATAGATTGCACTTACTCTAATAAATGTGTTTTCATTCTGAGTAACTTTTGAAACCAAATAACTGCATGTGACACTTTAATTAGAAGTTACAATTTTAGGCTAAGGCATGTATCTCTCATGCCATGGAGGACCATGCAAGCTTTCCCTACATCATCTCACACACTAGAGCCACACCTGCAGTTCTTAATGAAACTGTGTGGCAAATAATCTCCTGCTGTTAGGTAATTCCCAGGTAACTTTGCATGATCTACTTTTAGCAGGTAAAGCTTCTTCTCAGCAGCACAGCAAACTAGCACAGTGTAATTAATACCTTACACTTCTCCACTATCTTTATTCTGAGGATCCCACAATGTGTATAAACAGGTTTAATTTTCAGAATACCCCACAAGACAAGCTGTCTGCACGCAGGCTAACCAACACTCAGGGGATAAGTGTTTTTACACCAGCAAACTCTTGAGAGAACAAAATTATACCCTTAAAAAGTCTTACTCTGCTGCTCTTGCTACTAGCTGCACTATGCCAGTGTTAGCTACCCCCCTCTAAGAAACACCTCTAACAAACATCCCCTCCACAAACAACAGGAGGGCTCTGCACGCTCACAAGTGCCACCTGGATACTCCACAGCCATGGGAATATTTTTAACAAGAAAAATGATATTGATAGTACTATTCCTCACTAAATGTCTCAACAAGGATAGCCTTAAGGAAAATCTTGTCACAAGAATCAGCAGCCATTGTGAAAAATGTGGCAAACTGAAAGGCTAATTATTGTTTGTAGTGCATCAGGAAAGATTATGGCTATGGTCTGTAAATATACAATAGTGACCAACATTGTAGTCTAAGAAAGGAATAGTATTGGTGTCAGAATGAAGAAATGAATCACGGTATCTAAACAAACTCACCCACAGGGCTGACCTCTTATCCACCAAAATGAGTGAAAGCAAGGAAGTGATCATGCATTTGTTTAGGTCGCTAGATCAGAGCCTAAGCAATTAGGATCATGTTAGGCTCTTGTGATGCATCTATGCTTCCATTTCTGAAGAAGAAAGAGTGGTGGGAATTACTGGCGGGCAAGCAAGGTCTCGTTTTTCTGCAGGTCTGATGATTTAGTCCACTTCCCGGAAGGAGCAGCCATTGTTTCTCATTACTTGCTGCATGGACTTTTTGCAGTTGTCCTTACTGCATTTCATGCCATTTACATTCTCCTGAGACCTGAAAGCATCATTTAAGAAATCATCACTAAAATTAAGACCATAAGAGTATTTATTTTTTTGCTTTTAAGAAAATGCTGTTTCCTGAAGATCTTGTTTGCATTCACTCAGGCTGAGCACATGGCTTAAATGGAACTAAAGAGATGATGTTTCTGTAAAGTTGCGGAGACTCAATTCATTCTAATGGCCTGAAACATGAATTATGTGCCCTGCTTCACTACCTTCATAGTTCAGTAAGCTGCTATAGCTCAGATGGAAGAATTTATCTGAAGAGAGAAAGGTGTTCTCTGCTTACTGCTGATTTCCTTTTATTTGTGTCTGTGTGTTTGTGTGGTATTTTCCAGATATCAGGAGTTAAGCTTCATAGGTCTCTTTGAACAGTTTTCTTTGTTTTCTAGACAATATTTGAGAAGATCAACATCCAGTAATTCTCTTCAGCTTTCAGAAACGTGTTTTATGGTTGGATCATTCATGTGGGTGAGAAACTCTGCCTATGAGCTTTGAAATCAGTTACGTGGATTCACCCCTAATGATAACCAAATAGGAAAAATATTTCAGTGTCCACTAATAAGAGCACAAATGCAACCATATTTTTTCCTAACTGCTGGATAAAAGTTTAAAATTTTCAGAACAGGACCATAAAGTTTAAGCTCCCAAATCAATGCTTTGATGTTTACATGGACTTGGCCATTTCTTTTTCAAGTATGCTGGGAGTTGCGCTGGAGGTCAGTGCAGCAGCCTTGCCTGAACACAATCCATTACCCGCTGCAGTATCAGCAAACATGGAATGAAGGGACCCCTTCATTATCACACAGAAGGAAAACTTTGGCAGAGACTAAAAGAAGGTAATGAGTATATCTACAGTGAGCAAATATAGTGCTATATGAAGATACCCAAACTAGCTCTAATTGACCAAATGATGTTTCTCTATATGGCATCAAACTGTGCCATGTAAATACAGCCTAAACCTATGTTTATGGTTGTATGTTCCCAGGAGTTCTGGGTAAAGTTAGCTTTAGGGCCAAGATCCCTTCCATCTAGCTCTGACAACAGTAAGACTGGAGACAGTGCTAATGATACCCCTCTATCCTGAATTATTGTTGCCAACTGTATTAGTCTTACAGCCCCTACTCCTGGGATCGTATGATTTGCTGAGAATCTCTACTCTCATTTACTAATAAAAAGGTAATTTCCATCAATGATGCAGAAGGAAGCTTGGAAGCATGACCAGAATGTGTCCTAAAACCTCTCCTCTCCTGCCAAAAAATTCCTCAGAGGTAATAAAAGGAGCCTAAAAGGTATTATTTTTAATCTTCCGATATTTAAGCCAATGACATAATTCTCTGTGCTGCAGCATCTTATGGTTTTTGGGTACTCACAAGTATTAATAATGCAGCCTAAAACAGATATTTCTGAAAACACAGCATTAAATAGCATTGGGGAGAGGCACACAAGGCCTTCAAAATAGCATGGCAAGGCTGGGAAGGAAGGGAGGGGACAATGGACACACATGCTGTAGGAATATGACTAAATAAAACAGGCCCTAGATGCTTCCCTGTTTAGAGGCCAAGTGGAACAAAATGGCTGATGCCCATATACATCAATTTGCTTTCCCACAAAACAGGGTGGCTGCATTCTAATTGCCTACTGAGGCTAGTCCCTGGATAATGCTAGGGAACTGTGGCATCATCTGGGAGAGAGGTAATGGCTGTCAGCTAAATGACATCAAGAAGCCTGTTGACAGTTGAATCGTATAGATAGTCACAATTGTGTGCTTGAGCCCATGCCCAGCCCTGTTTTATTTACTTTCATACAAGCTTCCAGTATAATAAGAAGGGAGAGCTCCAGAGCTGCAGACTTGAGTAGCTGGGAAATGGGGAACATGCAGAAGCTCTCTGATCCACTGGTAGGCATGAGGGGGCTGCAGGATGATGTAAAGGCATAAGAGAAGCACAAAGTGAGTCAAGGTCTGGCAGGTGGTAAAAGGAAAGCATGAAGATCCAGGAGACAGCAAAATGTGCCTGCCACTTAAAACTAAACCGGAATGACTTTCTGAACAGGGAAGCATAACTGCCCTGTTCTTTTTGCTATCAAATGTTATTACATAGATTCAGTTTCCCACCACCTCCCTCTCTTAGCACTAGTAGAAGTTTTCTGATAAGGCCAGGCTGGAATATTACCCTGAAAGAATTCTGTACCAAGTTTTAATTTAATCTTTATACGACACATTGAACTATCAGGCAAGATGGTATCAATCAGCTGCTGCTAGGAGAAGAAAATCCACAAGCACACAAGAACTCACCTATAATGAGGTTATTGATTATAGGCTTAATTGGAGCAAATGCTGTTATAAAAGTTATGTGTATATCATTTTTCAGACAGAGAAAATTCTTGAGTAATATTGATGTCAAATACAGTTTTGTATGATTTTAAAATGGAGGAATATGTCCAAATATTGGGCCTGATTCTATCTGCATTGTCTCTGACATAGGTTTTCATGTCCTGAGATAAGGATTACACTAGAGACAAATACACCAGTTTGGAGAAAAATTGGGATGTGAAATTTTTGGGTGGGCTCATCTCACTACTTCAGGCCGTGTCTAGGAAACCTTTTTTATAACCATAGGGCACAAATACAGAGGGATCTAGTCGCAAACATTTTTATTTAGTGGAAAAAGTAAAGCAGAAAGCTCTGGTCTTTGAAACACAGGAGAATGCAAAGAAGTTGCTTGAGCTAATATAATCAAAGCACCTGAAGTCTTCCAGAAGCCTTGGACTTCACCCAATTTTAACTGTGAGGGCCAGAAGGTCAGATATAAGCTGCAATAATCACTTTCAGAAATTATAAGAACAGTTAGCAGTACTTCTCATAGGACACAAGTCTGATTCTAGTGATCATGATATTCAAATAATAAGAGGACATCCTTTCAAGATTTTGTGTAAGCATTCCTGTGGACACTCTCATCCATCAGCTTTCATACTGTTATGCATTAATTGATTTCTAATCTCTGATAGCCCAGTTGCACTGGGATTTGCTTCTGCAAACTGACTCCTCTCAGAAACCCCACTCCCCTCCCCAGAGGCACTTTCTGAAGCCTACAGAAGACAATAGCTTACTGGTAATTTCTATAATGATGTTCCAATGGTACTAAGATACTTGCTTTCTTGCTGGAAGCACTCGGATGACCTGTCAGTATCTGTTATGTTACGATGTCATATCATATTTTATGTGACACTGCCTACAGGGCTGCATACATGGAGTTTCATGAGCCCCTTTCCAGTGGTCATGAGTGGTGTTTGGAACAATAATATTTTTTACAACTTCTGGAGAAATACGAAATATTTTTGGTTTTAATATAATAAAACTGACCTCAAACAGAGACTTTGCCTGTTGGCCTGATGTATGGTGTATCATGAAAAGGACAAGAAATGTGCGTGCTGTCCTTCACAGTGAACTATCACAAGGATTCAGCAGCCACATAAAATTGGATTCTGGCAGAGTGATCAACTCATTTGTACTCATATTTTCTGTCATTTGCCTCGTGATCTGCTTAGCAATGTCCTCTTGGTGAACCTCACATTATATCATATATCTACAGGTCTTTATTTTTCGCAGTGGTATTACCAATCTCACATGCTGCAAATTCAGCATTGTGATGAAAAGTACTCAAGTAAGAGAAAAACACAGATTAACCAGTCAGTATAAATTAGTACACAACTGAAATAATTAATAGCAATGAGACTTCATCATAAAGGCAGTAAACTGAAGGAGAGTCACCATTATCCATTCTTCAAAGTAGGATTTAAGGTACACTAGTACAAGAGCAACTGCATCTTCCTGTTGGAGATGGACTATGTACAGAGAGGAAGAGAGAGGATGAAAGAGGAAGGAAGGAAGTACAACTGATGTTATTGGCTTTTTGTTTTGATATATCTGGCAATACATCCCATGCAAGGAAAGTTGAAATACCAGTAAAGACTAGACACGAATTACCAAGATTGTGGGAGACCAGAGTTAGAACTGCTTTCACACCTAACAAAAAAAAAATCTTAAATCCTTTCACAGATTGTTATTCTTTTACCCACATTTATAAAAAAGCTAATCACTTTTTTGTCCTTCAGAGGTGAGGATAACATCTAGTACATTCAGGCTGCAAAATGCCCATGAGGATGACAGAGCCAATGATGAAACCAAGGGGCTGTAAATCCTAAATCCTTGCTCTGACAAATAGTTAACACTTCTCCTCAAACGTGAGAAAGGATGATTTTTCTGGGTTATGTTATCTTTTAGGGCTACATGTTGTCTTATACCCAAGAAATTAGTTGCTCAAGCTCCAAGAGAATCAACAGGCTCCAGTATGCACACTGTCTGTGATAGCCTCCACCTCTGAAGAAAAATGTTCATTTCAAATATGATTTCATTACAAAAGCAACAGAAAAGACTCTTTTCTTAAATGAAGTCATAAAATGATTTTTACCACATCCTTCTGCATCTCCTTTTTTTATGGATCAGAATGACAGGAACCAGATGCTAAGCCAGAAAGGACATTGTTCCACCTGCAACATCTGGCCCCTTGGCGAGCCATATGGGAAGCTTCAAAGTTGCATCTCTGCCTCTCACGTGGTAAGGCTGCTGGCCGATTGCTTTATCTTCCTGGAGATAATTTTCCTTTGATTCACCTATAATTCTGAGGAACCAACGCATTTGTATCCATTTTGAATAAGGTTCTGTATAAATGCCATATTTGATCTCTAGGAAGGTTCTTTTATTTCCTTTCATATGTTCTTTACTTTAATTCGTGCACTGGCTTTACTGCTGCTCAGCTATATCATGGCTGATACCTGCACACACACCATAGCCTTTTTCCCCTACATGAAGTTAAATATCCAGGCTCTAAGCCATGTAAAACAAAGTAGAACTTAATTTTTTTTTCTTAATATCACTCTTCGCTGCAGTGAGGCATTTTTAAAGGAGAGCCAGCCTCCTGTTAATCGCTAACATTCCTGAATTTCCTCAATTCCTCAGTCCTCTTCTAGCAGTTTTTTTTCCAACTCTGTTTCTTGAGAGTATTAAATCAAGTAAGTTAAACATTTAAGTAACTTCCATATGAACCAGAAAAAACAAGATGACGGTAAGTTAATACTGGGCACCACTCTGCTCAGAACGAGCTGGTCTAGCAAGGTAACTAATTTCAGCTGTTTCCAAGCACTTTGATGTCTAAGTATGAAAAAGGCCTTGTCCCTACAAAACAGTGAGATAATCAAGATAGCAGAGAACTACACAAACCACGTATTGCACAACAGGTTTCTGGCTGGGCTCTCTAGAGGCTGCTGTGAAACACTCTGTTAATTAATAGGAAAGGAGTAATAATTCATTAGCATTCATTCATTTTGGATTTACATCCTGATTAGAAATGTATCCTGCCCTACAGCTATCAGTATCATTTTTCTCTGTGCTGAAATCTGGGAAAGAAAACACAGTTCCCACCTTCACTCTGCTATTCCCTTCCTCCACCTGCATCAGCCATCAGAGTGAAACCTGTTTTCCTAATTACTGTATCCCTGCTCTGAGGTAAGTCATATGCAGCCCATCTTAATGTGGGATAAGGTGAAGACTAAGAAATTTTTTTCCGTAAAGAGCCATTTTTTTTCAGGTTTTCTACCTGCTGCCAACCAAACCCTGGCAGCTACTTCAAAACAGCATAACCTGTATCAGCAGGGCGAGTCATTAATAAAAGCAATGAGCACTTTCCAGAATGTGGCCCAGAAGTATATGCTTCATCTATTTGCCTTAAAGACATTGGGTCAGGCGCTGTCTGGTGGTGGATGGACACAGACCTACTTCTTAACAAGTAAATCCCAAGAGAGAGGGAATTGCAGCTTTGCTTATGTCTAAGTACCAAGTTCAAGGATAAATGCCTTACTACCTACAGACAAAGTCTTGAAAAGTAAAACTAGTGGAGGTGAAATGAATGAGGATTCATTAGGTACAACTGGCAGAAGCATGACCCTCTATGTTCTAGTTTCAGAAAACTCAGCAGGAGTAAAGGAAGCCTACATTTTTCTGAATTTAAATTTATTTGAAAATATGGGCAGAAAAGTACCTGAAAATTGTTTTGCCTTTCTGAGTTTTAATGATAATTCCACTCTGAGTGAGAAAAGCTATATTTTCTCCAATTTAAAAATTTGTTGACATGAAAGTTTCTGGTCATGGCTATTACATTCAGTAACACAGGAAACTGCAACTGAAGTTAAGTCCCAGTTCTCCTAGGTACTGTACAAGCTCAAGGTAAGAGATGGTCTCTCATGCAAAAGACTAGGAATGAAAATGACATACAGAAGGTGGCAATGAAAAGAGAAGCACAGAGGTGAAGTGACTTCATAAGGTTACGCAGCAGAGCTAAGAGCAGAATACAACTCTACTTGTGCCTTCTTGAGTACCCACTAGAAGAGGCTATAGACATCTTTCAGTGTTTCCAGGCAGACCCTCAGCATTTGTTACCCTTGACTGGATGCCTCCACTTGGTCTTTCTGAAAAAAAAAAAAAGGTCCTTGGACTGTACTTTGCAGTGTTGCTACAGTAGTTTACAATTATAAACAGCTACAAGTGAGTTTGAGCTCATTCATTATTTTTATTTTACCCATTCTGAGCATTTATGTGGCTGGTTGTACAAGAATAGAATCCTATAGAATCCTACAATCTGTATGGACCACCTTTACAGTCTAACAATATGGCACCTATACCTGATAATCTCCGTCATGAGGCAGCCACAGTTAGTCTGTGGAGGAAGCACTTTGTCAGCATTTGCTTGACTCAAAAAGAAAATAAGAATCAAATATGATCTAAAAGTTCCATGGAAGTATATACATGCTTTTCTGTCTTAGCAGAAAAGCCAGCTAGAGGTACAACATCTCAAGCTTTCTCAGACAGACAGTAAAGAAGAACTTAACTCCATTCACTTCACACAACAGCATAGAGTAAAAGGGAACAGACCTATGCTGCCTTGCTAGCTATACAGATGCTCTTTTCCTCTTGTGCAGCTACCAAGATAATTCTACAATGTTGATCTTTACCTTCTGAATGGAAGTTCTTATCTTGTGTCCAAAAAGATGCAATCTTTCTTTCCGTATATATGATTTAATGATTTGTCCTTCCTCATTTACAGTAACACTGTAGTTTCTTAATGGTCAGAAACCTAGGGCCGGATTTACAAATGTCAAGAACCATGAAAAATCATTATTCCCTGTGAAGTGAACAAGATCTGTGTGTGTGCTCAGCACCTTTGAAAATCAGGTTCTCTTGTGCTTAGCTATCAAAATGATTGGCACCAGGCATATCCCTAGACAGTGCGATCTATGTAAAAGTATTCCTCCTTCAAAATCTTGTCTCTAATTCCAAATCACATTCCTTCAAAACCCTGTTAAATATATATTAAATTTCTACATAATCCAGTCTAGCTATTCTACAGAAGAGTTTAATTCACCCTGTTCATCCTGGTTAGGCTATTCATATTCTCCATTCAATTAGGCCAGCTCTAGTTTTGATCAACAGAACAAATATCATTTCCCAGACATGGTCTCAGGACATTCACCTTTTAATGTCTCCACTCAAACTCTGCCGTTTTGATGCTTTTTCTTATGTTCCCCAGACCTCTTCCTACATTTCATATCGTTTTCAAAGGATCTTTTTCTATGGCGCCCTGCGAGACTTTCCTCCACCGTCTCATGGAGCACCTCAAAAGTGAATGGTGATTTGCCTTATCCTCAGACATTATCCTTTACATGTACATTTGTGAAATCAACAGCATTCTCTTTATGAAGGCAATGACGCTATTCTTTCACCACCAGTACATCACTACACAGAAAGTGGAGGAGAACACACCTGGTGGTGCTAAGGGAGATATGGGCACTCTGGTGCTAGCTACTCCAGTTACCAGGCAATTGGGAATGAACTCTGTTCCCTCTAAGAGGGCTGAAGGCTCGGCAGCTCAGCTGAAGTGAATTTACACCAATGCATGCAGCATGGGGAATAAGAAGGAAGAGCTGGAAGCTGTTGTAGGGCAAGGAGCCTATGATGTCATTGCCCTCATGGGATGACTCATGTGGTGGGATGACTCATATAACTGGAGCGCAGCTATGGTGGGGTACAAACTCTTCAGGCGGGATAGGAAGGGTAGGAGAGGAGGTGGGGTAGACCTCTTTGTAAGGGAGGACTTGGACTCCATTGAGATAGATTGTGGCGATGAGGAGATTGAGTGCCTGTGGGTTAAAATCAGAGGAGCCCACCAGAAGGTAGATTTTGTGATGGGAGTCTGTTACAGACCACCCAGCCAAGGAGAAGCAGCTGATGAGCTCTTCCATAAACAGCTGGGGTTAATCTCTAGATCAATGCCTCTCACTCTTGTGGAAGGCTTCAATCTTCCTGATATCTGCTGGAAGTACAATAGAGCAGAAAGGAAGTAGTCTAGGAGGTTCCTGGAGTCCGTGGGAGACAACTTCCTTGCACAGCTGGTGAATGAACCAACAAGGCAGGGTGCCCTCCTGGACCTGCTGTTTGTGAACAGAGAAGGCCTTGTGGGGGACATGGCAGTAGGTGGACGCCTAGGACAAAGTGATCATGAGATGATAGGGTTTTGTGTTCTAGGAGAAGTGAAGAGGGTGGTTAGTAGGACAGCAGCATTAAATTTCCAGAGGGCAGACTTTGAACTCTTCAACCAACCAGAACTCTGCCAACCAGAAGGCTGGTTGGCAAAGTCTCATGGGAGACAGTACTTAAGGGCAAGGGAGCCCAGGAGGGCTGGGAGCTCTTCAGAAAGGAAATCCTAGCAGCTCAGGAGAAAGCCATCCCCATGTTCCAGAAAAAAAGCCGACAGGGGAGAAAACCAGCTTGGTTGAACAGAGAGATCTTGAGTGATATCAAGAAGAAGAGAAACGTTTATGGGCTCTGGAAGAGGGGACAGGCCTCTTGGGTGGACTACAGGAGGGAAGTGAGATTGTGTAGAGAAAAAATCAGAAGGGCTAAGGCTCAACTAGAAATCAGATTGGCAAAGTCTGTGAAAGATAACAAAAAATCTTTCTATAAATATATAAATAATAAAAGGAGGACTAGGGAGACCATACAGTCCCTATTGGATGCAGAAGGAACAACAGTGACAGGGCATGAGGAAAAGGCTGAGGTACTTAATGCCTTCTTTACCTCAGTCTTTAATTGTAAAGAAAGTCATTCCGTCTGTGTACAAACCCAGGAGCTAGAGGAGCAAAATGAGGCTCCCATGATCCAAGAGGAGGTGGTCAGAGCCTTGCTAGCCCAGCTAGACACCCACAAGTCTATGCGGCCGGATGGGATTCATCCAAGTGTATTGAAGGAGCTGGCGAATGTGCTGGCCAAACCCCTTTCCATCATCTTCCAAAAGTCCTGGAAGACTGGGGAAGTTCCACTGGACTGGAGGCTGGCTGAAGTTGTGCCCATCTACAAGAAGGGTCGCAGGGAGGATCCAGGGAACTACAGGCCTGTCAGTCTGACCTCAGTGCCAGGGAAAGTCATGGAGCAGGTGATCTTGAGTGCTATCATGAAGCATATGCAAGAGAACTGGGTGATCAGGCCCAGTCAACACGAGTTCACAAAAGGCAGGTCTTGCCAAACTAACCTGATTGCCTTCTATGTCAAAGTGACTCAGCTGCTGGATGAGGGAAAGGCTGTGGATGTGGTCTTCCTGGACTTCAATAAAGCCTTTGACAGAGTTTCTCACAGCATTCTGCTTCGGAAACTGTCAGCCTCTGGCCTGGACAGGCGCAAACTCTCCTGGGTGGAAAACTGGTTGGATGGCCGGGCCCAGAGAGTGGTGGGAAATGGTGTGAAATCCAGCTGGAGGCCAGTTACAAGTGGGGTTCCCCAGGGCTCAGTGCTGGGTCCAGCCCTGTTCAATGTCTTTATCAATGACCTGGATGAAGGCATTGAGTGCACCCTTAGCAAGTTTGCAGACGACACTAAGCTGGGTGGAAGTGTGGATCTGCTGGAGGGTAGGGAGGCTCTGCAAAGGGATCTGAACAGGCTGGAACACTGGGCTGAGCCCAATGGCATGAGGTTTAACAAGGCCAAGTGCATGGTAATGCACTTGGGGCACAACAATCCTGTGCAGTGCTACAGACTAGGAGAAGTCTGGCTGGAAAGCTGCCTGGAGGAAAGGGACCTGGGGGTGTTGGTTGACAGCAACTGAACATGAGCCAGCAGTGTGCCTAGGTGGCCAAGAAGGCCAATGGCATCTTGGCTTGTATCAGAAATGGTGTGACCAGCAGGTCCAGGGAAGTTATTCTCCCTCTGTACTTGGCACTGGTGAGACCGCTCCTCGAATACTGTGTTCAGTTCTGGGCCCCTCACCACAAGAAGGATGTTGAGGCTCTGGAGCGAGTCCAGAGAAGAGCAACAAAGCTGGTGAAGGGGCTGGAGAACAGGCCTTATGAGGAGCGGCTGAGAGAGCTGGGGTTGTTTAGCCTGGAGAAGAGGAGGCTGAGGGGAGACCTCATTGCTTGCTAGAACCACCTGAAAGGTGGTTGTAGAGAGGAGGGTGATGGCCTCTTCTCCCAAGTGATAGGGGACAGGACAAGAGGGAATGGCCTCAAGCTCCGCCAGGGGAGATTTAGGCTGAACATTAGGAAAAAAATTTTCACAGAAAGGGTCATTGGGCACTGGAACAGGCTGCCCACGGAGGTGGTTGTGTCACCTTCCCTGGAGGTGTTTAAGGCACGGGTGGACAAGGTGCTGAGGGGCATGGTTTAGTGTTTGATAGGAATGGTTGGACTCGATGATCCGGTGGGTCTCTTCCAACCTAGTTATTCTATGATTCTATGATTCTATAAAACACTATTAGTATTTCTTGTGTGTTTTAGGTCTTTCCCAGGAAAAACCAGATGACAGAAGGTGTCTCAACAGTGGTTAGGGAAGTCTCACTATTTTTGTTGAGCGTGCTTACATCAGACAGCTTTGCATGTGCACATCCACCCACAAGCATATATATTTTTATAGCAAATTCAGTCCATCTAGTAGATTAGATAGAAATCAAAGGGGCTGCACTACTCTGTGACACATTTACCAGATACTCAGGAGCAAAACTTGGCATTAACCTTCAATAAAAGAATAGATTATATTGCAAATAATAAGATGGCTAAATATAGGCATAGTCTATGAATTAAACGTTGTCTAACTTTGCATGATGCTAATTTATTTTGGCATATCTTGATGATTGTGCTATGGCTGTGTCCTTCTGAATGCTTTTCAATTGTCTAGTGGTTGTCCTTTATAATCCAGCTGCTGGCTACAGTAAAAATACAGTAATCTACGTCAACACTAGATACACAACTGTATACACAGTGCATACCAGACACGGATTATACTTTTGTGTGGTACAGGTAGACAGACAGGCATACATGTATGCAAGGCCTTATTAATTTCAACATAAATAAAGCAAAATTCCGTTTATGGAACTGATTAGAAATACTGTCAGCAGATTAAATGTTTGTGTATATTATGACTTGGGACAGAAGTTCTATTTGCATTTCCAAAACACAAAGCACTAGCATTCTCCATACAGAGAAATTTTATGTTATTCTTAGGAATAAGATAATTCTACAAGATTCTATATTTGGCCATCTTTAAAAATTAGAGGCCTCTGCCAAGATAAAAGCAACCTTTATTAGATGCTGTACAGCAACAGAAGGATGAACCACTGCTCCAAAGCAGTCTAATGTACAAAAGAGATAACAACAGGTAGAAGGCAAACTCTCAGACACAGGACTTGCCCGAAGTCCTAGGTGCATAGCAGGTATTCAGTTCCTGTCAAGTTCTGCTTGAAAACAAGATGAAATCAATACTGACCAAGAGATGGAGCAGCTGCTGGTGGGAAGGCAGCTATGGGAATAATTATTGATCACAGAGGCTGGTCAAAAAAAGAAAATTCAGAGGGGCAATATAGAGCTGATATGCCCCATTGCAGGTTGCAAGAAGTCCTGCACTGAGACAGGAGGATGTGCTGAACCTGCCCCTGGGTACAGGGAAACGGCACTTGTTCTATGGCAGAAATATCCCTGTGTGTACACATAGGGTATACATTCACCTACATGACGCCTGGCATCATGAGCACCTTGGTAGGTACACAGCACAATCATTTATAGCACAGCCAGTATCATATGGCATATGACTTTGTCCTCACATATTCATTTCAAATACAGGCACACTGTAAGCGCTGTGGTCCTTTTAGCCAGAAAGACTGTTTGATCCATAAACATGCTTTTTACTCTTTTGCTCCTCTTAGAAGCCCACCTGTGCCTCAGAACTAATTCTTGAGTGGGACTTTCAAATGCTCCAAGGGTGCTTGGTCCTCTCTCCGCTCCCAGAGCTTTACCGTATCTGTTCTTCTCTGCGTCAGGAAATGCACCTAAGGAAAATGTGCTGATACTTTCATACACAATATCATGCATATCACTGACATGAGGCTAACAGTTCTGCTAAGACACACATATGCAGTATCTCCTATGTTCCCTGTGTTCTAAAAAGATGGTCACCTGGAAGGAAGCTGCAAAATCAAGCAAGTAAAATATATTTACCATTTCTCACTGTTAGAGGACATATAGCACCCAAACTATTATAACCTGTAAAAGCTCCTGCACCAAGGCAGGCACAACATACCCTTGTTTATTGTCCTTCTCCGTAAATTCATTTATGCAAATACTGCTCAAGTTTCTCAGGTACCAATATTAATGGATCAATTCGTATAAATAACGGCTGGAGGCAGTTTTGGCTCTTTAAATTTTGTCTTTGGCACTACCATTTTTACTAAACTTTTCCTGTTATTTTCTTTCCAACTCAAAATATGGAATGTTTTGTCACTTTAAATCTGCAGGTGGGAACATTAGCCAGCTTTAGAACATGGAAATGTGCTTCTAAGCAAGTGGCAAACACTGCCTGAAACATGCAGCCCTCAAAGATCTGCTCAGTAAACTAGTATGATTTTATTTTAATAAAGAGATGAGCTTCCCTTTGCTCTCTCTCATGTAAAGCTCACTATGAAAGCCCGTTTCACAAGTTCACCCTCGTGTTTACCAAACCTGTATACCAAGAGCTCAGGGAAATAGAAGAAAATGCAGAAGTATATAAAATAATAAATATTGGAAATTATGTTTAATTCATACAGCAAATTACCAGAGATTACTTGTACAAGTAGCCTGCAATGTCCTTAAAAATATTCTTTAACTGAGGAAAAGTTTTCTGACCTTTGGAGGAAATGCTTGCTTCTAGCTATGACTAAAAAGAGATTTCCTTCTTTCTCTGTTGTGTTAAGAATCTTTTCTTCTTATAAAGAAGGCACCACAGTGGTTTATAACTGTCATAAAAGCCTGCAATCCTTTTGAGGTTAAGCTACTCAGCTATTCAACTTTTACTACAGAAACTTTGAAATTCAAAAAGAAAAAATAATGTAAGTTTTTGAAGGACATGTGTTGCTGTAGGTGATCCTGTTAATTAAAAGTGATTGCCTGCTAGGAAATCATACTTTAAAAAGTTTCATGAATTTATTAGAACCCTGAAGGTATCTTTGTATGCACAGGGCTTTACATGCCATTTATGCAATTTTGTTTCAGATCTGTTTAAAGCTTCACTGATGCTCCCAGAGCAGGGAACAGCACTGCCAGCATTTGTATGTATTTTGGCTAATTGAATTATGTGAAAATACATACTAATGAAGCTTTGCCAGTGATGTTTGCTGAGGATAGTTTAAGTGTCATTGTCTTCTATATTAGCAGTATCTTTCTGTTGCACATTTACCTTTCTGAAAAGCGCAGATTCCTATAGCTTTTTGTGCAGAGACTAAGTCCCGTTTTTTGCAGCGTTATTTGGAAAGTAGCCATGTGAATGTATATGTGAGTGTATGTCAATGGACATACAGCTTTTAAAAGAAAGAAAAAGAAGACAAATAGTAAATTATGATTTGAGATTAAAATATAGTTGTTCGTTATTAGCTATGAACAATTTTAAATGGAACATCTACTGCAGAAATTCATTTTTCCTGGTACTAGATTTACAATTTGTATTTTAATTGGTCATTAATTATCCATTTCTGCACAAATCCATCTGGCAATATTCTTATACAGACTTTTCCTCAGCAATGTTTGCTACCCCCTTGATGATGGTGTTTAAGAAATAAATGGCTGAGACAGAATAATTGTTTGTTGTGTGTGGTTTTTTTTAACCTGAACCATGGGAAATATCAAAGCTGAAGTATGCGAATCTATTGGATTTGAGGTGGGTGGGGATCCAAATCCCTATGCTTACCAACTGACTGCAGGTATCTCAAGTTTTCCACTACTTCACAAAAGCAATCAGCTAATTGCCTAATAAAAATTGCAATCGGGTATTTGCTGCTCACATTTTCTTTTTGAGGTCACAGACATTAGAAAACTCTCTCTCTCTCTTTTTTTTTTTTTCCTTTTCTATCATGTCATTTTTGTATTGCATAAACTAACTCAACATGTAGGCAGCACCCTGCCTTGGTGTAATATCAAATACTGAAATGTTAAAAGGAAATAAAAAATCCTCTGTGACTCTTACCAGCCAAGGAAAAAGAGGAGGCACAGTGCCCAGGGTAGAACGCTGAAATGTAGCTGAGTGCCCATGTCGAAGTCTGTAAGCAAGCTCCCCAGACACTGATCATTCGAAGTCAATCATGGCCATGATTGACTTCGAATGATCAGTGTTGGGGAGTTGTTAAGACTTGACTGGGCACTCAGTACCATTAGCGTTCACCTGGAGCCACTGTGCTCTCTTTTGCTGAGCTTTTCAGATTGACACTATTTTAATTAATATCCCAGCGCATCTATAGACAATGTGCATGATTTCAGGGGAAAAAAAAAAGCATATTAATAACAAGCAGGAGAAACTGTCACTTGGTATAACTCAATCCTCATTTTTAAAATTCCAGAGTTCTTTTAAATCATTGCTCTTTGCTTCATAAGGACTGGAATTAATTTTTTTCAAGCTGAGCTTCCCAGGCTATTTATGAAATTTAATGGCAGCATCTTTAGAAACTTAAATATTTAGGGTTTACATGTGGGTGTGTATGCATATGCCCTTCAGAATCAAAGTTACAGGCTTGGGACTTCTGTCTATATTTTATATTTTTAAAGTCAGAATCTGCATTTATCTGATACATCTGCCAGCTGCAGCATGGACAGTTTGTTATGTAATGTATGAATAAAGGATGCGTGCATTTGTGAATAACAAAGCCAAGAGTTAATAGTTTAGAGGGGAATATACAGTAAGAGAAGCAAATATGCGAGTTTCATCATTATTTTTAATACCAGTACCATCGATCTAGACTATAGTGTCTTTGAGGATTACATAAATGTGTCAGTTCATCTGAATGACTGAGAGAATAATGTATTAATGTGCATTTGATGTGCACATTTACGAATATGTATCTGCCAAGCCCAGTAAAAACATCTCCTCTACAGAGACTCTTTTTTTTTCAGAAATGATACCTCTCAAGGCATTAGAAACAAACAGGGCTTTTCCCTCAAGCTCTTATAGTCCCTCTTCACCTTCCAAAGAAATCAGATAAACATTATTGACATGTCAGCAAATTCATCATTAAATAATCTCTAACTTCCATCACTATAATAGCAAAGTGTTTCAGAAAACTTAAATGAAAGAAGCCTGCAGGTTAAAGGGAAGACTTTGTTCAGTCATGCAAGACATACATAATGTGGAAGAAAGCATCCAAAACCACCCTGAGCCTTTCAAAAAATCTAAAGCTTCTGACCAACAGAAAAGAAGTATATTTTGCATTTTGTCTTATTTATCTGTCATGTCTCTCTGCTCAGTACTAGCATCTTGTAACTGCTTCTGCAGCAGGAGTCCCAGCCAGTTCTACTACAAGTTTTCTGCCATCAGTACACACTCAAATACTCACCAGCTGTTTTGCTCTGAAAAGAAAAAAAAAAGACAACCTGGTGTTGTTACCAAATGCCAAGACCCTAGTTGAGATGCAGACAATGTCTCCAGGCTCCCATTATGTTGCTTCAGCCCTGAGCTCTGAAGAGTATCGATAAGGGGCACAAAATAAAACAGGGAAATCAAGAGACACTGAGTAATAGACCTTTGGATCTTTGCTATTGTTAGATTTACAAATAACACAAACTGATTTGGGTAGGGAAGGGAAATCAGTTTGCAGTTCAGCATTGGCCTTGGTACAATATAATTTCTCATATGTGGAAAAAAGCATATTTGAACACAGAGAGTCATCCTGGTACAATGAAAGTGAATAAATCATGGCTGCTGTATTAAAGGGTCAGCCTCTCCATACCCGTCTGAAAGGGTTAGCAGTGTTCATGCTAATGTAAAGCTTATCCACCTGAATGCATAGTGTATTATACGTGCATTGAAAGAGAATAGTTTTGTCCTGAGTATTTTCTGTCTTGCAAGATCCTTTTTCCTTTGTATGAGGCATTTTTCATCTCTCTTTATATTTTGCCTGCAGCCAGTAACATCTTACACTTTTGAACCCAAATGAAGATTTTCATAGAAATTCTGGATTTTGAACGAAAAGAATCTCCAGAAGCTGAAAGCCTGTTTTGTGTGGATGTCAGCTTGTGCACATTTGCATGCAATTGTTCAGCCTTCTAGAAAGAATGTATAGTTACATGCTCTTAAAAATATCACCAAATTCAAAACATTTTAAGCAAAGTACACTATGCTTAACTAAAAACTAAAAAGATTTCACCCTAAATGCTCATAACTGAAAGCCCTTTCCTGGAAGAGATGGTTGGCACTCATCCAGACAGAGGGCTTAGCAACCTTTGTCCCTGGGTACCGACTGTCTCTGAGGTATGTCTGGGACTGCTGTGCCTTATTCCCAAGTCCTTGCTACTTCACTACCCTTTACCCATTCCAACAAAACTGTGGAGGCATCGTAGTCCCACCTCCCTGTTCCACTGGTGCTTAGCTGCCGTTGTCCCCAGAGCAGTAGGCTTCCAAACGCAAACAAACTGGGACAATCATGAAGTCAGTATAGGTCAACTGGTTTAGATGAATTGTAGGCTCAGATGGACAAAATTGCATTGCTAAGATCAAATTTTCACCATTTCTGTACAAAAATGAAAGCTAAAAATAATGTATTCAAGGGAAAAAATGTGGTTTTGCCATCTTTGCATGACTCTGTACACACATGGGCTTATTGTGCCACTACTGAACCTGGAACTCAGTCTTCCAAACACATCCTTGGCTTCAAGTAGGATTGTTATCTGCCTGCTTTCCAATCACACTGCCCAGTTTGGCCTACACACATAGACTGATTTGTGTCTGCACAGCAGCCCTTTGTCTGAAGTGACTTGGGTTTTGTACTTCCAAGGTATCAGCCCTAAATGAAACAATAAATATTCTTCTGTGGCAACATTTTTCTCCTTAAGATGCAGCTTGCATCCCATTATTCTTAAGGTAGTCCACTGAAGCAGGCTATTGCTTTAAGGCAAAACCAAAAGAAAGCCAGCTCTGTATGTAGTTTCTGGGTAAAACACACCATAATTTCCCACCAGACTGATATTACAGTAGAGATTTAATCCTTTCCCGAAAGATCCATCTTTCTTGAGCCTCAGTTCCAACCACTGAAGTAAAGGATGGGTCATCCAGAATTTTTAAAAAAAGAAAAAAAACCAGACATGGCTCTTTGCAGCTTGCAGTCCTGATATAACAACCTCTCCAGCCTCTGGGGGATCAGGTAACAATGGGGTTTGATAATACTGCCGGAGTTTATTTGAGGGATGTTGACAAGCCTAATTGCTTGGCAGCTCAGAGCAGCTGTAGGGCCCCTGGCTGGTCTGAGGGGGAGCATTAACTCTTGGCTTGCCTACGGGGTTCCTCACGACAGCTGAAACATTGCCTAAGAGAGGGCTATGGTGACATCGAGCTGTAAGAAACACTCCTGCAAAGCCTTTGAGTCCAAAATGTGGGAAGTGACTAAGAACGATACTGAAAGGATGTTAATGGTACTAGAAGAATGAAAAATGGTTTTTAAAAGGACAGCAGATCCAGAAGTGGGCTTTCTGCATGAGTTCTCTGCACATTTAAAGTAATGTGCAGCACTGTCAGTTCTTGCCATAGAAGCTTTTTCCTGTGTTATCCAGATAGCTATTTGCCTGAACAGAAAGACCAACCAAGGCAAAAAAGCCATGACAAATCATTTCTCTGACAGAGACAATGAGTCAACTTCCCTCAGCAGTCACTCCATTATTTATTTTTACTTTTCACTTAACTTTGATTTTTAAAGCAAATGGGAAAAAAATGTATTTCGCATTCTACTGAGTAAAAGAAGTGAACGGGTAAACATAACCCAACACCAGAATTGCTGACTGTGATATAAAATATTGTGGATATTATAATTTGCATCATTTCCACTTTGTGTTGTACCCTAGTGGAAATGGATCATTTGCAAGTGTAGCAGCAAGTATACAGCTGTAACATGGCAAGGTAAAGTATCTGTGGCAGTTTCAACTGTGTATTTTCAGATAATTTTAGTGAAAGTGAAGTCTCCATTTTGCAGTACAGTAGAGATTTTGCAAACAATGTAGCTATCTGATGTGGAAAATAAAACGCACAATCATACAATTGTTTTGGAACACAATAAAACTGCAATTCTCATTATGCAGTGACCATTTAATACAGAAATCCCTGAATTATGTCTTAAAATTTTGGATTAGTTCTTGGCATTTCACCATTTCATGGCTTCTGCTAGCAGACGGTTGAATAGCTAGAATTTTAGCAGAAACCAAGAAACCTGCAACTCGTCACCATCACTGCCAAAAGATCTGCATGGTTCTAGCCACAGTGTCTTGCTTTTCTCAATTTTGTTTCAGTTGGGAAACAATCCTTAAAATCTGGCATGCAAGGGCAGCTCTAAGTCAGCCCACTTGGCACAACTACCCTAGGCCTGAAGGATGTCTAGGATTGCTATCATTCAGAGAGACCCCAGCTGTGGCATAAAGTGTTATGACTTCTCCTTGCCACATACATGTGCTATGCGTTTTTCTACCTGGCCCAAAACACATGTATCAATTTCCACTAAGTGTAAAACCGAAATATTTTCCTTCCCTTAATTATGAATTTCTTCTCCTTCATTTTATCCTTAATTATGTATACAAAACAGTGTTTTGAATCCATCCCTTCAACATTTCTTCATGAAATTAGGAGTTTCAAGTCTGTATCATACATATGTCCTGTACATAAGAAAGATTTTGTTTTACATCTTTTTACCAATACTGGGCCTTCAATGCTAGGATTTCTAACATCCCATGGGGATCTGTGAGATATTTTTAAGTAATGCCTAAGAAAAGTAAATATATTGCAAATAGTTGTATTTTCTTTGCAAGCATCTAAGCATTCACTAGAAAGAAATCCAAGGGTTACAAATTAGAAAATGCTGAGAGCTACTGCCTTAGTGTATTCTTTCTGGGAAAGTAATTCAGATACACTTGCTGAAAAGATGACTCCCTGAGCTCTTAGAACACTAAAAGTTTCCTTTGCTCGACTCATGTGATTTCTTTGTGTTTGACATTTGCCTTGGATCAGTGAATCCCACACAGTGCATCATTTCTGATAGGAATGGCCAGAAGTGTTTATATATCAATCCACACTGTCTGCTATTTAGGGAATATTTTGGCCATGCCTCTCTTTGGTGCAGACCTTTGGATTTTTCCTTTTTTCCTTCATTTTCTTGGCAATGGATGAACTCTGACTATGACAAAGCTATTTTTAGCTGTACATCAACACGTTAAAAACAAAGAAATTATTTCCAGTGCCCATATACAAGCTAATGTATAGGAGCAGACAAGATTTGAGATAACTAGCAGACTCTAGTTGCTTTTATAGGCTCTCATGGTGACAAGCTAACTGCTTATTTTCACTGAGTAAAGTAAGAAACATCTTCATATCTGTTTTAAATAGTCTCTCCTTTCATCTGTTCTATCAGAGAAGAATACTTTGTCTTTGTTTACTAGGTGTCTTGTCCTCTTAAAGTGCTGAAAGTATTGAGAAAAGCTAATCAGTTCCAGCACTTAAGATAAAGTAAATGGCACAATTACTCTCTGTATTAATGTACCTCAAGCTTATTAATTTTATTTTCTTTCAGCCTAGTGAAAAAGAGCACTGTAAAGTAAAAGGGGCACTGGATTCCCAATGAGTATTTTCTCATTCATTCAAATTTTTCTTTCACTTGGGACCGTTTTGCTTTTGATTTTTTTTTTTTTTTAATGCAGCTCTTAATTACAGGCAACCTTACAACATAAGACACTTAAAATGGAATTTATGCCAAGATAGTAGAGGACCACAAAACTCAATCTGCCAGCAGTGTCCATGTGGTATCTAATGCATAGAAAAAGCACACAGAGCGACATAGTGCTCTGAGGACTCAGACACACAGTGCACATTAAAAATAATGTCTGCTTATTTCAATTCCCTTTGACCATAAACAGTTTTGTTCTTAAGTGGCATGTTAAGGACAAAGAACTGCTTGAAACATTTCCAGGTAAATACTTTGAGGCAGCACTAATTTGAAACACCAGAGATCTGTTCAAAATAACCTGAACACCTGTGCAGAAATCCTACACCTGGCCCTTTCTTTTTACATGCCTCAGAGTCAGTTATTTGCAATTCTTCATGTCAGTCGATCCAACCAGAAGACAGGGAGAGTTCTAACAACTCCTACAACAGCCAGGGATTACTCCAGCCTTCATTTGCTGGTGCTTCTTAAGTACCTTAAAAGCACGTGGCTGAAGAAGAACTGGAATTTTATTCTGTCATTTACTCACCCTTTGGCCTTGAACACATTATTTAGGTTCCTTGTACCTTCAGTGAAACGGCTGGAGGCAAGAGGCTTCCAAGGGATGCACTGGCCACAGTCACCACTGAGAGCACGGACTCCTTCCGAAGTCAGGCAGTCCCTTATGGTTTCCCTCTGCAAACATGGGGAAAGAGAGAGTATAAGGGGGGACAGGATGGTCAGGCAAACCCTGTGATCTGCCTGCAATCCCTCCCATTTTCCGACTCTCCCAAGGCACTGTGTACTTCAGCACAAGGAGCTTGCTCCAAACAATATGATGCTGACTCACATTATCTTGGTGTCCCACAAGCACCAACACCCACTTAACTAAATACACTGGGGCCTGTGTTTATCACAGAAAGAAGGGTCTATCCATAAAAATAAATTAAAAAAATATGGAATATCACAAAAGGAGGGAGCTGGCCCGCTTGCCCCTGTGGCATATACAGGCATGCGGACCCTGGGGAGAAGTGTGCACCTGCCCACTCATTCCTGGTTGGTGGCATTTCTGAAATCATAGACTCAGAGTTGTTTGGTTGGAAATGACCTTTGAGATCATCGAGTCCAACCACGCCTGTCCACTACAAAACTATATATTTGAGCACCTCATCTATTCATCTTTTAAATACCTCCAGGGATGGTGATGGAACCACATCCCAGGGCAGCCTGTTCCAGTGGCCGATAACCCTTCCTGCGGAGATATTTTTCCTGATATCTAATCTAAACCTCACCTGGAAAAACTTGAGGCCATTTCCTCTCGTCCTATCACTTGTAATAATTCGTGCCGCAGCCAGCAGATGTCAGCAAGTGATAACGAAACGCGAGCCTCTCCTCGCAGGAGAGTGTGAATTTGGGGTTGCCCCCACCTGGCGTGCGCAGAGTTCTCCGGGTGCCCCTGCACATAAATATTCACGGAGAAAAGTGACCCACCTCCCCCAAATCCTCCCTGTGACACCCTGTGACACCCTGTTACCAAGGGGTGGCATGGGGCTGAGGAGTGCAGGGTGAAAGATGCAGCCAGTGAGGGATGCAAGAAGTAGGGTGCATTTCCATCATGATGCAGAACGGGAGCCATGCCCACCTGCAGTCACCTTCCAGCTGCTTTCTGTTTGCTCGACTCCCTCCTGAAATTGCTTGCTGTCTTTGAAATGAGGGGAGCCGCTGTGATGCCAGCCTAGGGACACCTGGGGAAGGGGGATGCTGCCCAATAGGACACAAAAGCCTGACCCAGTGAAGGCAACTTGGCTGCTACACCTCCACTAATCAATTAAATAATGTCCTGGGATGCATCAAGCATGGCATTGCCAGCTGGTCATGAGAGGTGATTGTCGCACTCTACTCTGCATTGGTGTGACCCCACCTTGAGTAAGGGTGTAGTTCTGGGTGCTGCAGTATAAACAGGATATAAAGCTACTGGAGAGTGTCCAGAGGACAGCCACAAAGTTGGTGAAGGGTTTATAGGGGAAGCTGCATGAGGCGTGGCTAAAGTCACTTGGTTTGTTCAGCCTGGAGAAGACGAGACTTAGGGGAGACCTTATTGTGGTCTACTGCTTCTTCACAAGGAGGAGCAGGCAGTGATCTCTTCTTTCTGGTGATCAATGATAGGACCCAAGGGAATGGCAGGAAGGTGTGCCAGGAGAGGTTTAGGTTGGATATTAGAAAAAGGTTCATCACCCAGAGGGTAGTGGAGCACTGGAACAGGATCCCCTGGGAAACAGTCATAGTGCCAAACCAGACAATATTCATGAAGCGTTTGTACAACACTCTCAGACACAGTGTGAATTCTGGGGTTGTCCTGTTAGACTCAATGTTCCTTGTGGGTCCTTTCCAACTGAGGACATTCTATGATTTATGACTCTATGACATACGTTCAAAGCACCAGTGCTTGGGAGCATTCACTGGCACCTCTCGTTGTGCAGTATACTCGTAGCCAATATGTCTCTGGACCTGCTGACAAACCACTGTTAATAACAACAAAAAAAACCACCTCCAAGTGTAAGGTCCTGTCCCAAAACTCTCACTGCATGGATTTAAGAATCACCTCAAGTGGCAAAAAAATCTCAGTAATCCCCACGTAACAGTGCTTATGTCAGTGTATCTTACTTTTGTACAGGTTTATATTTTAATACAGCCATAGGCAGAATAGGAAATGGGAATGCATTCAACTGAATAACATACTGACCCTCTGCAAAACATCAATATACCTGCTGTCACTTTTCAGAAACACTACTTAACAGAAGGAGTAAGTTTTGTATCTTGCTGTGGTTTTAGTGCCCTGAGGTAACTGCTGTCTACAACTACTTGAAATGAGGTGGTAGTGAGGGAGGGTGCTAGTCACTTCTCCCAAGTAACAAGTGGTAGTATGAGAAGAATTGGCCTAAAGTTGTGCCAGGGGAGGTTTAGATTGGATGCTAGGGAAAATTTCTTTACCGAAAGTGTGGTCAACCACTGAAACAGGCTGCCCAGAGAAGTGGAGAATTCTCTTCCCGGGAGGTGTTCAGAAAATGTGTAGATGTGGCATTTTGTGACATGGTTTAGTAGGCATGGGGATGTTGGGCTGCCGGTTGGACTGGATGATCTTAGAGGTCTTTTCCAATCTTAATGATTCAATGATTTGATGAGTAGTAAATGTGAGTAGGATATCAGAACAATGCCCTGCAAGTTATTTGCTGTTAACTCTATTCCAGCCTCACTAGCAGCAACTGGAAATCAATTTTATTTATTTTAATTATTTTATTAAATTCTAATTCTTTTTGCACTTCTGGATGAACAACTCATTCCCTCATCAAGGAAACTGAAGCTGTGTGAGCATTGACAAGGCATGTGGAAAATAGATGCACGTTTGCTGGGGTTTTGAAGTAAAACCTCACAACCAAGCTTGGAGTAATCTGTGTTTGCGCTGAACTCTGCAGGCCTACAGGAAAGCAAAATAAAATCCAATGTCCTAGAGCCTGCAGCTGAAGTTTCAGGTGAACTGCTAAAGCCTGGAGGCAGGCAGGTCAACACAAACCGAGAGACAGCAGTGAGTTTAAGTCTTCTTGGTGGCTCTTTGGAAAAATATCTACTTTTCTCACTTGGAGCCACACATAGTGTTATTACTCAGATTTCCAGACTTTACAGAAGAATTGGAAAGCATTTGATTAAAGCAATCAGATTACAGAAGCATTTGATTAAAAAGCAATGAAGGGAAATTTTTAATAGCAATAAAAGATATTCAAGTGGCATCATATAAGGGTCTGGCCTTGCATCTTTAAAATTGCCTAATTAGTTTTCCTCATATTGGACTTCCTTAAGTCTCAACTACCCACAAATAAATCTTTCTCACGTAGCTCAACTGTCTGATTTCAATGAGCCTGTGTGTGTGAGCTGGATAACTTATATTGTTGGCCCCAGTTTGAAACTCCTCATTTCAGGAGGTTTGGAATTATCTGAACCTGAAAATGGATTGGAACTTATGCAGAAAAATGGTATTTTTCATACAAGCATGCCAAAGGCTTTGCCAGTTCTGCCCCATCTGTCCAAACTGTCACCAAGCACAGAAAATACCATCCCCAAAGGAATCGCTCCTTGACATTTATGGGCTGCTAAAGTGAGGTAAGACCAAATCCTTCTGCCCAGGTCCTCTCAAGGGATTGTCCAGGCAGTAACCACTTCATCTATGCTTAAAGCAAAAAAGAAGGTGACTATGGATGAGAATTAAGAATGCTGAAATTCATCAATGCAAATTCTAAATGATGTCAAGAACTTATAGGAAATTCCCTGCTGTAAACCTGTGTATGGAAGGAGTACTTGGAAAGCGGGCAATGTGGCTGAAGGGGCTGGAGATCATCTAGCAATACATGTTGCATTGGATTTAAGTTCATTTGGATGGACAAGGAAGTCTAGAACACAGGCTGGGTTAAAGAAGTTCCAGGAAGATCTATAATTTCAGGGTTATAGGACATAAAAATATTGCTGAATAAAAGTTTAAAATCAATAAAAATAGGTTTAATGACCAACTTATGGCATTTTATATCTTATTGTTAATTGGGGTGGCTAATTCTTCAGGTCCCTATATGTGATAAAACACTAATAAAAATTAGCCAAAAATCAGAAGACATCACTAACATTAACTTTACTTCAACAAAATATGGCAGAGCAGGTTCTCACTAAGCCTGTTACATAACTTGATATTTTATTTTATGCTGAATTGCTATTGCTACAGTAACCCCAAGAAAACACAAACCCAAGGATGTTTGCACAGGTGCAGCTGTGTTTTCTCCCCAGGGCTGCGGCCCAAAGGTGTAGATGCAGGTGCTGGGGGCCAGCAGCGTCCAACAGCTGCAACGTGGCTCCCTGTCATCCGACTCTCTCACCCCCTGCCTCTTTCTTTCCTCTAAAAATACCTCTGTGATGTTGACTATTTATTACAAAACTTAGCAAGGTGGACTTAATGCTGTCAATGTGATTTTTTTCCATAGGGTTTCCATGTGTTTCAGCCTCAGTTCTTAGGTTCTTCTTTATTCACCCATCCAACTTATTTGCTGTAAGCTTAAATGACCACTTGCAAGATTAAAGCAGTTGTTTTGGTTGTGTGGATAAACAGAAAGGCATTTAAATGCATGCTTAAATGATTTGTAGGCCTGAGGCCTGGAAACCCCCCAATTTCTCCTCAGTGTGAAGGAAGAATCAACAAATTACTCAAGAAATTAGTCATGGAGTTCAGAGAATAACCTTCCCCTCCCTGAAAGGAAATTCAGAGAAAAGGAAATTAAAAAAATAAGAAGAAGAAAAACAAATTCATAACTCTCCTCTAGCACTTCATTTCCACAGAAAATGTCCCTGGTTTCCAGAAGAGTTTAATCTTTTTTCCAGGATCCACCAGAATAACAACCTTTCTCAAAACACCAGCACAGATACAATGTCAGATGTGATGTTCTGACAAAGCAGGAAACAACCCTTGCAGTCCAGCAGGAAGAAGGTCATATCATCTTGCTTCTCTTTCTGCTCGGAAAACCCAGTGCTGCTCTAAGCACTCTGTTTGGATGTGAAATTTTTCCTTGTCTCATGGCTGCTCTTCTCTCAGCATGATATGGACCTACCTCAAACAACAAAGCCCTGAGCCCAACGAACACCTGGCATGATACTGCAGAACGTCCATTTTGTTCTTTCTATACATTTCATTCTTAGCCGTCTCCCTGTTTTTTGGCTTAAATATCACATTCTCCCTCCTCTAATTACATATATAACCCCAAAAGATTAGTTAGTTACGTAATCCAGAATGTATCGGATGCATTGATTTTTCTTAGTGGTATGTTTCCCACAAGGAGGAAAAGCAGCACAGTGCTCGAAAGGCAACATTCAGCACTTTACAGTTCTTTCTAAGTTATTATTCTCTATTCACACTATTTAGGTCTTTCACGTTCTTTTCTTTGTGCTGTCAGACTGACTTAACTTTTGCTGACTGAATTAACTCTAATGGGAAGTTCTTTCAGTTGTTTTCATCACTCCTGCTTTATTTTTTTCTAGACAAAACAAGGGTACATGTCAGCTGTTGATGCACTGTTCCAAACAGCCTGTTATGTCCCAGAAAGCAGGCGTTCTGGCAATGTCCTTTTACCCATGGAAACAGAGTCACACATGGTTTTCTTCAAGTTTTTCCAAGGATTTCCAGGTGTCCGTTGTCACTTCTGTCCTTCTCACCTACCTCTGACCACACTGCAGTCATCCTGAGCCCAAACCCCAGTTCAGGAAGGTTCCTTCAGGAATCCCAATGCAATGTTTGAGAGCTGATGGCAAATAACTCAAGGTGCCATAAGGTTTGAAATATTTCACGAATGAAAGCAAATTTTAGTGAGAATCCTCCACAAGCATGAACGTCAAGAGGCTATCTTGGATGCAGTCCTGTCTTCCATCAGGCAGTATATGGTGCTACCACATTGATGGAGGTATTGGAGTTGTTCTTTTGATCTTGATACTGTATATTCCTTTCAGATTTTGCTTGATTTAAGCAGAAATCCAAATATCTGTTTGGCTATAGTACAGGTTCAACACATACTTCTGTGCCTAAAACAGTATGAAAAAATAGTCTTTGCGATACCTGGGATCTCACTGCAAGGAAATGCTTGAGGAATACTGATATTTAACAGGAGGCTGAGAATTCTAAAGAACTGGCCATGTGACCAGGCTGAAGTAAGGTCAAAGAGGAAAGACATTAGCAGTCTTTGAGACATTGAGGTTCGTATCATAAGCCTGAGATAAACTGGATTTTACCTAAAGATCTGAAGAAAAACCAAATAACTCCTTAGAATAAAGCTGCCTGTACTCTCTCTTCATCCCATGTCAAGCCTAATGAGTTCTGTAATTCCTTAACAGCTATTTTACCTGCTTTTTTAAAAAAATTATTCCGTATAATGTTGATATAACAAAGTAACATTGAAAATTTTGAAGCAAAGACAACTTTTATTGTATTATTGGTACAATCTCAGACAGCTCTAAAATCATTGAAGTTGTAGTGGGATATAAGTAGCTGCATCAGGCCATTACCATGCAGGTGTGTAATGATTACAAATGAAGGTAGAACATATCCATAAAAACAGAAAAATATGGATTACAGACTCATTCTTGTGGAGGGCACTCTCAGCTTCTACAAATTTCATTAAGGGCTAGATTGTGATACTCTTACCTATGTCAAGTGATGTCTTATTACTTTATTCCAACAGGATAACTCAAAGAATTAGGTATTATTCAACTTGAGAAAGATATCACAATCTAACCTTAAAAGCTGAGTGCCCTTAATGCATAATAGCACTGACTCATTGAGGAGAAAATTAATGTTAGATTTATGAGGTGAATAATATTCATTGTGTTCCATAAATGATATTTTCTACCAAAAAATCATGGTTAACTTCTATGCTACATCCTCTGGTGGGAGAGGAGAATAGCTCCACTTTCGCTGCCTAAGTGTCTGTTCCATTTAAAGGATATTAGCTAGCCAAATGAAAAATGCATGAATCAATCAACAACAAGGACCTTGGTCCCTGAATGAGACAATGCTGAGCTTTGAGATTTACGGTTTTGCTTCCAGAATTCTATTATTTGGAGGAACAACAACAATAACAATGGGAGATGACATCAGAACAGCGAGTGTTCTTCTTATTCTTTCTTTTCCTGTTGATCACAAGATGCTGACTTCTGTGTCATTCACACCTGCCAAATGAATAAACGTCTGGTGCTTTAAAATATTACAAAATGCATGCTCAGTGCAAAATAAAATAAAAATGTCTTGAATGGAAGGGCATTATTACTACTCACATTTTGCACTGCTACTTAGCTTATCCACAGGGCAATTATCTTTTGCTAAATTTTCCCTTGTATTTCTTCTGCAGGCAGAACTCCTTTTGATTTTTACACAGAGAAATGTATTGTTGGGAGTCATACTGCACTGACGTAGAGAGCAGACAAAGATTTCATTCTGACCGCTCGTGACTCTTGTTTTCCATTTCCCTGGGGAACTGCAGGAAACATAATAGAGTTGTTCCTTAACTTTATGATATTAATTTCATGATACCTACAATGGATGAAGTTCCTTCAGACATTGCCAGCCTGACAAGACCCACCTAAAAAGCTTAAACCCTTCTGCCACAGTGACTAAAGTGAGACAAGGTTACAAAGTGATAGATTTACTGGAGGAGGCAAGAAGAATTCACGTTCACATTGGCTGGACACGGGGACACTCTCACATGAAGTGATGCGCTTGTGACTATGCAGCTGTGGCATGTCCTTCCCTGTTCAGGTAGAAGTTGTGCTTCTTACTTGTGATAAGCAACTCCTGTTTCAACATCATCACACGCGGTACATGGAGAACCAGCAGAGCAAAGATGAGGCCTTTTCTAGAGTCCAAGTCCAGACCAACCTCTGTATTAAAAAAAAAAAATCAACCTAAAGCTCTTATGTCACCTTGAACAACACCAAAACACTCTGGTTACATGTATGTAGAGAGACAGGTGAAGATAGATAAAGACTGGATGGAAATACTAAGAGGATAACAAGTTCCACTTATAGATTGTTAGTAGCCATTTATAACACTAGTTCTGACATTCCATTCGGCATGCAGCCGTATGTATACATTTCTGATAGGAGAAACAGGCAAAGTAGCTTATTGTGAAAATATGCATATATTTGAAAGTGGCAGCAAAGATCAGAAGCAGATCCATCCTTAAGCTCTCTCCAGACTAGGGGATGTTTGGATTTAGGCTTTGTTTGGTGCCTTGCATGAATGGCTTCTCTCTGGGGCTGTATTCCTTCTGCAAACATCACAGCAAAGCTCAGCCAGCGAGGCAGGAAGGTAAAGTAAAAGGATATATCAGAAATAGGAATGTCCTCGCTCTCTTACTTCAGCAGGTTATCGAAACCCTTGATATAATCCTAAGACATGAAGATAACCAGGTAAACCTCTTTCCCCGATGACATGTTCCTCATTTGGAAAGACAGTGAGTTTAATACAGAATACATCGAGTTAGGGAGATAAAGCAAGAATTACATCACTTGAAATCTCCTCACTTTTCAGGAATGAATCAGCAACTGGTTATCTGCAATGAAAATGGCAGCAGGAATAAAGTCACAGCTGTGTATATGAATGTGTGTTTAGAAAAAATACATTTCAGTGTTAAACTGCAAAACCAATGATCTCGTTTAGCACGCTTGCAAACACACCTGCACAGAACATGGCTTACTTATTCTACTATCATAGAGAAATCATCTTCAAAGAAATTGGTACATGTGCTCGCCATGAGATAAAAATTATATTGGCCATATCCAATAGCAGGAGCAAAAAAATACACATAGATGTTAGACCCAAGATAAATGCAGTAATAGACCTGTTCATAAATCCATTACTTCTACACTACCAGTCGACATGTTGTTGTGAAAAAAAGTCAAAGCATTGATACTAAACTTCAGAGAACTAAACTTCAGCAGCAGAATGTATTGTGCTGTTTGCTCAGCGTTCTTCAGAGAAAACAGTGTGCTGCAGACACAATGCCATTCAGTTCGCAGTAAGAAATCCACTTCTCCTAGCAGAAACATAATTTAAAGCAAGACAGCTTCTTCCACAGATTACTTAAACATATATTTTAATCCCCTTTCAGCTTGAATACTTATATTACATTTGCATTTCCTTTCCTAGAAAACCTTTTGTTTACCATTTCAGAATACATTTTACAGGACTTATGATAAAGACTGTGAAGAGATAGCAACTGTCTTCAACACTTCTGACCTGGGAAAAGCCTGTGTGAGGGAAATAGTAAAGGTAAGCAGGTACTATGGTTTCCATTTTGGGAGAAATCCAGCCAGTTCTGAAACAGAATAAAAATCCTTCCCAAGTTTTCCTTGAAGTAAAATGCTAACAGAAAAAAAGCATTTAAGATTCACCCAAATGTTTTGCTTTAGCTTTGAAATTTTTGAAGTGTTTGAATTAAAATACATTTTGAAATAAAATTAAAAATGTAACACATTTATTTCACTAATGTTTTTCTTACATTTTTTTTGTAATCAGCTTTGAAGGTGTTAACATTTTCCATATACAGTTCTTGTTTATTTCTGAAAACTTTCAGACAGGCAGGGAAAATAACTAGGAACAGTTACCACGGAGCTTTTAAAATAAACCCCATTGCAGCAGGTAACTACACATAAAATAAACTTTCGCTACTTCCATTCTAACCTGGTCTCAGCACAAAGTTTCTTTACCTGTCTTCATTGCTCCAAAAATTCTTCCAGATAGGTAATCTGAAGGAAGGATCCATATGGTCCTGTTGATGATGCTCTTTTATTTATCAATATATTTCTACTGAAAATGTGAATTCAGTAGCCCCTGGCCAATGGAGAAATCTGGCAATCTGGCAATCTAAAGTTAGGTTTCCCCTTTTAGCAACTTATTGCATGAACTTATGATGCCTTTTGTTTTAGCTAAGAGCATCGCTCAATTTCCAGCATGTTTGCAGCTGCAGAAAACGTCTGGCAGCTAACATAGTAATGAGTCAGTATCTATTGAGATTCACTCATTACTATTAATTTTCCCATTGCTTCCAACTGATTCAGGAACTACTTATGGAAATCTTCTTCTTCTGTCTTACTGAAATCCAGTGCTGTCACTGTCAAACCTGCCAACAGGCGCAGCAATGCTACTGTGATAAAATAAGTCCAATTCTAGCCCAATCTTGCTTTCCTAGGGAAGAACAGAACTCATTAAATAATTATCAACTGTGACAAGAAAGTAGCTGGCCAAACACTTGCTGCTAATCTAGGCATGACAGCAGGACTATACCTTTCAAAGCAGTAATTAGCTAGATGAACAACAACATAAGTACCAGACAATGACACGGAAAGGACTGTCCCTAAAGGACAGATTCATTATACATAGGCTTTAGTGTTTGTATGACTTATGAATGCTATTTTGCACTATACAATTATACTACTTCTGCTGCCTTTCTCTTTGTTTTCTGCACAGTTCATGGTAGGAGACAGAGAGAAAATCTGGAGCTGAAGCCACAAAAGAACAGGTGATGGAAGCTCTGCAAGGATTCCTTAATGTTCATGAAACAAGGGTGGCTGCATAGATCTCGCAGTAGAACGACATCATCAGCCTGTACTCCCATCTTGTGGAATAAGAAATCTGGTACTTGTACCCTGCCCTCATTTTATGCTCTGACTGATATGTACCTAATATTTGTAAATTAAGGTCTAGTAATCCTGATGACTTTTTTTTCTCAACAGGGCAGTTGGTGTAAATTGGTGTAACGATATTGAAGCCAGTGGAATAGAGTGGATTTATCCATGGTATACACTAAACCAGCAGTCTGCACCAGTGCTAGAGGTGTTGTCCTATCAGCTAAAAGAAATCACAAGCCCAAGCAGCTTCCGTCGAATGTAAAATACAGAACTATGAATGCATCTAGAGCTGATACTGGAATTATACACAGCCAAACCTGTTTTCAACTGGACTGTTGAAGTGCTTAAAGTTAAGCAAACACATAAGTGTTTGCAGGATTAAAGCCTCCATTTGGAATGACAGAGTAAATCCAAATGGAGATGGATTAGCTGGCAGGGGGCAGGTGAGGTGGTCAAAGACACATGCAGTTCATCATATGGCTCTGTAATTTACTACATGATTATCACAACTACATATTTGGTGTGGGGATATAGATATACATGCACACATGTATACACAGAGCCAAACTTTTTTGGCGCAGAGGCTACACAGTCATTTCAAATTGAGACTCTGGGCTGTACTTGTTCCAGGACTGCTTGTCTGTTGCCAGCACACTGAAGCGCCTCAGGCTTCAGTCTGAGTCTTTGTTTGTTTGCCCATTAAAGTTCTTATCCCACACTCCCTTTTGGCAGAAAATTTTGTTATTTCTGCTTTATGCTGGCCTAGGCCCTTCTCTTGCCTCTGTTCCTATTAACCTATAGGAGTGACAGCCAGGAGCAAACTGAAGCAGCTGGTTGGAGACAGTACTATCAGACTGCGAAACAGCTGTTGTGCAGAGGAGCCACCCTCAAAAACTTCTATTACAGCACTGCTGGGCCATCTTTTGGCCATTGCAGACAGGGAATTGGGGAAAGAGACCACTTTCATTTGCAGACATTTAATTGCTGAAAAATGTAGGGGTGTGTGCAGCATCTTTATTGGATGTCACACAGAAGTAATGCTTTCCAGGTATTTTATTGGCACTTCATGTCATTCTGTTCTTACTGCCAGCATGCAGTGGCCCCATGTTGCAACTCAGTGTGAAACTGATTTCCAGTTTTTCTGTTTAAATTAATATTTACCAGTTGGTTATTTTTGGCAGACTTTTATTGGTAGCATTAACTCAAGATGAATAGCCAAATTCAGTTCTTGGTTACAGCAGTATGACATCTGGAGTTAACTCCACTTTTCCCAATGCCACAGAGAGTAGACATGGTCCGTTTCCTTTCTTTTTATAGCATGACACTTGCTATGTCCTTACTCATAAATAATAGCTGGGCTGCAGTTTTAACTTTGGAAAAGTTGGGATACAGCAATGAGAATAACTGATTTTTTTTGATTGGGCACTTATCTAAGATAATTACCGGTACCTGCATCTTAACCTTTGGGAGCCAGTCGCTTCAGAATACCATTACTTATGTGCAGAAAGAGCTCTTACAAATGCAGTATAAATTAGACCTTCGCTATCAACCAAAAAAAGAAAAAAATTGAGTACTTTTGTATCCATCATCAATCAGGTGGATTAATCACTTCAGAGTTATTTTAGCTATTTCTAAAGTAAAGATGTAACAGAATCATTGACCAGGGCAAAGAACTACATTGGAATTTGAATGGAATCATAGCAAGTGAGGTACTTGATGCAGCTGTGCAGAATTTGCTGCATGTCCAGCATGGTGGGAATGTATTGCCTCCACTTCTCTGTGAATATACAATAGTCCAGGTTGCTTACACTGAATCCACTTCATTAGATATTGATACAAGGAAGTACCTTAGCTATGTCTACAGAAAATCTATAAAACTGAATGACAACGTCTATATAATTGGCATGTGGGCCAAAGCACTGCAGAGTTTGAGTCACGTCAAGAGTTGTTCTTCAAACCACGTTCCTGTTTGTAATCCTGCATGTGGGAAACCGCTAAAAGAACAAAGTCAGCCACCAAGGCTGCCAAGCTAAGTTTGCTGTGACATTGATGAATATTCAAGCCAATGTCTTTCAAATGTTATTGTGAATCACCTTTCCCTCCTTCCTTCCCCTGCTTCAGTCATCTTGCTGGCTCAGAATATTCACCTTTGTCTCAGACCTCAGCTGTCTTCACTTTATTGCATATGATTGCTATTGTCTTTGTCTCTTTTATCCGCTTCACTGTGTCTCATTTTCCTAAAGTACCTGGCACCCACTTTTCCATAACACTGTTCCTTTGTTTCAGGAAAACATAATTTCAGGAGGCAGCAAAAATACTGTTCCAAAGGCCACAGGGTGACATCCTCTCTCACCTGATCTTTATTCATATTGGGGTTTAATGGCATTTTTTTTTTCCATTTCTCAAGCACCCCGTAACTCCCTTCCTCCCTGACAGGAAGGCACATTTTCTCACAAAAATGCTTTCCTATCAATATTCTCTTCTTCAGAAGTTTCAGAGGCCCTTCTGCTAAATGTTCATTTTTTCATGTGGATGGACCTGTTGATCTGGTTGTGGTTTATTACACTTCTGACATTTTTTTCTCCTTACTAAATTTTGAGGAACTTAGACCTTTTTGTCATTCTAACTTCTGTTGCACTGGCTTCAGCAGCAATCTTCCCAAACTCAGTTTTTAATTTTGTAGTAGGAACACTTGAGAAGTTTCAATATCTGAACTAGTTACCTTTCGAAAAGTAGTATTTTTAAAGTACAGCTAATCTTGTGTTAGTGCTTCCTATATAATCTACCTGCCCTGGACATCACCGACAAAAAAAAATGCAGCTTCTCTCATTTTTACCAAGTCAGGAAAGGACACTGTTAGGCAGTCCTTTATGTACACTTTCTTAGTTCCCTGATGCACTAAAAAAAGGCCCCTCAGTCCATTGAAAAAATACAAAACCTCAATTGCTGATGGAAGTGGTATGTGATTTTCTGTGTACATTTTACACCAGAAGGTACAGTGCCTATTGTACATCCCCATTTAAAGCTCAAACACAATGGCTCATGCAGGTGGATGGTGACCTCCCAATGAAGTAAGACACCATAGACTTCCACATGAATCTGCAGATTAATGAGACAGAGAAGTATCTTCTTTTTTACCCACAAAAGGCTACTCATGTATTCAGAATGTGTTGCAGACTAAAACCAAAGTTCAGTTCGCCACAGGAGTAGAGAAGAAACACACACAGGATACACCTCAGAAACAGCTCAGCGCTTATGAAAAACTCCTGTGGAATTTAACACAGAATTATAAGCTTTCTGCAGCTTTTTTTTTTTTTGTACCATCCTATAGCTCAGATACCTTTGCTATTAAATTCTATACAATGGCTGAAAAAAGTTCATATAAAAGGTGGAGTGCTCCATAGGTTTTAGAGTAATTTCCGTCATGTTCTGTTACATTTCTATAGGACCCCCTTTTTTCTATTCCAATTACGTTACCTAGAACTTTTCATAAAACTCCTACCTTATAGTAGGCCCTTTCCTTCTCTCTTCATTTTCCTTTAAGTATAACAAAATGTGTATAGAGATATACATTACAAAGTGTACTTCTTACAACTCCATTTTTTGGCTAGTAAGTTAAATAAACTAGTAAGCAAACTACCAAAACCAGACAAATATAAATAGCAGCTGTGTTCTCATCTTGATTAGGACAATAAAACAACACTAGTGCCTAAGAGGTGAAAAATTAAGCTTTCAACCTTTTTTATATTGTAATTTTGGAACAAGGCCCAGACTACTAACATTTACAGAAACCTTTATTTGTGACTGTCCTCTCAGGACATTGCGTGGTAAGATGAAGTAAGTTGTGCAAGGGTTAATTTACCTCTTTAGATAAATAAAAAAAATCTTCAGGAAGTGTTTGGCACATCATAATCCTACAGTTCTGGTGTAATTCTTACATATCCTCTTCCGGAATACAACAGCAGTTGCCTTAGGTGTTGATCCAAGAAATTCCATGAAAATGGACTGCTTAACATTTGCCGATGTACACAAAGATAGCGGGCATTTCAACCCTGACTAATCACATTTTAAGACACTTTTGTTGTCTTTTCTTTATTCCTCTCCTATCAGTCAAAATTTTCACAATTTGCTCTTAACTACCTCTTACCCTCTTATGACTACAGCCAGTGAGCTCCATTAGAGTCACTGTTTCTGTGTTCCCACCCCATTATCTCCTGAACAGGCTCTGGATCCACCTAGAGAAGGGTAGATTGTGGTGGGAATGTGGATGCTGGAGGTATGGACAAGCTGCTTACAGTCAGCCAAGACCCAGTGCCAGTGGGATGGTAATGCTGCCAGGCAAGTGGCTGTGGCAGCCTGATCACAAGTGACCCAAACACAGAGCAAGTTAGGTTAAAAAGAAATATTTAACTTATCTCAGCCGGGACTCAGATAGCAGGACTGTGCACAACCCCATGTCTGCCTCTTCCTCATTCCAGGGCTTGATGGGGAAAGCTGAAATAAAAGATTAATGACTTGATACCTTTAAAACTAGAAGGTGGTAACCATGGGTAGATAGCTCAGACTATTGTTTTAGCTAATAATCAGAAGACAACATGATTTAAAACAGACTGGAGAAATGGCAGTAATTCAAATAGATATTTTCATTTTAATGTTCACCTAGTTAACTACATTACAATGACACTGGATTTGCTAGTCCCTGTCTGTGATGGTCAAGGCTTCAAACATGAAGTTGTCTTCACAAAGGTTGCCCTGAGGGAAGAGGGTTGCAAGAAATCCTGTATGACCTTATTACAAGCAATACAAATTGCAGTGACCAAAGAAACTCTATCTAAGAAATAGCTTTCATTACTCAGTTTTTGCATTTTCAGAGGGAGGTAGTGATCAAAATAACAATTTTTATATCTATGAAGACAAATGTTGGGTATTATAAGAAATGTATAGAAGACTTAAAGCTGAAGTAATTGGACCAGTGAAGGTCTCCCATGGTCTACTTCTTTTTTTCAATGAATTTCATAGAGTAACCATGTTTTAATCTTAAAGATGCAGGAAATGGAAGCATAAAGCAAAGTGGCAGGCTTTAGCTTACCAATTTGAGACAAATATTTTTAGTCATTGATTCTTGACACAAGGGTTACACATGCCAGTTTTTGTGGCTTAAAGAGAAGGGATCCCAGAAAGGTTCATTGAAGACAAAATGTCTTTAAAAACGACTCCAAGAAAAAGAAACAAGTTACAGCAATCCTTCTTGAGTTGACAAACTTGATTTGTTAAGCAATTATTTTGTGTCAGTTTTGAACTCAATAAGAGTTTATTTAGCTCATGAGGATGCCTTTGATGGTGTAAAAAAATCTCTGAATACATGAATCACAATTCAATACCATCCAAAGCATCATCAGATGTCATCTAAAGGGGTAAGTTCAAACTCTCGAAGTGTTTATGTGGATAATGCATCCACTTAGTTTTATTATCAAATTTTTATTTCATTCCTGAGACTACAATACCTCGCCTTACTTCTGTCATGATTGCTTCTATGCATTGAGTTTCTGCATATTTTTGAGTATTTACTTTCCATTTTTTATGTAACTCCCTTGAGAAGCAGCTTTGCGTTGGCTCATTTTCTTTCTTTAAGAAAGTTTTGTCTCTGTAGATTTTTTTTGAAGATGTTTGGAATTCATGAGCTGTGATTTCAGCACTGTTTGCCAGACTGTTGTGAACAGTAGTGTTTCATTCGTGCCATGACTGCATTTGTTGAAATTGGTACTATGGATCCAGCTGAACATAACTTTCAACTGTTAATACCATAATCCTAATACATTGTCTGCTCTCTGTCTTTCCTTTGATCTTTTAAAATATTTCTTGAAGTGTAGACAAGCCTACTCCTCATCAAGCACTGCAGGAAAAGTACGATATTAATCTTTGAGGATGTTGGTTTCTGTTTCTAGTTTTCTAGTGTTTAGAGAGATCCTGAGTTTCTGTTAATACAGTCATTATCTGGGACAGAGTTTATGGTTGATATATGTGTCCATGCACTCCTGGTTTTAATTTTATTATTTTCATGAGACAGATTAAGAGAAATAGAAACAATATATTTCATATTTGCACCAAATTCCTGGGTGGATCTAAACCCAGCTATATGACCCAGATCTGTTGCTGAATAGCCTGGTTTTCTGTCATGTACTAGGATTTTCCAAATTCTTATCTTAATTTGCTTTCCCATCTAGTCAATTATATCTGCTATACTGGCCCCTCTACATGCATGGGTCCTACAGTCCGTGTGCCCCAACTACATGTATGGAGTCTGACAACTTCCAGTCCCCTGTAGCCCCCCTTTCTCACCATATTCACAGGCTTTTCAGTGACATAAGTCAGCAGGACTGCCACCGCTTGATGGTAAAAGTTCCCCTAGTTTTATCACAACTATTACTGCCATTGCTGTTCTCTTAACTCTGAACGCTAATCAGCACTGATAAAGGGCAAAGAAGTAACAAATATTTATCAAAAATGCACTTATTCTGGATATAAAATAGATTTACAATGCAAATCTGCACAGTGCTAAATAACTTAGATCCCTGATTTGTTCTGGATTGCTCCAAGTACATCCCCAAAACAGTACTGTGGGAGTTTTGCAGGCAGTTTGCTCCAGAAAGCATTCCCAAAGGCAGTATGGACATAACTGCATTGTGATACCTCCCTCCCCCATCCTTATGATGTTCAAGCCCTCCAAGTATTGCCCTGTGCTGTACCCTTGGGATTGCAGCATTCTTTTCAGTGGAACTAACACCGAAGGGGCTGCAGCCCAGGGGCTACATTATTTCATATATATTGAAAAATACCACAAATTAAGAGTGCTCTCCTCAGGCCAAAGGCTCATCACCCCAGGCCCAAAGGTGAGTCTGTGCGAAGCAACAGCCCAAGGGACACAGCCAATCTGCTGTGATGAGGATTAGATGCAGACAGTGGGGACAGGAGCTGGACCAAACTCACCAGCTCCAGGGTCTGTGCCCAGGTCCTCCCCTAGTAGCAGCGTAGACTCAGCCAGCAGCTGACAGCATAGCTCCCAAGCGCATTTTAGCTCCCAAGCACATGGTTGAGGTGCAACTTCTTGGTAAATAACTATTACGCTAAGTGTAAATGTGACACAGTAGCTGGCCTGATAACTATCTTCCTATTATTCTCAGAGGCACAAGCCTACAACCATTCAAAGCAAAAACTCCCAGGCTTTGACTGCAGTTTTCTCCCCTGCTAAGCAAAAAGGGATACCAAACCAGGAACACCACCAAAAATACTCTTGCAAGGAGTAAGAATTCCCCAGGTTATTGATTGTAATAAAAATACTCTACATTTGGCTTAATTTTCAAATGCACTCCATACCTGCAGCTCTTGTTGGTACCAAATGTAAACCTGGGAGAGCACTGAATTTCTGTATAAACACATCCGGAGGCTTTTTAGCTGCTGCTAGTGTGAGTGGGGTTGCTTACAAATAGTCAGTACTCTGATGGACCCGAGTTCATCTTTCAAGAAGTAAAAGTGCCTGTCATCTGATGATGGATAGCGCCTTTTCTTTTCTGTGTATTCTCAGCTTCCATCCATGTGGAAAACCAGTTAGAGAAGGAAAAGCAGACAAAGTGGCTGCAGAGGAATGACCAAATATGTGGATATAAATTAACCTGCAAAAAGACGGGCCCATCAGTCAACAGGAAACACCTGAAAGGGGAGTAAGAGGAAGCTGGTATCTTCAGTTTCCAGAATCCATCCACTCAATGCTTTTTAGAGCACTGGGTGCAGCCAAGTCACTCATGAAGTTAAACTGGGGCAAGACAGTAAGAACAATGTTAGTTATAATCAAAGAAACACCTGAAATCAGCAGAATTAACTTGTTTCTTCCCCTTCTCCTTCCAGCTATTACTTCATTTTGTAGGATGCAGAAATTAGAAGGAGGAATAGTGGCCTGCAGCAAAAGGAAGAAACGGGGGAATTATGATGCACAGAAAAACGGAGTTTAAGATATCTGCGTACCCAGCAGAGTAACGAAAAGAGGACAAAAGAGTATTTGTAGTACATTATACACAGAAGAAATCCCTGCAACTGAGTCAGCCAGTTACCAGACAAATGTGCTACAATATTTAATATCTAAGAAAGCCATATTCAATAAACATGTCTCTCCACAGTTTGGAAGAAGGAGGATAACAGCAATATCATATCAGGCAGCTGAAGCTTTTTTCAATCCATTAGTAACCAAATAGGATGTTAAACATCCACTTGTGATAAAAACTTGTAATTCATCAGGCCCAGATACGCTGTACCTGAGGATTTTCAAATAGTTAGTGGAAGAGATTCTTCCTTCAACACATTAATTTTTAATGGATCTTGAAATAATATAGAGATTCTAGAAGACTAGAAGAAGACTGATACTTTGCTGCTATTCAGCAAGGACGAACATGATGACCTTGGTAAATATAAGCCAGCTAACCTAACATCAAACTGGAGAGGAGGTGAAAGGGGAGCAAAATCACAGAATATGGGATTCAACTGATAACGAATGAAAGGATAGGAAGTAATTAATGCCAGTCAGCATGGTTTTATGGAAAATAGGTCTTGATAGACAAACCTGATTAGATTACAAATTTGGCTGAAAAGGTAACTGCTTCAATGTAATATACTGAAACATTTGTAAGGCATTTGATTTAATTTTGCAAAACATTCTGATTAAAAAATAATATTTTGCACTCTTGGTGAAATATCCACTAGCAGAACAGCAGTCTTAATAAGCAGCAAATCTCAAAAATGAGTTATCACTGGGAAGCCTTCACTGAATAAAACTATTTTTAGCAAGGCTTAGGCCTGGCATGAGCATTTTTTATTGCTGAGTTAAATATAAATTGCTGTTGATTGTACTGTTAATGTGATCTTCGCACATATAAATAGAAAACCAACCGATACGTATAAGGATATGATATAACATCTTTATACAGCATTTGTGTGGCTACTGAAATGCCACACAGTTTCAGTGATCGCACGTATAATGCAGCTGAAAAAAAATCAGAGGTTTGGAAAATAGCTGCAAAAATCATAGAACAGAAGAAAACCCCTTACCATTAGAACTTTGGAGAATATGGAGAGGTTGCTTGATTACAGTGTGTAAATACCTTCATCAGCAGAAAAGCAGCTCACCCACTTTCTTTTTCCAAGGACGAAAGAGGTGCACAGTCTTACGGCCCAGGTCACCCTGTAGGTTTTCTGTTTCCACATCAGTAGCAGGACAAGTTAAGCACAACCTGGTGGCGATGGGGTGTCCCTCATGTCAGGAGGGGTGCCTGACCTACTATACACAGCACCATTCATGCCGGTCTCTGCATCTGTGAAGGCTCCAAGACTTTTCTCTTGCCTGTAATCCCTCTCCAAGTAAAAGGGCAAATAAAATGACCCTGGATAACTCAGGAAATGTCCTGGCCAATTATCTTAGGGAGCCTCAAGGAGTTATCAGAGGATCAAAGACCCTTCTCTAGTCTTCAACGGAGAAAAGTTGCAGCTAGATGACAAAAGGAGAGGCAGGGAAAGTATGTGACAACTTAATGATGCTATAGTAGCACGGGGTAAGATCCTCAGCTTGAGTGAGCAGCTGCTGCTCCTTCAAAGTCAGTGAAGAGATGCTGATTTACACCAGTGGAGAATCTGACATCTTGTATTTTTTTATTTGTTTGAGTCCTGCCGTGGCTCCATAAGCAAAGGTTAATGCAGGTCTGCCAGGGGCAGGCTGGAGTTAACACAGAATGGCAGTTGTGAGGTTGCTGATTCTGATAAAAGCAAATTGTGAACTGCAAGCATCTGAGTGTTGAGTGTCACATTCACACCTAACAGCTGCCCTTGCCTGTTCCCCACAGTCATCCAGTTCTGTCATCATGATATGTTCCTGAAACCACATTTGTGCTGCTGTCACTTTTTGTCTTTGGAAATTTGTGTACAGGCTTTCTGTAATGACATACTAAAAATGCTTGTAAACTTCAAATGAGTGTATTAAAATATATTTAACCCAGGCAAATCACCTCCATATATTGGGCAGAAACTTGAGTCTTAACTTCTTCCAGGTCTGCACTCTCTCCTTTAAAGACCTGCAGTAGGGATGTTAATATTTATAAAGTTGTTGGAGGTATCTGATGGATGAGGGCAGAGAAGAGTTTCTTCCTTTCATGAAAAAAAAAAAAAAGGAACCATCTAGATCTCTGGGTCTTTCATTATCACAAATGCCGCTAAAGAGAAGAGACAGACGCCTCTAGGGGGTCACCTAGCTTCTCTGTTTCCATTAGTCCTCTTTATTTTGGAGCAGCCTGACTACCAATAGAGCCAGGGCGTGTCTAAAGCATTTTCGTCTGTGTATCAGTACTGGGCAATGTCAATACTGTCAACATGTCAACAATCCATGGCACAGATGTGGAAGATAACACAGGGACAGATTTTGAATGTCAAGCCCAGGCCCCTCCAGGGCTGGGAGCTAGGAGCACACTAGCCTAAGAGACACACTGTCGACATGCTGTGCTTGCAGTCCCTACTGAATTCTGAAGTCATTGTCATTCCTGAACTCTCACCATGCAGGTTATTTCCTAAAAGTGATTAACTGCACTTTTCCTCTTTGAAAGGCAGCACTTCCCAGCTCCTGCTGAGTTTTTACCTTCACACTTAATCCCTAGTTCACAAAGAATAATGTAGACTTGCTTAAAAGTTGCAAATCTCTGAACTCAAGCTACCCATAAATTGCCAAGATACCAGAAACAGCTGCCTAGCTACAGCAGGACAGAGTTTAGGGTGAGCCATGAAATCTGCCACAAAGTCTATTAAACAGGCTTACACTGAGTTTTTTGTTACTTAGACCACAGTGTTGTACATGCTCCCAGCTGCCCCAGCTACCCCGTACCTACACTGGCCAGCTGAAAGCAGCTTATGGTACCAAGAGTTTGGGGAAAAAAAATTTTAAAAAAGAAAAAAAAAAAGACAAGATGAGTGAAGCAGATCTCTCTGGAAATAATTACGTTAAATATAGAAAAGGTTATATATAGTTTCCTTTGTCCTTTCTCTCTCCACAGGCTGCTGGCCTATTATCATTCCTTGTACCTACCCTGTAGCTGATTTTATTGTTTATTCCTAGCTTACCCACAAGTGTGCTCGGGGCCTTGTGTCTTAGCGATCAGCTCCACACTCCCTTTCTAAGTTCAGAACCTTTCTGGCTGAAGTCTGCAGTGACACATAACTCAGAAAGACAGCTCTGGGCACAGGGTGCACAGCCATTCCTGGAGAGCAGAGTCTGTAGCTCAGCGGTACCATTTCTGGAAGATTAAGTGATTAAGCCTAACTAAAAGTGACTTAACAAGGATGGATCTTTTCCTGTCAAATACAAACACGCACAGTTTTCCATAGAGTGGCCCCAAGGTTGTGAATGAAGGTGAACAGCTCTGCTTTTAAAGATTCCTTAACTTAAAGAAATTTAAAGAGCAGGCACAATCACACTTTGTTCTGTGATTTTCTTAAACCTGCACCCTACTTCACACCCTTTCAGAAGCCATCATCTTTCATATTTAAAACAGACATAACAGAAGTTAAAAAAAGACAGAGGAGATGAGAAGTACAAGTCTCTGCAGATGTAAGCTATAATATAGCAAAGTGTCACTTCCACCCAATCCTGCCAGGTCCTCAACACATCCTGCGCGGTACAGACTTCTCCGCTTGTCTTATAAGCACTAGGGAATGAAAGCACTCCAGCCTTTTCCTAGTTGCTTGAAACTCCCTGATGTTGACTAATTATTCAGCAATTGCATGCATATTTATATGGGGAAAGCTGCGAGAATCCTCATAAATTGATTAACTACTCTGTGTTTTGCAATAAACAGTATTTATTTAGGCATTCAAACTGATTCATAAAAAAACATGTTCAGATTATCTAATGAACACAGGACAAAACCACATAAAATAGGGAGAGCCAAAAGAGCATGTTTTATTTATAGATTTTGTGCAAATATAGAAAAAGGGGGCAGGGTAAATACACTAGCGAAGTAGTTACAAAACTGTTTTCATTAATAAATTATCAAACCAGTTTCATTTCTTGAATGCATCCAAAGTAAGCTAAAAGCTATGGAGGCAGCTGGCTGAATTTCTCCTGGAGGGTTTGAATGGGGCTGCAGGCCGGTGCTGAATTTCACTCTTGTGAATACATTCACACATTATCCCTTGGAAATCACCATTTTTCAGGTGGAATAATGCCTATTTAGTAAATTATTATTATTGTTTTTAAAACTAAATGACTGTTTATTAAAAAAGAGAGATACTGGAGTTCAAATTTTTCCTTGTTACCTGAGGCACAGTCAAATCGTCAGCTGTTCAACAAGAGTAATAATGTGGGATAGAAATGTTTGACATCATCCCAGCTGATTCCCCAAAAAGAAGTCTCCTCACACCCTTCTCGTTGGTAAGCCCAACGATGATCTTAGAGAAACAAGGCATTGTTTAAAAGTAATCTTATAATGCTCATGAGTTGTTAGACCTCTTTCATTTGGACACAAATTCATCTGAGGCAGAAATTAAATTCTAACTTCATTAAAAAATGTAGGAATTTGTCATTGACTTCAATGTGACCAGGATTCCACTACTGGAGTATGTAACACTACCGTTTCTGATTTCAGCAGCATAGACTGAATAGTTTCATTTTACTAACATCAACAAGTACTAATGTAGAGAGAAAAAAGCTTAGAATTTTTCAAAATAGTTTCTAATGTTATAATGAGATCCAGCAGCTGAAAATGCAACTGGGTTATATTAAGGGTAGAAACTAGCTATACATGTTTTGTAGTGTAAAACCTCTTATTAAAGATATTTTAAAATCAAGATTGGCTGTTTCCTAAAAGTTTTGCTCTACTTTGAGAAGGAATTAGTTCAAGGAAGTCAATAGCTTGTGCAGTGTAAGAAGTCAGAGGTGTGTTTATGAGCTATAACTCCATTTGTCTATCTAGCACTGACCCATCAATTAATCAAACTGGACTGAATGTAAGGGCAGTTTCCTAATTAATGCTAATTCATTCATAAAGTGAATACATTATCGATCACTATTTTAAAATATACTTAGTTGTAGAAACGCCTATAATTAAGAGTCCAGACCTTTGAGCTAGACATCCACAATCTACACTGAACTGGGATACGAAGAGTAAATGGCAGTCACGTGCAAGATGCAGTAGTTTGTTAGTCAATTAGATACTACTTACAGTATTCTAACTGGATACACTAACTCCATCCCTGCTGTCCATAGATCTGCTGTGGGTCACAATTAACATTTAGCTCAGTGGCATATTTTTCAACGACTGAACTTAATGCCATTGCTCACTCTTTCCTTCTAAAAAGGTGAGTTTTAAACTAATTCAAATAATGCCAGTCCAGAAAGATACATTCTTTTTACAGTGGCTCAAATAGTCTCATCATGTTAAAAATACGCAATTGGATAGAAAATGTTAGTTATATGGAATAGCTTATTCTTAAAGGCCTGAGGATATGACTAGACCTTGTTTTCCCTTGCCAGCCTCCCTGGGGACCCGCACAACCTCTGCACTTGTCTCCTGCTGCTCCAGACCCGGAGCCTGGTTAACCCCCAAGCCATTCCCAGGACTGTTGATGGACCCATTTCTAGCACATGGCTTTGTTTGTCCATCTCCAACCCTGTGGGACCTTGCTGTAATGGGCAAGGAATCTGGCTTCAAAATAGGAAGAGACTGGGGTTTGAGGAGGTTGAATTATTGTCCTTAAACTAGAGTACTTCCAAATTCTGATTCTCAGGGTGGCCCCACAAATAATTGAGCTAACCCATCTAGGGAGCTGAAAATGGAAAATGTGAGGGGTCAGGGCAACACACCTATGCTGTAGCTCAGGTGGTGTGAAGAGTCAGCCCCAATGGAGCTAATCTGAGTGCTGACAGCAGAGGATGACCAGCAGCACCCACCCTGCTGGACATCCGTGATGGTGGGGAAAGTGCCTCACGCCTCCGTGTTGCTTTTCGCCCCCACCGTGACTGTCACTCTGTGTCTGCAATGAGGTGGTGTGGAATATGTTACATTTTTTGTTAATTAAAGTTTGCATGCTTATTTTATCCGCTGTTATTTTAGTGATTCTACTTTTACTTAATTGAAATTATCCAGAGAAACAGACTAGGTTAGAATATTAATACAGAATAGCTGGAAACCACTGCTGCTATTTTAATTTAGGATTAGATTCTCAGCTCAACAAAACAAGAGTATGTTTAGCAAAATAAATAGCTCCATCACACACTGCACTGTTACGAATATTAAAATCTAGTCCTTTCATCTTGATCCTACTGCATCAGGTTTTATTTTATTTTATTTTATTTTATTTTATTTTATTTTATTTTATTTTATTTTAGTTTAGTTTAGTTTAGTTTAGTTTGGTTTAGTTTAGTTTAGTTTAGTTTGGTTTAGTTTGGTTTAGTTTAGTTTATTTAGCAACATCCTCATAGCACGTTTGCAAACTAATTGATTATTTTAAGTGTGCTTCTTCAATGTATTTCTTCTCTTCCCACTTTAATAATTTATTCCTCGTGGATATTTTGAGCCTCGAGTTTCAACCGGTGTGTTTAGTCTAAAAGGACCCTACCAATGATTTACTGCACAAATAATTTAACACGAATTAAATACAGATACTAATAGCAGAGGTTACAGCCTTTGGAAGCTCAGATCAATCTACACTGCTCATGAACTACAAGTGGCACCAAAAACATTCTCATTCACTCCAACACTTTATTCATATTTCTGAAAGATATTTTCTCTTAGTGTTGTGTCAAGGTGTTGTACAACCAATCATTAAATGCAAAATACTTAGGCACAAAGCTGTAGTGGTTTTCTTAGTACAGACTGCTTTATTGGCTTCCCTTGGGTTGCGCTTGGATTTCAGTAATAGATTTATTACCAGTAACTCTAAAATAGGAATTCTTACTCCGCTTAAATTAGTATTTCCTTGCTCTCGGAGGTTTTATTGTATTTACAACAAATGGCTGTCACTGTCCTAATCAGACTTCTTGTTTGTTTCTTTGCTGATTGAGTGATGCATTATAAAAAGAAGCCCACCTCTTATGACCTATTTTCATTAATTCAATGGGATTTTTTTGACTCAGACTACAGGATATTACCCTGAAACACTAGGAGAGGACAGTTAGCTTTCCGGCCTCTGAGGTGTAACCTAAATCTGGCATCCACAAGACATGCACAGCAGCGCTGTGCTGGCCAAGGCCTTGGCCTGACTCCAGAGGTCCCTTCCCCTCCTGTTTTGGGATCTCCTGCCCACCACACCATCTTCACCTTGCATCCTTGCCCCAGATGGGTCACATAGGAGTCCCTCTGCCCTCACAGCTATGCTGTGGGTGCAGTTGATTGATAGCCTTTACAGATTTGTACCCATATATAATAATGATTGCTTAGAGTAATGTATATCCTTGCATGTTTGAGTTGTGTAAATCAAAAGAAAGGAGCACTTTGTGACTGGAAAGCCAGAATCAGAGGGCTGCACAACATCACCTTAACTACACATGCCCAACAGGCCAGTTTGACAAAAAGATACAAAAAGTGATTCCTGAATACCAACAGAGAGACCCTACCATTAGCGATGCCAAGCATAATGAATACACCATTTCTAAGATTAGTTCCGAAAAATAGTGTGAATATGTAAAAACCTTCCAAGAAATAAGATGCATATGCACATAATGAGAAGATAGAAAGCTCTAGTACTCGCATCTGGGCGTGCATGTCTTAGGAGGAGCTGATCCCCCATGCACCCAATGCAGAATAAAAGATTGCCTGCTTTCTAAATCTCCAAAAAGAGTCTTTGAGAGTTTTATTTTGACTGACTTCTATGGTAACACTGTAAGCCAGGATGGGCAGTGGGGAAACCGTTGAAACAGGTCCAGAGGAGGGTGACAAAGATGAGACAAGCTGAGAGAGTTGGGCTTGTTGAGCCTGGAGAAGAGAAGGCTCCAAGGAGACATTATAGCAGCCTTCCAGTACCTAAAGGGGCTATAGGAAAGCTGGGGAGAGACTTTTACCAGGGCATGTAGTGATAGGATGAGGGGGATGGCTTTAAATTGGAAGGGGGAAGATTTAGATTGGATATTAGGAAGAAATTCTTCACAATGAGGGTGGTGAGACACTGGAACAGGTTGCTCAGGGAAGTTGTGGATGACCCCTCCCTGGAAATATTCAAGGCCAGGCTGGATGGGGCCTTGAGTAGCCTGGGGTGGTGGGAGGTGTCCCTGCCTGTGGCAAGGGGTTGGAACTGGATAATCTTTAAGGTCCATTCCAACTCAAACCATTCTATGATTCTATGAAACCTAAATGGCACCATGAGCCAAGTTCTGCCCTAGTTACCAAGTGGGCTGTGACACCTGAAACCCCTGAATGGCAACCCCCCCACCCATGACTGAAGTGCTTTGTCTTGGGAGGCTTTGCTGTGACCCTGGAGAGGGGCTGTGAGGCTGGTGGGGCCTTCCCTGGGGCCCTCGCTGCTGGTGGAGATCGGTCTCAGGGAGGCTTCTACCCCACCTGCAAAAAGAATAATAAAAGAAGCAGTTGCTACTAGAAAAAGTGGAATACTTTGTTTTAAACTAAAGTAGAGTTAAGTAATCTAAGTAACCATCTAAGTAATTGTGTTTCTTAAAAGTTAAGACAGAATGTCCCTCTGATAGCATGTTTTCTTCCTCTGGTAGCACGTTTTCTTTTAGACAGTGTTTTTCCAGACACTTTATTCTTTGAAGATGGTAACACCTTGTGTGAAGTACAATCTGTGCTGAGCAGATGTCCCTTCTGTGATCATCTCTGTTTGGTGTTTCGTCATATCTTAGAGGCAACGTCAGGCAGGGAGCTGGAGCCAGCTCCAAATTAGTAAGTTTTGGCTGTTGTGAAGTTTCACAATAATATTAAAATTAGACGTTGGAAAGTAACAGAATATGGATAGGAGTTCTTGGAAAAATGATCCATGTAAGTGGTAGATATATTCTGTAACCACTTCTTGTCTCGCCACATGTGATTGATGGAGATTGCTCTTGCACATTGCCCAGGCCTGATAAAGGATGCTTGCTTCCTAAAACCCCAAAAGGAGTCTTAGAGAATTTTATTTACCAGAGAGATAAGAGCTATGCCTGGGCAGCCCCGTTCCCGCTGCCAGCCTGGGATGCTGGGCTATGGCTCGGTGCCGGGGTGTGGTAAGATGCCGCCACTTTTCCAGGCGAGCAGTGGGAAGATGATCTCAGCCGGGCAGTGGGTAGAAATATCTTTATCAATATCTTTATCAATGACCTAGATGAAGGCATTGAATGTACCTTTGGCAAGTTCACAGATGACACTTAGCTGGGTGGAAGTGTTGATCTGCTGGAGGGCAGGGAGGCTCTGCAAAGGGATCTGAACAGGCTGGACCGCTGGGCTGAGACCAATGGCATAAGGATTAACGAGGCCAAATGCCGGTCCTGCACTAGGGGCACAACAACCCTGTGCAGAGCTACAGACTAGGAGAAGAGTGGCTCGAGAGCTGCTTGGAGGAGAGGGACCTGGGGATGTTGATTGATAGCTGACTGAACATGAGCCAGCAGTGTGCCCAGGTGGCCAAGAAGGCCAATGGCATCTTGGCTTGTATTGGAAACGGCGTGACCAGCAGGTCCAGGGAGGTTATTCTCCCTCTGTACTCGGCACTGGTGAGACCGCTCCTTGAATCCTGTGTTCAGTTCTGGGCCCCTCACCACAAGAAGGATGTTGAGGCTCTGGAGTCCAGAGAAGAGCAACAAAGCTGGTGAAGGGGCTGGAGAACAAGTCTTATGAGGAGTGGCTGAGGGAACTGGCGTTGTTTAGCCTGGAGGAGGCTGAAGCGAGACCTTATTGCTCTCTACAACTACCTGAAAGGAGGCTGAATAGAGGAGGTAGATGGCCTCTTTCTCCCAAGTGACAAGGGATAGGACAATGGGGAATGGCCTCAAGCTGCATCAAGGGGGCATCAGACTGGGCATCAGGAAAAAAATTTTCACTGAGAGGGTCATCGGGCACCGGAACAGGCTGCCCAGGGAGGTGGTTGAGTCACCATTCCTGGAGGTGTTTAAAAGACTGGTAGACGAAGCGCTCAGGGACACGGTTTAGTGTCACATAGGAATGGTTGGACTCGACGATCCAGGAGATCTCCTCCAACCTGGTGATGCTACAACTCCACGGCTCCAATACTAGCAGACCGGGCCGCAGCCACACGAGCCCCGGGACGCGCAGCCGCCCTGCCTCCTCCCTCCCCGGCGGCTGCGCGGCGCGGCGGGGGCGCTCCCCGCACTCTCGGCGGGCGGGGCGAGCGCAGCGCGCTGGGACCCGGCGGGGAGGGAACCCGCCGGCCCCGGAGCCCCCTTAGCCGGGATGCGCTCAGAGGGGGAGCCGCAGCCTCCGGCCGGGCTGGAAAGGTTCGCCAGCGCCGGGAAGGGCCGGGGGCTGCGCGCACGGCGGCGTTTCGCCCTGGGGGAGCTGCTGTTCAGCTGCCCGCCCTACGCCGCCGTGCTGACCGCCAGCGAGCGCGGCGCGCACTGCGACGGCTGCTTCGCCAGGTACGGGCGGGGGCGGCGGCGGCGGCGGCGGGGGGGCGGGCGGCCCCGGGGCGGCGGTGGCTCGGCCCCCCCAACCCCCCCGCGTCCCGGGGTGGGCCGGCCGGCATCCCGCAGCCTCAGACCACCCCCACCCCCGGCCACTGCACCAGTCAGAAGGCGCGGGCCTCTCTTTCTGTCATCTGTTGATACGATTTGTGGACTATCTTGAGGCTTCACAACGTGGAACGCTTTGGTTGAAGCGGAAGCGTAGTTTCTTTTAAGCCGCTGTGGGTTTTGGAAGTTGGAATGTCCCTCTTAAAGCATGTGTTCTTCCTCTGGTAGCACGATCTCCTTAAAATGGTGTTTTTCAGACACTGTCCTTTCTTTGAAAATGAGAACACCTTGCATGAAGTACGATCTGTGCTGAGCAGGTGTCTCCTCCTCTGTAATTGCCTCTGTTTGGAGTTTTCATCTGTCTTAAAGCCAAGCAAAGAGCTGGAGGCATCCCCAGATTAGCAAGAGTTTTGTCTGTTGCAAAGTTTCATAACATTAAAATTAGACCTTGGAAAGTAATAGAATATGCATAAGATTTCTGGGGAATTGTATCCATGTGCATACAAGTGGGAAATATATTCTGTAACCAGCCTTTATCTCGCTGCATAGGATGGATGGAGACCATTCCCACATGTTGCCCAGGCCTGATAAAGGATGCTTGCTTTCTGAAACTCCAAAATGAGTCTTAGAGAGTTTTGTTTGCCGGCATTTTCAGTATCCCTGTCAGTAAAAGAAACAAACAAGAAGTCTGATTAGGACAGTGCTGATGTCAGCTGACATCCTGCAGTCTGAGCCCTCCCCTAAACCATTGCATCATTGAAGATGTGTCATAAGGCATGGGCCTCTCTTTTTATAGTCAGTCTGTTCATACAATTTGTGGAATATGTCGAGACTTAACTAAGTGAAATATTTTGATTTAAGCAAAAGTACAGTTTCATCTAAGCAGTTGTGGTTTTTGAAAGTTAGGCAGAATGTCCCTTTGATAGCATATGTTCTTCCTCTGGTAGCACGATCTCCTTAAAACGGTGTTTTTCAGACACTGTCCTTTCTTTGAAAATGAGAACACCTTGCATGAAGTACGATCTGTGCTGAGCAGGTGTCTCCTCCTCTGTAATTGCCTCTGTTTGGAGTTTTCATCTGTCTTAAAGCCAAGCAAAGAGCTGGAGGCATCCCCAGATTAGCAAGAGTTTTGTCTGTTGCAAAGTTTCATAACATTAAAATTAGACCTTGGAAAGTCTAAAGAATATGCATAAGATTTCTGGGGAATTGTATCCATGTGCATACAAGTGGGAAATATATTCTGTAACCAGCCTTTGTCTCGCTGCATAGGATGGATGGAGATCATTCCTGCGCATTGCCCAAGCCTGATAAAGGATGCTTGCTTTCTAAAACTCCAAAATGAGTCTTAGAGAATTTTATTTGCCAGCATTTTCAGTATCCCTGTCAGTAAAAGAAACAAACAAGAAGTCTGATTAAGACAGTGCTGATGTCAGCTGACATCCTGCAGTGTGAGCCCCCGAAAAAACACTGAATTAATGAAAACTTGGCACAAGGAATGGGCCTTTCTTTATAATCAATAAGTCAATGGGCAAAGAAACAAACAAGAACTCTGATTAGGACAGTGTTGGTGCCAGCCAACATCCTGCAGTCTGAGCCCCCTAAATCCCATTGAATTAATGAAAAAGTGATGGGCTTCTCTTTATAATCAATCAGTCACTGGGCAAAGAAACAAACAAGACATCTTATTAATGGCTTTAAATTGGAGGGAGGAAGATTTAGACTAGACATTAGGAAGAAATTCTTCATGATGAGGGTGGTGAGACACTGGCACAGGCTGCTCAGGAAAGTTGTGGATGCCCCATCCCTGGAAGTGTTTGAGGCCGGTTTGTTTGGGGCCGTGAGCAGCTTGGTCTAGCAGGATGTGTCCCTGCCCATGGCAGGGGGGTTGGAACTGTATGATCTTTAAGGTTCCTTCCAACCCAAAATATTCTATTCAAAAGCTTCAGTCTTCTGGCAAATAACTCTTAGTAGGGCGAAGCACAAGCAGTGTGAGTGGCCCGTGGCTGTGAGCGTTTAAACTGCCAGGTGACCTGTGCTGACAGCAGGTGAGCCACTGCATCTTTCTTGGTTCCTGGCTCTGGCAGCCTGCAGGGCCCTCCTTGCCTCTGTGGAGGGGAGTTTTGACCTACTGCAGGTATTCTAGTAGTTGCTGTAAACCTCTCGGTGTCAGCTACTGCAGGAAAAAGAAAAATGCAGAAAATTAGGCATGGATGTGACTCACTGGCATGTCACACCAGACTGCATTTTTAAAAAATGTAGTACTTTCCTGATGTTTGGCCATGTACTGAAGAATCACAGTGCATACTTGGTTATGACTCGGAGAAAATGCTAGTGTTTGCCTCAGTAAAGGAAAACAACTGTTGTACTTCTGCTCTTTTTATCGATACATAAGTATTGCTTGCATATGTAGACAGAGAGGCAGGCTGAAGGATATAATTATTACACTGTAATAGATCTTTTTATCTCTTGTCATCTTAACTCACTTATGCTTTTAATTTTCTTCTCTTTTCTCTTACTTTTTTTCCTTTTCCTCATTATGTTATATACTTCTATGACTTATTCACCGTATTCATCACTGTCTTTGCATATGAGCCCCTAATGTAGTTCCTAGTGAAGTTAGTGAAGCAAGTCCCATAGACTGGAAGAACTGTAGAACTGAGGCGATTTGCCGCCACTTCATCACACTAGTAGCTTTTCCTAGACCCTGACTTCAGGTTTGTTTTTTTTTTTCTCCTGTGCCTAACCACAGATTATTTGTGCTAAAGAAACTGCTGGGTTTGTTTATCACATCCAGAAGATTTCTGTCTGAAAAAGGACCAAGGAATACTTACTATGCTCTGTTGATGTGAAGTAATATTGTAGACATAGTAGTTGCCTTGTGGAATAGCTTTTAAAGATCATCCCAGAAGCCACTATCTTTGAATGGTGCTTGTTCACAATACAGGCTTCTTCCATGGAGCTCTCAAGGAGCACTGTCATCAAGGAGTATACTGAATGCAGTACCGTAGCAGTTACACTGGGGTAGTCTGAAACCTATTTCACACTGGAGTGATGACATTCCACCATGAGGAAAGGTATCTCGGTGATGTAACTTGATCTACTAGTGCTCAGAAATGTATTTTGTGTCTGTGCCCAGTTGCATCAGTGCTGAACTAACACAAATTGGATTCTGATGCATGTTTGTTGAACCTACAAAGAGTGTTACAAGGAAGATTGTGGGCTCAGCACTAGTCTTGATAAGAGAAACCTTGCTAGGTGATCATAAAACTGTTCCAGTAAAATAGATAGAATGAGACTGGAACATTGTATTTGTATCTGATAGTATTTGTTACTTTAAATACCCAGCTGTACTTCAGGTACCCACTGTCAGCAAGCGGAGTCTTGGTGTTAGCCTGACTCACTCACATTGCACCCTCTACTTTGTAAGAACAGAGGATATCAAGACTTGCTGTGTTTTATGGACTCTAAACGCCAGTGACCTTTGAAGTGTTGTACGGTGTCGTATTGTATAAGGATGCTCACCCTTGTTTTACTTCAATGAATTTACCTCAGTTTAAGACAATTTTTCTGCCACTTGTGCTGGGTAGGGGGTGTCAACATCATGGAGTATTCAATAATGCTGAGAGATCCCTATTGCTGCCACACCAAAATGTGACATGTTGGTTAATGCATGCTCTGTTTTTGATGGGATCAAAACACATGCACCTCGAAGCAGAAAAGGACCTTCCTTTTGGCAGTTCCCAGTGCTGGGATAAATACAAATATTAAAAAAGGAGAGTACAAGCCTTAGGTCACCTTATAATACACAGATATCAGAGTAGACATTAGGGGAACAGTACGAGGCTGTATGGTGACAGGAGATCAAACATCATATGTAATAGTGCAATGTATTTTCTTGGTGTTGGGAGGCAATTACTCACAAAAAAGCTGTCATGCTTTCTGTAACCAGGCAAAGCAGCAATGGAACTATCAGAACAAAGGGTTAATAGCAAGTATACAGAGCAATTAGTAAGTTTGGAAAACCAGGAAAAGTTAGCTATATATGCATCAAATAGTGGCCAAAAATGATGGTGTCTGTCAAACAACATAGGATACCGCGTTTCCAAATCTGGCAATTTATCAGGACAGCAGAGTGCTTTTGCATAATAACGGTTGTTACGAAAAACTTGCTTTTGAAACTAAACAAATAAAAATAGTGTCTGCTTTTGAAAGATGGAATTCAAGCTGTAGTTGTAGTATTCTAAAGAAAATACAGTTTTAACTGTGAACTGCAAAATATTGTGCAAAAATTATACAGTATACATTCACATTTAATTCAGATTTATAGACTAGAATAATTTCTGTTTTCTTTTTAAGGAAAGAAGGATTGTCCAAGTGTGGGAGATGTAAACAGGCCTTTTACTGCAACGTGGAATGTCAGGTATGGTAATGCAATTTGTGAGGATGCAGGTGTAAGGAGGGCAGGGGTTGCTGAACTCCATTTTTTGTTTGTGTGGCATTGATAGTCTCTAATTGTAGCTACGGTTAATAGCAGTCCAGTGAATTTCAGCATCCCACAGATGCTGACCATGGAGTTGTGCATTGGACAATTACAGGATTTGGACATGGTCTGCATGAGTATTTCAAAATCAGTAGCTCCAGGGCTTGGTGCCACTGAGACTTTGATTAGAGCTGCCTGTCAGCCTGCTAATTATGTCTGTATCACTTCTTTCTTCAAGCACAAACCAAATAATTTAACATTAGGTCTCTAAGCTAGTAAGAGAATCTGTGTCTAATGGAAAATAGTCGCAACCATTTGAAACCTACCATGCTTGCTTCTGAACTCATTCATTCTGGCAACTTTTATTCTTTAAGTATACTTTGTTTTTTAAAAGCCCCTGAAAATAGAATCTAAGCATACACTAAAGCAGAGCAATATGAAGACATTGAAAACATTGGCTTGAAGTTCTAATTCCATTTTTACTTCGTATTAGAATATGCACTTTTCAAAAAATAATTTTTGCTGTGGGCTGTCAGCTTGATGTGGAAGAATTGCCCAGTTTACATGTGAGAAACTCAACATGATTGCTGGCTAAGTGATGTAATCTATGTAAGATGTGTGTTGGGTGCAGAGTTTGTGAAGGATTTGAGTCACCAAAGGTCTGGCATGCAACTATGTGTTATCTGTAATCTAAACCTCCTACATGGTAGCATGCTGTTGAATGTGAGAGTTACATGCAGAGTATGCAAGCTGAGAGAGTTGAGGTTGTTCAGCCTGGAGAAGACTCTGAGGAGACCTTATAGCGACTTTCCAGTACATGAAGGAGGGCTTAAAGAAAGCTGGAGGGGACTGTTTACAAAGGCTTGTAGTGATAGGACTAGAGGCAGTGGGTATAAACTGGAGAGGGGTAGATTTAAACTAAACATAAGGAAGAATTTCTTCACCATGAGAGTGGTGAGGCACTGGCACAGGTTGCCCAGGGAAGCTGTGGATGCCCCATCCCTGGAGGTGTTCAAGGCCAGGTTGGATGGGGTCTTGGGCAGCCTGATCTAGTGGGATGTGTCCCTACCCATGGCATAGGGCTTGGAACTAGATGATCTTTAAGGTCCCTTTCAACCCAAACTATTCTATGACTCTATTCTGAATTCTATGACTCATTTTCTGAATGGAGGAGATGTGGTTTGTACTGTTCAGTTCCCAGGCGCTTTGGAGATGGTTACTCCTTTTATTTCAAGGATGTGTCTTATTCTCTCATTGCACAAGTTGCAAAGCGAGCCTGGCCTTTCCTTAGTTTTCTTTCTGTTTCCTCCCTAGATTCCTGCTTTCCCACGCTGTCTTAATGAATTTTGGGCTAATCAAATGGCTTTTTGGTTGTGAAGCACCAGGAGGCCTCAAAATGCTTAAAAGAAATAAATTTTTTACCGAATTTGGAATAGTTCACAGAATATTGGAAAACTAACAGCCAGAAAGAGAGCACCTAGGATATGAGCATCCTTAAGGCTCTTAAGGTAAATTTGGATGAGTTTTAAAGACAGCATAGAGAAAACCCGTGATGCATTCATGAGAAATGCTTATTTTTAAGACATGTTTCCGTACAACATTATTTCTCAGGAAGCTTTTAGCTAGACGAGGGAAGGAAATATTTGAACAAAGCAATTTATTGGCTATTTAGTGCTATTTATCTGACTTGTGAGTTTCTTCTCTTACCACATAAAATTCAAAATCATTTATGAAGCAGGTAAGCAAGATTTACTGAAGCAGGAAAGCTCAGTGATTTGTGCTAGGGGAAAAAAAAAAAGCAAATAGATATCATGGTGGAAGTAATAGAACTTATTTCTGTTGATCCACAGTCCTTTGCTTTTACCTCGAAGTCCCTTCTTCAGTTCCTCCCTCAGTGTCCTGACCACTAGCCTTGACAGTGTATAGTTTTATGTTTAAGAACAAAAATGTTTATGTTTTTCTTCTCCTTCCTTTGGGTAAAGTCTCGTTGCATATATTGCTTTCTTAATTTGACTTTTTTTTTAGTGGTCAAAATACTCTTTCTCTAGTGGGGCATATTCCGAGAATATAAAACTGAACTGCTAAAACTGAGTGTCTATAAGACTGCAGGAGATGATGCTCAGCAAAAGCCTGACATGTTAATGGATTAAAACCTTTTCTACCTGTTGATGTGTAGTGGGAAGTTTTAGCTATAACGACACTTTTTAGGTGTTGTGATGTCTAGACAATAATGTGACAAACACAGGTACTAACTAGCGCTTCAGTCTTATAGGTGATACGTGTATGGCTTTTGACTCCCTAGTTGATGTAACATTATCTTGCATGGTTTTGACATTTCTGAGCCAGTCGGATGAGGTTTATGAATGTTGCTGAGACTGAATTCTTTGACATTCTCTCAAAGTTACCTTCAAGCAGAATATTCTCTAGAAGCTGGTCTCCACTGACTGTATGTGCCGCGCAGACAATCTGCACTGCATCTTCATCCCTGTCTTGTTCAGAGGCACTTTTCAGCAGCTCAGCAATTCTTTTTCAAAGCAGGAAAGGACATCTGTGCCTTGATGCTGAACTTGTAACACTGGGATGTACAGTAAGTGTGTCCCTTTTGCCTCCATGGATGTGAGACTGATAAAAGGGCAGGGCTGTACTTGAGAAGTGTGATGGAGTTGTCCTTTTGATTAGTTTTTTTAAAATTAATTTTCTTTGTAAATCCATGTTTTCTTTGCTCAGTTCAGCTACTAATTACATGTACCAAACAAAGACATGATTTTGATTTTGTATTTTGATTAGTACCATGTTAGTCAATATAATTCAGTTTGACAACTGTTTGCCATGTGAAGTATACTGTATGGGATAGAAAACAGAATTTTTTGAGCTTACTCTTTTTCACTTTAAGAGCTACTATACTGCAATGGATAGGAGTTATTTCTAGGGGTGAGGAGAGATGGATCAAGAGAAAACAGAAAGGTACCAAAGCGTGCAGCAGCAAACAAATTCTTTTCATATAATTTTCAGAATTATAGATTTCATAACTGCAGACATCTTCTTTCTAGTGCATTTCTGCTGAATGAGATTTTTTTTCTTCTCTTTCAGAATAGTGTGGTTATTGAAAGTAAAATTTGTGACACTGCATGCATTTCACACTCTGCTTAGCCAAGCAGTATCCTTGTTTTGAGGTTCTTAAAATACTTCCCAAGCATTTAATGAATAAAACCTCACATCAGCCTTTGTGACTTCTGTTTTTGCAGATGATATATAGGTACACAAAGATACGTTTACTTGCTGAAGGTCCCCGAAGTGGTAAGAATGCATCTCCTGCCATATGGCCAGATGTTTGATGCATTGACAGAGTCCTGCTTTGCAGAGTAATTCCTCTGCCTTGGTCACTGGGAAAGGTGCTGTCATGCTGTAGTATGAGGGACTGAACCCAAGGGAAGACAAAGTCTTGCATTTATAGAATGGCTGATTTGTTTAGGGGTCTCTTTGTACACACACATAGGCACTTGTGCTGGCCCTGGCACAGTTCCCTTGGTGCTAATTTATGGATTTTGCCTGTTTTGGTCTGTGATTTTGCTTTTAAGTTTGATAACCTTATGTTTGACCTATATTAAGCTGGCTGTTTGCGTAGGCATAGTTCTAGTCTTGGATGAGGGGCATGTGAGAGTGGAAGTTGTCTTCACTGCCTGTCCTTACTGCCTTGAATGTTTTATGGGTTGGTAGGATCTTGCCTGTGTTTGCTTCACCTTTCTTTTCCCAGGCCCTAATCCAGTTCTCCTTTTAAAATGGTTTGTGATTTCCAGCTGATTCATACCATTCTGCTCTCCACTATTACCTCCTCGAAGCACAGGCCTGTTATTATAGTAGTGGCTTTCAGACCCCATCTGCAGCTGTTGGGGTCTTGACTTCTTAAATTATAATAATTTTAGTCAAACAGCAGGAGACCTGTGCTCATTTTTTTCTCCTCAGAAATTAGCTGCTGAAACACTCTGAAGATAAATGTTTGAAGAGGGTTATGTGGCTGCAATTGTGGAACTGGCGAACTTGAACCAGCTACTGGAGCTGCCCTTTCTGTTATTACACATAGCTATTATTTATCCCAGGTAGAGTGGAGATCAGCTAGCCAAAGCACAGAAAGAGATGTTTTTGTCACGATTTTCCATATTTGAAATACATTTTGAACAAAATATTTATGGATGTTTCTTAACATATGTTATTGAGTTCTGCAGTAAGTTCTTCTGGAGCAAGGGAAATGTGTATTTTTAACCAGCTAGTAAACCTCAAAATGTAAACCTGGAGTTAGCATCAAGCAGATGCGTTTCAGATAGGACCTTATAGAAATTGCCTGCTCCTGTTTGATGAACTGTAAAAAATAAGAAATTCTTGCTGTAGTGATTCTGCAGCAGAAGAAACTGACACTGCAAGACCCTGCTTAAGATTGCCTTTGGGAAGTGTCTGTCCCCCTATTCAAAAATGTTCTCCATGTAATTTTCTTTGATAAATCTCTCCTGTGAATCTTTTGAAGTCAGATACCCTGAATGGCCCAGCTTTGTGTAAATGATAGTAGGGAAGGATGGCTGTGAGGACATGAGAAACACTTGCCTTCACTGCTTGATGAAGGAATGTATCAGAGAACTTACCAGATAATATCAGACATCAGAACTTGCCTCACTGAAATTCAGTTAGATTTGAATGCCATTTGAGCATAATTAGGCCTTAGAATCATAGAATCACCAGGTTGGAAGAGACCCACCGGATCATCGAGTCCAACCATTCCTATCAAACACTAAACCATGCCCCTAAGCACCTTGTCCACCCGTGCCTTATACACCTCCAGGGAAGGTGACTCAACCACCTCCCTGGGCAGCCTGTTCCAGTGCCCAATGACCCTTTCTGTGAAAAATTTTTTCCTAATGTCCAGAAGCTTAAGCTTTTGAAGAAGTGGGTTTAACCCCTGCAATGGCTTGCCTTGTATTTCTGTCTGGTATTTGTGTGTTTTATTCAATCAAGGGAAATACAACAGCAATTTTAAATCCTATTGAAAAACTCCATGTGAGGAAAGAGGTGCAAAGATATTTCTTTAGACTTGAGTATTATTTTTGTGAGCATTATGTTTTGAGTTGTTTTGCTGTTTGTTTTTTTTTAAATAGAGCTGAGCTATATGACATTGTTCTGGGAATTAATCCAGTAGTCCTGAATGGTGGAGTCATTTTGAAGAACTTGGTGGAGATGATTGTTTCCATGCTTTGATGTGAAAAGCATAAGCTTTAAAGAGCTTTCCTTCCAAAAATGTTGTCACTCACTCCTAAATGAAGGGAAAAATACTGTGGATGTAATGAAAATAGGCAGAAAATATTAATATAGCATTAGGGATTCACTAGAACAATGCTTTCTGTTATAATTCAACTACTTAGAGAAAAACATGGAAAAGAATGCAAAACACTGTCCTGCTGTGATCGGAGGTAAGGCTGCTGTCATAGAGTTTCCATCCCAGGTATAACTCAGTCATCAGTACTCTCTTTTCTTGTTGTATTTCGGGCTTTTATCTCGTCCTGCACAATTCAGCCATATCTTGTCCCTTTAGCCTCCCTACTAGTTCATGTATCTCAGTATGATTCTGCCTGGGGAAAGATTTTAATTAACAATGGCTAAAGAATAAAAGGAACAAACGGGTTTTTCAAAACACTGCTTTGAGACAGGCATGCGATTTTACATTTTGATTTTTTGTTTTATCAAGTAATTTCTCCAGTTTATTTAACCAGTGTGTATGGATGTAGGTCTTAGCAAAACTTCAGGTTCTGTGCCTTCACCTGGTATACCCAGCAATTGTGCTGAGGCTGATGGGTGTCATGGGTGTGCAAGTAGGCATGAGAGATGAATTCTCCCTCCGTTTGTCTTCTTAGTGTTTAGCCTGTGGATTCCTATGCAAAGGCTATCAGGAATTTTCCAGAAAAATGTCTTGAGGCATAGATAGGAAACAGGCCTCTTGGGGGATTCATTTTGTAGTGTGACAGCTGTAGGAGAGCTGGGAGTGTAATTTCACATGACATGATTACAGTGTAAGATACTATTTTGGTTCTCCTGGTCTGTATTGCTGTGTCCTCTTAGAACATTTACACTGGAGCTTATTTCAGGCAGCCTGTATGCAGGCTGTTTTGGAAGTACCATACTGAGATATCAAGGACAATGAAGTTGACATTGTGAGGGGTTGAATACTCTTGCAGTATTGCACTACTTCAAATCCTGCATGAGGTTGGTGTGAGTGTTCACCTTTCTTTTTCTGATAAAATAAGCTTCTAAAGCTGCCTATGCCCAAGGGCACTTAAAATGGTCATTTTCAATGAAAGAATTTTTAGTGTACTAACTCTGAAGTTAGTGATCTCAGCTTTTATTTTGATCTGCAAAATCATTTTATTTTGATCTGTAGATAAGTGGACCAGCCAAGGCAGGAGGCACTGGGGAACCTGATTCAGCTGGCTGTTTGAGGTGCCTTGGGTTGTCCTACATGGCCTGTAACTGTAGCTCTGACAAGGAATGCATCTCCCAGTAGGCCTGTGATGCACTTAATGGCCCTGCATAGATGTTTTAGATAGCCTAGGGTGTCTCAAATGGCTCTTGCCATTGGTGGTTAGGCAGCTTAGAGAAACTTTCTGTTCCTGCCACTCAGTCACTCTGATGGGCTATATTTTTTTTTTTTCATTTTTTTTAGAGTTGGCTAACACAGGGGTTCTGTGATACTGGGTGAATCACAGTAAGGGAAATGAAGAAGTTTCTGGAGACTGCAAAAAGTTTTTTAAGTTTCCACTTACTGCCAATTATAAATTTGTGGGATTTGTTTTGATTTCTTTCCTCTGCTACTGTTTTCCACCAGTTTAAACCTGTTCTGAAAACAAGACTTGGTGCTTCCAATACAGGCAGAGCACTATAGATCTGTTCTAACAGAGCTGTTAATGTGTGTCTGAGGTGAGATATAGAAATAAGTAATGTGCATTACTCAAATATAGAAATAAGAATATTTCCATGTTTGCATAAATAAATAAAATGAAATTTGATGCCATCTGGGGACAGCCCATGCCAGGCTCTGAGTGTAAGTGCAGAGCATTAATCTGTGATTCTGTGCTCACCTTTGAAAGAATCTGTTGCTTCGCAGAAAGTCTGTAGAGTGCCAAAAGCCAATGACTTGTGCTATTACTTCCAAGTGTTATTGTCCAAGGAGGTTATCCTCCCTCTGTACTCGGCACTGGTGAGACCGCTCCTCGAACACTGTGTTCAGTTCTGGGCCCCTCACCACAAGAAGGATGTTGAGGCTCTGGAGCGAGTCCAGAGAAGAGCAACAAAGCTGGTGAAGGGGCTGGAGAACAGGCCTTATGAGGAGCAGCTGAGAGAGCTGGGGTTGTTTAGCCTGGAGAAGAGGAGGCTGAGGGGAGACCTCATTGCTCTCTACAACTACCTGAAAGGAGGTTGTGGAGGGGAGGGTGCTGGCCTCTTCTCCCAAGTGACAGGGGACAGGACAAGAGGGAATGGCCTCAAGCTCCGCCAGGGGAGATTTAGGCTGAACATTAGGAAAAAAATTTTCACAGAAAGGGTCACTGGGTACTGGAACAGGCTGCCCAGGGAGGTGGTTGAGTCACCTTCCCTGGAGGTGTTTAAGGCACGGGTGGTCGAGGTGCTAAGGGGCATGGTTTAGTGTTTGATAGGAATGGTTGGACTCGGTGATCCGGTGGGTCTCTTCCAACCTGGTTATTCTATGATTCTATGATTCTGTGATTCTGTATGTTGAGCTAGGAATATGCTATCCATTCATCCATTCTTAACTAAAGTCTTTTTGTCCTTATTAGTGTGCTTTCACTGCCTAGCTGTACTCTTATTCTACAACAGTTAAGGAAAAAATGTGATAATTCTATTTAGTAGGTCTGGTTTTGACCTTACATATACCAATTCTTACAGTGATTGTGAATCCATTGACTTCAGACATATTACTCCTGATTACACCAGGGTCGCCTCATAATGAGGGGCCAAGGTGTTAAATGGAAATGAACCCAATAAAGCCATCAAGCTCAGACCTACTCTGTCCTCACGTGCTTGATCTGAACAATAAGAACTGGTGGTTTATAAATCATGTTGTCTGTTTGCTTCTTCGTCATTTAATCCTTTTTTTCCATTGAATAGATGAAGATGTTCTGACCTTAATTCATCCCTTGTGCATTTGTTTGAAAAAAGCAGGATAGCTGTACCTCTTAAATGTGGTTCAAGCTTTTGTTCATATTTAGTGAGCGTCATCTTATTTTTTTAAGGGAAACACATTTCACTTGACCTCTAGGATCTGGCAGGACTTGCTGCATCCTCTTTTTCATCGCTTTATTTTCATGGCTTATTTTTTTTAAATATTTTTCTGCATTTCAGAAGGAAGACTGGCCAATGCACAAGCTGGAGTGTGCTGCCATGTGTGTATTTGGGCAGAACTGGAATCCCTCGGAGACTGTAAGGCTAACGGCGAGGATCCTTGCCAAACAGGTGAGCAGGAGGACAGGCTTGGGAGATGCATTCTTACTCTAAGTGCCAGGGAAGGCAGGAAAATGAAAATTGACTAACAGTAACTGTCCTTGCAAAGTGCATACATACTAGCTTCCTGTGTACAGATGGGTGTAATACAGAGCATGAGCAGCTGAACAAATTGACCATCAGACCACTGCAGCAGTGTTAGGGCCATCAGAGTCCATCTTTTGAAGTAAGATGGCAAAAGATTAGTGAGGTTTTAAGCTGTGTAGCTGTAACTTACGGCCAAGATACTGTTGAACAGTGTCTTGGAAAGTTTACTGATAGTTTCATAAACACCCATAGCGTTTCAGCCTCTGATCTGGTAGGTCGGAGCTCTTGGTTAGCACCAAGGCTGTGTTGCTATAGAGAAAGCAGACTGAGACTGCATTTGTGGTTAGATTCTGAGGAATGCTCCTACTGCTGTTAGATCTGCAGGCACTGATGTCTTTATGAGCAGTTGCCTTGTTATACTATTTTTCATCTATAACTGCATAACGTTGTGTAGTAGACACAATGTGTAGTAGACATTGTGTAGTAGACACCTCCCGGTATATTTGTGAGTCGAGAACACCTTGAGGTATTCAGGTATAAATGTCTACGGTTACTGGAGTAACTGTTGAAAAATAGAAATTGAGAGAGAGATCTAAGGCCCTTGGTCTTTGGAGGAAAAGAATATTATTAATAATGAAATAAGATTGCAATGTCAGCCTCCATTTCAGTGTTAACTGACTATACAGATACTGAGTATAACAAGTGCTTACAGGGAGGGGACAGGATTCATGAGTTTCAAGGTTATTATGCTGTGTATCTTTGTAGAGCTTTAAATTCTCTCTGCAAAAACAAAACCTCTTTGAAGCATATTTGTGTGATTGAGGTCTGCTTATGTGACAAGGGCAACCTGGATTCTGTATGTAGTGAGGATTTTGGTGGCCTGCTGGGAAGGTAGCTGCGTACTTGCTGTGTGGGTAGATGTGTGTGTGTGAATGTGTGTGTGACTTAATTAAAGTGTGGCTTAGTGGTGATCCACAAACAAAATCGAATGTTTAATGACAAAAAGTCATTGGAATAAATTTGTGCATTTATCACTTACAGGGAGGGGAGAGAACACTACATGTCATATAAAAGCTAAATATGCAAACCATAGTCCCTGAACCTCAGCTGCTGGGCCACCTGCAAAGCCATATTTAATGGCCAAGATTACAAAGAAGTGGCCTTAGGCCAACAATGGAGCATTGCTTTTGAACTCTGTCAACAGTCAGTTTATTCACTTTCCTCAAAGCAAAGCCTGTCTCCTGCCTGCTTGCTATTGTTAGCAGCTTTCTGGGTGTCTAGAACAAAGCAAATGACATATTTAAAACACTGTTCTGTTTATGTATATAAATTTGATAGGAGTTAATCTTTGGCTGCCTATTTTGGTACAGAGACAATATTTCTATGGCTTTACTAAGAGTAGTCAGTTTAACTCAGTGCTGCTCGTCAACTTGTATAAATTCCATACAGTGTGGATTTGGGTTTGTTTTACAGGTAGGAGTTCCCAGATTACAAATGAGTAGACAAAACTGCCTACTTCAAACACTGAAATATTTTTTTGTTGCTTTTTTTCCCCATGTTACCAGAAAATTCACCCTGAACGAACACAGTCAGAGAAGCTGCTTGCTGTAAAAGAGTTTGAATCACGTAAGTAAAAAAGGCTTGCGGATAAACAGAGGCAGTTATCTATATTCATGATTTGCTTTACTCTCTGTAGCCCCTCTATTAAAACCTTTCAGAGCGTCTTGCTCCTGTTGGAGGAAGGGAGTAAACAAAGAGAATTGTGAGAATTGTAGTTCTGTGGTTTTTGAAAGTGCTCTTTTTTTTTTTTTTTTCCCTTGGTGGCTTGTGGGGGCTGTGAAACACGGGTGAAAACCTAGCCAGAATTAATTATGTAGTATACATCCATCTCATGGCTTTTCTGGTACTCTAGTGTCTTTTGAGAATTGTAATGTTGTAAAATTAAAATAGCTAGTATTTGTTACCAGGAGGCATAAAATCACAGACAGCACAGTTGCTTGATGGTGACAGTGACTAAGGGGCTAATTGCAGAACCCCCTGGACTGTGCTTCAGTATCTGTCACTGCCAGTCAAATCTGACATGTTATATATGATTCTGTTGAAATCCCATGTCCTAAATGCTCCAAAATAATCCAAGGAAAGAAGTGAGGCAGTGGCTTGCTTTTAACTAGAAGGCTACTGTTCACACGTGGCGAGGCAGAGTTAGAAGTTGAGCAACTAGGGGACTAGTAACCATCATGGCATAGTTTTCACCAGTCCATTGTTTCGGTCTCTCAATGCTGGGGGTAATGTACAAGAAGACAATAGGTTTGTATATTCGTATTTCTCACTCTGATGGTTTCCAAAACCCTTCATGAAATGCTGAATAAATGCAGTCATTTCTAGAACTTGCTCAGAGTAACTGAGCAAATTAAGATTTCAGTCTTATTTGCTTCCTGGATAAAAGCTTTTGTCACAGCTGTTGGGACAACTTGGGTAATAAGGGGTATAGATGCCAACATTTGACTTGGCCTAAGGCAAGGATAATTTTTATAGGTAGGTTAGTAGGATTGAGTTGAGGAGGATGGCTGAGTGCTGACGTAATTTGTGTATATTCTTCTGCCTTAAAGCTTGTCTTCAATAATTTTATTAATTTTGGAGTTAAAAGGCTGAAATATTTGTTGCAGTGTCCCTTTTGTCCTCTAGGAGTCCTCATTTTGTTTCTGGTTTTGTTACTAAGATCCCCTTGTTCCTTCTGCCTTGTTGACTCTCCTCATCTCTTAGTACACTTTTGCCATGTTCAGCGGTTGCCTTACTCTGCAATGCCCTGCACAGGAGAGGAAAAGGCACCTGTTGGTTGGAGGCTCAAAATTTATCCTAATTCTCATCAAATTGTCCCGTTTCATTTTCCTCATTAATTTTTGTGTCTCTCCTGTCATTCATATCTGCTCTTACAAATAATTTCCCCCTTCTTCCACTGTTCTGCAGCCTTTTCTCTTCCTGCGTGGTTTTCTCACCACTATTGTTTTGAGTTGGAGAGTAGAAACTGGTGACTTGATGGTTCTCTTAAGGCAGGATTGAGTTGATAACACTGCTTCTGTGAGAAAGAGGATTAGGGAATAGCTTTGCAACACACTGTTCTTGAGGAGAGAGAAGGAACCAGGAGTTTATGATCAATCACCTAGCTTGTTCTGTGTGGGCTAGGCAGAAAAAAGTTCAGTAGCCACAGCTTTGGCTAAAACCTGTCATGGGCCTGAGGGTAGAACTCTGAACAGTAGTGTATTCCCATAAAGGAATGCACTTGGCAGGTGTGCCAGGACGTTTCCACTAATGTTCCAGCTGTCTCCTGTTATCCTCAGGTATCTGCAGCGACAACACACCTCTGTTGATGGTCAGTCTCCACCCCTTGGAGATATGGATGTTCTCAGATAGTTTCTAAGGCCATGTTAGACAGCTGAGGATAGCTACCCACAGTTGATAGACTTCCAGAGAGCTGGAGCTGACTGGTCTGTTTACTAGGGTTAACAAATGCTTTTTTAAACACTGTAGCCATTCTCCCAAGGAAGGACAATTTGTGTCCAGTTACCTGATAATGTAAAGCTACTAGAAAAAGCTTTTTAATCCTGCATGTCCTTGTAGTGCACGTGTAGATTTGGCAGAAGCAGCATGACGTTTATGGAAGAACAGACACTTCATGCAGTACTTCTAAATAGCTGTTCCTCTGTTTAAGTCTGGGCCTGTTCTAACCTGAGTCTAGCTGCACTTCACGGGGGAGTGTTCCTGTTACTGAAATGGAATGTATTCTTTGTCCACAGACCTTGACAAACTAGACAATGAAAAGAGAGAGCTGATTCAGAACGACATTGCTGCTCTTCATCACTTTTACTCAAAGCACTTGGAGTACCCTGACAATGCTGCCCTTGTAGTTCTCTTTGCGCAAGTAAGTTGGCTAGAACACAGCCTGCTTAGGTGAATGGTGCTGTAGGATTTTAGCCTTTGTGAAAAGGGAAAAATGTTAATGGTGATGGAAATGGTGGGTCTTTGCTTATCTTAGGGAGAGCTAAGTGTGCTTGATGGAGAAGATCTCCTTCCTTGCCCATAAGTGGCTGGACATGCTCCATTTCAGCGTGAGGGGAAAAGACTCTTGTCTGCAGACTTTTTATGAGATGCTTCTCAGACACTGAAGCAAAGGAAAAATAGCTTGTATAAGACCCTGTCAGTGTTGGGCTTCTTGTGGGCCAAGCATAGTGCAGCTGTTGTTGGACTTAACCTGGTTTGAGACCTGCAGAGGCAAAATGTTCATTCAGGCTTCAGTCTTGTGGAAATCCTAGCTGGTCAGGTCATCATTCTGTTTGACCTTCACAGGGAGTAAACTTCAGAGAAGCAGAAAGAGCAGTCTGAAACTTTTATCTGGTGTGTGGCTTTCAAATGCAGTCAGGTAGTTTGGTCATCTGGAGAGATGAAGGAAAGGCAGGACGTCTTCCTAGATAACTTCTGAAATGTGTCACCTCTTTATTCTCACCTGCTTTTCATACACATCTAAATTGAATGTATTGTAGTGGATGGAATAACACACCAGTGGAATACTGAAAGATCCATTTTCTCCTTCTTCCTCCTGTACTTGAAAATAAGCTCGTTTTAAACTTAAACGTCTAAGTAAAAGGTTTAATTTTTCTTTTTTTTTAAAAAAAAAAAACAAGGCCTAATCTTGACTGCTGTGATTAAAGCTGAGCTAACAATACCTTGGTTGGTAGCTGGGCATCTACCAACAAGGAGGCACAGTCACTGTTATCTTAGTACAGAGGTACTGTTATTCTGTAGACGAATGATTCTTTAGCATGGTTAGCATCTGATTGTCATCCATTGTGTTGTTTCTAATTATATGTTATCCTTCAATGGAAGGGGTTTTTTTCTGTTTTGAAAAATGTACAATTTATATTTGTCAGAGGGGTACTTTAAAGACATCAGTACATCAATTTTCTTGTCATGTTTCTGAGTGGTTTTGTTAGAACGTAGGCAGAATCCTGAGATATTACATTATTTTGGCTGCAGTGACTTTCACTTGGTGTCTTGTCCTGAACCAGCTCCACCAGATCATGGTACTTTCACTGATTTCTGTGAATTACTGACTCCCAATCTGACATTCCATCTGATCTTCTCTGTATCATAGAATCATCGAATCACCAGGTTGGAAGAGACCCACCGGATCATGAATTCCAACCATTCCCACCAATCTCTAAACCATGCCCCTCAGTACCTCATCCACCCGCACCTTAAACACCTCCAGGGAAGGCGAGTCAACCACCTCCCTGGGCAGACTGTAGATGTCTAATGTCACCTTTAGGTGTCATCTTAAGCTCATCCTGATCATTAGACTGCTACCTTCCACTGTGGACATTGCAATTTTTTAACAAAAATCTGAAAAGGTTGTCTGCATGCTCCTTAGAAATGTTTTACAGAACACAACCCTTTGAGGTTTTAGCTCCTGCATAAATCTTTCTAGAAGAAGGAGAAACATGCCTGTACTTGATATGTACAGATATGTTTCCTAGTAATTAGGAAATCTAAATCTAAAACAATAGTATGGATATGCTCCTTTGTTTTGCTTCAGTGCTTTCTGTGGCGTCATGTTATCTACGTTTTTCCTCCATTAGACATTCTTTCTCCCTGTGGCTCAGGGCAATTGTTTGGGACTTGGATGCCTCTGACTCCTTGCGCACTGCCTTTTGTGACCTTTGTCTGACGTTGCTTCTTACTTAATAGCTAACTTATGATTGGCCCTTTTGAGAGGAACAAAGATTTTTGTCCAAACCATCCTTGCCTTTCACCGCCCTCTTCCCCAGCTGTTGCTATCATTCTACTCTCTTTTGTCCCTGTGGAACATAGCTCTCAAGGCTGGAGCGCTACCTCTTCAGTCTCACCTTGTCATACTCTTCAAACAGTATCTCTTATCTGGAGTTCCAGTGTCTCATATTCCCTAGAGGACCTTGCATAATTTAGTGCCTCCCTTTGCACATGTTCTCTTCTCTACTATTGGGAGCAACCATGAGCTCTCCTTTTCTCACTGTTGCCTCTTTACTCCCTCCACGTTGCATTTTTTTTCAGTCGTGCATTCGTCTGGTGAAACCAATGGTATCTCCTCCCTTGTAATTCTTGCTCTTGTGTCATTTCTGGTATGATGCATTCAAGAATGGATTGTCCCTGATTTAGTGGAGGGAGGCTGGTGATAACTCACTAAATATTTTTCGTATTTCCCTGTGATTCAGGACCATCAAGCTGTTCTTTATGTAAGCCTTTGTAGCCTTATGTTTTTCCTTGCTGTTGATATAATCTTCCCCTTCTATTGTTATTATATTCAGCAATTACATTTTGGTTTTGGTTCAGATATGCTCATGCATTGGCTATTGCGGTAGCATGCTCATCTTGAGAGATAGGGAGCCTTTGAATGACACCTTGCTAAAAACAGCAGGATAAAGATAAAGCAAAGATAGTAAAGATACTGATAAATGAATTGGAGGAACAGAACACTTTGATTACTTGTGAACTCGTCCTGAACATTTCATACCTGAGGAGGGGCTATGGGTAGCATTTGTCTGTTTCTAAAATCTAGTCTGAGCTGCATTCTAGCTTGTAGGTCTATCATTGTTGGTATTGTCTGTCATCAGCTCTTACCCTTCCAGAACAAATACTTAATGTGCTTTATTGAGTGTTCTTTGTGCCCATTGTACCTTCAGCTGGACTTGACCACATGATAGTAGTTGTTTTAGTGCTTTCCTGGCACTTCTGTGAATGTTTTGATGATTGTAGGGAGGTGCTGGTGAATGCAGAGAAGGTTCTCTTTATGTTTTAAAACCTGCTTGGATCTATTCTGTAAGAAAGATTTGTGAACAAGCTCTTTTGATCTTGCATCTGTTTTAGTTAGGAATAAATTTCCTCTGTCCTTTTTCTGTCCCCTCCTATTCCATGCCTGTTTTAGGTTCTAGTCTTTCTCACTGCCTTTGTTGTTCTTTATATGTTCTTTAACTGTTGCTGATACGTGCAGCCCTTGATGACAGATGTCATTGTGGCAGGTCTCTGTAACATATGCTCCATCGAAGCTCTCTACTGCCCCAGCCCAGCTGAGTTTGCTGCTGTTCATCCCCACATTGCTTCGGCCCATTACTTGTCATGGCCAAATGAAGTCTCCTTGCGCTGTAGTGTCAGTGTTAGTTTCATGTGTGCAGTGGTCTTGCTTTGTCTGGCACTTTCTAGTGCTCTTTACAGGCCCTGTTTCACTTTGTTTGCCTTCCAAGGAGCAGTTCCCTAGATGGGTCCTGAGCAGGTGCAAGTATTGGACTGTCAGTTATTTAGTGTCCAGCACATTCCTTTCGATAGGGACTTTGTCCTCACTTCACTTTTTGAGATGTCCTGTAGCTCTCTGTGAATACTGGTGAGGTGGAAAGAAAATTGGAAGCAGATTACTGCAATCGACTTTAAAGTATGAAAATAATGATGTGTGAGTGTGGAGTACTTAGCTAACCAAAAGCTGAGCTATTTTGTTTCTCTTTTTCCTTAGGTTAACTGTAATGGCTTCACAATTGAAGACGAAGAACTCTCTCATTTGGGATCAGCAATATTTCCTGAGTAGGTTGATTTTATAAAAATAAATTATTTAAAAACAAAGCTTCTTATGCATGTATGGAAGTAGATCTGTACTGAAAAAAATAAAGCAAGCATTTAATAGCAGTTTGTCATTTTAAATATCTTCAGTTAGCTAATAAATTAGGGCTAATGATTTGCAGCAGTTTTTCTTAAAAATCTGGTAGTTTTGATAGAAATGCACTTGTAATTTGTTTTGAAGCTTAGATTTTGAACTATATGCAAGTTGGTAGGAAACGATTACTTAGCAGCTCCTGGACAGGGACATCGTGTAACGATCAAAGCAAAATAAAAAGAATTGCAGGTGACTTGCTCTATTCACAACTTTCTGTTTTGCCTGAGTATAATCCTTCACCTGGTGTTCTCTGAATAACATCCTTTCTACCTTTGTTCCTTTGCAAACAGTAAATCCCTTTCATAACTTCTTTCAGCCTCTTTAGATGTTTCAAAAACTGCAATGCTTTATGTTGCTATGACAGTGGAAAATTATGTACAAGCTCCTCAGCTTTACAAATAAACTGCAGATGTTAGGTGTTAACTGTAGTTTGTTGATAGGGGCACACAGCTTTCTTTAAGGCTAAGAAACATTTCTTTTATTTCAGCTTGTCCTTCCCAATTAATGTTGTAGCAAAGGAGGATATTTTCTACCCCTGTTCTTTTCATATCGCATACTGAGAGTATTATCACTGTCTGCTTAAGCTGACTTCCTTGTGAGGCATAAGTTACTATTTGCTTATCTGTGTGAAAGTAATATGAAACTTGCAGTTGCCCGGTTAAAGCAGGACCTGATTTTGCTAAGTGCTGCATGCAGAGAGTGAGATAGTCCTTGCTTCACAGACACTCCTTCTTCAGGCAAGTCTGCCGGAAGTCCATATCAGTGATCTACAGATTGGAAATTAAGGCCTTGAAATCCAAGATCAGAGTCGTGGTGGGGAGAGGAGAGCATTAAGCCTTGGTGTTCTGGAAGCATCCAACACCATCCTTTGTTTGTAAATGCTGAGCATGCAAGAGCCAGATCTTTCCTACTTGACTGTTAATGCCTGTGAGCCAGAAGGTCTGAAGAGACATTTCTTATTTTAGTAGATCGGAAGAGAAATCAGCAAATTGTACTTTCTTCAAGCTTGGTAGGGTGTAGTACTTTCCTCTAGCAGTCCAAGTTTTTGTGTAAGTCGTGTGCTTGTGTAACAGGGATCTTTTCTCTCTCACTTCAAACATGGAGACTTTTTACATTTGCGCAGAAGAGTGCTAGAATTTTAATGTCCATTTTAAGTTGAAATGCAGCAAATTATTTCTGTTTTCCCATATTTGCTTGTTTCCTTTAGGTTAAATGAGTTTCTTTCCTTCTCCTCTGAGGGAAATAGTCTTGGGTATCATGGGTACCTAAATAGGATGTTGATAATTAAGCTAGGTGATCACCCCTATCAGCTCTCCTGTAGCACTAAAAGAATGTGAAAATAAGAATTTGGTTAGTCCTGCAATAAAAGGGTTTAAAAATCATGCTGATTTTTTAGCACAGCCATAATCCATATCATTAGAATAAAAACCAGTACAACAGATTTTCCCAAGATTACCTTCATATTAAGCCTCAGAATAAAAACAGCCTGCAGAGAGAGGCTGACTCAATCTTTCACACTTACTTGTTCTGTGAAGTGGTGCTTAACTTTTGCCTGTCGCTTTTGATGGTGGGGGAGGAAAAAGGTTTACTTTTCTGCTTTTACAGTGTTGCACTGATGAACCATAGCTGTTGCCCAAATGTGATTGTTACTTACAAGGGGACCTTGGCTGAAGTCAGAGCCGTTAAAGAGATTGAGCCTGGAGAAGAGGTAACTGTGCTGTGTTTGAATGCACTCTGTATGCATGCATCCTAAAATTAAGATCCGTTCTACTTTTCAGGATTCATTTCAATTAGATGACAATTTAATAATAGTGGGGAAAGATCTCCTTGTTTCTCAGGGAAGTGTAAGATGTTACTTTGGAAAAGTTAGGGTGGCTCTGGAGGACTGAAGTGATTCTTGGAGACAGTATCCTATTTTGTGCTAATACAAGGGAAGGGCACCAGCAGCAGTCACTGCGTATCTGCCAGCTTCTGTCTCAGTTTTCCAAACTGTAAAATGAAGAGTTTACTGATGTTTGGCTGGTGCTTTGAAACTCCAAGATCAAAGCAAATTATTACTGCTGTAATAGTTCCTGGTATAGTAGTAATGTATTGAGATTGAAGCCAGAATAAACAAGGTAAATGAGTGCAGGTAAGTCCTTTGACTTCTTTTTGGACAGGGCATCCACAAAACGTTAGGCTTTGTCATATCACTTTACCAGCCTTCGGCTGGGAAGTCACAGAACAAGAGTGTGGTTTTAGGTGGAGTGAAGCTGAACAGTGATGGATAAAATTCTGTTAAATTGAGTAAGGTTCTGGGTTTACCTTGAAACCTTCTCAGTCAAATAATGAACTTGGCAGGGAGTCTTCAGCAGCAGAGCTGCTTTTTGCTTTAAAATAAAGAAAAGAGATGTTAAACAGAGTTGAGGAGGATGTTCAAATATCTGCAGGGGATGAAGACATAGAACATTCTCTCTGGGGATGGAGTTTGCATAGAGTTTCAGAGGTTCATTTGTTCCTGTTAATTTAGCAGGCAAGACTAATGCTGATCAAAATAAGCAGTTTTGATTTTGATAACTCCTACTGCTTTCTGAAATACGTGATGCCAATTTTGAAGAAGGAGAGGGGAGTTTTTTTGCGTGGATTATAGCTATTCACCATAGTGAATAAAGCCAGTTTAGTTGCTAGAGCCAAGGGTGAGTGACTTAGGTGAGCAATTTCTCTTTATGCTATTTGCTAATGATTTATCTGTGATTTTGCAACGCAGATGTGTTGTGGTAGTAGACAAGGACTGATTTTGGGTTTGGAATTTTGCAGTGGAATCCTGGACGTTTTCCCCATTTTTGGGGAATATTTATTGTGAGAGGGGGAAATGAGGAGCATTTACCTTGCTTGGCGCCTTCCTTTAATAGAATTGTGTCTTAGAAGCTGCATTGGCTCTACAGGACATCATGGCTTTTGTGCAGTCTCTCTTCTGACACTTAAGAATTAAATAAATGAGAGCTAGTGGGTTTGTGTGGGCCCTGTGTGGTCTTATGGCCTGTGTCTCCATCTTCTGGTTCAACGTAGGCATTGCATCAGAACATTATTAAAGTTTTTGCTGTAAGTGCAGTTCCTGCATCTTGCGTGCTTTGAAAATGGAGAAGGGAGGAGAGGGGCGTGAGGGAAAGTGTGAGATCACAAAGACTAAGAAGAACATGTGCCATATGAAATTAAGTGTATGTGTACATTTTACTTTAAAAAATTAAGAGACCTTAAGCATAGAGACTGAGCGAAACATTTCAAGTAACTATAAATGAGGAAATGGAACTAAAGATGTTCCTTGGTCTGTAAAATTATCAGCTGTGCTGTGTATATGACATGTTTCTTGGGAGAGATCTCATTTTAAAAACAGAGCATTAAAGCTACTTGTAGGGGTTCTTTTCTGAAGACCATTGAAGTAGAGGAAAACTTAAGAACAGTATATGTGAAAGGCTTTTAAAATGTTCAAAAGCAGGTTTTCTTTGCTTTAAAATATTGGTGCTGAAGTAAATCTGATATTCATTCTCCTAGAACTGGAGCACCGGGCCTCTCTTCTTTTCAGAGATCTAAAGGACTTGTCCTAAGTGTCTAAAGCTACTAGTGACTGCTGTTGCCCCAATTTTTGTAGGTTTTCAGAAAGAAAAATTTGAGATTCCAGCCTCTGAAAAACCAGGCCACTGATTTATCCTAGGCTGGATACTCAAAACCATTATTTTACTTCTGAAAAGTAGGCATGTCTTTGTAGTGACAAAAGCCTGAGATTTCTTCTGTTTTCCTTATCCGCACCTGAATCTTGCTGTCCTGGGTTTAAGCCAGAGTAATATTTGAGGGAAATTCCATAATGAATAGGAAAGGAAAATTTTCTCTGTCAGATTGCATTCCTAAATGGCAACTCCTGATGCTGCTGGGAGGCTTGGAATGTGAGTGAACAAGCAGGTGATCTGGCTGCAGGGATCCACAAATTGCATGAAAATGTGATAGTTGGACTACATATACCAAAACTAGTAGAAATAAGTATAGTTAAATTTGTTTTCACTGACTACTGTGTTTTTGCCATTTAGGTTTTTACCAGCTATATTGACCTGTTGTATCCCACAGAAGACAGGAATGACCGTTTAAGAGACTCGTATTTCTTTAATTGTGACTGCAGAGAGTGTGTTACAAAAGAGAAGGTAATAAAATCAGTGTGAAATAGATTCTGACCGTCAAGGCACCTACCCAGGTTCTCAGATGTAATATTTTATCTGGTTTAATTACATTTTGGAAACAGGATAATAGAGGTTGGTTTTGTTTTTCTGTCTAGAAGACTTTCTGGTGCTCATTCTTTCCACTGTAATTATGACACATCAGGAAATTTCCTCGTAGAAGCTTATTTAAAGTTGAGCTACAAAGCAAACATGAAAACTTATCTTTTTTTAAAAAGTAGATAATTATGCTATGTCTGCATTGCCTGGCCAAAAGTCTTTAGCTCAGAACTTGTTTTTATGTAACTGCATGTTTTCTACCAACTCCCAGCAAGTGAGTCTTGCCTGAGGCATTTCTGGGGTTGAGTCCTGCCGCAGTTGGGACATCTCAGTCAATTCTAAGTGATGTTTTATGACGTTGCTGGATGATTTGGAGACCCAGCAGCATCTGCGAAATAGGCTTTCCTGCAATGACATCATATTGATCTTCTTATGGACAGGGTGGTCCTGGGTTGCAGCCCCTTGTGATCTGTAGGCCAGATTTATGTTCATTAGACATCACCCGATGCCTTTGAAAGAGTAAAGGCAGGCATCTAGGCAATGTTCCTTAAAACAAAGTGTTAGTTATTCTGAAGAAAAGCACTTCTTGGGGAAAAAAGGTACCCAGACCCAACAGATACTGAAACTGCTGTGCCTGTACAACCATTTGGACCTACTTCACTGTAGGTCCTAGGAGAATTGAGAATTTGTGTGGCTCATCTGTCTGATTTTGGCTGGAATGTCTGTCTGGCATAATCTGATCCTTAAGTTCCAGATAATTTCCCTCCCCCACCAAGTTTCAAAAAGATGTCTTTTTAAGGCCCGGTTCCCAAAACAGCTGGACAAATATCTCCTTCCTCTAAATGGTGTAACCTTTTGTAACTTTTTTCCAAATAGTGCCCAGTATTATTGTTTGTAGCTTTGCTGTTGATACCGTTGCTGTATTTTTACCCACAGTTAACCTTGATAATTTTGCCACTGAGTTTAATGAAGCCAGGATTTCATTTGTGATTTCCAGCAATATGCTACTCTTGGAATCACTTGTCACTCAGCCTTCTTCAGCTTTAGAAAGAGTCCCCAATAGCCATCTCAGCTGGCAGATGAAATAATGAAGGAGGAAGAAATCTAGCAACACTGTGAGGCTTAAACAGCAAAAGGTTGTCTCCATGTTGCACCTGACTCTTCATGAAGTAGTAAGTTAGATAGATGGAAAGATAACAGTAAGTGGAGCTGTCCAGCAGAAATTACAAAGTATGTGGAAATGTGATTTTGTCTGTAGATGTGAAGGATCCTTTTCTGTGCTTAATATCACCTCGTTCTCCACTGAGCTATTGCTTGGTGGTAGGCCTAAGGTATTTGGACTTTTCTAGCCTTGCAAATAAATTTGTTTTAATCCCTAATCTCCTGGAAGCAGGGAAGTTTCCTGTGTAAAATTTCTTTCATCACAAAATCGAAAAGCTCTTGATCTTTCAAAAGAAAGAGGATTCATCGAAGTAGAGAATGGCAGATGAGCTGGAAGGCACAGAGGATTCTAGGATTACCAGCCAAGGGTTTAGAGAAAAAAATTGCAGGTGCACATTCTACCTTTGTTTTTACATTCTTTGAAGAGCTTAAGTTCCCATCTGTGTCTTTTTATTAGAGTAATTTTGTGTGGCAGGTGCACATTTATTTGTGGGCTTGGAACCTGCATTTGTAACATCCATTGTGTTTCCTTCAGGATAAAGAAAAACTGGAAATCCGCAAGCTGAATGATCCACCATCAGCAGAGACAGTTCGGGACATGATCAAATATGCCAGGAACGTGATTGAGGAATTCAGGAGAGCCAAACACTACAAATATATCCTTTGTCTCATCCTGATTGCACTGGCTTGGTGTGTGACCTAAAAATTGTACCTTGCAGATTGTTTTAGAAATATTTGCAGGAGGAATACAATGACCGTTAGAAGTTAAACTTACTGCTGTCTTCTTTGTGTCTGAAGAGTTCTTCCTGGAGACACAGGGAAGTTCAGACCAGGCTATCTCATGCCTGATTCAGTGCCCACTGCGTGTGGAATTTCAGTCCCTCTTCTTCTGATACATTGCTGGTGCTCTGGTGATTCAGGGAAGGTCCTTTTTTATTGCTTTTTAAATCTGAAAGCTAGTTTTATAGAGTATCTGAGAGACAATAATCTCATGAGTAGAATACCTCTTTAGTACAGAATGCCACTCAGAGTAGTTTTGGGGTTGTAGCATATGGATGCTGTGGTTCCATTTGAGAGAAAAGAGGTCTTCTGAGGGCCATTCTCCTCAAGTTGAAGTCGATTCTTCTTTGGCATTACCAGGTAGCTGTCTAACGAGAGGCCAACTGTTTATCAGGTTCCTTGACTTCTTCATACCTCCTAGTGAATTACTGGAGATCTGTGAATTCAGCCTGGACAAGATGGGGGCAGTGTTTGAAGACAGTAACGTTTACATGTTACATATGATGTACCAGGCCATGGGTGTCTGTCTGTACGTGCAGGACTGGGAAGGTGCACTGCTTTACGGACAAAAAATTATCAGACCATACAGGTAAATATGAGACTCTTTGGGGTTTTTTTTTTAGTGCTCTAATTCAGTAATTGAATACTTAAGGCAAGTTTGGGCAGAGAGTGCTTCTTTCAGTACATATGGTATAAACATGCTACCCATGACATCACTACTGAAAACCAGAATATTTAAATGCTGGGACAGATTTTGTTACTGTCAAAATACGGCCTGCAATAAATGGCAGAAGGTGACCCTGAAATCCTCACTTTAAGTTCTCAAAATAAGTTTCTACCACCTTGGGTACTGTGCTAACTCTGCTGAGCTAGATAAATACTGGTTTTTTTCAAGATCCTAATGCTCTAGTAAAGCAGAGCTTCAAATTGTATCTGCAGTCAGTATTTTGTAGAAGGTAAAGGAGGCAAAGCCAGCTGCTGCTGTGAACCTGATGCCCTCTCCCAGTCCTTCCTCTCTGCAGTAGCACAGTGGTTATGGTTGCAGGAATGCTGAGCCCTGTCCCAGGGCTGGGGCTGAGCAGCAGAGGGAGCTGGAGCCGAGCTCAACTCCTGTGCTTGGAGGCTGCTGCCCTGAAGTCCCTGCTCTCTGCTGCCCTAGAACTGAAGGGACAGGAGAATGTGCAGGCTGAAGCCCTGTGTGGGACAAAGCAACGTGCAGCCTCTGCAGGAAAAAATTAATGCTCTCTCCACTAAATTTTTCTGTGTGTTTAGAGTAGTGATCTCATTCATTAAGGCCAGCCCACTACGCACTAAATCTCATCCTGCCATGAATCTCCCAAGCAGAACCTCATCTTGCCAGCTGAGGGGAGCGCAAGTAAAGCTCTCCCTTTGCAGCAGATGCCAACGCAAAGTCACAGATCACTTGGCAGAGAGCAGCGATACAAAGAGGGAGCCAACATTCTCCCCCCGGGGGCTCAGTACTACTTAACTTCCCTGGGACTTGCTCAGCTCCTCTGGCTCTGAGCCTGGTATTCCAGGTCAGCTCTACTGAACCGGACTGTGCTAGCTCACTGTGTGCAAGCACAGAATGGCATGTGTGCTGTACTCACTGCTGAGGGCCCCTCGCTTTCCCTTAAAGACTGACTGTTGTGGAATAAGCAGTTACTTCTGCGGGTGTAGGGTGGCTCCAAAACCTTGGAACAATGGAGTCTCTCTCTGTAGCTGGCTGGATGAAAACTAGTGGCAGAAAGTCATTGCCATCTGACAGCTGTTCAGAGGCATATGGTAGTTTCAGTTCAATTCCCAATTGACAGGCATCCCCATCCCAGACACAATTGGCACTGACTCTTGGCAGTCATGGCAGAGGGGATGAGCAGTGAATGGGTAGGGGCGACGAGAGGCAGCTTCTTGCCCCCTGAGAATAGGGAGGGGGCTGGGGAAATGCTATGAAGCTGCCAGGTTTGATAAAGCTGAATTTCTTTCTCTCTTGCAGTAAGCATTACCCCTCCTATTCACTGAATGTTGCCTCCATGTGGCTGAAATTAGGGAGACTCTATATGGCACTGGAGAACCGAACGGCTGGAGTTAAAGCCCTGAAGAGGGTATTTATTTCTTGGTTTCTTCATTAATAAAACCAGTTCAGGAATGGGAACATTGAAACACTATGTGCTTCTCTGTCAGTAAGCCTGGCTTGGTAGTAAATGCACCATGTGTTGATATATTTGGTTACTGGATTTTTGGCTCATTTCTGATTTTTCCAAAGATGCAGAATGGGTCTGTTCTCGCATACATGGGGTCTTACCCTTTCACGGTGGACTTCTGCTGCAGCAGCTGGAGTGAACATTACGCTTAAACATTTGCTGTACATTCTTTACTGAGCTAGAGCTGTACTAGTGTAAATGAAGCAGAACCCTAGCTTCTCCTCACTTGCTAGGTAGGGACTGAAAAAAATGCTTGGCTGTGATAAAATGCACATAGTGTTTCATTGAGGTCTGTGATTTCCATATCCAAGTTAAACTAGGCATGCTTTTGGTGGTTATTTGTTCTGGAACCGATTGAATTTTAAATAGCTGAAGAGAATTCAGTGCATCTGGTAATGCAGGAATTGGCAAATACAGCGTTTGGTTTTACATTTTTCTTCACCCCTTTTTATTAGTCTGTTCCTTATTCTTTAGGTTTTTATTGTTCTACTCTTATTATTAGTCGGTACCATGTTTCTTTACTTTCTTCCTCTATTGTTGTTGGACAGAAGTTTATTTTAGTTTCCTAAGCATCAGTGACTGCTGTAGCATATAATGACTTGGTGTGGAATGTCATTATTGGTTTTTTTTTCCTTTTTAGATGCTGGCAAGTTTTTAGCTGGCAATAACAGAGCCATCCAGCCGTGGTGAAAGATACTCCAAGAATATATGCTCTAAAATTTAACTGTTACCTAGTTTAAAATTAGCATAGGTTTACCTTCACTGTGGTGTTAAAGCTTTGACACAAACTGTGATTTATGCCAGCAGGAACATGGGATGGGGGCTGGGAACCAAAGGTAGATCTGTTGGCATAGTTGGCTTCCTAACACAAACATTGTCTAATGACTCACTTGCCTGCAGGAACTGCCCAAAGTTTTCCCAGCCCCTGATGTTTGGAATTCAGTGGAAAAACAAAAGCATTGTTCTCTGTCAGTTTGTAAGGAGCTCATCCAGAAGGCTCTCATTTCTTCTTTTGGGCAAGAAGGGGAACAGAGTCATTTCTCACTGCTGCTGAGGTGGAACCAAAGGCTCTTGTGCTACTGACCTAACAAATACAAGAGGATAATTAATTCCATAAAAAATTTTCAAAGGAGAAAATGACCAAATCCTGTGATGGCTTGGATGATGCAATTCCTTTCTTTATCTTAGCACTGTGGTATTTAACTGGTCTCAGACTTGCTCCAAACTTGCTTCTTTCAGTCCTGTCTTCTGCTACCATTTATTACAGCTGTCTGAGGCCACTGCTGTCCTTTTCTTGGGAGGAAATCTTGCCTCTATACCCACTCTCCAACGCAGTGTGACTAGTGGCAAGGAAGTGCAAGTCAGTGGGTTTGGCAGCCTGAAATACTCTTGGGCCCTGAGCAGAGGCTGTAGGTGAAACAGCAGGGAGTTGGGCACAACAGCGTCTGTCTGAACCTAACAAGGTCTTGCTTTCACCCTCAGAGGTTGCCTAAGCAATCACTTCCCTCATAAAGCGTTGGTAGCCCCGGGAATGGGTGGAAGATTTACAGAATCAGAGCTGAAATTCCTTAACGTAACTTCTGCAATGGGCCTGCTTGTCAGTCTGGCAGCTGAAGGATAAGTTGGTAGGAACAGAGCTCTGTCTGATACTGGTTAAGTCCTCTGACAGAATATTACCCACCCCACGTGCAGTTTTCTGTCCTGAAGCTGGTTGCATTCAAAGCAGTTTTGTCAAGAATATAATTTTGAAAGGTGCTTTGGGATCCTTTAAGATGAAAGATGTATTCTCTGAATGTAAAACCTTTATTACTTAGTTTTGAATTTCATTTTATTTCCTACTGGGTTTATGACTACAAGGGGACAAAAAGTAGCTAGAGGTGTCAGACTGCTTCAAACCTCCAAAGAGAGTATTTATAGCCTGGTGTTATATATGAATCAATTGTGTGAATATTTTTTTCTTTTCATAGGCAATTGCTATCATGGAAGTAGCACACGGGAAAGATCATCCATACATTTCAGAGATCAAAAAGGAATTAGAGGACCACTGAGCCTTTGAATCTATGCAATCCTTCAAACCTTTATTTAAAAAGCCTTGTTATGGAAACCTTCAGGAGTGCTTTGAAAAGCGGTAGAGTATGAACGCAGTTCTGTCCTATAATTGGAATGACAAACACACTTGGGCCTTGCAAAATGTTCCCAGCTTCTACACATCTACAATTGCCTTTTTTTCTTTAATTTTTTTTTTTAAGGAAGCATCCATGATTTAGCTCATGCTAAAATGGCCATATTTTTTCTTTATGGATTTTAATGTGTGTCTTATTTATGTAAAGTAAATAAAGTGGTCTTGACCGCTCTTAATGCCACTCGTACAGTTACGTGAGTACAATAGTTCTGTGCCATCTACTTATGCCTAAGTCATTTCATTTAATCTGACAAATTAATTAGCAAAAGCTGTACTTTTTCTGTTGCGGTTTAGTATCCAGTTCCTCTTTTCACAAATAATTTTTTTTGCAGTGGTTTAGCTGAAAGAAAGGGGAAATGGGGGTGATGAATTCTGCACATTGTACAGCAGAGCCACCGTTGTTCCCTCCGCCAGGTCATCTGCAGCCAATCACTGCTCCTGGCAGGGGGGGATTCGTCACTGTAAGGACCCAGAGCTCGGCATGTCTTGCACAGAGAACACTAGCACCTGACCCGGAGCTCAAAGGTGTGCACAGGACACGAACTGTGCAGCTTCTGGCTTTTTAATCCCCTTTACAAGACAAAGTGAATTTAGAGAGCTCATATTTCCTCCGAGCCCTACTTTTCAATCCACTGGAGGCAAACTACTGTATTAATACATTAGTCTTTACTTTTGATAGAGAAACAAGAACATTTTCTGATGAAAAACGCAGGACTGACTTAGCATCCTCTGCCCATAAATAAGACTGGGGAGTTGGGGATCTTTTTTTCCTCCATTTGGAACAGTAGCAGGAGCTTGCTCTTAAGGACAGGGAAGGAAGAAGAGCAAGAATGTGGCTGTGTACTTCCAGCACCGAGGGTGAAATACATTGTACAGCTTAGAAAATATAATGAGAGAGAGAGAACACATCACCATTGAGAACTGCATCATATTTTCTTTCTTGTAATTGCTACTCTGAAAATAAAACTACTCAAAACCAAGGGTTTGTCAGCTTGTTTTGCTGAAAGCTTTCATTGCTTTCTTGCCAGCAGTTGTTTCTGGAATAGATAAATCTGCAGCTGATCTTATGATTCCAGAAAGCCAAGGCCACTTAACTACAGCCTGGCCTAGGAAGAGGGCACCAGTTGACTGGTTTTAGCCTAACTTAAAGCCTTGTCCAGGAAAATGGCATCTTCATTTCAGAAGGTCTGGCCAGCGCTCAGACTTGTTCTTCAACGCTGAAGAATTGGATTAGGTGAGCACGCGCACCAGTAGGAGCCTTGCCCCTCTAAAACTTGTGGATTACTGTTTACAGAAGGTTCTTCAAAGCTCCTGTGGCCCTGGCTGTGCCTAGCTATTTAACATTGGAAACTTAACACCAGCACAGTAGATGCAAGTATGAAACTATGGCAGTACAGGAAAGAACACAAGCATTGTATTCCTTGAAAAAAAAAACAACGGTTTATTGTATACTGTGAATATGAAGGACAGCCTTACCAAAAAAATCCTTAGTGACTGAAGACATTCTCATATTTGCACAAGCATATAAGAAACTATTTACACAAAGGCAGTGAAAGGGTAAAAAATTATTGCAGTCAATTAATGCTGAATAGAAGTTTATAAAAAGAGAAAGAAAAGAAACAGTGCAAAAATACTGTCAATAGTAATCAGTTCTATACACAAGATAAAACTGAAAAGCATAAGCTTATGTACTGATATGAATAATACATTAGAATATAAAATAGCATGCATAGATTTATTTTTTAAAGGCTTTCAATAGCATAGAATAGTTCTGCCATTCAGTCCTAGCAGGAGGGAGTGGGGGCCAGGAAGGGTATATAACTGATGTCTCATTTCTCTACAAAATGTGTACATACAATGAGGTTTTGAGATTCAGATCACTGTTCTGTGCTAAACTGCCATGTACAGAATTACAGAACAAATGGGAAGCATCAAAATACTGAAGTAAAACAGGACAGTAAAATCCAGTGACATAAAACTTAAGCATGTTGTTTCATTTAACACATCCCACGCAATTATATATGGGGAGTATTACAGTCGTCTGCATGTGTAAACTTTTTTCCTTTGTAAAATAGCCAAGGAAAGGTACTTTACTAATGAGGAAAACATATTTTCCATATGGAGCAATCTTAACAGGATAAACATCCAGTTAACAGTGTCTCTAGCACTAAAGATCTCTTTTCTTTTAAAGAAAAAATAATAGAATAATGGAATAGATAGCAGCAGCAAGAAAATACTTTAAATTAACACACACAAAAAGGAAGTTCTTATAGATGTAATGTATAATTAAGTTGTAGAGCTCACCACACAGGACATTGTGAAGGCCAGAGGAATAACTGGGTTTTAAAGAGGAAACGTCATTCCTGGAGGATGGATCCATCAGTAGTTACTAAACACAGTGAGCAGGATATAACTTTCACCTCAGGAAGCCCCTAGAGGGTCACCAGGTGTGCTAGAAGAGCTGAGCAGCCTTTCCTAGACGCATTCATATTTCTTCCTTAAGTAGCAACTAGCAGCCACTGTTGAAGACAGGGTGTGACCTCTAGCCTGCCGTGGAAGTATCTTGGAGGAAGCCTTCCTCTTTTATTCCTGCCTGCCTTATCAGGGAACACTGTTCCTGAAATATCTGAAGTTGCGAGTCCAAAACACTGAGTCCTTACCCAGGTGATTTGGAAGAGTAAAACTGTTAAGCACTATATTGATTTCAGGGATCAGCTGAAGCATTGGTCTTTCCCTTGCTGTTCAGTAGTCCTAGAATTCTTCAGTGAAAGCTGCTATTTGACCACAGACTTCCAGTTCACCCTCCAAAGGCAAAGTTGTGCTGTTGTAGCATATAGAAAACTGTAAGTGAGGGCGCAACACAAAACACAGGCATCAGGACTTCAACACACAAACAAAACCACCAACCAAAAAACAGCTGAGAGGAACCAAGAGAACTGTAGCATAAAATACTCTAAAAACACTGACAAAATTTATTTACTTTTAAATACATCTATAAATGCCACAATTTCCAACCTGTACATTAAGTGTTCTGTTTCACAATCTAACAATAGTTTATGGCTAAGACTTCCACCTTCTGTTGTTTGCCTGAGAGTCCAATCAGCCAGCTGTTCCCTTCCACAGATCACAGTCCTTGCAAGCCAAAGCTACATGCAGCTACATGCATCGTGTCCTCTCCTCTCTGAAGACTTAGATGGCATCTGTGTGTCCCATAGCACCAGATTCTACAAGAAAACCTTTCTAGAAGGCCAAGAACAAGCCAGGTACAATGGCCTTGGGGTTTTGGACTGCAGCCTTTCTCTTGTTAGCATTAAAATCCATTCCCAAACTCCATATAATTAATAATATAATATAAATTCCATTTTTCAAGGCCAGGGTGGATGGGCCTCAGGCAGCCCGGTCTAGTGGGAGGTGTCCCTGCCCATGATGGGGGGATTGGAACTGGATGATCTTTAAGGTCCCTTCCAACCCAAACTATTATATGATTCTATATAGCTGGACTATACATCAGCAGATCTATATCCATTTCTGTACAGTGGTGGACAAATAATGTTTTCATGCAGCGCTTCCCTTTCAAGGTCTGTTCTGAGTATTTGTTCCTTCAATATGATGCATCCTTTATTTAACACAGTGAATGCCATCCTAGCTTCCTAGATTTAAAGCATTCTTTTCCATAAAGACAAGCAATAAAATTCAATTCTGGCCTCTCTTAGTGATGCAAGAGCTGCTACAGCAGTTATCAGTCCTACTGACGCCTCCACTTTTCTGAGCACACTGTTCATAAAATGTTAGGAAGACTGGCAACAGCTAAATAACTCATCACCTCCTCCCAGGAGATGTGTGGGAACTCAGCTGTTGAGAATGCAGTATGGTCAGTAGCTGCTGAATTTTCCCCATAGATTTGTGTTCTATATCCACGTGAGAGATGGCCCATCAGCATTTAATTCAGAGTTGCTGAGACATAGAAAGCACCGGATGAAAAAATAATGTATTAGCTTAAAATGACCTCTCTCTGTCGAAGCACTGAGACTTACTCATTCTTTTCCAACCAAACTTTTGCCATTTGCATTTCTGTCTGTTTAGAAGAAAGTCATTTGGAAAAAAAAAAAAGGCTCTTGAAATCATGCAAATATTTAATAATATTTGTAGCTGAGGCAAGTGATTTAAATAAGTGGAACAGACATGTCCTTCAGTTTTCTTTTTTTTAAAGACTGCATTAACAGTAGGTTGAGTAAGTTCTCATAGCTGTGTTTCCTGCTAGCTGAAACTAGATTAGGGAAAAAGTATTTCCGAGACTGTTAAGCATCCTATATAGGAAAAAGTTTGTGGGATCAAGCTTCACCTTTCCTCGGTTATCATAGAATCACAGAAGAGAATCACCAGGTTGGAAGAGACCCACCAGATCATTGAGTCCAACCATTCCTATCAAACACTAAACCATGCCCCTCAGCACCTCCTCCACCCATCCCTTAAACACAGGAAGGTGACTCAACCACCTCCCTGGGCAGCCTGTTCCAGTGCCCAATGCCCCTTCCTGTGAAAATTTTTTTCCTAATGTTCAGCCTAAACCTCCCCTGGCGGAGCTTTAGGCTGTTTCCTCTTGTCTGTGCCCTGTCACTTGGGAGAAGAGGCCAGCACCTTCCTCTCCACAACCTCCTTTCAGGTAGTTGTAGAGAGCAATGAGGTCTCCCCTCAGCCTCCTTTTCTCCACACTAAACAACCCCAGCTCTCTCAGCCGTTCCTTAAAAGTCCTCATCAAGGACAAGAGGTGCCAAAGCAGGCCTGTGGAGGAGCTGGAACAAGTAGGACCTGAGCAGCTAATCTCTGCCACCCTCCAGTGCAGCCTGTGGAGGATGGAAACAGGATGCCCACAACACTGAGCAGCATCAGAACTTGTCTGTCATCTCTCCCATCCCTAAACAGACAACGTTAGGTATGAAATGCTCAGACTGTAACTTTAACCAAAAATTTAATGCCAGCAACCTCAATACTATCATTGGGAAGAGTTTAAAGAAAAAAAAAAAAGCTGTAAAGTTGCAAAACTAAATACAGATTGAGAGTGCACAAAAAGGAGAATACACACAATGGATTCCCAAGTCAGACTTACTTATCCATTCCAGGCTCTCTCTTGGAAAGAGTCAAGGAGCATAGGCTAAACATGCCAGACTGCAATGTGGGCACTTCAGAGCTTGTATCAAACTTTTTAAGATGCAGCTCCGTTCATTGACCATTGATGCATCTTTGTGAGGTTTTTTCAGTCCAAACTTTACTCCAAATGGATGAAACCGGTCTCTTAGAACCTACCCACTGCCATGCTTTGATGTTAAAAACTATGCCACACAACAGGCAGCAACTCCAAACTCTCCTCCTTTTCTACTTAAGGACTCTACTGTTAAAGCCTGTGGGGCAGGAACTAAACAGCTCTGTTGCTTTAAGTCTCATGCGTTCGTTCCTGCTATGACTAATGAAATTGGATGCAAAATGCATTTTCCTGTCACTCCCTAAAGGTTAGGAAATACTGCCCAAGCAATTTAGGCCCGATAAAACTACAACAGGTTCAAAGTAAAGAAGGTTCAGTTTTTCCCTTACAAAACACTATCACATTTCAATCATAAAGCATCGGCATGCTGAGGTTTGCTTGCAAGCTGGGGTGGAAAGGAACCTCTGAAGCCATGCACAAGCCCAATTCACTTATGATATTAGCAGATCTAGTCAAGATAAAATCTAGCAGGAAAATAAATACATTGAAGTCAGATGAAAGGAAAAGTTTAAAATTACCATTCTTTGACAATGAAAGGGAAAAAGTGAGTCACATCGGCCTCTATCTACCATCCCAGCCACATTAGGAGTTAATTGGAAAAGACCGTTTACTATGTAGCTATTTCTTTGCCTCACTAATAGGCACTGACTTAATTTGGGAAGGATTTTTGGTACCATTTTGTAATTAATATTTTTCTAAGACACATATGATACATCTTTACATAAAAACCATTTGCTTAATTTTCTTCCTTTTAAATTCAGCTCTTTACATTCTCTTATGCAACAACTTCCCTGTGCTCACTGTAGAAACAGAAGGGTATGTTTCAGCCAAGAGGAGCTGAATAATAAGACATAGGAACAGATTCTTTTCCCTCCTGATTTTCTGCTTCTCACGTCCAAGTGGAGCAATGGGACTTGACAGCTCTGAGTTCAAACTTAATTCATCATTAGGAAATTATTCAAAAAGCTATAACGAGATAACTAATTTAATACACTTTGCTTCAAGGTTTATTCCTTGGCTTGTTTCCCAGATATAAAGCATCTCTCTGCAATTATCATGCAGATGCTGCTGAAAAGACTTTAAATGGTTGCTGCTAATTTAACAAGTGAGATGCTGGCATTGGCAGAAGAAATTAGAGAACTGAAGTTGACTGAAAACTCAACTGATCCCTAAAAGGAACATGGTCAAGATACTACAGCTAAGTAACTCCTCAGCATTTGTTGGTAGTTAAAAGTCTCCATCAGAATCCTTGTCGCCTCATTAGGCCAGTATTGCAGAGTACCAAATCAAACACAGCAAAGTTTTAAAGACATTTAAGAAACATTCTGGTACAGAGCCGCTCCCGCTGATTTTAGGGACAGGTAGGTGTGTAGGACCCTTTAGTGCTGAAGTTGAGAGAGCTTGTAGGCTTCGGGCTTCAGAGATGGAGATGCCAAAGAAAAGCAATGATGTGACTAAAAGATTAAATTTGTCTGGGGATGGATAAGAATAAGGAGAATTTCACCATGACAGAGTAACAGCATTGCATCAGGTGACCTGAGATGCCGCAAAATCCTTGGCATGTATGCCCTTGGATATTTCTGAAACTGGAAGTGATCCCGGGCAAGCTTAACGAACTTTAGAGTTAGTCCTGGGGTGAGCAGGGCTGGGGCCAGAGACCTCCAAGTCTCCCCTCCAGCCTGACCCATTCTCTAGTGTTCCAACAGGACTACTGAGTCAAAAGGGGGCTGGACTGTCCATAGAAAGGTGGCAGCGTGCAGAGATGGGAAAGAGAAGGGGAGTAACCTCAGTGCAGGACTTTTCCATCTGTTAACAGCATGGGAGCCCCACCACAACTTGCTAAAGCATTTTATTTTCTTCTTAAACTTTTTTAAAAGTACAGTTATTACCACTTCTACATAACTGTAAGTAAATACTACCACTCACACACTGCAGGGTAATTTAGAGCAGTTTGGAGATGGGGATATGCACTGAGTTGTGCAAAACAGCCAATGCTGAGGGACAGAGGATGAGGAAAAGAGATGAGGACAGGCCTAACTGCTGAGATAGTTAAAGGACATGTGGATTTTTTCTTAGCTCTGTCATAGGTTTCATTGTTGGCCTAGGGCAAGCCAGTTAAGAATTTATGCCCTATCTATGCAGTACAGGAGTTTTGTTTCCCTTTTCTGTTCTGATAGTAAACTTCATGCAAGGACTGTTTCTCCTGTATGTATAACACTTATACATCATCTTCCTAATGCTAACTGGAATGCCTGAACACTACCAAGATAAAATAGTAATAATAAATAGGAGGGAGAAACCAAAGTGTCCAGACAGACAAGACAGATGATCTGTGCAATTTAACACAAAGAACACCCAAGCAATGTGAGGTTTTCCAGCACCAAAAGGAAGACGGCTACATATGTTCACAAACCACAAGACAGTGACTGGTGAAGAGTCGAAGCAGACTCTGAGCTAAAGCTCTCAAGAGCCACTATTTGGAGATCTCAGATATGGAGGAAAGACCATATTAATAATTCTGACAAAGTTCAAATTACTAGAAAGTAAAGTTATTACAGCGACGAAGACAACAGTTCATATGGGAAACGAGGACAACTGGATGTCTAAGTTAAATGAGATTCCTTTTCTACAGGAGGTGAGCCTCAAGGCAATAAAACTTTCAGTATAATTGATGAGGAAGTGCTTGATTTGATTTTTTTCCAGCTGCATTTTGTTGAAATTCCTCAGCTGTTCAGCCGAAAACCCACCACAGTTACTGGAAAGACTCACTCTCCGACTTCAGCCTGCTGTGGGTCACTGCACTTCACCCTGCACTGCTTCAGCTCTTACAAATCCCTTAAAGTATTGCAGGCAGTAGCAAAGGCCTCATTTAAAAGATCCAATATTGCTTTTTTCAAGGATTAATCCAATACCATTCTTGTGGAATTTGAACAGTTCAGCACCCAAAACTCTGCCCTCACAACGTCCTGCGTTTGAACCCTCTGTAACACGCCCTGCTGCATGTGCAGAGGCTTGACTGTCCCTGCTCCAGGAATGTGTCTCCTCAGCTTCCACTCATACAAAGCTGTAGTTGGTATCTAGCAGATCTTACAAAGTAAAAATACCACGGAAGCCACATATCTGGGTCCAAAGTGTTCTTACGTGAGAAGAAGCCCACTGCCAAGTAACTGTTCATTTCAAAAGCTGTGTAGTAAAATAGAAGCCAGTAAACTACCTTTACAACGGACTGTTTTCCTTAAGGACATGTTACAATGCAGACCAGTCATGTCAAATGTCGTTCAATTCAAAGGTCACTATAAGTTTTACAAGTTATTAAGGTAATTCACAAGTTATTCCAAGAAAAATAAATTATATCTTGTATAAAATAATGCACTGGAGACTAGTAAAGAACAATCATTCCTTACTTCCAAGACAACTTTACAAAGTGCAATATATGCACACAGTGTTGTCAAGGCAGTTCCCCTTGGTTCAATCAGATCCACAAATGTGGGTCTGGGATATTTGAAAAGATTAAATAAGTCTGGAGTTTTGCAGGAACTGGATGAGCACTTGATAGACAAACTTGTACTGGGCGATGGTCTGAATCATAAACATTCTCTGCTCCCGCAGGTGTCTCAGCATCACAGGAACATCCACCTTCTGCAAAGCAAAGGGGGGAAAAAAAAAATAAGCATAAGGATGTAGGTTCATTAAATCAAACAATTATTGTCTCAATTATCAGTTACCTGACATAGCGAACTGTATTATAGTTCTATAATGTAATGAATTTTAACCAACTGTAGTGAAATACTACAATTTTTATACGCCAGCTTTTGAATTATTTCAAGGGACATTACAGTAGTATATAAAGGTTACTTCCCCACGAAAGCTTACGGGAATTTCTGGACTGATGTAAATGGGCAGATGACTAAAGAATCTTGTCTTCCAGTTTTGTGCCACCAATTACCTCTCGTGCACTGAACACATAATAAAAGGTTTCTCCTCCTTGGAGTCTTTTCTGGACCAACGTACCTATTTTCAACTCAGCTAAATAAACTAATATGTCATATTACTTCAGGCAAAAGGCTCAATATATTGGGAAGGCCTCATGTGAAACAGCCAAGATTATATAGCTCTATTCAGGCTCTACCACTGAGTGCAACAACAAGCCCTGTGGCCACTTACACACTGTGCTCTGAACCATGATGAAACTCATTCATTTTTCAAAAGGCAAGCCAGCATCAGGATAACAAAAGTTCCTTAGACAAAATGAAAGTGTAGGCAAATATACCGACCCTTCCACTACAAGAGAAGGGAACTCACTGTCATCAAAAGATTCAGAAACCCTGTTCTCCCACAACGAAGTCTATGCCAGGAAATAAAGCTCCAGAAGAAACACATCCGTAAAGTGAAACGAGGACCCACTATCCACAATACATGGTTTGCAGACTTTGGTTCAGCATTGGTCTGTTATCATCTACTGAACATCCACTAGCAGCCAGGACACGTTAGGTGTTCTCCAAAAGGAGAGTTAGTTTCATTCAAAAGAAATTCACTCAAGTGCCCTGAAAATGCTCTGCAACAGAAACTAAAGCACAGGAAATGGGGAAGGGTCAGGAGATCCACTGTGAAAGAACACCTCTAACCCTATCAAGCACACTGGAGCACATGCACTCTGTAATAGTTGAAATCAAAAAAACCAGATGAATTGCACGAAACAGAGGCCCATAAGGTAAAGTGTTTGAAATCACTGCAAATTTAATTAGCTGTTACCATCATATTTACAGCTTTTAGGGAGCAAGCAACCTATGATTTTATGGTGTTTTATGTGTTACAACAGGTACATGAGGAGCTATTCAGAAGTCATTGAGCCATGAAGCTCAGCCTGTCAGGCTCAAATTCAAAAATCCTGTAATATGACCCAAGATGAAGGATACAAATTTTCTATGCCAGCAGTAAATACAAGCACTAAGATACATGCTCCTTTTGAGGAAGCTCTTAAGCAGTTCAAGATATAAAACTGAAGAACAATTACTCTGTCAGGCAACACAAACTGCACTTTGTAATAGCAGTTTGCCATTCCAGAAACAAAAAGGAACTTAGGAAGTCTTTGCCTGAGACGAGCAATGTTACAACCATAACGCCTGGACAAACGGACAGAGAAACAAGTAAAGATTGCTGCTAACCCTTGGAGGCCCATCTGAGCAAGGAGTCTGCTACCATGCACACTGGAAGTTTTCTTGGATGTTTCAAATCATGCTGCATATCAATTTCTGTCCATGTATATAAAACACAATGTCCATTCTGTGTAAGCAAGCCCTCACAGGTTATCACTTTCTGAAAACAAGGCTAAATATTCTGCCACATACCTCAACAAGCTGTTATAAATGGTCATCTCTAGAGAGCCAACAAACAAAGATTTGTGATGAATCATGTCATACTATTTTCATACAAGTGCAAAAGAAAACGTAAGCTCTTCCAGTTAACTCGACTAACTCACAAAAAGCCTTCCTGTGGATCTGGTTTACAAAAGCCACGCGGTCCTTGCTGAGCAGAGTCACGCAGAATCTGATCTCACCTGAACAATTGCAGCAGAAATGCAGGCCAGCTTCAACCTGCATGTTCCTGTTCCAGCAGTTCAGTTCTTGACAGCTGTTTGATTTTTACTGGGCACATAGTGATCTGTGCACCTCCTCAAAATGGATGAGGCTTTGATTTACCTCAGAAATGAAAGAAAAGCCCATCCTGCCTATTTGACACTTCACTATTTGTAGTTAACTGAGCATTTTACTCCAGGCAAGAATCTTCAAACTCACCCTCATGGCAATGCATATGTCAAAAAAATGATATGTAATGCTTTGCTTAGGTGGCATTTAAAAAAAAAAGAACAAACAAAAGTGCTACCCATTTCTGACTCCCAGACTAAAAGCTCTCCCCTATAAAAATGCACTGCAGCTGCAATCATGAGTTAATGTCCCAGTGCCAAGACCAAACCAGAAGTCTGTGGAGCAGGATCTCAATTACTTTCTTGTCCTATGCATCTACAGCAGTAAGGATGTAATGATGTGAAAAATTATTTATGATATAGCAAGTTAATGAAACTATATCCCTGCAATGAGATACACAACTTAAGACTCAACCAGCCCAGAACCCACAGTGACTTAAGGTGTACAGAATTTCATTAAACATGGCTTTTTACCTACACTTGAAATCTCAGAATCACAAGAGTTCTGGTTTTAATTCCAGTGCTGTTGCAGACATTCCAAGATGGTCCATATAAGTATTTTCAACCTCCCCCCCCTTTTTTCATTCACTGCTAAAATGTTGATATTAATACATTTACTTACTAGGACACTTCTGGGGAAATCTATCAACTCATAAGACTGAAATATTTTAAGTAGTCATTTTACTGCAGAAAAAATGCAATTAATCTGACCTCAAAATAAACCAGTAAAATTGCTCTATGAAAAGGAACCCTCTCTGTGCAGAATGCAGTATCTGTCACAAACTGAAAACCTACTGCTTAACTAGTGACAGAATCTTAAGTTTTGGGTTTTTTTTAAATTATATTTTAACAAACAAAAAATATTAACTTAGCACAATCTAAAGCAACAAAGCCCTTAAGGAAAATTGTCTTTTATTTTAGAATTAATTATTATTTCCACCATTAATCCAGACAAAAGAATGCTTTAATTAAGCAACATCAGAGAAATCCCTTATTACTGAGCACTGCCATCAGCTCCTAGTGAAGTTGATGAGAATTCTTCTGAACGTCAATGCTCAGATGTTCAAGTATGGCCTTTATCTGGACTTGGTACTCAACTACTCTTCGTCAAATAGGTACCTTCCGTAAACCACAGACAAAGTAAGGTGGCCAAAACGTTGCTCAACTTTTAGTGTTTGTTCCTGGCACACCACTAGCATACAGAGGTTACTGTAAAGTAGACACAACTATGATGATGCTCACAAGCAATTCAGGTACAATTCTTTATCCAGACTTCCTTTTTCTTGCAAAAATTCCATGGCTGCTGCATGAACCACAGAAGCAGCCACTTCCTGATCCCAGTGTGTTAGGAAAGAAGTAAAGCAGGCTTGAGAATCAGAGCTATTGCCCCACACAGCAGTTGTTACTGAACAGCAGCCAGGGCAGGAAGGCTGCAGGATTCCCAAAGCACATACTTGTGGGTCCCCTCTGTCCAGGCCAGCTCCTTCCCCTTCCTCCCCACTTATCCCACCTCTCAAATAAAAAGAAAGTGTAAATTGTGACACAAATCCATGGGGCAGCTTCATCTCTAGTGAAGGCCAAAGACAGCTAGAGAAAGTTCATCTCAGCTGAATGGAGTCCAGGATCACTAGATGGTATTGTGACTACAGAATGACAAGCTGCTGAAGGGAGATAACAGAGTAGAGAATAAAAAAAAAAAATGACTTCTTTGCATCGCTATTTTTCAAAAATAGCGATGTAAAGGAAAGCACATTGGTACTTGCCTGCTTAAGGACTCAGGTTTTTAACTAGCCTGAAAGTTGCACCTTGCATAGTGCCTTGCACAGACAGGCTCCAGTCTATAACTCTTCTATAGTAACACAGAAAGTAGATGAACATTTCAGGTGTGTACATACAGTCCTGCATTTCAAGCAACTCATCCAGTGGATGATTAATGAGAATGGTGGATGATAAATGTCTATTTGCCACTCTTGATGCATTTTTATCTCTACGTGAGGTTTTGGTCTTTGTGTGGTTTCTTTGACAATATAAATCCCCAGTTTCAGTAGCTGTCGCATTGACACTGTGTGGCACATTGTTATTCAAGATGTGATGTACTTCCCAGACCGTTCCCCAGTGACACAAGACACAGATGAAGAGCAAGTTGTTACACATGGTTACCCTGCTGGTTCTCTTAGTCTTAACTCCAGACTGTATTACTAGTCTTGTAGTGATGGTTGCAGTTCTTAAAGCCCTATTCCCACAACATACACACACCTTTTTCTTAATACACAGTTAAGTGTTATTCCATATGAGAGTAGAGACAATACAAAGGAGAGAAGGAAGTCCAAAGAGAGAATTTAGAGAGTAGAAAACTTTAGTTTATAGAGCACAGAAGCCAACATTATTCTCTAGCGTCTCTCAGGTAGTCCTTGTAAACACGCTGTCTCCATATTGTTAATTGAATCCAGGTATGAATTAGACTAAATCCTTAAAAGAATGAAAAAAGCCTTAATTTTGAATGTATTAAAATAATGCTGATAAAAAAATGCATAACATCAACTCAACAGAAAAATACAACAAGTAAACTGCCGAGGGAAATCTCTGCCTGTTGTATATCCCTGTTTGTTTAGAGATATATTATTTAATAGTGGACAGGTACAGTTGGGCTTGATGATCTCAAAGGTCTGTCCCAACCTAAAGATTCTATGATTCAAGGCCCTTGTCTCACAAAGGTAATAGAAACAAAGTATTTCAATTCCTTCTAATTTTAACCTCAGAAATGTAGTTTGTTAGACAAGAAACGAGCTTGGGGTTTGTCTTGAGAAAGAAGCTGACTTACTTCATTATGCTCCAAGCATCCAATCATCAGTTCTGTTAGGATAACCACTCCGGTCCTTCCTACCCCAGCGCTGCAGTGAACCACGATAGGAGGGTTGCAGTTGTTGCTGCTGTCCAACACACTGTTGGTATGGCGACGCACCGACTGTATCTCTTCCAAGTAAGCTGCAAGATAAAATGCAAGACAAGGTTGCAAACATCTGTATGTCCAAATGTAAAAACTGGGGAACAAATAATATGGAAGACTCATTCTTTGTCAAAGTGGCAGTAATTTACATGTTTTACAACATACTAATTATTTTGGCCAGGGTGCACTGCACAGCGCTGCATCCAGCAAGTACCAGCTGGGTGTCCATTATTACTTGAGAGGCTACTCCTTTAAATTAAGTAGTTCTTTTAAAATATTAAATTCTGTTTTCCCCTCCGCAAATCTCCAAGTCCCCTAAGCAGATGATTCTAGACATTACTTACAGCAATTCCTGCTATTAACAGGCTGGGATCAAAACAACAGCTAAGTCCCATTGAAACTACTGACTGTCAAGACCAATATCAGATGGGAAGCGAGCATCCATCTGCCTCATTTCCCCCCTCCCTACATCCTCCCTTCTAGAGTGAGTCACAATCTCATTCACTTCTCTGCTCAGGATGTGTTTCTCACCAGCTATGAGACCTTCTGGAACTCACTGTCTTTGTTTTCCCTGAAGCCATTTCTAGAAAGTGTATGAATCCAGAACACTTGCTTTGTGTGGCTGTCCTAGTGTTGTTGAATGCATTCCACTGTCAAATCACACAGAGAACCTTACATACTGGAAGCTCTCCTGGTTACATAAATACACCATAAAATACATCTCCAACTCCGACCTCTAAATGTCATTCCAGCATAGTACAGATGCACAACAATGATGATGGACCTCACCCAGAAAGATGTATCCAGGTTCATAACTCTTAGACACTTTGCTTCCCACCAGTTAAAGCAGGAAATAAGAGCTGAGCCATACTCTCATGCCCTGTCTCCTGCTGTCATGGCACTGCAGCCCGAGCAGTCTTTTACACACAGGAAGGCTGTGGCTGAAGGCTTACCAACATCAGAAAAGCTGCATTTTAATACACACAGTGAAATGTGACTGTACGTGGTGGCAAACAATGGGACAGGGGAAATGGAGACAATTAGGTTCCAATTACTATCATGCCCAACCACAGCTACATGAGTGGGCGGGGAAAATAAAGCATGAAACAAACTAGGAATTGGGCAATAGTTTTGCCTTAGAGGCAGATACCATGGCACTCCTTTGCCAAAGCTGAAGTGTGTTTTTTCTCTTCTGCCCCGATGAGAGAAATGGGAAGAGAAGAACATGTTATTTACATCAAGCTCATACCACACAAAGGAGAGTGGATCACTAAAGGACTGTAGCTGTGTCAAGACTGAAGTGGAACTTAAGGGCCTTCCTGAGAGAAGACTTAGCTGCAACAGAACTGTGCTGCTGCAGCTGCAAAGCTTTCAGGAATTAAGAGGGCAGGCATCTCCAATCCATCAAGTATGCCATGTACAGGTTCCTTGAGTGGTAACATAAAGATTTCTGCAGCACGCTCTACTGTAGTGCCAGAGCTGTGGCTTTAGTTAAATAATGGTTGAATTCCTGTTACTTAATATTGCAGCTTTTATTACTTGGTAAGAAGCAGGAACTTATTACAGATTAATTAACTCATTAGAGATTAACGTAATGGCTGTATTTTCAGAAATCCATGAACCAGGACCATACTTAATTGAGAAGACCCTTAACATCTCCTAGGTACACATAGTTAGAAGGGCAGCAGCAATTTTAGACTTACTTTCTATGTGATGGAGCCCTCTGCTCTTCTGCAACAAGTCCAATGCATCTGGACTACTAAATGCTGACTGTCAGCAGTAAGGGCCTCCTGTAAAACTGCAGGAGTTATGCCGTATTTCACTAACATCTAAACCTCTCTCACCCAGGCACCTCTAATCACATTTGTGTGCAGCCTAGCATCTCCTACACTCATTAGGTAGCTCAGAAGTGGCAATAACTTATACTGACAGATCCACCAGCAGAGGTATCCAAGTATTTAGCACTGCTGCTGCCTCTGATTTTTTTCCTGTTAGGTCAGGTCTTTCAGGACCAATATGTTCAATCACCTTAGCTTCTACCTCTTGAATCTCACTCTTTTTAACTCCAAATTGCAGCTAAGTACAATCTAGTTGAGGGCTTTGTAAGCTACAGCAATAACCATCTAAGACCAATCCTAGCTTTACTAGGTGCACTGAACTGAATCCAGTGTAAGCAACTTTTCCCTCAATGTATTTTATCTTGCAAGTTAAAAGAAAACTTACACAAAAAGCCTTGGACTTCTTCTGGACACCCATGGTCTGGCCAGTCAGTGTACTGCAAATGCCACACTGTCCTCTCTTGTCCTGAGAGAAGATGCTTGACCTTCAGACCAGTAGTTGCATAGCAGCCAGAGTCTGTGCGGAACTTAGTTGTCACCTTGAACTTCCCGTAAGTGGCTGAGCTGTGCTTAGAGCCCAGTTTAGGCCAGTAACGATGACTCTTACTTCTTCCTCCCTCCTTAAAAAGCAAGCAACCAACAAACAAATAAACAAAAAAAATAACCATTAGTTCCTGTAATTATAATTCTCTACAAATAGAAGTCATAAAATTCTGCATGTAAGCCAAGTACTCTTATTTGAAATCACTGGAAGAGCAAGGAGAATCTCACAAAGTAAAGAAAATACCCATTAAAACTTTTAAACATATAGTATTTCTAAGCATAAAAATGCTTGAAGAACTAGCTCTTGTCTTGTGACAAAAGCCAGCTACTCCCTACAATTCCCCTCATGAGGAAGCCTCTCCTTTAAATGGAAGAAGATTCTATTCAGCCGCTTCTAAGTATTTGTTGTTGAACAGTCTTTGGAACTGGAAAGTGCCTTGATGTGCTATACCCTGTGTTTGCTAAAAGCAACCAGGCACAGAGCAGAATGCAGTATTAGTTAGCAATGTGTGTCAGTTTTTATAACATAGCACATAGTTCTTGGATTACAATAGAAATAACTGTTTTGCTTGGCATAAGAATAAAAAGATCTCTTTTTTTACAGGGACACTTCTACGGAAACAACAGCTCCTGGTCTCTTTTCAGCTGATAAGAATGATGGTATGCAGAACTGTCCTTGGATGGGGTGGAAGCCTGTGTCATTTTAACCAGGGACAGTTCAGCATTCTCACATGGTTTGGCCAAGCTGAAGTGAAGCAGGGGGAAGGGGGAGCTCTGTATGTTTCACTTGTTTACTTGCCAAACCCAGGATCAGAAAGGTGAAAAGTACAGTATTATAGTAGTACAAGCATATGTTCAAACAGAGTTAAGAGGAAAAAGTGTTATTGATATAAAAAAAAGGTTACTGGTGTGGGAAGTGATGATAACAAGAGATTTGCTCACATCAGAAAGAACTGTACTCCCAGATTTTACATACCTCTTCAGCTGTGACCATGGCTATAACATTCACCCCCTGTTCCCACACCATCTGCCAGAAGTCATGGCATGTGTGAGGCAGAGGCCCTTGGGTAGCAATGTAGTGCCACTCCTCTCCACCTACAGTCACCTGGGAGTAAGGAGAAAAAATAAATAGAGTCAGCACCCAAATTCTCAGCAGCATCTGCGCCAGAACTGCCCTTTAAACAAAGGAGACCACAATAAAACCTTTACTTCTTCGTTCTTCCACTTTTGTTCAAAATTTTGAACAAGAATCATCCTTTCATTAAGAGCTAATCTGACAAAATGGAGAGAACAGCGAGAGTTCATCTAGAGTACTTGAGACCTCATCTGGAGTATTGTGTCCAGTTCTGGAATCCTCAGCACAAGAAGGATATGGAACTATTGGAATGGGTCCAGAGGAGGGCTACAAGGATGATCTGATGGCTGGAGCACCTTCCTTATGAGGACAGGCTGAGAGAGTTGGGCTTGTTCAGCCTGGAGAAGAGAAGGCTCCAAGGAGATCTTATAGCAACCTTCCAGTACCTGAAAGGAGCCTACAAGAAAGCTGGGGAGGGACTATTCATAAAAGCTTGTGATGATAGGACAAGGGGGGGATGGATAAAAGCTGGAGAAGGGCAGATTTCGACTGGACATTAGGAAGAATTTCATCATCATGAGAGTGGTAAGATACTGTAACAGGTTGCCCAGGGAAGTTGTGGATGCCCCATCCCTGGAGGTGTTTAAGGACAGGTTGGATGGGGCCTTGGGTAACCTGATCTAGTGAGAGGTGTCCCTGCCCATGGCAGGGGTGTTGGAACTAAATGATCTTAAAGGTCCCTTCCAACCCTAACCATTCTATGATTCCACAATCTTTGGTGTTTCCAAGTCCTTTCTTGATGCCCATAAACCTAAGTCTTTGAGCAAAATGTCATCTATTTTGCTTGCCATTACATCTGGATCATACTTTTTTTTTTTAATTGAGGCAGCATTTCTGATATGGTTGGAATACGATTAAACAGCTGACTGACTTCCCTGGGCTTGTGACAGACCCATGATGACAGAAAAATTGAGCACCAGAAGAAGTTTCTACATATATTAAAAAGGCATTGCATTGCTGCATATTAACACAGTGGTGTAGAAAGCCTGAACACAAATGACATTTTGCACAAGGAAAGCTAAAGGCCTCCACTGTTTAGGGCCTTCCTCAATTATTTTCCACTCAGGCAAAAAACAATTTCTTAAACAGACTCTTATTACACTGATCACTGTAGAAGATTTGGCAAAGCAGTTCCCAGAGGATGCAGTTAGGCACCCACACTGTACATAACACAGAGCTTGCATAGGCCTGTTGCCAGCTAGTGATGAGATCAAGACAGGCTTCAAGTTACTCTTCTTCACTCATCTTGGGTTTTCCTTTTCAGAAGCTGCAAACTACTATAAAGTGAATCGAGCACATTAAATGGCTTTCAAATGCCACGTGAAATTTAAAATAATTTAAAGCTATAGACATGCAAGTCTATTTACCAATATACAACAGGATTACCAACCAGATCTTGAAGAAATATTTGTCTATTTTCATGAAAACATGTCATGAAATTATCTTTAAACCACTAACACAGAATTACACACTATAAATGATCTAGTACCCTGAATAGACCCAGTAGTACCTTTTAGTTAACCAGTATAAAACACTGCATCACCCACCTGACTGAGGCAGATTTTCATACTTAGGCATTTAAAAAAAATCACTTACATGTAAAAAATTATTTTATGACAGATTATTTGCTAAACATTAAGAAATGTTTATACAAAAATAATTTTTTTCCAATATTTCAGGTAAAAAGCCAAACCACTTCCAGAGCTACTAGATATCATTTTAAAATGTGCTTGCCAGCAGAAAGCAAGCCTAGATGAACTAATTATTTTGGAAAGTTAAAATGTTTTTCCTTCTCCGGCTAAGACCTCCTAATTCCACATGTTTGCCCAGAGCTACTTCTTACAACAAAGTTATAAATCCCTGAGAAGATTTACAACAGAAATGCTGACACAACCATAAATATCAAGGTGCTGGTGGACACCGCTACAAGAAGCGATCAATAACTGACAGGTTTAAGCTTATGCTGTATTTAAGGCATAGGTCTTCAAATGCATTTCCAGAAATAGAATCTATTTATTTGTTATGCAAACAGCTGTTCATTAAGCTAAGTTACTTGGCTTTTTACACGTGTAACTAGCATTGCATTTGTATGATGACAAATTTTTCACTCCACTGAAAATGGTTTTCAAGTCTGTACACCAGTTTGTTTTCTTATTTCACACTCTGCAGCATTCTCTATGAATGGTGGTTAAAATCTGCAAGACCGATGCAGGTAAAGTCCTTAAGTTCTTCTACTAGGTGGGAATGAATGTAAACTGCACAGTACTACCCAGCACCTCATACTTGTGCCAGTTTGCACTTACATGCTTGCCTGGAGTGATGAGTACTGGTGTAACATTATTGAGCTTTTTCAGTTAATACTGACCTGACCCAAACAGTCAGATGAAATAGTCTTGTGAACTTCTTGTTTAATCCATAAATTTAATCATAATTTATCTCTCTTAGAATCTAAGCAGCAAATGTCAATGGTAAATAAGCAGAGAAATACTGTAAAACTGTGGGGCTCGCAGACAGAGCTGGAATTCTCCAGGCATGGATCTTATCAGGATGATAGAGGAGTTTTCTTTGTTTATTGACTTCTGGTCCAAATATCCAGCCTCCTGGCACAAGATATGAAAGGACCATAAATAGTCTAGAGGGAATGGGATGCCTGGAATGTTTACTTCATTCTAATGCCCTGACTGCAGGATATTAAAAATTGAATACTGGGCTGCAAACACACACACTCTGTGCTACTGAAGTAAATTTCACAGATGCGATTTCACTTCCTAAGCAAAAGCACATCTGCTTGGCTTCCATATGCGCTACTACAAGTGCAAGCGGAATATACTGGCAAGGACCGGGTCCAGGCATTAAAACATTTCTATGTATTCCTGGGTGCTTTATGAATGTGATATGTGTGCATGTCCAACATTGACACACAAGGTAAAATATGGACTCAAAATTGGGCAGGGAAAATTCTTTTCCGGCTAGTATTGCTTTGTGGGCATAATTTATGTTAGGAATCTCTTTTTTTGGCCTCCTAACAAAGTAGATGAAATTTTTTGGGCTCAGAAATCCATCATCATAGCAACGTCTGATTATGCAAAAACTCAGTATCTGCTACCTACCAGGCTATGTAGAAAAGCGATAACCTGCCAGGATCTTGATTCAGAAATTGTTTTGAACCAACACGATTTAACACTGCAAATCACAATCAAGAAGGCCAGCAAATCTCTTTAAACTTTTTAAAAAGCTTTTAGTCCAGGAAAATATTCATTTAACAGGAGATGTTATTTATTACTTTTGAATTATTTCTTTTTCATGTGGATTTTGACAATGAGAAAAAGCATACAGTCGTCTCTGACAAGAGAATCTGTCATTTGAGGGAGAGGAGTGCTGTTACTTCTCTTAGGGTAAAGTAAAAGCCAACAAAGAACTCTGCAAATAGTACGGGAAGCTTAAAGGAGAAACAATCATTGCAGCCACTGCGGGATAGTTCACTGTTAAAACAGGTCATGTTTAAAAGTAACAGAGTCAGATCACACCTTAAATTATTTCTATGTTGAATTAACAAGAAAAAAATCCTAAGTATCTTGATAAAAACTTATTTTGAAATACAGAAGTCTAATGCAATATCCAATCAGAGACAGGGATCTCATTAGTAAGGGGTTCTTTTTATCAACACATGCATAAAACACTTTTTTAAAAAAAAAAAAAATCACTCAACTCTCATGATAAAAGGAAGAGCAATATGTTATTTATATAAATAACTGCAGCACCACATAAATATACATTATGCACAACTATGTACTTTTTCTTTGGACATGGAACTGGGTACATGGAGGTACATACCCTTGATTTTTAAAAATTGTATCCTACCTGCTAGTAAATGGAAAAAATATTTCAGTCACACCTTATGGCGTGTTTCTTTCAAGCTGCCCTTGTCAGTTGCAGGGGCACATTCTGCGTGGGTTGTGGCAGTCCCCCAGCGGCCAAGTAGAAAAGATTGCTTCTAGCTGCTTCTATTGAAAACTTCCACTCGTGGAAACCGAATATATTCTTCACTAGGAGTAACAGCATCTTGCCATGCACTTAGCTGCTCTTCCTCTCAGGTACAGAGTCATTACAACTGTATTCCATTTGAGGTATTGGGGCTGACCTAATGCATTTTCACGAGGTGCGAAAAACATAGCATAGAGACATTGCCCAACCATCTAGCAGAGATGGGCATAAAAAACTAAGAATGGCTCTTCAAAATGACTTCCCATTCTCTAGCAAATAAATCAAATCATGCATGTTAGTTGACAGGGGACTTCAGAGTAGCCCATGCTGACACAAAGGTACAATGATGCATTCTGACTAAGCTTTTCTGAACTTCAAGAGTTACAGAAAATGCTGCTGTGCATCCAGAGATGCAAACAAAGCTTTAACATATCTTCATTTGCAAAGCAAAGCTCAAGAAAGCTTTTACCTTTATGTGTGAAGCATTGATGTAGCCTGTGTTATTTTCTTTGGTTGGCACCAGCTCTACTCTGTTTTCCTCATAAGGTATGACCTCTCTGATGCGGTTACGCTCAGTGTTTTCAGGCAAGGCAGCAGTGGTGGAGATCCCATCTGCCTTTTTCTTTGGAATCTGCTCATATTCTGTAAACACCATCCCCTCTTCCAACTTCCTCTTCAAGATCTTGCACTAAAATTTAGCAAACAGGAATATCAATCCATTAATTCCTCCAGAAAGAATGTTTATCACTAGACCCACCCATCAGTTCTTTGAATTTCAATATGTAGCAATAGCATTCTCTTGGTCGCTTCTATTTTTTTCAGTTACAGTTATCTGCGGAAACATGACACACTTATTTCAACTGAATGAAATCACAAGCAAATTTTAGAACTTTACATTCCACCTCTGCATTTTTCAAGACTGATACCATAAAAAGCAAAACCATGCTAAATGAAATCCTGGTTCAGTATGAATTTATATGTGATTTCTCCACAACAGATACTTGTAAAACTATTTTAAATGTATCTTTTTAGGAAGACCATCACACTGCAAGGAGTGTGATGTAGTCCATATTTTCAAAATACTCCCTAACTTGCACATGTGGAATTTCTGTGGCTGAGCAGAACTCCACACATGTACAAGCAGAGGTCAAGTCCCATTGTCTGCATACCAGACAATACAAGGCTGCAAATTTCTATTCAGAAAGTCAGTAAGATAATTTGCAAATATGTCCCTCAAATCTTAATGGCCGCAACTGTTTTTAATTTCTGAAATTCCACATACATGCACACACCCGCATGCCCAAACATCAGGAAGCAAATATCTTTTTTTTTTTTTAAAAAAAGTAATAATCCCACTAGCGACATGAACTGAACTCCTTAGTTGTATCAGAACACGAAAGATGGTATCTACAGATGATCACTGTACAAAGACTACCTGATGGAATGAAAAATGTGGAAAGTGTTAGACTTACAGCTTGATCTGGTATGACATTCTATGGTCATGTTAAACAGTGAACAGTCTCAATTTTCACCTACTTCAGTAAATGTTCAAAGCATGTAACACTTTTAAGGGCATCCAAAGACACACCAGTGTTAACCACAGACTTTTCCCATTGATGGCTCTGAAAATTTTTAAGATAATTGTTTTCACCTTTTAAAATAAAATTTTAATATTTTAGAAATTTAATGCTGCTGGGAACAAAGTGAATAAGCAACATTTCATAAGGTTCCATCTTACCCTCTCATCCATTGGCACCTTGGCGACTTCATCCTGGCTGTCCTCCGGCACTGGAACCCTAGCAACTGAGAGTCCGTTCAGTGCTGCCAACATCAAGGGCCTCTTCTGGGCCTCCAGGCCTGCCATCTTCTGCTTTTCTAGATTCTTTTGGCAAGAAAAGGCACGTTTTCATCTCTGTGTGATTATTTATAATGCCAGTAAAATGCTGGAATGTTTTTTTAATCTCCAAAATCTGCAACTCTCTGGCCAAGGAATGCAGATGATCACCATTAGCATCGTAAATTCAAATACAACCTCTATTCTTCCTGTTATTCCTCAAAGGCCTGCTCCTACATGAGCACAGAATTTTAATTTCAAAGAAGCGATCCCAGCATATAATACAGTTTACATGCCATCATAAGACACACAAATACAATCTTGAGCATTTTTCTGCAAACATTTTTCTGAATGTAGGACACACAAAGAATCACCCCGTTGTGTTAAAGCAGTGCTACCATAGCCAAGGTACCCGGGGCATCTTTTAAAAAGCAATAATTTCAACTTACTGTAACAAACAGTAAAATACAGGACAGTTGTTTCTCTTCTCTGATGGTAATACTTAAAAGCGAGAAGCCTTCTGATGCATTTGGCTGTTATGGTGATTCAAATGGCACCCGTGATATATTTCACACTAAAAACTGAGCTCACAGATCCCAGAAACCAAACATAACAGCAGCTAGGGAGGGATATCATCTATCATATTTATGTATCATATTACACTGCAACACAGAGGACTCAAGTATGAATTTTAAATTCATCCTGCTGCCCTCATTATACCTCCTTATACTGAGCCTTAATGCCCTCAGACCTATGTAAATGGCTTGATTTTTCAATACCCTGTAAGCTTTTTCCTCTGCACTGGAATCTTCCAGAGCACTAAGTAAAGACCAAACTGAAAAGCAAAACAAAAATGTAAAATCATTCTGCTTTCTTTTCTTACTTCTAGAAAGCAGAGAAATGCAATTATTTTTCCTTTGTTTGGGGATCTTCTTATTATCACTACTCGCATGCTAAAATAGAAAAGTCTGCCTAAGTTACTGCCCTCGGCCTGCATTTGAAAGATCAACGCAATCACAATTACCATTAGATTAGTATAACATGATTTCTACGACCAAAAAAAGATCTGCATGTATTAGGACTGCTGATCTACACTGAAATCACCCCTTTACTTTAAAAGTAACAACAGCAGCAGAACCTTTTGACCAAAGGTTGATCTGAAAAATTATTCAGGGGTAGAGTACCCAAACAACATCTCTAATCTCTTCTTACCTTTATTTCCATCCTAAAATCCTTTGAGTCCTGCTTCTCAACAAGTTTTCTTTCCCCAGAAGATCAAAAGAGTATATCTATACTTGCTACACCAATGTCTACACTATTCATTCACGAAAGATAATGTTTTTTAGTCAGGTATCTGTTCTACGTTTAAAGTTTAAGATGGTGCAAGGAGCAAATTCAGTCTTCATGATACAACTTAGTGGCCCAAGTTTGATACCTAACCATTACATCAGCTTAAGGATTACCAACAAACAAGAAGTGCTAGACATATGTTTAGAAATGCTTTTCGAATTTACAGTAGTATTTAAATCTAACTAGTTACTGATCTAGTACATTACAATTTCTCTTCTGCTCTGGGCCATTTAGATGAATCATTAATTTGTTTCAGGATTTTTTTTTGCATAAGATCTCAATTCTGAAAAAATAAAATAAAAAAAAAGAGCCATGGCACACACTTTGCTTTCTGTAACTGCACAAATTGCAATCCACATTCTATAGCTACTGGTGCCTTATTCAGATAACTATGTTACATAAAGTAGCAGGAAAGGCAACCAAACAGACCATTTGAAAAACGCAAGAGTTTACATTGTTATATATTATGCGATACTTGATATACCTGCAAAAAAAGAAAATGCTAGTGCAAACACAGTCTCCTGCACACCTTCACACACACCTTTCAGGCTCCTTCTGTCCTCAAATCTGCAGAGGCTGGAGTTGCACAGGCGGAAGGGGAGCTCTGTGATCAGCCTCCTTACCACCTGCTGCAGGCTCTGCCACCCACCTCGGGCTGGAACTGCTGCCAGGGTGGTGGCATCATCAGCTGGATCAGTTGCGGATCTGGTCAGCAGCTGAATAACCACAATGGGGGGAAGCAGACCAGCCCAAGAGCAGTGCACAGGACTAGCCCCTTTGATAGCCATACAGACCCATGAAACCAAATTGTACGTGGCATTTGATATCACATTTCCTAACTTCAAGTAAATCAACATCTTCCCACCCACGTGTTTCCCACAGTTTACTGATCTAACAGTTTTCTGGTAGGGAAACTGACCTGTTTGATTACTCATTTCCAAGAAGCCACTGCAACAGAGTAAGGCACTTACCCTCATCATGATTTCTCTTTCTATAATGCTGTCCTCAATAGAAAACATTTCAGACACGGGTCTTTCCTTGACAGGTTCTTTCTTGACCCGCTCCTTCACACTTGTGAGGTCAGGCTCTGAGATAGAGGGCCCGAGTGAAGAACCATTTATTGCCATTTGATCAGTTCGAGAGACACTAATGGCTTTGGAAGGTCCTGGCCTCATAGCCTTGGCCCTGGCTACAGCCACAGAAATACTAACAGGGTCCTGCCTCAGGGCTCCATTGCTGACACTTTTACGAGGCCCAGGATACTCTGGAGGAGGTTTATTTGGTATTCTAGCCAAGGCAGCTTGCAGCTGAGCACTATACTCCATGTTCTCATGGAGGGCTGTTATCTGTGACACAGATTCTGAGGTTTCTTCTTCCTCTTCACTTTCACTGCTGTGTATCAGCATTGTGGCATTAGAGAATGTCTTTTTGTGATGATAATGAGGAACGTGCTGAACTTCATGCCCCATCTGAACTGACTCTTCCGGCTGCACCTGCTCCCGCAAAGTGTTTCTGCGTGGCAGAGGGGCATTTAAAGTTTTTAATGCCATGGCTTCTATACCACGTACCATATTGCTGATGACCTCCAAACTATGGCGCTTGTTCACAGCTGCATGGTGCTTCACTGCCATTAGGGGCTCACTGACCTCCTGCAGTGACTGACGGACGACCGGTGAGCTGTCCTCTTGGAAGGTCTTCACTGAGAGCTGAACTTTGCGTGTGACCAAGTCAGGACTGCTCCCACTGACATACCTGTGCCGGTGGCTTGCCAGGTCCGGCGTGCTAGTGGCTGGACGTGGGCGTGGGTACGGAGGTGGGGGTCTGAAGAGATAGTTCTTTAACATGTGAGCAGTGTTGTAACTCTGGCTGCTCTGCAGCTGCATGTTAGCCAGCTCTGGTGTGCTGACAGTGTGGGATATAGCACTAGCTGCTGTCTTATTTTGCACAGTATTATTAGGATTTATTTGGTCTGATGGGGCCACAGGCTTGTTATAGCTACTGCCCTGGGGCCCATATGTAATTGTATAAGGATGTCTCTCTCGAATCTCAGGCTGACTGTAAACTAGGTCTTCTGCCTGCTTATAAGCATGCGCGTTTCCAATATTGAGATTCCTCAAAGACTGACTTTGGCTATCCATCTGGATCACCCCTCTCTTCATTTGCCTCATAACAGTTTCATAATCTGGAGTTGGCCGATAAGATGGTACTATGATTGCACTATGTCTGTGGCTGGGGATATAGTCTGTCCTCATAATGTCACTTCCAGGGATGCTCAGATTTGAGGACATTGGAGACGCCTGGATGAAGTTCTGTGAACGGTTGAGGGAGTTCATGCTGTGGGCACTGCATACGCTCCCATTGGGTCCATTACCATTCAAGTAGCTGAAGTCCATTGGACACCTGTCCAAACTGGTCTGAGACCTACAGTAGAAAGTTTCTTCATTTCCATGGAAAATGCTATCTGTGCAGAGCAGAGATAGAGACATTGACAATTTTAACATGCAAGGACTAATTCAGTGTTAACAAAGCTTCAAATACAGTCTGCACAAATGATTATGCAGACAGTTTAATATGCAACAACTGTAGGGAACATCTGGTCTTGGGAGCATCCTTAGGTCACTGAAATAGAACTAAAACAACACTACTTCCATAAACACTCTAAATAGTCAGCAAAATATGGTAGCTCTGAACCTTGTGGGAGACATGAAAGGGGAACGAGAAGAAGTGGTTTTGCCTGAAGTGACAAGAAAAAATAAAGGGGCATCTCCTCCCTTAGCATCCTGGAAGGATTCATTGCTGCTGCCACCTTAAAAATCCAGTGCTGTTAGCCTATAGTAATCTTAAAAATTCTCGTCTTTACTATTGATGCACTCCAAACTGTGATTTGAAGTAGCAGAGGACTGTGGAATTGGAAACCCTACTTCAGACCAACCAATAGTTTTGAGGTATATAGTATTATAAATGGCAGGATGAAGACTTGGAGGGAAGAGAAAAAGCACACACTCTGCAAATGTGAGCTGCAAAGAAAGTAGTCTAACAAACTTGGCTACATGTATTCCGAAAGGTAGTGTGCTTAAGGGTGTGAGACTTAAGGTGTTTAGGTGCTGGGCTCTATTCCCAGCCTTGATCAAAGTTACCTGATAAAACCTCTTAGAAAATTTATTTGTGAAACGAAGCGGTAAAAATAGTTAACTCTCCTTAAGTCTGTAAGGCTAACAAAGCAGGCAAATGTTGGTGAAAAATCAGCAGAAAATATTATCTAAACATATAGTTTCATGACCAAGACACTACAATTTCTCCTACAGTTAAAAGATATTTGCTGTCTCTTTTTCCCTTACTCCCTGGCCCCAGCTGGCACTGTCTTATAGAACACCCATCATACTTCCTTTAGAAATTATTTTTTCAGCTCACTGATCTGGAATACCAAGTTTAAGGTCCATATAATCATGTACAGACATTTTAGAGAAATTTGAAAACTGAAATTGGACTTTAAACAGAAGACTTGCTGTAACATTAACTATAAAACCGCTAGCTCTCCTCCACCAGCAACTCCCATTTGACCATGACAGCATTAGACACAAGAGGCAGGAGCTTCTTTGCATACACAGAAAACTGAAGTCCATTAAAGGAAAAATATATGTTCTAAGTACCTTGTGAATTATGTGTTTCAGTGTAGTGTTCTCCACACTGGGCATGCATAGGAGACAGTATAAATGGATGTTGCCTTGGCTGAAACAAAAACATAAGGGGCAAAAAAAGCATTAGGAACTTTGTTTACTACAGTTTTTGCAGCTGAAACAGAAAAATGGTTCTATGCCCTTTCCACTGAATACTGTTCTTTCTTATCCAGCCAAAACCACATGGCTTGGCATTTCTTTACAAAACGGGGAATGACATTTTGTAAATTGTTTGCTAAATTTTGTCATGGAGCCCAAAGCTGACCAGTTGAGACTCCTTTAAGCTCAACTTCACAAAACAACATTCAAATTACCAGCTCACTTAAACCTTTTTAAAAGTTTATTAAAGTCCTTGCCCTTGAAGAATTAAAACAAAACACCTAATCAGAGCAAAAGCAAGAGGTGGAAAAAATTCAAGATCCTACAACACTGTTACATAAGCAATAGGACTTAAAATATGGACTTAAAATAACTGCAAATTACATGAATATTGGATTCCCTAGATGATGAATTGGAACCTTCCTCCAATGATCTGTACCACAACAAGCTTTTTAACACTACAAGTATCACAGGGGGCTACTCTGCATTAAATCAGCAGGATCATTTACAGCGAAATAAATCACAGCTGACATTCACCAGCTTTGTTCATTGGTAAACTGATGCATTTTGCAATCACATTTTCCTGCCTGCGCTGTAATGTCCTGTCTGGTGTCACTGAGCAAGGTTTATGAAAACAAACTTTGATATAAGAAAGCAAAAAGAGAAGGAAGACATTCTTTTCTCATTAATTTGTCTTCCTTAACAGTGTAATAAGGGCTTTTCATCTAGGCTGATTGAAGTAGTTCAAATTATTAAGAAATACCATGGATGCCCAAGGCAAAAAAGAAACACCAAATCATTTACCTTTGCATGCACATGCACAACATGAGCACCACACAAGTCAGCTACTGAAGAGGGGGTGGGGAAGGGATGAAATTTTCATTTTCTATGTAAATGGGGAGACAGAATGAGAATCAAAGAAACTGAGGAAACATGAATTGTTGCATCCAAAATGGCTGTGCTAAGCCAGAGCTGGAAAACAACGTAGGATATATTTCTGTTCCAAAAATTACTTTCAAGGGCATAAAACCCTACTTTCACTGAACAATCTGGGCAAAGGAGCCTGCTGCTGACAACCCAATTAGCGGAGCTTAGCCTGAAACAAACAAAGACACTGGAAAGCCTAACAAATGAGAAAAGAAAGGAAGAAGTGACTTCTATTTGAAATGCATAGATCTAGAGCAGGAAGTTATCTTTGTGATGGATGTTATGGCAGGTATCTGCAAGAAATTAGGGATTACTCTGCTGTGGATTTTTGTTTTTTTGTCTGGGCTTTTTTATTTTTTTTGAGGCGGTAATGACAGGTTTGAGGTGTTTTTTGAAAGCCCATCTGCCTCTTCTGACAAAATCAGAGAAGCTTGAGGTCTGTACAATGTCAATATCCAACATTAGGATAATTCAGACTCTTTTTTTTTTTAAATCAGATAATTAAACATGCCACCATCATAAGATCTACACTGAGGAGGTTTTGCTGGGAAATCAATGTTGCTGACAGGAAAAAGGAACAGTATAAAATGCCTTTCAAGTAATAGTTAACAAAATATAGGTTCATCATGACGCCAAAACTGCATAAAGTGTAATGAAAATGATCCTCAGAGAAATGACAGAGCCTCACCCAAAGGTCCCACTTCACTCCCAATTTATGCCTATTGATTTATTACCATACAAGACAAATGAATAGGTAGGCGCACAAAGGTATTTTCTCCCCAAAGAGAACTGTTCCAGCAAGTAAACAAAACAATAATGAAAAAAGCCCAAACAGTTGAAAGTTCAACATGAATGGTTAGCCGCCCAGTCCACTTGTTAATTGATGAGCACACACTCCTCCTCTTGATCTTCCTGAGACTGTTTTTTTTTAAAAAAAAAAAACCACCAAAAAAACCCCACAACAAACTGTTGCATTCTTACATTTAAAACAAAGAGAGGCAGCAGGATCAGCTTTTCCTTTGAAAAAAGTAGATTTCCATTTTTCATATCTAATATAGAAGGCAATTCTCTTTTTCCCCTTGTGCTGTACATGAAGCCATAGCATAAGAATGCAATCCTTATTTTAAATTTAGAAAGTATTCCATCTTACACAATGACCCATATTAGAAGTAATATAGACATTCTTAACAACCACACTGTGGCACATACCAAGGATGACCTACTCCAAGTGGGCCGTCGTCGGATAGGAGGAGGAGAACTTGATTGCCTGTGGAAGAAAAAGAAAGAGAAATACTAGAAATGACTAATGTATTTAAATTCTGATTCAAGAATGAATGGGGAAAACAAGAGATGAAGAATCTCTAAGTGTTGATCATTAATGAGATTTAAAAGAATATGAATGAATGAAAATAATTCAGGTCCTTCTCTAAATACAGAAAGTATTCCAGGTAAAAAATACACATACCTTCTGTTCATTAACCTATTTGGCTTACTTGGAAACATAAGAAAGAAAAGCTCTGGTTTAAAAATGAATCAAACAAGTCTTTTAAGCAACAAAAACTGAATAAGGCACACAGGCACAGTCTCAGGTGACTTAAGGTGAACGTTAAAACAATGAAAATTGCATGAAATTCATATCAATCACTCCAAAGCAATGTGCACAGACCAGGAGGAGGAAAAAAATGCAGCTGGTTAAGATAATACTATCATAGCCACAAACAATGTTAGAGTAGCCAAGTGCAGTGGAATGAAAAAGGATTGTAGGAGGAAAAAAAATGAGGAAAGGAAAGAAACAAGTTGAAGGAGGCAGAAATATAGTGCTTACGTGAAGAGAGGAAAGGTGGAATTTGTCCTCTTACAGTTTCTGATCTGGTGAATGATGTTATGTGCGATTAGAGGAAATGCACACAGGAAACCAAACAACTATCATTTTAACAGAAGGCAGGTAAACTATTTGGCTAGAAAACACACCATCTTAAATATCTGTGGCTCTAACACATAATCTGATACCACATGAGACTGTGGTAAGATGGAGAGCTGTTCTGATGGCAAGGATGCATTTAAATTCCAGTTATTTCAGTCAGTGACCTCATGGCAGGCCCTGTATTTGTTAGTCAAAATATGTGTAAGTTGTATATAAAGCAGTTCAGGGTACCCAGATACTTATGACTTAGTGTTTAGAAATAAACACTGTCAAAAACTATTGCCTCTGTACTCTGGATGACGAACAGTAACAGAATAGTCCCCTTTATTGACCCCAATATACAGCCTCAAAGCGGAAATATTCCAAGAAGACAAGTTATGGTATTCTTTTTTCCTTCGTTGACTGTCACGGGGTAGACAATCAGTATTTTCCTTTCATTTCCTCTAAAATCAGCAAAATTAAATTTAGTATTAGAATACTGAAATGCATTATACACTGTAAAAAAAAATAAATCCTTTTCTGGTCTCACACTCACCTCCTAAGAACTGTAAACATCATCTGAAATCTAATCAACAATCTCTTTACCATAAGTGAAATGATCACTGCAGTTTACCTCATTGGTCTCTCCCATACTCTAACACACCATATGTTAATATCCTATGTGCATATGTAATATTAGAAAGTTTGACCTTTCAGTCTTCTCTTCATTATTTTGCTCTATTTTTCAACAGATAGCATTACTCAGCTAAACAGATGGGATGTCCAGCTATAACTAGAGCAGTTGACAGAGCTTTTGATAGAGATGAACTTCTTCAGATCTTTCCAGCTAAGCTGATAAATTTTTCAAGGGATTGACATTCTCATTGCTATTCAAAGTCTACACATCATAAAAATTTCTCAAAATTCCAAATTTCACAAAGCAAAATCTATCTCAAATTAAAATTGCTGCATGCTGCTGTAAATTAAATATACTCAACTAATAAACTGCCTTTTGACTTATAACTAATGCCTCATGAATTACTCCTTCAGTTAAAATGTAACCACCTGTGTGAGAGGACTAGCTCCAGGCCAGTTCCTTAAAATGTGCTCAAAACAGAGCCTAATGGAGAGTTTGGGTTCAGATTTACAGTCTCTACTGTGCCGTGCTAGTACGGCTATGCAGATTAACGTTCCCAGATGTCCTCACTTGTTTGTTGCACATAAGGAGATAAAATATACTGCCCAAATTAGAAGATGACAACCTGAGTTTTCCATTGACCTTAGCTGCTAGATGAGTAGTGCATCTTCAAAATGCTACTGCAATTCATATTTTGGCCTGTTAACATATGTCACCTTTCACTCCAGTTTATATTAACATACTGGGTTATGAATGGCAGAGACCAAAAGCTTCAATTTAAGATAGTCAGACTCATCTGCTTGAGGAACATCAAGCCTCACATGGCCCAGAACAAGATTTCATTTACAACTATCTGTTCTTCCTAGCGCTTAAAACAGAACAAGAAAAAAAATAAGGGAAAGGGGATAAGAATAATTGACACAAGTGACTAGAAAAAACAAACAAAAAAGAGACACCAAAACTCAGAGCAATTCCAAAGAAGGGTGTTAGAAAACTACTCTGAAGAAAGAATACTCACTCAGTGCAGATTTTGTTCTGTTTGTAAAATTTGTGTCTTGCTGTGAACAACCGTGAAATATATTTAGCATTTTCAAGATCGTCCTTTAAACACACAAAAAAAGAAAAAGCAAAAAAAAAAAAAATCATTCATTGTGTTATTCTTACCAAAAAGAAACAAAGAAGACTTCTAAAAATTCGATGCCTGGTAAGGTCCATCATGTACAGAATCTGGCTGCCAAGAACATGCCTAGTGCCCTCAAGAGCATTCAAGGCATTAAATTACTGAAATATAGTGGCATGCCATTACATGCTGCCACTTCACTGCTAAGTCACAGTGGGAGGGGAGGAGGGACAACAACAGAGAAAAAAACCGGCTCAAGCTAGCTGTTCCAGTTTTTATACTGGCCTTGAATCAGGGAGATAGGGAGTAATTTTAAATAGCACTGAACAGCACTGCAGCCCTCTGAGTTCCAGTATGTGCATGCATGGTAGTTTATGCCCAGTTTCTCCAACTGCTTATGCTGCTATATTTATCCCAGCATGAAAAACGGTGTGGCATTGTGGATGTTTCATCCAACAAGCACTTTGTTTTTTGCAGATTTCTCATATAGTATACTTTGGGATGCTTGGAAAAGAATATAAATATTGGTAGCTAAACAAAGTTAATTTCATTCCTCACCTAAAGTAAAATGTGAACTTTGAGGGGGGCTTGTGGTAAGTGAGCCCCCTTCAGGAAAATGGAATTTTAAAGGTTTCTTTTTTATATAAGTAGCTTTCTTGATGATATTGATTAGATCATCTTCTTACCGTGTGAAAGAGCACATTCTCTTCTTTGTTGACCAACTCTAGAACAATTGAAGACTTGTTATGTGCTATATTAGCAATGTCATTCCACCTGTAGAGTAAAAAAAATGTGGTAGTTTGCCAACACATACATTCAAACACTTCACAAACATATTAAGAATCCCTTAGTCAACATTTGTCTTGTTTTATGAGAAAGAGAAAGCTTTTCAGTAGAACTTTGGTGAATAAAGTTAGTTGGGAAAACAAGGAAGTCATGCTCTTAATACAGAGGAGAGGAGTTAAAAGTTCTCTTTATAAACACCTATTTGAAGACACAATAGAAACATTGTAAATATATTAATGATAAACATGATACTGAACTGTGGCAATTTTTAACTGATTGATTTTAGCAACATGTAATAGAATTTTTTTTAATAGTGCCTTTCCTCCTCAAATGCCTTTTACAACTCTTTTCCATTGCCAACTCTTCCTAAAGGGGTTAAGTTGGAAGCATGGTTATGCAGGCCAGGCACACCAGGTTAATACTCTGGTTTTATGTTTGCAATGCTTTTTTTTTTTTTTTTTTTCAATTGTCAGGTTACCCAAGATCAGAGTTATAATCTTCTTACAAATAGCTGACAGACATTTGCGTACATTGCATGCAATCCTTGGGGATGGAAAGGACTTGTTTGTTCTGTTTGCAGCATGCATTCCTCTTCATGTCATGGCAGGATGGTTTAAGTGCATATTTCCAAACAGTAAGGAACGCAGCACCAACTATCACTTCCAGATGTCAAGAGACTTCTTGACTTTGTCACCTGGCACAGTTAAAAGGTTACCTAATTTCTTCTCAAAGTTAAATATGAAAAATGTCAGCTATGTGGAAAAGGGAGTCCTAACACTTTTGAAGATGACCACTGAAAGGCTTTTTAAGGCAAAAATACCCTGACATTTCAGCTTAAGTCTGATACAAGCCTCAGCAACTGACTAAAAATTAGAGCTGCTCATAAAACACTATTTTTTGGCTGCACAAATGTTCATAATCTAATAATGGGGATCTTAGAGGATTGGCACTATTGTAGTCACATATGTAAGAAAGAAATAAACCCCACACAAGGAGCTCTGTAAACAAACTCGCTTAAAGTACAGAAAACCCTAGTTTTTACCTATAAATCACAGTTGTCCTTCCAATTCTGTTTTTTATGAAGATTCCCATGAAGAAAATACCAAGATGAATGTCATTTCCATGATTATCCTGCAGAGAAAGGATATATTTTCATTTTAGTAAAGAAACAGGCCAATACATGTATATAAATGCATGCTGAACTACCATACAAGCTCTGCTTCAGGATGAATACAGGACTAACCCTTGACTAATATAGACTTTGCTGATTGGACTCTGATTTTCTGTATTTCAAAGCACTCAACTGGATGCATTCTCTTGATTACTGAGGACAAACAAAGGCTAAATAAGTCCGAGGTTCTCCTGTATCAAACAACACACCACAAACTGCCATTCACTGTATTATATAAATACCCTACATTCTCTATCACTGTGATTATAGTTCTCTAGAGTCCATATGACTACCAAAAGCAATATTCCTCTTTCACATTCACATCATTTCTCCAGTCACCTGTTAAAACATGTTGAGATTTTAGAAAGCCACACCTGGAGATGGAATCCCTCTCAAAAGCTATACCCTTCACGGTTCCTCCTTTAAGTGCTCTGTGTCACAGTTCATAGCATGACACTGTAGAAAGTACTTGTATCCCAATACTGATACATCCTCCATTGTTTTTTAATTATTGGGTTAAATATTCATCTTCATGCACCACATAATACCTACTGCTCTTGCACTGTTTTCCAGACTTTCTACTGGTTTAAGTGCCTACCCATTGTCACCTTGCAGGCTGTTGTTTGAAAACCATGAGTTCCTGTTCCATTGTGCCATTAGTTGTTTTCTTAAAACTACTTTTTCTTTTTTTTCCGCTATAAAAACTTCATGCTGCTCACAAAGAATTTTTTCTACATTTATCAACAAAACCAACTCCCTCTCCCATGCATACAGAGTAATTGATTCACAACTTAAAGCAGTAAATAAAAATCATGCTAACACAAAGAGCATGGTTAAAAAGAAATGCTAGAAGAAAGGATATGACAGAAGTTAATGCACTATGCATGAGCAAATTATAGAAACCATAGGGCGTCCTTGCATTTTAATAGATCAGATTAGAGCTGCTCTCCTGGCCTTGTGGTACCTGATCCCCAGAAGGCAACAACAGAGTATCTACACCCATTTTTAACTATTAACACCTAATTGTTAGGTCTCTCACAAACAAATGATGGATGCCAATTTTCAAGACCCAGCCTATCCATTGATTCCAAGTGCTGCATACACCAGCATTCTTCCACATATATTACAAGTCAGCAGAGGTCATGTGGCCAACTGTCTTCAGTTCAGTCTGATCAGAGGACTACACATTCCTCTGCCTTGTCCCAGAGGCAGCTTTATAAGGCAAAGAGACTGGGAAAATGTTGGGGAAAATATATGTATTTTTACATGTATAAATGTATTTATGTATACACACAAATATCTATAAAGAAGAAAGACAAGCATATTTCTAATAGCATTTTTCTAACAGGAACAAAGGAGAAATCACTCATTTATCCCTTTGAACTCAATTCTATTTGTCTATACAGCCAGCATGCTGCTCTTCCATAGAAGGGTAACATCCTTCTGCAATTTTGCAAAAGGCCCACTGTTCATACTTACCTTACTGACATGCAACAATATCCAACATAGAAATATTTTCCAGCAGCATGTAACATAAATCCAAATCAATTTGAGAAAAACATTTATTTCACTCATTGGCAATAAGCATTCCATATTTTCTGTTGTTGGGTAGAGGTTTTTTTACCATTCAGCTCCTCCCATTCACACCAATTTTGAAATTGGCCGATGTATCAATTTTGACTTTAGCTTTATTGTTTGGTGTGGGGGTGGGTCTGTTTTTAAATTCCAGGTCAGCTCTGCTTAGCAGAAAACACACTAACAGTCCACCATTTATGGTGTCTGCGTTGGTTAGCAGAGAGGAACGTGTCATGGTGGTAACAGCAGTTTTCAGATTCTCAGCACAACTTTTTCATGGTGGCATCTGCTCCATAAGTTGGGCAGACCGTCCATGGCAGAAGAGGGCTTCCAGCAAAGGGAAAGCGACTATAAATGTAAAGCCAAACTTGAAAACTCCACTCTATTTTAAATGTCTGGAGGACTTGTGGGCACGTGTAAGATACTAAGGAAAAGTAAAGTTAATGCTTGGTAACTGGCAACTTAGAAAGGCATGAAAAGGTCTTATGTCCCTTTCCTGCTAAAGACCAGTGCTGAAGTTCATTTTTCCCAGCCACTCTTCCTCAGACAGCACTCAAAGAAAATCAGGAAGTATCTCTGCTTCCCAAGTGAGCAGGCCCTAGCATATAGCAACCTCTTCTGTGAAAAGGATGTTGGTGTAAGAGCTGTAACACCACAGGCCTATGATACCCTCATGCTGCAATGTCCATTTGAACTACCAGCAGTCAATTCATCTTTCAGAACAGTGAAACAAGCCCTGTCTCTTTTGGACAAACATAACTTGCATGCATGGCTAAGGTCGCAACAGACTCCTGCATCATTCGATTCGTAGGTTCTTTTGTAATATACAGTAACATACCCTCACAGGGAAAAATTCCTGTCCAAATCCATCAAGGCGTTCCACTTCATTGATGTACATTATCTCAGCTTCTGCTGCTGTAAGGCCACTGTAATTAGAGTAAAGGCAGCAAAATGGTTCAATATTATATGCACATAAAAATTACCAGTGAAAAAATGGGATATTCACAAACCACTTTAGAAGACACTTCGGAGATGCTGCCTAGAAAAGCCCAAAACAAAACTAATTTTCATCATTAATGAGCCAGGGAAGGAATTTTACTAAATGTTGCTAATGTAAAGTACAGGAGGAATAAAGCGAACTGTTCATATTACTCAGTTGCTTCTGCACGCAAATATTTTCAGGCTTTATTAAAACATCAGGCCATTGCATCAGGTTGTGCCTAGTTCTGGATGACCAATTTGAGCCATAAGGATTCTAATTTGCATAAATAGTATACAAATCCACTGAAGTTGCTTAAAACTACTTAAAAGGGAGGACCTACATTTTCCTTCTGGCTGTTCAAAAACACAGGCTCTAAATCAAACGGTGAAAAGATTCTCTTTCATAATAGAGGACACATCACCTGAAAACTTTTACACACATGTCTACACATGCTGCTGTCACAGCTCAGGAATTCAGATTTCAATTCTCAAAAGCAGGTCAGAATATATTGCAGATTGCTCCAAAAGAATTAGTGGTTCTCCTCTTTGCTCCTCCGTACCACAGTTTATAAACAGAAATATAGGAGCTAGACCAATATTTGGGAGGAAGAGAGAGAGAAAAGAGGTGGAAGGTGAGCTACCTGCTGAAATGAGGATAAGTATTTGTTCTTTGTGTTGCAGAAATAGCACTAAAGAGAATAGCAGGGGAGGGATATATTTGCTTTCATGCCTGTGAGTTAACCAAGATCACACAAGCAGCCCATGGCAGAAAGAGAACTGCACCAGGTCTGTTCATGGCCAGCTTGGAAGCTAACTCTTTGGTTGCATCAAAGGCCTAAGCTTGTATTGAAACTTGGACTGAGAACGGCTTTAGACTGAGAGACTGGTATTAGCCTGTTTACAACTAATTTTTGTCGTACAATGGGGAGTGCTGCACCCTTCACATAATAATCCTATTCCATTTCATGTAATAAATCTTTAAATGCAAATGCATAGTATAACACAAAAAAATAGTTCCAATGACGTATAGGCGTTGCCATTTTTCTAAGAACAGCATTCTAGAGCTTTGAATATTTCTACTACGAAAACACCCAGATGACACGAAAGAAGCCTGTTTACAAAGAAGGTGTTGGTGCTGAAGCATTAATACATACAGTCCTAGCTCATTAATTAGTAACAGTATATTGCATCTTTTCCATAACTAGACTTAAAATGCAACTTCCGTTATTTTCATTTCCATTAGATTGAGAGCATGTGTATCCTCACCTCTCTTAAATGAGAGAAAACCCTTGAACAGACCCTTGGACCATCCTTGATCAAGTAACAGGGCCTTTCACCATCAGGATTTTAATGAAACCAAGAAGAGAAAAGAGTCTACTACAAAATGCAAGTAACATTACACATTGTTATTAAACATTATGGTGCAAATGCTCATTTATTTGGGATTAAGTTCCTTGGCCATTTTCTGTTCACAAGAGGCAGATAATCTTTTGTAACAGACTAATTAAAAATCCAGCAAGATGTAGCATAGTAGTAACATGAAGATTGGCTTGTCTACCCCTGCCAAAAAAGCATGGGAAGAAGGAAAGTCCTAGGAGGATGATGACAATAGAAAAAACAATCCAGATATTAACATGTCAAGTTGACCTGTGAGTTCTGTGCTCCTGAGCAACCTTTTGAATCAGCTCCTCCAAGACAGCTTCATCTTGAGTCCAGTCCTGTAAGAACAAGAAGTAGTATTGAAAACTAGTCATCCAAAGAGAGAGACTACAGGATACAAGACAGGAATTATGATGTTTCAGGATTGTTTCCTGTTTGCTTTCTGCCAGGTGAGAACCTATCACCACCTGCACTGAAAATTCAGAGCACAGGATGCTGAAAATATTCAAGGAGAACAAGAGGGTCTGGGATTTTGATACCTTTTTTTGGGAGGAGTGTAAAATAATACGGTTAAACAGTAGTAAGGTACTTATTATTCCAAACTAAATAACAAAGTACAAAGCATGGATAAGGACTAAACATGTTTTAAAAACACTTGGAAGTCTACAACTTAAAATATACCTTCTAAAACCACCCCAAATAATGCATAGACCATGGAAAATGAAGTCACGGTTATTTTCTGTCCTGCAACCCACAGGTATTCCCTTTGCCATGTTAAAAGGGATTGAAAGTTTTGCTACCTCTTCAAATATGTAGTAAAATGTACTTTATGCTTGCAACACATTTCTGAGCAGAAATTTTCATCCTCTGCAAATTCAATAATGTGTGGTAGAAACAATTCTGAAATAATTGGTAAGTTTATAAAGAAATTCTGCTCATAAACGCAAGGCAAAAAAAAAAGGAAGCTGAAAACTTTATTGCAAAACTTTCTTATTCTTATTTTTAAAAGCCTTAAGGCTGCATGCAATGTGCTTAAATACACTGCCTGTTTCTTGCTCAATGGGGCCCTCCCTCTGATATTTGCTTCTGCCACAAAAAAATGTGAAAGAGGTAGCGTGCTAATGAAAAATGGCATGATACATGCCTATGCATAGCTACACACCTGTGGGGTGTACTGTGTACATAACTTTGTTCTTTTCACTGCTGAAGAAATGCCATTTGACACACACTGTATCCTCACAAGATCAAACAGTACAAATGTAGCTGCCCCTCCCTCATCCACCAGCTCACTTCACTAAAGAATTTATAGCAACGTTCTTGTTGGAGGCTCTTTCTGTGCCTGAGATTCACTCAAATCCTCCCACTTGCTTCAGGACTAGCTTATATCAGTAGCACTTTGCTACTGTCACTGAACTTGCAGTGAAATATTTCCTATTATGTTATCCACTCCTCCCCAGAAAAGCAAAGACAAGTAGTTAAAGAAATGCCTAGAGAAACAGTTGATTTAAAAATAGGCTGTAGGAAGCAGACACTTTGCAGAGATTGTTAAATTTAGCAGTAGTAGCAAAGGTGAAAGGCAAGATACCACAAAGTGAACATGTGCAAAACACAAGAGCTGTCTACAGCACCATGTAGACAGCTGACTAAAAATTGGAGGTTCTAGGAGATGCGTCCAAACAGTAAACTCATCAACGAGATCGAAATATAACTACCTGAAAGCTCATCTGGAGGCCTCATCCCTCCCTATTTTTTTTACTAAATAGAAGAATTATATCAGTATGTTGAAAGAAGCTTGCAGAAGTTCAGTAATTTGCAAAGTGACAGCTCAATGACACATTTCTCAGTCTATATTTGCAGTCATCACCTTCCCACTTACACCATTGTGCACAACATCACCTATACACAAGATTATCAATTACTTATGAATAAATAAATGTGGTGTATCAAAGAAATTGGGCTCCACTGGTCAGGCTAACAGAATTTTCTTCACAAATGTCAATTCTGAAGCCCCATTCTAGCTACATAAAGCATATTCTGACCTCTAAATGTTACATTAATTACCTTTTTCCCTTCTGACTCTTTTTCAGGTGGTATTCTGCCTACCAGCTAAAAATTGCACGTTCATTTCAAGACACTGTGCAGCTGTCACCTCTTTGGACTTGAGAATGGGCTATCTATTGCAGTTCCTGTACAAAGAGTGCCAGTAAGCAGGATGAAATGCTTCTGGAAGTGCCTTTCTCAAGCCTTCAAATTACAGTGAGATGAATCATTCTCCCTCTACCGCTCCACTAATTGCAGAGAGAAATCAGATGCCTTAACTTCTAGGCAGTTACATTCAGAGCCTGGGAACCCCACCCTACTTCCAAATTTTTTCTCCAGTTCAAAAGAATTCCAAAATCTTTTACATTTTACGATGATTATGTTCAAGACTTGTGCTGATGGATTTCTTCATTTAAGATAAAGCCAGCCTTAACCTCAGTATGTTTTTTGTTTGGGTTTTTTTTTTTGCCAATCCAGCCTTCCAGAGAGGTTCAATATCATGGAATGCAAGTGCTTGACATATGTCACCAGAGCTTCTAACACTGTTGGTGACCTAAAGCACTTTCCTCAACATTCAAATTATTTGTTAGCTTACAATGTGAACTTAAACCAAATTTGGAGTGTAGTCCCTGGAGAACATTTTAAGAAGACCAGGTTCAGACTTTAGTCTATTAATCAGCTCATATAAATTCACATTCTTTTAAGGGAGGGCTGCATAATTTGTCCTATGACACAACATTTACTACATCAGCACCCTATCCCCTTATTATGCTATGTTACTAATACTGAAGTACTGCTAATATACAGCTTTTCAAATAGTTGCATCTTCTATTTCGATTCCAAGTACAGTTGTTCTGTTGACACATATTCCTAGTAAAGGCTTAATAAAAATTGAAAGAGGGCTAGATTTCCATAGTATATATTCATTCAAATACCATTGCAGGTTTGGGGGAGCAAAGTTTGTTTCCACTATTAATAGTTCAGCACTTTTACTGTGCTTTTACTCTATTATCAACAAAGACATCTTTGAGGCATGGAGAAATTATTCTTAAAAGACCACAAAAGAGAGAGAGAGAGAACTCACCATAGGGAACAAGACATATTCTCGAAGGAAGTCATGAGATTCAAACTGGTTATAGTCTCCAAAATCCGCTGGAAAAAACAATACAATTACTCATTTTAGCATTTTCCACACATGTTAAGACCACACTCAACCTTTGCACAGATGCTTAATTTCAAGTGGGCGAGTTCTCTCTGAAGCCAAAATCCAGGACAAAGATTTCTGCTTGTACTCTAGCTTTTAACATGGAGGTTTGAAAATAGTAGTGTTATTACCAGAGATCAAATAGCAGCCAACAAGTAATTTCTCTCTTTTGATCTCTAATATTATGACCATTTGCAACGCTTGACCATCAGGAGTGCAAGAGTTGCTTCCTCTGTAGCCTCCATGAACTAATACCATCATGTAACAAGGCTGGGATTGCTCAGCCTCTTCAAAAAGGCTGCACACTTTTGCTACTCCAACTTCCCAACCCTGACCGGGGGGGAAAAAACAAATTAACATACCTCTACTACAGTTCTACACAATTGTACAAAAGATACCTTATTTTACAGCCCAGGAATTTAAAAAGAAGGATGCTGAGGCTCTGGAACGAGTCCAGAGAAGAGCAACGAAGCTGGTGAGGGGGCTGGAGAGCAGGTCTTACGAGGAGCTGCTGAGAGAGCTGGGGTTGTTTAGCCTGGAGAAGAGGAGGCTGAGGGGAGACCTCATTGCACTCTACAACTGCCTGAAAGGAGGTTGTAGAGAGGAGGGTGATGGCCTCTTCTCCCAAGTGACAGGGGACAGGACAAGAGGGAATGGCCTCAAGCTCCACCAGGGGAGGTTTAGGCTGGACATTAGGAAAAAATTCTTCACAGAAAGGGTCATTGGGCACTGGAACAGGCTGCCCAGGGAGGTGGTTGAGTCACCTTCCCTGGAGGTGTTTAAGGCACGGGTGGACGAGGTGCTAAGGGGAATGGTTTAGTGTTGATAGGAATGGTTGGACTCGATGATCCGGTGGGTCTCTTCCAACCTGGTTGTTCTACGATTCTATGAGTCTGTTAAAAACTGTCAAATATGGACTGGGGGAGACTGGTCATATCCTTCTGCAGCCAGTGTAACAGTGCAGGCATTATATCAGTTTAATTGACTGTCTGACACTTTTCTACTCACTTTCCTACTTCTTCTGTGGCTATCTAAGAAGTATTCATCTCCATGCTCATATTCATTTATCTGTCAGGCTGAGGATTCTTCTCTAAATGTCCCTGAAATTGTGGCATTTGAAAATGCTTCCTAAAGGCTAAATTGTATTTAAAAAAAAAAAAACAACAAAAAACCCCTAGGCCCCAAACTAAAATAAAGCCTACTATTTATCTATCTGTTAAATATACAACAGCTTATATCAAAAGAATATCTTGCCAGGAGGTTTTTATTTTATATTAATTCAACTGGATCAAACACCATCTACAAGATTCTCATATTATAGAAGCTGGAAATCCCCACCATAAATCATACATTCTTTCAAAGCTTCTAGGCAATTTCATGTATTGCAAGATGCCAAAAATGCAGTTTCATTTTGTTTTCACCTCAGAGTTATGTTTTAACATAAATAGAAAGAAATCAAAATGGACATGAAATAAAGCCTGTAAGTTTAAAAGAAATAAGTATTTCAAATATCTTTGATTGCATCACATGCAACTGCAAAGGGAGTAATACAAGGTCAGGAATAAAGTGAAAAATATTAGATGCAGCATTCTGATGCAATAATATTTGAAATATAATTGATTATGTGAAAATTCAGAATAAAAGTTATTATTCCAAACTGATTACAAAGACTGACTCACTCTCAAAGTTAGCAAAAAGCCCCAAAAACATAGGACCGGTGAAACAATTTCAAAATCTATTTAGCCCTAACTCACACACAGGAAGAACTTCGTTTACTTAAATTGCAGGATTCAATATAGAATCTTATACATATATTTTCCTTTATTAATAAAAAAATTTCAAGATTTGACAGGAAACAATTTTTCTTCAATTTTTAACCAAGAAATAAGATAGCAAAAAGGAATTTCTGTTGCCCTAAGAAAGTTAATATTAGCATTACCATCCACTGAATCTTTAACTTTCAAATACCTGATCTTCATGTTTGTTATTTATGTATGTTTTTCCCCCTTCTCTCTCATCAGGGGACATGCCCAGAGCATGATTGCTGAAACTCTACCTTAGATTCTCATAGTAAGTCGTGGATGGACTAAAACATTCTTTCTCCAAATACAGGGGTTCCTCCTCTGCCCATACACATTATATGATCTCACTTTTATGGATGTCCTTAGGAGGCTCAGAATAAAAATCACATTATAAGAAGTAGTTTATTACTAATTTATAACTCACATAACAATTATGGTCATGTGTTCTTTCATACTTCAGAAAGCACTATACAGTGAAACGAGCTCTTAATTAAAGGCAAAATTAAAGCTGTTGCTATGCTCTTTGATGTAATTGCATTTCAAACCAGAGAATGTGAAGCAAATTCATTACTGCAAAGTAATCCGTGGCTGGGGTTGGAAGAGCTGGAGTTTAGTTCAGATTCATTAATATGGATTTTAGAAATAGGAAAGTTGAACACTGTGATGTGGACCATCGGTCCTTCTCTGAGGATATCAGTATTTCATCAACAGCAGTCTACCTACGCACTTTTAAACCAATAGAAAGCCCAGTGTTGTCAGAAGCAGTCATACAAGGCCATAGTTAGTGACCAGTCAACATTTAGAACAAAACAAAGAAGACAATGCTGGAAAAGGGCTATCAGGTCACATCATCTTACCGTGCACTGCCAAACCAGCTAGTCGAATTCTCTGCTCCAGTGAAGAAAGTAATCGGCCATCGAGAACATCTTTTTTCACTTGTAGGTAATACTGATATCTACAAAAAAAAAAAAAAGCACAAATTAGAACACTTACATGTTTGTACATTTTCTACAGAACAAAAGCCTGCTGGAAGCAAGAAAAACTCACTACAAAAAGGTCAGGTTGTTACACAGCAGTTTGTGTCTGGCTTCGGAAGTTCCACATTGCCAATGCAAATGACTACAATCCCTTCATGCACAATGCTTCCAGGTGGATGAAAAAGAAAAGAAAAACTTCAAATTTGTGTTTCCTAGACTACATAGAAAAGGGACATCTGCTGGGTTTACCTCCTCTATCAGTTTTGTAGAGGTTATTGCAGATCGTGCAATCACCAACAGAAAAAGAGGCTGTTGCATATTAATTCTCATGGTTTTGCTCCAGCATCACCAGTTCAACAGAAGGAAGAGCTTTATCATTACACATTGGCCTATTGACATAATTTAATCTATGGCCCATATAAAAGATTTTTAAATTGGCATCTCTCATCTGTAAGGATGACTTAGACAATCAAGCAAAACCAACTTCTACTATTATGTACTTGCTAGTCCGCGGTAAGTAACCACAGGACAAGCTATGTTAGTTTTAACGACAGCAACAGAATTCACACATTTCACCTTAAAATTGCAATAGAGTAGATAAAGACAAACAAGAAGCTTTCCACAAAAAGCTTAACAAGTTACTGTTCTCATCCACGTATCCCTCCCATCTGCTGAACTGGACCAGACCAACAGCCAAGCTGGCAAAAGCAGCAGGGCAAGGACATGTACCAGTCCCTCTGGCATATCAGGTTTGAAGTGCAGTAGAAATAGCTTCATTAACAGGCCACAACTTTTTATTCTGCAGTCACCAATGCATATTCCCTTGAGCTGCCTGTATGCATTGGGCAGTAAAACCAAGCAGGGGCAAGACTGGCAGCTGAAGAACTTACAGCCACAATTGCAAGGATGCCGTATTGACCACTGACGTGCCAATAACTGAATAAGGTTAACAGTGATATAATGTCTTGCCTCCATTGGCTCAAACTTTTGGTGCAGACATGTGTAACCTTTCCCAGCTAAAATGAAACAATTCCATCTCAACATTCCAGCCCCCATCAGGGTCTGAGCCCAAACATAAAGGTATTATGCCAGTGTAGCCGCAGTCCATAGCTGCACTCAGCCTCATGTGCCCACCCTCCAGACCTGCTGATAGCAACTGTTGAAATTGGGTAGCCCAAGTTAGGAAATGACCAAAACTAACAAAGCAGTTTCTCAAGCTGTGACCAGACATGCCAGTCTGGCTGCAGCTGAACCAGGTTAGGAGGACACTGCTCCCTTCAGCTGCGTGCCTACTCACCCCACCTTTAACAGAAAGGGCCACCCCTTAGGGTGGCATGGATTTATAAAAATCATTAATTGACATAAACCAGGCTAGAAAGAAATGGTACACAAGCATGCCGGCCAGCCTCAGAAACCGCAGCCCCCGCAAGGCAGACAGCAAAGAACAATCAGAAAGACTGGAGACAGTAAACTCCTAACTGGACTTGGCTGCAACCACCGCATAACATATGACCTTAAATTTGAACCTTTGGGAATAGCAAAGAAACTATTTTGATCTTGGTTTAGAGTGTAAGTCACTTTCTCAGTCCCAATGGGAAAGGAGAACCACTGTGACATCGCTGCACTGCCTTGACTATTCTCACCAACATTACCATTTAATTCTCTTTGGAGGCATTAGACAATACCTACGTGTCTAAAAACCAGCATAATTGAAGCCATGCTTTGAGGGCTATAAATCAAATACAGTGTTCTACGTTTTTGTTCAGTTAACTCTTCTGTCAGTGATGTGAGATGCAGTAACTTACCACTAGACAGCACCAATGCTCTGACCAGACTTGTACTCTCAAGGCAGCATGCTATTTAGAGGCTGCAAGCATGGCAGGACAGAGAAATCCTCTCAGCAAAGACCTCTGCACACACTCTTCTCATCTGAGAAGTCCCTTCCTGATTTTACAACTTTTAGGTGCACTTAAAAGGTAACTGTTAGTTTACTGGTTTTTGGCTTCCTCCTCCCCGTCTTATTCCCTAAAATGGCAGAAGAACATTTTCAAACAGGAAAAACAGAATTCCTTTTATAATGCTTAGATTTGGCTTTCACAGAGTCTAATGAAGATTAAAAATTCAGGAAATTTTGAAACTTGATTGAGAGAGTGCTTCAGCCCCAGGTTTCGCACTTACTCAGTCTGGGATACAAACCAGTTTGTTTCCACTTTTGTGTTTGACATAAGCTGCTTTATCAAGTATGCAAGTGAGCAAGCATTTGCCGAATCTGGTCTCCAAGACTTGTAGTCCCAAAGCAGGATATTTATGTCAATGCTACATATACATGCACAAGTTATATATCCTAGTCTATCAGAACAAAATCCACATCTACCATGAAGTCAGAGCTATTGTTAAAAAAAGCACAAAGTTAAGAGAACATATGAAAGTCAAAACAGTGTAAAAATCTTGCAGTGACACCCTAGCTCCAAAAAGTCAAGAGTGTCACCAGGTGTAGTGCATCTATGATTTCAACAACAGCACCCACAAAACTATAGATAAACCACAGAAAAGATTATTCAGCTAAGCATCATCTAAAATACAATATCAATGTCGTTACTGTAGCATCAAATATTATGACCAAGACTTTCAAAAGAAACAGGTATGTGGACTTTTAGTTGCAATTTTAGAAAAATTGTTCTAAGACAGCAGTCAACACCAATTTTATGAGAAAGATGCCCATTTACAGGTGTTTCGCTGTCAGAAACAGGTCACGCTGAAAAAAATTGTGTACTGGCAAAGACCTCCAGTATGTGAACGCAGAACAAGTCGGGGCGAGTACACGTCATGACGGAAAAGATGTAAACAGCACTGATGGGTTAGATAATCTAAGGACCAGTCATTTGAGAATGAAGACTATTCCCTTTATGAGAGCTGTGGGATTAACAGCCCAGCTGAAGTGCATCTACCCCAATGCAAGCAGCATGGGCCAGAAACAGGAGAAACTGGAAGCTATTGTAGGGCAAGGAGACTATGACATAACTGCCATCACGGAAACACGGTGAGACAACTCGTATAATTGGAGTGCTGCTATGGTGGGATATAAACTCTTCAGGAAGGACAGGAAAGGTAGGAGAGGTGGTGGGTTAGCCCTCTATGTTAGAGAGTGCTTTGATACCCTTGAGCTTGATAATGGTGATGATAGGATTGAGTGTCTGTAGGTAAAAATCAGAGGAGTCCACAAGAAGGCAGATATTGTGATGGGAGACTGTTATAGACCACCTAGCCAGGAATAAGACGCTGATGAGCTCTTCTACAAACAACAAGGAGAAGTTTCAATATCGCTAGTTCTTGTCCTTGTGGGAGACTTTAATCTACCAGATGTCTGCTGGAAGTACAAAACAGCAAAGAGGAAGCAGTCTAGGAAGTTCGCAGAGTGTGTGGAAGACAACTTCCTCACACAACTGCTGAGTGGGCCAACAAGGGAAGGTGCCCTCCTGGACCTGCTGTTCGTGAACAGAGAAGGCCTTGTGAGAGACGTGACGGCTGGAAAACGCCTGCAGCAAAGCGATCGTGAGATGATAGGATTCTCAGTTCTAGGTGAGGTGAGGAGGGGTGTTGGCAGAATGGCCATCTTAAACTTCCAGAGGGCAGACTTTGGACTGTTCAGAAGGCCGGTTGATGAAGTCTCATGGGAGACAGTCCTTAAGGGCATGGGAGCCCAAGAGGGCTGGGTGCTTTTAAAGAAGGAAATCCTGGCAGCGCAGGAGCAAGCTGGCCCCATGTGTCAGAAAATGAGCCATTGTGAAAAAAAAACCAAAACAGCTTGGTTGAGCAGAGAGATCTGTGTGGACATCCAAAAGAAGAGGAATGTCTACGAGCTTTGGAAGAAGCGGCAGGCATCTTGGGTGGACTACAGGGAAGAAGTGAGATCGTCTAGAGGAAAAATCAGGAGGGCTAAAGCCCAACTAGAACTCAGACTGGACAATTCTGTGAAAGATAATAAAAGATCTTTCTACAAACACATCAATAGTAAAGGAGGACCAGGGAGACCACTCACAAGTCTATGGGGCCAGATGGGATACACCCAAGGGTATGGAGGGAGCTGGCGGATGTGCTGGCCAAACCCCTTTCCATCTTCTACCAGCAGTCCTGAAAGACTGGGAAGTTCCACTTGACTGGAGGCTGGCTGATGTTGTGCCCATTTCCAAGAAAGATTGGAAAGAGGACCCAGGAAACTACAAGCCTATCAGCCTCACCTCAGTGCTGGGGAAAGTCATGGAACAGGTGATCTTGAGTCCTATCATACAGCATAAGCAAGATAACTGGGTGATCAAGCCCAGTCAACATGGGTTCATGAAAGGCAGTTCTTGCCAAACTAACCTGATCGCCTTCTATGACAAAGTGACCTGCTTACTGGATGAGGGAAAGGCTGTGGATGTATCTTCCTGGACTTCAGTAAAGCCTTTGACACAGTTTCTCACAACATTCTGCTTAGGAAACTGTCAGCCTCTGGACAAACGCTCTCCTGGGTTGAAAACTGGTTGGATGGCCGGGCCGAAAGAGTGGTGGTAAATGGAGTTAACTCCAGCTGGAGGCCAGTCACAAGTGGTGTTCCCCAGGGCTCAGTGCTGGGTCCAGCCCTGTTCAGTGTCTTTATCAATGACCTGGATGAAGGCATTGAGTGCACCCTTAGCAAGTTTGTGGACGACACTAAGCTGGGAGGTAGTGTCGATCTAGCTGGAAGGTAGGGAGGGTCTCCAAAGGGATCTGAACAGGCTGGACCACTGGGCTGAGCCCAATGGCATGAAGTTTAACAAGGCCAAGTGCCGGGTCCTGCACTTGGGGCACAACAACCCTGTGCAGTGCTACAGACTAGGGGAAGAGTTACTAGAAAGCTGCCTGGAGGAGAAGGACCTGGGGGTGTTGGTTGACAGCTGACTGAACATGAGCCAGCAGTGTGCCCAGGTGGCCAAGAAGGCCAATGGCCTCTTGGCTTGTATCAGAAGTGGCGTGGCCAGCAGTTCCAGGGAGGTTATTCTCCCTCTGTACTCAGCACTGGTGAGACCGCTCCTTGTAATACTTGTTCTCCAGCCCTTCCACCAGCTTTGTCGCTCTTCTCTGGACACACTCCAGAGCCTCAACATCCTTCTTGTGGTGAGGGGCCCAGAACTGAACACAGTATTCAAGGAGCTGAATTCAAGCGGCTGAGGGAACTGGGGTTGTTTAGCCTGGAGAAGAGAAGGCTGAGGGGACACCTTAATGCTCTCTACAACTACCTGAAAAGAGGTTGTAGAGAGGAGGGAGATGGCCTCTTCTCTCAAGTAAGAGGTGATAGGACAAGGGGGAATGGCCTCATCTTCACTAAGGGTGGTCCAGACTGAATATCACGAAAAAAAATTTCACAGGAAGTGTCATCAGGCACTGGATCAGGCTGCCCAGGGAGGTGGTTGAGTCACCATCCCTGGAGGTATTTAAAAGATGGGTAGACGAGATGCTTAGGGACATGGTTTAGTGGCAGATAGGGATGGTTGGACTCCATGATCCAACAAGTCCTTTCCAGGCTGGTGATTCTATGATCTTAATAGAAATGCTTTACAATACTATGATACAGCATTGCACTTCCTAATCCTGCAGTAGGATAAAAGTTTAGGATTTATTATATATTGTAGATTGACATGCCGTAAGAATTTAAGACGTATATAATCAGCTGTCTTATATTAAGTAGTATATCCATCACAAAAAATCTCATGGAAGTTGTAACCTTTCACAGGGAAACACACTGAAAAACAATCACCTGCTATTGTTCTGACACATTTTTCAATGGAAGTGCCAAGATAAACTGAAGAAGATTGAGGCAGAACCTACAGTCAGTACCAGCTTGATATTTATCCCTGTACTGACAGTGACCAGGGTCATCCACCTCAGATGTCCCCTGACATCTGCTTTCATAGTGGTCACATACAGCACAAACTGAGACACCTTTTTTAACAAAGCATCAACTGGTGTAGCTTATTTCACTGTCAAGGAAGAGTAGGAGTCTACCCTGGTGGAAGCTCAGTTAGGTGGTTCTAATAGATCTACCAGCCACAGATACATGGCTCAGCCTTGCTGCAAAGCTGCGGTAAGGCTCTCTGCCCAGACAACAGAGAAGAGAATTTGGCCCACATTCTGTCAAGGATTTGAGGCTCCTCCATCTGAAATGATGTTAAATGCTGTTATTATATCACTATGCTAGCTGAGACTGTTCTTTGCTTGCTTGGATTGCAAAAGCAGATCTATAATTTGAGGGAAATCAAGCATTTTTAAAAATGATTCAGCTATAGATTCACTGAGGTGGGCTGTTCCAGAACAGCAGATAAAAACATGCATTTCATAAGCCTCCTATTACGTGGTTTAGTTGGGAAACCATATGGTAACTGAACAAAAGAGAAGTTTGAAATCTGCAGCCCCAAATAATAAAAGACAAGAAATTCAAAATTAAGAGTTACGTAGCTTTAATCACAGAGCCCTTCTGGCATACTAGGGGGGTGCAGGGCAGAAGCGATATGACCATGGCCAAGTGGGCTGAGAGCTGAAATCTCTCACCTTCATTGCTCATTTTGGGTTAAATGTTTTTAGCAGAGCTGTTGTATAGTCAATATAATAAAGGCTACTACAGTTTGCCAGCCTGTAGATAATTCCAGGGGGAATGGGAGTAGACAACAAGTCTGAACAAAGCCATAATCATAAGGATATCATTTCCCACAACTCTATTTAGCCAACACCGAAAACGTTGAAAGTATATTTGCATCCATTGCATCAAAAAAACACACTTTCTGTAAAGTAAATAAGCTGCAACTGGACAACTATGAGACACCATCTGAACTCCTGAATCAACATCTGTATTTTAGCAATACATACCACATCAAAGGGGAAAAAAACCCCAAAAACCAAATAGTGTTAGTAAGCAGAAGATAAGGGTACTGGTTTAAAATTTAATTGCAGCACCCAGATTCAGACTCTGGTACAGCTGTGTAAATGTAGAGAAATTCCATTTGCCTGTACCATTCTGCATAGACCTCCCAAGATCATGATTTGTGTTTGTTCTCCTGTCACTTCAAAAAAGAATGTGAGTGTTTGTATAGTGTCATTGAATTCATTGTACCCCTCCATCACTACTGTTTTCTAATGTGTAACCCCTGTTGCCTTTTTATATATGCAGTAAATATGTGAATTAATTTTACTGATCTCAATTCTGCTCAACAACTAGTGTTTCAGACACCACAAGCCATGCAGAACGTGACCCAATCACGATTGGAAGTTAGACCTTTGCAGAGAAATTAAAGGATCATTTACAAGAGTAAGAATATGGGTTAGTTTTGCAGAGTGATTGCTCCAGTGTACTTTATCTTCACTATTTTCCTGCTAGTGATATCCACAAAAAAAGTTCAAGGCACATACTTCATTAATAATTACTTAATGTTTTTTAGACCGAGTAGCCTTAGTAATCAAGCAGCATCCAACTCTCCTAGGAAATGCACAAGAACAGAACAAAAAACTCTTATTGCCCCAGGGATTTAAAATCTAAATAGATATTTCATGCATATCCATAGATATATACGATTATACAAAATGGCGACAGGATCCAGAAAATAGGGAATAGTATTGTTTGAATGCTGTGGAGCTTTGTTATTTTTCCCTAGTTTAGCTTTCCTTCTATGTACCTCAGGACTAGGAATGGTTTGCAATATACACATTATCTCTAGTGCAGAAGGAAAACGTCTTTTAAAAAACTTATTTCTTTTTTTTAAAAAATCAGTCAGTGTGTTTTTCTGGAAATTTCAAGTCATTATTTACCTTGAGTAGACCTGAAAATACACAAAGCAATACAAAACACGTACTAGTTACCCAAGAGGTACAACTCCTTTAAAATTGTTTCTAATGATGCAATTACTGGCATGACTAACTTTTTTATAACTCATTAGGTGCCTTTTTGGCACCAAGCCTATCTATTGGATAACTACATAGCTATGTAGTTTAACTTCTCTGGAGGAAAAGAGAACTGCTTTACCATTTCATATCTCCAAAATAGGAAGTCTTTAAGACCCAAAAGAGAAACAGATTGGCCCACAAGTGGTTTAGCTCAAGACCTTTAGCTCTTTTCCAACTTAAAAAAAAATAAATCTGCAATTAAAGTACAATATGGTCATCTAAAATTAGTAACAGAATAAAAGTCTCATTGATTCACAATAACAGTCCAACTCAGCTCATTTAGGTTTATCTTAGTATGGTAATATACTTCTGAGCAGAGATGCTGCAATGTACACTTATGCAACAATCTGCCCACAGGGGAAGTATTTTCTCAAGAACAGAGGCCTTTTGTCACTTAATAATATTACTTTAAGCGTAAGCTTTGATATTGACATGTCTATTGTCCATCTCACACCATAAAAATTGCCATGATCTTGGCTTTCATACTACTTAGCAACAGGATTTCACAGATATCTATATGTTAAGTTTTAAAGAGAAGCTCATTTTCTATTTTAAACACAGGGTCTTTCATATTTTCTCAGCCTTTCAGCCCATGACTTAGCCATTCAATGGGCAATCACAGGAAAAAATTGATAATGACCAAAAGTTTATTTTTATTTAATTATTACGTATTTGAGGCAATCATAGTAACACTTAACTCCTACTGGCTGCTTTTCTGAGAAAAAGCATGCTTTAAATAGTATTAAATCATTAGCCTAATTTTATAAATAGAATATCTGAGGCACATGGCTGATGAAGTTACTTATATAAACTTGGGCAGGGAACCAAGTCTGATTTGGGAGATCCAGGTTTTGTTCCCAAGTGTCAATCCAGAGTTCTGCTTACTGGATGCTACTTATTTCATTGGGGTCACTCAACTGACTGACTGCAAACTTGGACTGGATTTTACATGGCAAGAAAGGCAGACAAGACTGGTCTTCTTGGATATAATGTTCAGTATATTGGCAAAGATGATGTTATGATTTCTGGGCTTGAGCATGCTGAAACACACTTTAGATGCTAGGATTCAATCAGCACATCTTAATCTAAAGGCACTTTAAAAAAAGATGTACGTGCATTGATGATGTCATTATCAGTAATGCAGTGCTAAAGCCTTGTCTTTGCCATTGTAAAAAACTTAGATGGTGTTGATAAACAGAACATCTCCAGCTTACTCCTCTGGAATTTCATCAACTTCTCTCCCAGCGAAACTGATGTTTTGCAGTACTAGACAATAGCTATTTATCTAGGATTTGTGGTGGAATTTGAAAAGAAATGTCTGCACTTCCACTACTAAAGTGTAATACTTTTGGAAGGGTATTATTGAGAACACATCTACCACAGTCCATCACAGAGGTTCAGAAAAATCAGGAGACTTTCCAGAAAAAAAAAGGGAAGGAGATGAAAGAGCCTTTGTCATAGATGCAGGAGGAAATTCCTTCAGAAACCCAGGCTGTCAATGCCAATAGGATAAATGCAGTCATAATGGTTTCTAGCACAGGAACTTCTTGATCATAAAAACCTTATAAGGCAGGTCAAGGTTTGCTTAAGGTAACTGAGAAATGAAAACGTTCAAAAGCAGCATTGAACTGCCTACATCCTGGTTTCTTCCAGCAGCTGGATGGAAAATATGACTGAAACTAAAAATAAAATAAATAAAATACATGGAAAGATTTGTGTCATTCCTTTTCCCCTTCCTAATGAGACAGCACAATGCTGGGTTAGCATCATTTTCACACATAGGACTGAAAAAGGAGGACAGATCAAAACAGAATTCATATCACCTACCTCCACATCACTGAATCTCTCTCTTTAAACACAACAGTTTACAGCTAGGGGGAAAAAGGGGATTTGGCTAAAACAGGCTAATTTCATAACGACAGTCACTTTCCATTTGTTTTAATGTGCAACTTGTGAGCATAAGGACAAATAATACACAACCTCCATGGCTGGCTTGCTCCACAAGCTGCAATGAGGTGCACAAAACAAGCCAAGCTACCACATCTAACTACTGATACTCCAACCAAATACCAATGCCTTCCAAACATTAAGGTCCAGATACACAGGCAATTCCTGGCTAAGGATACTAAGGATACTACTACAGCAGGAAAACCTTCGCACACCTAAAAAAAAGTCTAATCAGAATTTAGCACTGCTTGGTTGTTGTTTATCATCTCTATTTCATCCTTTTACTGCTTAAATGTTGTTCAATTGCATGTACTTCCCAAACGACAGTCTATTAAAACTTCAGATCTCCACCTCCACCAATTCTTTACACAGCTGGCAGAAGATTTCAAGTGGAAGTGCAAAGTATGAACATTTTAGGAGCAATAAGCATTTTTTTCTGGTGTGAATCAGTCAATGAAGTCAAATTTCTGCAGTAAAATGAAGCATTCAAAAAAAGAAAACAATATATATATTGCAAATTGATACGGGACAGTTTAGGAAAGTAACACACACTTTATAACCTCTCATGTATGAGCAGCTGCTTCCAGTATAGCCTGGTATCTAAGTGTAGTGGTTCTTTGGCACTAGTGTTAAATGTATGGCTAGTGAAAACCTTAGCAGTTAAGACAGATAACATCACATTCGGCATTCTCGCTGGTAGCAAAAGACTGAGCTTGGGTTGTAAAGTGCTCTGCAAGTGTTTTTCTTTTCCTGCCATTTCTGATGGGCCACAAGCATGGACATGCACCCCAACATTGTTGCAGCCCACAGGCATGACACAAGCCTTCCGAAACACGCTCTCTTTCCGCGAGAGGCTTAGCCAGCAAATGCAGCTTTACAGTATCCACCAATTTCTCTAAATTTAAAAAGGAACTCTCCAACCACAACAGATTCCTCCTTGTACATTTTGTTAAGTGTGTATCATACCTTTTGGATACTCCAAGTTCAAATAAACCCACAAATACAAAGTTAAACCTTACATAAAAAGGCCAGTAATGGCATGCTATAGCAAGAAAGGAAGGCATGCCACAACGTGATTCTGATTTTCTGCCCTTGAACTCTTGAATTAATTATAACAAATTACAGGGAGCCCCACTACAATTTATAAGCACAACAAAACTCCTTTAAAACCACCTATAATTTTATCAGAGTTAATCCAAATACCTAAAGAATTATACAGCGCAAAACACCAACATGCCTTTTAGAGTAGAAAAAGAAAGGGGGGAAAGCCATATTCTCTTGACTTACAAGCCCTCTCTCTCAGCATACGCTATGTTTGGTCTCTGCAAGCTGAAGCCAGCAAAGCCAAGCCCCAGTGACACCAGCATAGCCTTCATCTTTATAAATACTGGAGTGGGTTTGCAAAAGTAAAGCTAAACAATCAAAATCATACAGAGCAAAGAAATCTGCATTTTCAGCTGAAAACCAACATTCAATGCAAGTATAAATACTACGTGGAAACACCAAAATAAAACATTTGTGAGTGAAGAGTTCATTAGCCACACATCTTTGAAAAAAAGCCACATATCCATCTGGACTAGGTTTTAAGCAGAAACTAAAAGTGCTGTTGTTCAACATGGCAATCCTGTTGAAATCAGACTACTCAATAGTTAAGCCTAAATATATGCTCCACCATGTGCTCATGTCTCCTGAATTAAGCGAAACACTTTCATTTTTGGTCATTAAAAAAAAAAGCAGAACTGAGTCAGGGAGGTAAACGAAGGTAGCAATGCTACATTCTGCTTTTCGTACGCAGATGTTAAACGCTGTAGAAGATGAACAGTATTCTTCTACGCTATCACAAACAACAACAACAAAAAAAATCACAGTGAGAAAATAGAAGTCTTGTAGGATGCAACTTCCTGTAATGGTGCTAACTGGACTGCCTCTTCACCAGCAGGGTCCACAGGTCAAATTGATATCCAAGCCTGTCAGAAAAGTTCCTCTTGCTAAACTTCCTTCAGCCTTTTGTGCAGTCTGCTAGAATAAAATATCAGTACTCAGCGGTGGGGGGTTTTGAATGCAAAGCCACAAGGGCTCATACAACTGCTGCCTCTACCTTCACCTTCTTACTATCATAGGATTTCCATACAGGGTCCCAGGGATCTTTCTCCTCACCCTGGTTTATGTGTGCCAGATGCTGCTATTGCTCTGGTGCAGAACTTTGAGTTACTAGGGCTTTTGCGTACAAAGCTACCATCTTGCTCCATAGCAAAATCAGAAGGACCGCTCTACAGAGTACCACCCTATCACTTCGCAGAGCAGTTCTACCAGCCAACAGCCCTCTTTTGCTGCATGACACAAAACAAACTCCAACTGCAAATAAGAGCTTCAACAACATATAGGCTCCACCTATATATAGGTCCTCAATCATACGACATGTCATGCAGCCCATGTGTCATTTCCCACTTAATTAGTGACAACCCCAGAACATCAAGTCCCACACACAGAGAGCAACTCATGCCCCCAGATCCTTGGATGGCATAAAAATAATGGTAGTTGTGAAGATCCATCCTCACAAAGATGCGAAATGGAAAGATGAGCCATGGCTGTATGTATGCTTTAGACTATTAAACCTCACACAGAAAGGAGCACCAAAAAAACTGTTGGTTTTTCCCAATTTAGAATCAGGTAAGATTTCAGTAAAAATGAGATTAGACCCCAAAAAGTTAATAACAGCTTAGATTTACTTCCTTAGATTATGTGCTGACTCAGTTCAAAATATGCTGTTTCTTGCCCAGAAAAGAAAATGCAGCCAACCTTCAAGCTGCCTCCACTGTGGGAAAAAGTGGTTTAAGTTACATATGGAAGCAATATGAGTCAACAGTTTAAAAATTCTCCTGGTAGCCAGCCAGGTTAATGGCCAGGCAGGTTAGAATATCATGCTGAAAAAATGTGGTGAGTTAACCAGAACATATGTATGCTCTAGCTCATATTCTGCAAGACTGAAAATAAATAGATAACACTCTTTAAAAACAGGGCGAAGCACAGGCATAACTCTAAACTATTCTTTGGACACAATGAAAAAAACATGAAAAAGGTCCAACTGTTCCATGCTCCATCCCCGCCTCCATTATGGTAGCTGGAGTAATAAAACGTGCCACATACACCCCATAAACCCTGTCACATTTTTCAATATATATTTTAAATATTATCCTCCAGTAGTGCTCTAAACTCAGCAATGACTGACATCCACCAGCCTTTTCTCATTAAATGTACACTGATGCAAAAGTTGAACACAGTGAACACATACCGGTGAACAATCACTATGCGTATGTAAATATCCAGCACATCATAAAAGGATTAACCAATCCTGTGTATGCAGAGCATCAAGCAGGTGTACTCAAGTGTTACTTTATTCAAAGAGCAAATGAATACATTCAAACTCACAGAACGTATGCTTCACCTGAACTTTACAAAATAAAAATGATAAAAAAAAAGCTCCAGTAGCCTGCAATAAAAACTTGTTCATGAATTTACGGAACTCATTCAAAAAAAACCTATCAGTAAAACCTTTATGTAGTATCCCAGCCTCTCATAATAAATGTCTGAGAAAGCTCTATTTAGTGGAATTTTACCTTGTACGGAGATAAAATCCAGACTATTCACTACTACCTTTTACAGCAATCTGCCCTGGCAATATGACAACACTGCTTGAAATGTCACTGCTTGAAATTTGCCACCTATCTATAGGCTATGATTACAATAGCTCATATTCCAATGAAAAGACTGTTGAAGCACCTATATTGGCACTCACTGCTAGCAGAAAACAGGAAAACTCAGGTTGTTTCCATCTCCCAAAGTGCTTGGTGACCTTACTGTTTTCACAGGAATTGTTGAAAACAGTTACCTCATGCATTAGTAAATAATGCAATAAAACTATGGCCCACAAAGTTCTAATGTCCTGGTGAATGCAAGCCTACAAAACTGAACACAGCTCTGATAACAACAGGATGTTGCCAGAAAAATATGTGAATCAGTGCCCTGTTAGGTGGGTGAAGTAGATCCCATTTCATGAAATGAATAATTATTCTTTGTAAAAGCTGCAAAAACAGCTGCCAAAGATAAAACAGTGAACCAGTAAACATCTCACTGCACAGGAATCTGCCATCTTCTAACACTGAGATTTCTGCCAAATTCTTGTTGAGGTTTTCAGCTGCATGAGGGCTTCCACACAAATGCTTCTTTTAAATACAATCAGAGACTGCAGGATTGTACTGACATCCAATTGCAGCTCCTGTAGCTTTAAACTCTGCCAGCGAGGCAAAAAATATTAAAGGTATTCAGCTCCCTGAAAAGGGTATGCTTAGAACTAGTTTTCATGGTTTGTGTCCCAGATATAAGAAAAGGGAAAAAGCTTGCTCCAGCCTGCAGTACAACCGTCAAAATTCACTAAATTTAACTGAAGACTGGCAACACTGCTGTAACTAAGATTTCCACTGCTTATTGAATTCTCAAAATTTAAAAAGCAGTCAGAAACCCCAATGAAAAAGCATAGGCCTGTTTGCTCACAAGTCACTGCTACTGGCTTGGTCCCCTTCTGACACTGTAGCCAAATTTCAGACATCTATCTGGGCCTTCTAAATAAAAGACCAGTGAGTTGCAGTTTCCTTTTCAAAACATGCAGTAGAAAAGAGAGAATTAATCACCTGCGGAAAGCAATGCACAACAGAGGAATCCTGAATCATGCTGTAGAAACACCCATTTCTTCTCAATGTTTACACACTAAGTCTAGAGCAACCTCAATTCTTGAGGCTTTATCAGGAGAAACTACATGACTGAGGTAGTATTGGTCTGTGTCATGAAGAGTTTAAGCAGTATATCCCATAGGAGTCTACCCTTCCCTAAGGAGAAACAGCTAGTCACTGCTACTGCATCACATGGGAAGATAAACAGGAGAATACTAGCCCGAGTCTAAGTAACATACTCATCCATCAAAAACAATGCCTTAAACTACACTGGGAGGCAAGTCAGAAGCAGCATACCAAGCTACGAGGCACACCATAATATTCACTGTACACACAGTGCTCCTTAATGAATGGGCAACATAACTCTGCAATGATATACAGTGCTACTACACCTTAGGGGGAAAAAAAGGCAGTCAAGCACTTTGCAGTAGTCTAAATGACAAAGGCAGCAAGTGGCAGAGTTAATAGATTAGAAGAGGAATGATCCTTTTCATCTTCATTTGAGGAGATGAATAAAGGTTAATGGACATTTTCGTGACTCAAGCAGCTAAGGATGACAAGCATTTTCCATTTTTCTTATCCTTTCTCCTGTAAACAAAAAAATTGATGAGAGTATCTTCTTTTCTCTGGAAAGCAAAATCATTCCATGACAGTAACTACCTCAAGAGCTACTATATCAAAATTTCACAGAACAAGAAAAGAACAGACATTATGAATTTAGTAATTTTAAGAATAACTCTCTAAGTCCTCACTGTCAGCCGTAAGAGAGAAATTAGAAATAGATATTTGCTGAAATAACTCACTCCTTTCTTCTGCCTTTATTGTTTATGTGACAAATAATTTCATAAACATGTACACTGCTTTCACTGCAAAAAAGCTTTGCCTATTGAGACCCTACTGCAATAGGTCAGAACCAAGCTCTGAAAGGCTGGCAAGGCCTTGGCAGGGCAATTGCAAGTGAAGTGGATGATAAATTGCTCCTCCTTCTTAAATAACCAAGTGTCATTTGGTCTTTACTTTGAACTTGCCTCATTTTATGCAAATGTTCTTTCTAGTTTATGGGTAACAAGATTTTATTTTTTCCCCCTTTCTTCTCAATTAAAGAAGCAAAAAGAAACAGTTCTAGCAGCAGCATGTCTCGTTTGATACTAGAACACCATAGGACTGTTTATTTTCATGCAACTGTATTAACATGTGGGCTATTTTTAGGCTATCAAATTACTTGTTGCATCTCTTCCATGCTGCTACAAACCAAGTCCTCTGCTCTGTGCAACCTACCAGTTCAGAGGGATGCCTACAAATACAATATTAACACTGATGTAATGTAACAACACACCAACAAACCAGAACTGCATCCGCTGCACACTTAGCAAGTGCTTCCAGACCCTAAATACTCATACTTGTGGCCAACCCTACTGGGAGACACCACTAACACCATCCAGCAGATCTGAATCAAGCCCTTTAATGCAGTTTGAGACCACTGGAAACACTGAAAAGACAATAAAATGGATGTCATGAAATGCTGCCAATTTTTCAGCACATAGTAGCATCCCCATTAGAAAACAATATTGTCCTTACACATTTTTTTAAATATTTTAACTGCTGCATAGCAAAGTTAAGGAAGTACCTTCCTCCCACCACTACTGCTGTTCCAGGAATATTTCATCAACTACAATTAGCTCTTCTCAGTGCTCTTTGTGACACCAATATTAGATGAAACAAATGGTAAAAGAGATTTTTAAAATGGTACCTTAGCTTTAAAGAAGTTTACTACTTCATTCCTCAATTTAGTGACAGTAAAGTTAGTTCAAATTACCTTTTCATGCAATGCAGGACATCATGACATCTGAATGAAAGGAGCTATTCTGCCTTACAAGAAAAGGAAAAAAAATTCCTTTACTTCCTTTTAGTTCTGCCTGCCTGGTTTAAGATGATGAAAATACAGTAACGACCTTCAAGAAACAAAATCCATCAAAACTGATCCTATTGAGAGTCATTCCGAGAGCCACCACAGCAAAAGCTTCTTCATTAACTTTAGAAAACCCTCCCAATGAAGCTCAGTCTTTGCGTCAGAAAGAAAGCAACAAAGGCAGCAGAGAATCCCCTATCACGGTGATGGCAGTGTGCTTCCTTCCATCAGGAAACATCAGACTTGAAGTTCAAGTCTACAGAATATTACTTCTGCTTAGAAATGAAACTGTAATAAAGCAAAGTCTGGTTTTTGTTTATCATTTTTTATCTCTACATCCTATCTAAGCCTGTTAGTCCTTGGGTGTAAATAGCTAGGCAGAAGGTTTACTGCAGAGTCTTCAAGAGCAAGTAGATCTACCTGGGCCACGTTATTAAATATGGCTTCGTCTGACAAATCCTCCAGCCATGTAAGCAGAAACTTACTATGCATACGCTCATCCTCTCACCTTAAGACAGTCTACAGTTCAAAGAACGAAGGACCCAACTTTCCACTTCATTCCAAAAAGTCGCAGTTTTCATGAAGTTGCTCTACTGCCAATTACAGTAAGATTTACAATAATTTTTCACCGCTATTTAAGACAACCTGCTACAAACACATAACAAGAAAAAGGAGACATGTTCAGATCATACAAGTAGACTTTAAATTGGTTTTCCATAAACACAAACACACAAAATAGGTAGTTTACAATACGCAACCATATGTGTGTGTGGCACTGAGAAATTTAACAGGGAAACCCAAGGGCCGAGAGGGATTTAAACAGAACTGATCCACATGGGAGAAGTGTTTATCACCAGCAGCAGTGAGGACAGCTTCCTCAGAGGCTGAGAAACAAAAAAACCGTCAGCGTGACTCATCCAAACACACAGCTTCATACATAAAGCAAGTTCTTCACTGATAAAAACAGAAGGCCAGATTTCTAGCCTCAGCACCATTTCAACTGTCAGATCTCACAGAACAAACATATAGAACACTCAAAAGGTCTTCCTTTCCTTGCAAGAAGGCAGAAGGCACTCTCTCTGCATCAGAAGTTGGTTATACTTCCAAAGCAAGTGTCAAAATGCTTCATTTATTTCCTTCTATTTAAGGATCATAAAATGCCCTAAGTGCCAGGTTCAAACAGTCTCATGTATGTTCAGCTCTTCTTTCTGGAATTAAGGTTCAATCCTCACTGAGCTATGCAATTCAAGACATTTAACCATGGTGATTTGCAGCTGTGTTGTCATAGGCAGTTGCTTCCTCTTGTGACCAGGAATGGGACACAAGGAAATGAAGCTGCATCAGGGGAAGTTCAGATTGGACATTAGGAAAAGGTTCTCCATTGAGAGGGTGGTCAGCCACTAGAACAGGCTCCCCAGGGAAGTGGTCACAGCACCAAGCCTGTCAAGAGTTCAGGAAGCATCCAGACAGTGCTTTTAGTCATCTGATTCTGTTTTAGGCAGTCCTGCACAAAGGAGGACTCCTCCAGGGAGTTGAACCCTGTGATTCTTTTAAGTCCCTTCCAACTTGAGTTATTCTATGATTCCTCCTCCATCTTGCTGCACGTACCTGCATTTTCTATCCATCTAGTCCCTTCTGCACTTCTGAAATGGGTGCATAATTACTATACTGTCAGCTCTGACGTGTCATGGGCCATCAGTCCCCTTCAAAACCATGCAAATATTCAATAGAATCATAAAATGGTTTTGGTTGGAAAAGACCTTTAAGCCATCGATCCAGCCCTGCTAAGTCCGCCACTAGGCCATGTCCCCAAGTACATCATCTACTCATGTTTTAAACACCTCCAGGGATGGTGACTCAATGACCTCCCTGAGCAGCCTGTTCCAGTGCTTGAGAAATGATACTTCTTTATTTAGTAAAGCCAGGTGCTCTTTTTCCTTCTCATTTTTAAAAGCCATAGAATACTTGAAGTCATACCTCTCATTCCTATGTTTCCTTACAGTGCTACAAACCTAGTTTGAGTTTTGTTCTGAATATCTAAGAAAATCCCAGTCTAAAATTCATACCATTACCTCATTTCAAGACCTGCAATTTTAGGGAAAATCCTAACATACTCAAAAATCATAAGTATGGACAGAAAAATTGTTACATCATTCTATCCAGGTGCATAATTTTCAGAAAAAAATCTGAATAATTTCTGGTTCCCAACTATGATAAAACCCATCCACATTCTTCACCTCTCAGCAGGAGTCAGCAGCAAGAGCAGCTCTGCATTCAGTGCAAGCTCAAACTATCAACCGACATACAGCTTCAGTATCTCCAAAAGCACAGCCCAGGTGGAAAGGAAAGAAACATACAACGTGCTTTTTCCCAAGTGCATATGCCTCCACCAGCATGATAGGCACGGAAGGATTAAAGCTGGTCTGCCTGAAACCAGAAAGGAAGCTCCAGCATTTTGTGTAAATGGTGCATCTTTATCAGGTGAGAAGAGTAGAAACTCAAAGTGTAACCTCTGTTACTGTTTAAAAGGACCCAATAAAAAGTCTAGAGTACTCTATAAGTATCTGTTCTACTAAAACCAAACATGCAAATAGTTCCCAGCAGGACAGCGATATGTAAGAACACGTGACTAAACCCCAGAATATAAAATAATACTTATTTCCTCATGATCAGCTGTAAATCTGATACTGCCTAATGCCAAGACATTCCTGTTACAACACTTCTAACCATCACAGCCACTGCCTTCAAAACACACTAAAGCAAGGATGCAGCCTGAATGCTGTATTTATAGTTATGCAACACTTTTTTTTAGAGTTGCTACATACGTACTACCCAACCACACACATGAAAACACATTCACTTTCTGGTCTAAAAGCACAGTATAATGTAATAGATTAGATCTAACCATCAACAATTTCTTAAAATATCTGGCACAAAGAGTTCAGCTTTCAATAACCAACACACAGAGAACAAGCTCCCCATTCACTGAAGAAAGTCAGCTGGGAGAAGGGTTTGCCCTCCTCAGCAAATTATTTTATAAACAGGGAATTAATGTTGAATCTTAGGTCTGCCTGGAAGGAGTTCTTATTTTTTAAGTCAAAGTTTAAACATCCACCGAAATACACATCCAAAAAGAACTAACTCAATAATATTACTGAAAAGCAAAACAACACATATGCTTAATATGAACACAAGAAGACCCAAGCAAATATTGCACATTATTTGTTGTTGCTGTCCTCTAAAAACAACATAAAGCTAATTAAGTATCAGCTTGTTTACAACGAGGCAGGCTACAAGCCTAATGTGTGTTTATTATGCAGCTGTAGCCACTAATATTAAAAAAGCCTAATAATTAAAACAAAATAATAAAACCATCAAAGGAGCACCAAAATGCAAATACCTCAGACTGTCTAAGCCTGGGTGGCCACCCAGGGCTCTTAAGATTCATCCAGCTTGCAAGTAGTTCCAGAGCTGCTGCCCTGCCTGGGCTACATGAGCTCCTAAACAGGAGCGGGGGTGGCTGAGAGCATTGCTGTCTAGTTCCTAATTCCTGCAGCTGGAAGAAAAGAAAAAAAGAGCTTATCTTTCTCCCAGTCCTAGGCAATATAGTATGCAGTTCCAGTCATGAGACAATCAGCACTGGGACCACGATCAGGACCAGAACCTGCAGAATCAGGCAGGCTGGCCACCACAGTCTGAAACAAAACAGGATTCTGTTTCAGTAGAACTTTCTTTCCCTCCCATCAATTTATAACATTCCAGCTCCAGAGTTTCTGCTGCTTTCCCTGAGAGACCCCATCACTGTGTCTCATGAATGTTTACATTGGTACTTGTCCTAACTCTTCTTTTACTGTGTTTCACAATACAGCACCTACCTACAGCACTGTATATTAGCTATTTAGCTAAAAAAGAAAGAAATAGAACTACCACATATAGGTCTGTTGGCACCCCATGCCACTTCACAGTTGTTCCTCAATATTCGCCTTTAAAAGAGGCGAATTCATTCATTCAATAGAACTTCCATGTATGGTAGTGACTATCTTAGTTCATGTGAAAAAATTAAAATTACAGTCCATTGACTTATAGCTCTTTATAAAACAGAAATATGATATGTATAAAATATATATAATTGTAAAGTTGGAAATGTTCTGTTAGAACAAAGGAGCTACACAAGGATCCAGCCCAATATAATGAAAAAAGAGAAGCCAAGAGAGACTTCCTAACTGGAAATAGTGAAAAACATGAAACTGTTCTCATCATTAATATCATATTTCTGTTGAAGAGAATAGTCTTGCTTCTTAGTGAAGAGGTGCATCACCCTTCCAGCTGGGCAAGCCACATAGCTCTTTCTAGTGCCAAGAAAGGGCTATGTGTCATGGCCTTACTTACATGGTGTGAAAAGAGCTGCTCTGTAAGCATGGCACAGCTGACCAGCACACAAACTGTAGTTATGACATTTTCCAGAAAAGAGAGCAATAAGAGACTGGTTGCATTAATTTCTCTGGAAGGTACGTAGCTTCCAGAAACCATCTCTCCAAGAGCAGACACACTCTTAAAACATGTGCAGGGAAGAATACTGTAAACATGGAATGATGAAGGTTCTTGGCAAGAGCTAAATTTGGACAAGGCAGTAAGGCTTCCGCTGCCTGAAAACCAAACTTTTTTCCACCCCGTTACACCAGCAATACTGACTGGTTAAATCCTGATTTAAATCTCCAAGTGTGAGAGACCAGACTCTGGCCTTTTGTTTCTTAAATACCCCACCTTCCTACTTCATGTACATCACTTGACTCTTGTTCGTTTGCTGACTCAACCAACTTAACCACACATCTCTTTTCTCCTCCTATCCTGCAGGATATTTCTCTGTAATTTCATTGAAAAAAGATATTTTTAATGTTGCTGAATTTTTAAGAACCATTGGCATTAAAAAAACAATCTTATGGGTCTACCAGAGGTTATTAACAACCATGACCATTCAACCTATCACAGCCCATCATTTCAGGCAAGCACAGTCAAGGCTGTCCTGAACTCAGACGGTACATGTTGTGCTGTTTTTTTCTGACACACTGTGATATAAAAAATGACGATTGTGGACAATGAAGTGACCACAGTGCTCAAATCAATTGTCATTAACTGAAGGGTAGACATGGATATTTCTCAAACTGCAACAAGCTGCAGGTGTGACCAAGCATGAAAAGCAAAGCAGCTTCATGCATCTTATAACCTTAACAGCCAAGAGAGTTCCACATCACTGAGCTTGCCACAAAACCAGGCTGGCACAGGAGGATATGTGATATCCAGCCTAATATGGCAATTAAAAGCACCACATAAAGACAGCAGTGACTGGTACAAAACTCCAGCTGATTGTACTTGTATTAAAAGCTAGCAACACAGGAGGATGTGAAACTCTAGCTTGCTCCAAGAATGAAAAGCAAAGCAGACTAAAAGCAAAGATAAGCTCAAGTAGGTGAGACATTTAAGGAAGACTTTTTTTGACAGGAAGGAAAAAAGGTCTACATTTAAAAAAAAAAAAAGGTAAATTTGGCAGAAGATTTTTCCCTGTAAATATGAAGCAGTCAAACACTTTTTTTCCTCTGTACTTTTTTCTCACATGCTTTGAAAAAATGCATACAGTCTTAGAGTCTGTAGGTCTGTATATTTTAAAGCCTCCATTTAAAAATTCTTCACTTAACACTTGAAAAAAAATAAAGAAAGGAAAAGGAGGAGAATAGTGAAGAAGAAATATTTCCTTAAAAGACAAACAGAATAAAAGAGCTAGAAGTAATGGTGACGAAAAGGGTAAGAGGAAATAAATGTTCAGTAACCTAAAAGGAGGATAAGTTTGATGCTGATTTTTCACAGGTCCTCTGGAAAAGAGGTCTGGAAGCCACAGGCTCTAATTTTCCACCTGCAAATAGAGTAACTCCTACACTTTGCAGGTGCAGCCATTCCATTCCAAACACTCCATGTTTTCTTTCACAGGAAACCTGTGTACAGCATGTTCTTTGGGGAAAATGCAGAGCTTGACGGCTGAACTTTGGGCAGAGGTCCAGTGCAGCACAAGGCAAATCCTGGAATATGCCGCTCCCTACACAGTTGTGCATACTGGTGCCACTGTGCACAGCACTATAGGGACCCAGCTCCACTAGTGCCACCCAATCTAGGAAGTGCTCTTGTTTTTCAGGATTATGCCCCAGTCTGCAACACCATCCCGTATTACTGGACACAGAGCACACAGTAAGATACTGAAAGCTTCTTCCAAGAAACAAAAAAAGAAAACTAGACCACAGTACACCTTCATTCCTTTACAGGAGACACAGCAGTATCACATTTGAAGATAAAGATACTGTGGTGAGCAAAGCGTAACTTCAATTTTCTGCTAGAACTGGGAAAAAAAAGGCTATGGATTGTCTGATACTCCTGCAGAAAGCAGCATTGAACCCACATTTTCAGAAAGCCACAAGAGTGTGTGGGTTCTCTGTTTTTGGAACAAGAGCACAATGAAAGCAAGCTTGTTTACTTTACACACTGTACAAAGACTTATTTTTTTAAAAAATAAATGGTAGAAAGGATGTCTCCCCTCTGAGGAGTTAGCAGAAAAGAAAAGGCAGATTTATACCTCTAATCTATGCAAATATCTACTCTACAAGGCATCACAAAGACTGCTTTATATCAGACAGTATGCAGATCCCAGGTGCTTTAAATATGCCAAAAGCATGCACAGCATCTCCACCTGCAATAGCTCCTCACTCTGAGAGCAGCTGGATGACTAAAAAGAGGTTGTCTAAGTAGCCTTCCATGAAAAATGCTTTTTGCTAACATGCCAACCCCCACACTCCCACCCAAATGACTCCTGCTGTAGTTGCCATCAAGTCTAGAGCGCGTATTTTTGTTTGGTTGGATTTTTTTAGTTTGATGTATCTCAAATTTTTCTAGAAATTTTCAAACTATAGCAATTACAACATGGTGAAACTCCTACTGACTGATAACTTCTTTAAGAAAATATCATGGGGCTCTAATTCATAATTCCCCCTGGAAGATGTCTGTTGGACTGCTTGCAGGTAGAATGCCAGGACTAGAGGTGGGGGAGATGCAAGAGTCACTGAGATCTTGGAGGAGATAGGATTAAGATCAGGGCTAGGTACAGATGGGACCTTCGACCCAAGCCAAAAGAAACAGAGTAAAAAGAGCAGGGAAATAAGAGGACTAGAGAGTAGGAAATAGCTCTCCTAGGAAAAGTCTCAGTGCCAAAATTACAATGCTATTATGTTGAAAGGCAAGCATAGCGATAAGATTTATTTCATTTCCATTACTAGAGAGAAGAGGCAGATACTCTACAATTGGTGGGTACTTTCTATGTGTTTCCCTAGGACATCTACAGGAAGCTTCTGTCACAGGTCAAGAAACATAACTGTCCTGAAAATCTCATCATTCACATCCAAAATCACTAACCTAACAAGACTGTTAATATCCTGCTGGTGTATCATCCTGTCCCAATGCTCCACTTAACTTTGTCTGAGGAGGAAAAAAAACCCCACCACACCAGTAATGTTTGAATCTTTAAGCATCAGTTTTGTAAAAAAAGAAGCGAAGACCTGCAAGCTGCAGAGTCAGATCTTACACACTAAAATGATTAATGTGCGCCCAGAGTATTCTTCACCTCATCTTTTCTCGTTGGCTTTAAAGATCCCAAAGATCCCACAGGTCTTTCCTTCTTGTATTATCAGAAGTACTCTTACAAATTAACACCAGGCATCCCACAGTAAGTCATGACTGTGCTTGTGTTTATATGGCAGGTACCCGACGCTCTACAGGTCCTCAATAAATAGGTACATGGTCAACCCATTCACCCACTTGGTCACTCAATACCTATCCACACCTTTGAAATTATGAGGTCATTTGGGCACAAATTGGAATACAAAAAAATCCTTGTAAATATAAATGCCGCCTTCTTTATTGCAAGGGTGATTGAGCACTGGAACAGGTTTCCCAGAGAAGGTGTGGAGTCTCTTAATCCATCAAGATATTCAAAACCGAATGGGACAGATTCCTAGAGCAATCTCCTCTAGTTGACTCAGCTCTGAGCAGACAATTTCCAGAGGTACCGTCCAACCTCAACCGTTCTGCAACTCTGTGGTTAGCACTGCTACTTGCACTTTGCTTCAGCAAGTCAAGTGACACTCCCACATTGTTCCTCCGTAGGACAGCACTGACTTCTTATTAGATTACTATGTCACTTCTTTCCCAGCATGTTACATAGGAATAGGTTTCCGTAGTCTGTTCGCCACTGGGGGACAGAGCACTTGGAGTAGTGTTACTCACCCTTATTTCTGCATTCACATTTGACTTGTGCAATATAGGAAGTTACCAGGAAAACCACAAAGATGTCCTGACTACTACCAACATCTGCAGGCACCTAAAATCCAGGAGCTCGCAGGCATAATTAGCATTTCAGACTTCCAACAGTAATGATAAAATATAAAGATGTTGTGATTCGCACAAGGATCCCTCCTGTTAGTCCCAACTGCCAAAACCAGCAGAACACAACAGGGTCCACAGATTGTTTTAAAGAGTCAAATGGTCTTTCAAATAAAAATTATTAAGGAGCACTTCCTCAGAGCCACTGACCAACCTCCAAGTAATGCTCCTCTCAACCAAACAAACCTAAACACCTTGGACCATTTTCCCTCTTGGTGATGACGGCATATAAGGTGCAGGGGGCTGCAGCTGCTGGAAGCAGGGAAGAATATTCAGTTTGGGACAAATTTCTCAAAACCAGCTGTCAAGCCAAAGTCTAAAACCCTACAGACTAGAGGCAGAGAAAACCATCTTGGTAAACCAATCCCTTGTTTTTTGAATACTTGTGGATTATGTAAGTGTTTACTGAAGTATTCTCAGAAGCCTTTATCACCCTCAAGGAGTATTAATCAACTCTGGAAATTCTGGAGACTACAATTAACTAAAAGCCTGGACTGAGAGACAGGTTTCACTTCAAGTTCCAAACATGGCCAGGCAAGCTCAGGGCTGAAGATATTGCTCCCATGGGAAGGTTACAAAGGTAACAGGCTCACTGCTAGCAGTGCTGTCACTAGCATTGCAGCTTTATCCTTCAGTGATGGTTTTGTTTTGGGTCTGGGTTGGTTTGTTTGCAGTGGTTCTGCAGCTTTCCAGTAGAAGATGAGTGTCTGATCACGAGTTCTGCATTTAAGACAGATTTGTCATTTGTGCATAAATATAAGTCAAATACATAGGCACTGAGTGGCTGACTCTAATGCCTACCTCAGCATCACAGGCAAGTGTATCATGATCAAGCCTAATCCTAAAAGCTGCCAATTTCTCAATTTCAAAACAAATATTCAATCAATTTACTATGAGCCAACAAAGCTGTACAAAAACCCCACCATCTGTCTGTCTAATCCCACTTTAGACTAAGTCTCCTCCATCATTTGAAGAGTCCTCTATGTCCCCACCACTCATTGCTTCAAACATGACATTTATGGCATCCACCTAGAACTGCACAGTTGTAGGTTTGCTGCCATCACATCATCTACAGTGAAGCAATTCCACTTCAGGAAACAAACAAACAAAAATCTTAACAGGCTATTCTGTATCTGAGATCCATTCATAAATTGTTTGTTTTACTATGGACATTCAAGGAAACTTTAAGAGGCACTTGTAAGATGCTGCAGCTTATGTTATCATTCACTTCAGAAAGCAAAACAATTCAACAGCTGCTCCAATTGAGAGTGCTGTGGAGTTCAATTGTCACAGAAATGTTTTGTTATTACCAGCCTGGGCAGAATGAGCAAATACACCTCTGCAGGTGAGCTATGAATGAGCCATCAGCACTGCAGGCTGCAGCTTGAAGAGATAATAGCATCCAAGTTACTAAAGTGCTTCTTTGCACACAATAAGGCCAGGACTGGGCTGACAAATGCAAGCGACAGAACATTTCAGACATTCCAACTGCCTGTTAAATAATTCTGGAGGAAAAGGTATGAGGCTTCCCTCTCCCAATGCGTACGAAGAAGGAACACACAGATACAGACAAGCATTGATGTTTAATATAAACCCAGGGAAATTTAAGTTTTATGATGCTTTCAGTCCCGTTTGGCAAGAATTCTGCATATGCAGTAGCCAAGAGACTGCTTGATAGCTGTCATTTTAAGAAACAAATCTTTCACATTCTGCCAAAGTCAATTCTCCTGTTCAGTGTAATGAAAAAATCCTTAACATACACAATCTGCAATAAACAAAACAAAAAAAATTTAAATCCTGCACATCTTCTAACATTACAGCCACTCTTTTCCCACTTTTTTGACATGATGACCGTATGGTGACTTTCATGTTTGCCGCAAGAGAACATATTTTCAGTGAGGAGTCTTCAGTAGTCCTCACCCACTTATTCCAGGCTTTACCACGAGCTGAGCTGATTCAACTTTGCTCTAGATCAGATAAATTAAATAACTTTGGTCAAAAAGAAAACAAGCCCACCTCTTTCTGTGTGAAGTGGGCTTTTTTTCCTCTCTCTCTCTTTTTTTTTTTTTTAATTTAAATACAGCACAGATGTACAAAAAGCAGAGTGATGTGGTTTACAAGAATAGCCCCTCTGAACAGTTGCATTGTTACAACTGCAGCATGGGGCTTTGAATAAAAGAGGAATTCCCACTGAAGTTGTTTGCAAAGGTGCACCCTGGACTAATGCTTCAACAATTTTAATCCTTTTTGAAGCTTGAGGGGGAAAAACCATGAGTGGGATGATGCCAAAGTTCACTTTCAGCAAAGCACAAGTAGACATAAAAATAATAAACTAAAACTGTATATAGAGGTCCTTCATCTATGGCTTCCTTTTAATCAGTAGAAGATTACAGAAAAAGTGCGCGGTCACCACAGTCTCTTTTAAAACTTATGCCGGTTTTTAAACATCTATCTTTTATTCCCTTTTTGTTTCTGCAGTTAGTCACGTATAATAATTCACCAATATAGCTTTTTTTTCCCTCCCAAACAAATATAATCAAGTGGTGACTTCTCTCACTTTTTTTTCCCATTTTGACAATCAGGAAAGAAAGAACCAGATGATACCTAAGCAAATACTGAATGTCAGAAACAGAGCAACAGTCTGTTCCATCCCAGTTATATCACAACAGTGTGAACACAGGGAAACTACATACCTTGTTGCCTCCTGCTGCAGTCGGGAAACACTGGGCACATAGAACATTACCCCAAAGAAAAGCAAAGGCTCATTGGCAAATTTGTCCAGCTGCTTCTTCAGAGGCTTTTCCAGTTCAACCCAGCGGGCTTGCTGGCTCTTGCTGAGGAACGAAAGGCCGAAGTAGTGTGTCTAGATATAGAAACAAAATAGTGTCAGTTTACCTTTTTCAGCTAGATCACACATAATCAATGACACAAATGCAAATAAGAACAGATGGCACTGAGCAAGTTTTTCTCTATGCAAAATCAGATTAAGTATTTTTGTGTTGACCTTCTTCATTTTTAGGACAATCTTTAAGACAATAAATAAGCAATACTGCAATATAATACTCTTCATGGAGTACTACCTGCCCCTTACCATCTCTCCCAAATACATATTAAAGAGCTCTAGCTGACATTATGGCACAGATGACATAGATGATTTACAGGAAGCGTCTGAGTCTGTTTTCTTTTACACCTGTGTCTTGTGAACAGACAACAAACACTAAGTCTGGTTCAAAGCACAAAGGCTTCTTGAGACTTTGCATCATGGCCAATGCAGACAAAAGACAAGGACTCTTCCACTATAAAATAGAATACAAATCCACATGCATATGCCAAAATATATCTACTGATATAAGAACTGTTTACCCAACAAAGAAAATGTTTACTTTTTTTTTAATGCACTCACAAGGTTTTATGATGGACAAGTATTAAAATGTGCATCATACACACACAAGTTGTTTGCTCTACACTATTACAGAAATGATAGGTTAAAAACCTCAGCTATTTCCTATCCTGTGTAAATTTCAGTGGCTGTGGTACCTCCTGCATAAGCCACATGGGACTGTTCCTGTGGGGAAGCAATTAACAAGGAACAGTGTTCAGAACTAGTGTTTCGAACCTCTAAACTGTTATTAAGCAGCTGAAGCAATAGCAAATCCATCATGAAGGAGTCTACTGAAAAGCCTTTAAACCACTGTATGAAACACCTGATCTACCACTGCGGGCAAACACATGCTATAATAACAGTATGTACCACAATTAACAGATCAAAAGAAAAGGTGGAAAAAAGGTGTTCGTGTTTAGCAAAGGAACTAATCCAATAGTTTCCTTGAAATCTGACTGTAGCTCTAATGTGAACTTTGTATCAACATATTTGTCTTCAGTATTTCAGCTGACAGCACGTGGAGATTTCCAGCAGTCTTCAATATAAAATACCACTCTGTACTAACACTGGAATGAATGAAACAGAAACTGTGAGAACTTTTGTGGACACCAAGTAGACCTAGGATCCGAAAGTGAGTTCATTACTATTTCTGCACATTGCTCCCATTTTATTTCAATAAACTTTCTTGGGGTTTAATCCAATTAACTCCCTATTCAATGAAAGCTTTCCAGTATTTCCATAGATTAGATTAATCCTAAACAAATAAAAAATGTATTTTGTTGTTATAGGTTAACTTATCAGGACAACAATCACTCAACAGGCAGACACAATCCTTTGTACATAGTACCACATTTTAAATAAAGATGCTTGAGACAAAGAATAAGAAAAAACACTGTTTGCTGTTTTATTAAAAATTATTACAAATGAAAGCTTTAAGTACCATCCCTGGAGATATTTAAAAGATGTGTAGATTAAGTGCTCGGAGATACGATTTAGTAGTGGACTCAATGATCTCAAAGGTCTTTTCCAACCAAGCAATTCTATGATATTAAAAAAGTCTGGCCTATAAATAAAACCATCAAGATTTCACCAACCAGATTTCCCAGATGTTCATGCTTGTAATTATGAAATCCTCAAAAGAAGAAGACAAAATACATCCGTTACACTTTGCAAAAGCCACCATCAATAAGCTGTTTCCTTTTGGTAAGGATACTTCTCTGGAAACAATTGCACGTACCATGACTTAGCATACAACACAAGAGCAACTAGTGCAATGTCAAAAAAATAAAATGAGTAGAAACAAGCCAGCAGGGGCAACATCACTCCAACCATTTTATAGTTAAGGTCTTGCAAAGACTCTGAATTGGAGTACAGGTGTATTTACTTTAGGGTCTCACTACATTTATGTTTTCAGCTTTGGAGAATTCCCAGACTAGCATTTAGCTAAGGTGATAACTCATTCAGCTTGATTCCTCAATTAAGCCTGACAAACCTGCAGTACAGCTGGAATGCTGCTCAGTCCTTTTGCTTTAACCATAGTTTGGTACAGTGAAGCAAGCTAGTGCTTCTTGTTTAAGAGAATCAATGCAATATTTCCTTTTACAACTTAAAGGCATCTTCAATAAATCAGTCAGTCCAGGGCACAAATAAATCAAGAAGTCAGCACCTCCCACAGAATTAACTTAAAACTAACCAATTCACTGGTGCATGTCTACTTTCTGTAGTCATCACTGGATAAAAAGTTATTTCTGACAAGCTCACCATGAGAGCAATTAGATTAAAATGAAGGTAGGAGAAACAGTGGACACAAAGGAAAGGAATTCATGTGAGGGCAGAAAAAAAGCACAACAATTTTACCACCTCAGAAGGGAAATCCTTTAATGCTCATGCTCAACAAGAAAGAGTGCAGAGTTGTGAAAACAGATCTTCCATATTACTTTAAAAAGCAAACATTCATAACAACTAGGAGTAAAATTTGCAGTGTCAAGTATTTGTAAAACATCTAGCAACTAAGATGATTCGGAGTTTGACGTCTAAAAGAGTTATTCAAGGGATTAAGAGTATCACAATTAAATAGCTCATATCAGCACTGTCCCTCGCCTTTGAGTGGGAGCAGTATGACAACAAAAATTTAGAATTGCTGCACTGGGATGGCTCTTCAATTACCAAATCCAGAATTCTGAATCACTTCTAAGGAATAAGAAGTGAAGAGAATACAGTGTTTAAGCTTCTAGACTACAGCAGATACACTGGATCAAGCATGGCAGTATGCATTTCACACAACTGAAAGGTGACTCTTTTCCTGGAAAGCATCCTGGAGCTGATCAAGCAATTGCAGATGAAGCACAGGGACTGCAGAACAGAGCTGAAGTCACAAATGCATGCATGTTGGGCAGATAACCAACTCAGATATCAGAACACCAGTTCCCCGTTGCCATGAACTTCACTTCTTGAAAACGTTAGAATTTTTTTAAACAGACCACAGAGGGGAAGGACTTCTGTAGCCACTATTGTGAATGCTTGAAGAGACTCCCTCCCCTTGCAACATAAGTAATTCCTAAAAAGGAATGGAGGAACACATGACTGGAAATGGCTGGACCATGACATGACTGTCCAGAAGGCTTTACAGAATCTGAATCCTGCACTGCCATGCACTCAAGTCCACAAAACATTTTTACAGTACAGGCATCCCACAAATTAGATGGGGGAATATAAAAAGGAATTTTCTTTTCTATAAGTACCTGATCGAAAGCTAGGTTGATTCCAATAGCTGGTCTGTTTGTCCATCTGTACAAAGCAAACCACTGACTTTTCTCCAGTTTTTGTGGAATAAATACCTCTACCTACCCCTGGTAGGCTCTGAAGTAACATGGGCTGGTCTAGTAGATACATCAGCAAAGTGGCAAAGAAAGTGAATGATGCTTTCACTTCTAAAAAATAATCCTTCTTCTGATCACAGTTGACACACTGGTGATATTTATGGAAGGAAAGCTTTCCATAATGCTAAACGTCTGCAATATGGATGTGTGGATGTGTGCATACAAAGAGATTCAGTTGCTAGTACTTTTGTCTGCCTAATGTGCAAATACACAAAGAGCTCTGTTAGAAATGAGTTTACATTAATCTTTTCTCAAGGTCTAAAAATTTGTCTTACCTACCACACGACTTCATACATGGTACAAGGAAACTGGCTTACACTCCTCCAGGAACTTCAGTCCTCTGCTAAAGTATGGAACAAGCAATAGAGTTCCTGCATGCCCCAACAACACTACATGAAAAAGCAATCTTCGGACTATGACGCATCACAGGAGAAGACTGGATGTGATGCACAAAACCTTCACTGAGAAATCTTAAAAAAGACATTAAAGCTGACAGTCCAGGAAGGAATATATTCATTTTGGACTTATACTTAGCTCCACTTCCAAGTTCAGAACTACCCCTGCCTTTATGTTAGGCAAGGTTTGTAACAACAGGAGATGACAGACACTCACTAAACCAGCAAGTCTCATACAAAAGGACCCAACAAGACAGCCTTGGTGTTTATAAAAGCATCTGGTTAAGCAGCCAACTAAAGATTTATTTACCCTTGTGAAAGAGGCAGAGTTCCACCTCTGCTAGGCAAAAAGTATTAAACCCTGCCATCCTGGAGGTGCTCACACAGAGGGGAAGTCTCCATTTACAGCAACCAATTGTTCCTGGAAGGTCTCTTGTCCAAGCACTGCTTGAAACCCATCCCAGATTTGCTGGCAAGGCGAGTCAAAACCAGCCAAACTTTGAGGCAACCTGGCTGCCCAACACAGGTTTTCAGTTATGCTCTATGAGGAGGAGACACCTAGGGCACAAAGAAAAGGTCAGAATGGCAGCAAAAGGTCACCCCTGCACAGCAGCCAGCGGCCGCCTGCAATGCTTGGCCCACCATCCTCCTGCTTTGGTTTGGCTTTAGCAGCACCATAGTGCTGCAAGTACCATTGTGAAATTCAGCTCAAAAGAATAATTTTGGTTGGAAAGGACCTTCTTGCTGCTTCTCTCCCCTCTTACAATACATCAGAACATCGTATCTTTAAATTTTTATAGTTTTATAAAGCAAATTAAGAAGAACAAAAAGGAGAGAGAGACAAAGTCTTACAACAGACTTGTACAGATTACTCTGCTCTTTCAAGCAGGCTCACTTAGTCTCACTTGAAGGGAAAAATGCCATTATGCTGGGGGAAAAAAAGTCCTATTTATAATCTCCACACATACGTACAAGACTGTAAAATTATGTCTCTGGTCTTGTCTTTCCTCTCTTTCCCTTTCTCCGCTCTTCTTGTCTTTACTTGTCAAGTAATGGCATAAGAGCTAATTTTATTGGAATAAGTAACTGTTCAACTAGAAGACCTGACACTTTGTCAAGAGCTTTGCTGAAAAGGATAAACCCAGATTTTACAGTAGTTACATGGCTACGCTTTCTACTGACCTATTCCTGAACCCTGACTCAATCAGGGAGGGAGTTGCATTCCCCAGAGATCAAACAGAAATATCCATAATCCATTAGATACTGTTTTTCAGTCATGTGTGGTATAATGATTGACACTACTTCAGAACAATATATACTGTAATCTCAAACAGTTTTGCTTTTTAGTGAAGGAGAGACAGTTGGACAGCTTTTTGTTTATTTCTAAGAAATCAGCTTCAGTGAAACATGAATGTATTCCTGACACAAATGCAAAAGGTGGGGTACACCTGGGATTTATTTAAACGTAAGATCAAACTAAAGTATCAAACAAAAATTGATCTTTACTTTTAAAAGGACACACATTCTTACCTGAGACTGCATGGAGAAGATAAACACTGGTTTAGTACTGTTTGTGAGCATAGGATTTAATGAAGCTTAGATTTTCCCTTACTTGTACATCACAGTTTGCTGATCAGAATTTCTACACAAAGGCATATTCCAGCTCAACTTTTTGCTGCATTTGGGGAATTTAAAAAGTCTCTCTCAAGTGGACACTTGGAAGGATTTTCTCCTCTGTACACTTAATGGCCTTTTCTCCTCTACTCAGCTATCCAGTCTCACACATCTCGTAGAAATTTGAGCTTTGTCAAAGTATTTTTAACCCTGTAGAATCTGATTGGCCAGCAAGTTAAAAAATGAGGGTAAGCCTAGAGAGGGAAGCAGACAGTCACCAAATGACTGCAACAGCCTAGTTTCCCTATATGCCATGGCAGAAATACTAGAGGGGCAGCAGAATAATTCTGAGAGAAAGCTAGCTCTGATTATTCATCATTAAAGGAGTAGAAGACAATATGGAGAGATACTCTTAGAGCTGAAAGAGGCCAGTAATTCTCTGCTGAAAATTTAAAGCAGCAATGGATGCTACCAGAACCAAAAAAAAAAAAAAAAAAAAGAGAGAGATTAAAAAAAAACCACACAACAACTACTGTAAAAAACGCTGTACTGTTGAAATCTGAACTTTAGAAAATTGGTTCAACATTGCCAAAAAATTGTTTAGAAAAAGAAGTGGGGAAGAGTGATGAAAGAAGGGCAAAGTGTTCCAACAACATCAAAGCATTCTCTTCTATGTTGTTAAAATATTTTTATCTTGAAACAAACTTTTTGTGCTGACATATTTCTTTTTTTGCATGATACAAATAATTTAAAAATTAAAAAAGCTAAAGCAATATAAATTGAACACTGACCAAAAAAACTTTCCTTGTTATTCCACAGTCCAATCTCTTTTCTCTGGAAAATTTTGAAACTTCAGGCTGTGTTCCAAAGTGGAACAAAACACGTTCTGAAATCGCAAAATGCCTTGTGGAAAAGAATGCTAACCCACTGATGGTGCTATTGTTTGCAAATGCAGGTGGAGGTCCAGAGAGAATCATTAAGCCCCAGACTTCTGCTGCAACAACTAGATAAGCCCATAAGGAATAGGAGGAGAATAATTTCATTCATTTTACTTCTTTCTGCACTGGAAGAAAAGAGAAGGATCTAACCTCTCCATAAGGACACCCTTAATCATCATCAACAGAAAGGGAGAGAAAGAAAAAGCAAAAAGTAATTTTTATGAAAATTTCATCTTTAGAAGGGGAGAAGGAAGATGATTCTACTAAAAACTGCAGTAAAAAAGTACGGAAAATCACTATGCAATATTCTGACTATCTGTCTTTTTTGCGCACACACACACACAGAGAGATTTCTCTCCCACTCTTTATGATTATTGATGTACAAAACCACAGATTTAGTTTAGTTTTCATCTGTACTAGTTATTTCCTTGCAGCTGCCACCATTACAAAGGGCCTTAGATTAACAAATGTAAGGAACCATAAGACTATTACATTTCCCAGCTGTGCTTACAGAAAGCATCAGACAGGACAGTCAAATGATAACTATTCCCTGGAAATCATTGTGTTTTCAACTTGATTTGCAAAATCCTAAAAGTATGCAGGGTATACGTAAGGGACCCACATAAGGTAAGTAAGGAAACACAGTTCATTTGTACCACGCACCTTAGAGAGGCATTTCTAAAAAGTTCTCAACATTTAAAATAAACAATGAACTCTACAGCAAGAAGCAGAAAATAAAGGATTTCAGTCTTTAATGAAGTAAGACTGGGTTTCTTTGGCCTTTTCATAAGCACTCAGAATGTAAAAGAAGCGTTTCAGAGTTTCAGGTGTGAAATACCTCAGTTAAACAAAAGGAATAAAAAACTCAACATCCTCAAGTTATTACTAGTTGCTCCAGCTACTAACACAATTGTTACATTTTTCAGTATGTTAGTAACAAGACTATATTTATATGAAGGTGGATATTTAAAAGCCAGTGGTCTCCTCCTCATTGGCATAATTCAGCCAGCAGTGTCGGTGAAACCAGGGTTTACATTCATCTAGAAGTTACTGTAACTTGGCCCTTGACATCATATTTTAGAAAGTAACACCCGTCAAGTTCTAAAAAAAAAAAAAAGAAGAAATGCCACCTCAGTATCACAAAGAGCTATCAAAGCTATGACAAATGAGCAACAGCACAAACCCCCCTGAGTGCTATTCTACCTTCAGTTTTCATGCAACCATGTTTGTCCAGGCTCCAGCTGCTGATCGTATTTGGCCAGCTCTGAGAATAACATGATTCAAACAAACAGAGTGCCTGAGCTAAAAATGTGTCGAATTATACAGTGACAGATGGTCTTTTGGGTTACTCTTACCTCACGTAATTCCAGCCTCTGAGCAACAGCTTCCAAGCACTCCTGCCCCGTGCTCTCCACGGAGAGGGTGCATTCAATCACATTGCTGTCCAGCAGACGGATCCTTGTCACAAAGCAATTCTTGCTCAAGACATTGTAACGTCTGGTCCGCCGCAGTTTCAGCCCAAAAGGCATGGTTGTTGGCCTGGAAGGTGGCCCCTTCCCTGTACTCTTCCACGGGTTATCAGCACACTTGTTGACTCGCCTTGAAGGCTTCTTCAGTTGGCACTACTCTCCTCCAGAAATGGAGGTAGCTGTCCATTCCCAGTGTGTGCTTCAAGAGATTCCTGCAAAATACATATAATAAGTAGTAAGCAGGAAATAAGATATTATTAAAGATCAGTGGAAAAGAAAAAACTTAAAGGAAGAGAGTCATATTTAATATAATAAGTATCTCCACATACAGGATTGCCAGGCACTTATTACATCTCCGAAAAGAACATGTCATACAACAAATCTTTTAAAATTCCATTTTGGCACTGAATTTAAAGCATGGATTTCACTGCAAAGCTGTTCTTTGAGAAGCTCAGTACAACCAGCAGCTCTACAGGGCACACAACCAGAGGTGCTAACTCTCCCACCATTACCCCCTCCACAGGGGTCTATAACATAATCTTCAAGTTAAGTTTTGGTGCCCTCAGGCCAGCTTTGAAAGCTAGCTTAAAAACCTAAGAAATAAAGGCATTTGAAAGAGGTGTGATTTTGAAAGAAGAAAGGCTGGCTGGAATCAGCAGGAAATGCAGGAGCTCAGCACCTCTGAAAAATCAAACCTAAGGTATGCATGTGAAAGGCAAAAAGCATCCCAGCTATTTCAGAGAAGGCTCCTCAGAGGCAATCCCTGACATTTTGCTCACTTCCAGCTCCGAAGCAAATCTACATTTGACTCTGTCAGGTAGAATGATTAATTGCAGGAGCCACCATCGGAGACCAGGATAAAAATGAGTGGGAAGGAAGAGAACAAATATTCTGGATGTTGTTTCTAATTACTATTCCTGAAATTTATCAAGGACACCTGCAAAAAACACAAAGTAGGCAGAAGAGCTAGAGGTACGTAAACAATGACATTTAAGAAGCTATGATCCTCATCTGTGAGATCCAGATTTAGTTAGGAAGATCCAGATTAGTTAGAAGATGCAGATTTAGTTAGGACAAGGTTCGAGATAAATCGAAACAAAGCATTTGCACTGGCACAAGCAGCTTTAAAATGCCACTTTACACATAGAGAAAGGGATGAAATAAAAACCAAATTACTTGCTACCAAGCCTTCCTGGTTTTGTTTGAATATTCTGGAGAAAGATATAGAAGGACACTAACACTGGTATTTAATAGTCCATTTCCCTAAGGAGTAACACTGCAAGCAAAACTCAGCCCACATTTCCTTGCTTCAGATTCAACAGAAAGTATTGCCAGCAAAGGATGCATCATTTAGCTGTATGTGACATTTCAAACATTGCTCACATATATCAACTGGCATAGAACTGCATGATTCAGTTATTTGCACTTTTTACTGAATATAGTTGCTATGCAGATTATTAGAAGCGAACTGATTGACTACAGTGATTATCATTATGCTAGAAATGCAACTATCAAATATTTGGTAAAGTGTATTTTTCAAAGCCACTATATCTTGGCATTTATTAGGGGGTTAAAGCAACATAAAACAAAGAAACCCCACACAAACAGAAAACCACAAGCAACCTCTCACTGGTTATGTATGCAACTACTCTGATAGTCTATGAGCTTTACCAGAGGTTCATGTGCTGTTTGACTGAAGTGCAAACAAACCTTTCAAATTAGCTGCTGCAGTTTCCCATTTATAGTCTCCCATTTATAATGTTCATGGGTACAGATATAATTTTCACATCACTGCTCAAGAGATCTTTTATACCTTGCATCACTGTAACATCAGAAGCCATCAAAGACACCAATACATCCTCACAACAACCTGATGAGGCAGGGTTGTGTCACCCATGACTCACAGAAGAAGAATTGTAACAGCATTAACCAGCTTGTTGTCACTCAGGATAATGGCTGACCTATGTACTAAAACACAGAGGCCAGAGTAGTGCTTTAACGCCAAGTCAACTGCATGGCAATTACCTTGCCTACCAACCTATCCAAAACTACAACATGAACTAGAAAAGTAGGAAGCATGTATGGAAATTTCAAAGAAGGAAGGGTGTGGAGGACTACATCTTACCAAGAAGAGCATTTTTATTCAGTCTCTGGCTTTGCAGATTGCTCTAAGTCACATACACAGAGACTTTTAGCTAGCCAACTCAATTTCAAAAAAACCAAAATACATAAATATCTTATCTTGCATTACTGTTAGTTGCACATGTTTCTGCACAGAACAAGAGCCATCCTCTCTACAGTAGATATACAGCTAACAGCTAATTGTGTAGCCTAAAGCTGAAAGCAATGTTAGTGAAAAAAAAAAAAGTGATTGGCCTTACTCATCAGGCATATTAAATGTCACAGCTATCACACGATAAGCCATCCCAGAAGACTTGTGTGCAAATATGCTACTCTGGAATAAATCTACCAATTCCTGAATAAAGTAAATGTTCACATGGATTGCAAATTAAGTTATATCATATGCTTCGGTAAACAAGGCCAATAATTCCTCCCTTTTTCAAGAAGGAGTAAAGTAAAAGGAGTTTTTCCTCAATTCTGCTGAGGGCAATCAGTGAGCACTATTTTCTAAAGACAAAGGCAAACAAACGGATTAATGGATGCACTTTTCTCTTTTATTTCACTTAAATATACTTGAATGCCTGATGACAACTCTTTCACACAAAATGTTGTGCTTTAATTAGTTTCCAAGTAAAGAAAGAATTGCGATGGTGAAGCTCAGACAGTTTAAACCAGCTCCAATTGGTCCAGCCTATAACAAGTATTAATTCTCTAACCAATGCACACGTTTAACTTTTCTGTTTACAAATCTTCTGGATGTTTGACCAACTTTCCACTTGGGTTTTCTGTTAAGTTGACACCCACAAAGCTTCTGGTAAGCTTTCTAAATAAGATCTCAAAAGGCACTGGTCACTTACAGGTTCCTAAAGTAAACAAGGTATTTAGCTTCTTAATATTTGTTTAATCTTAAAAGCATCAGAAGCATCCAGTTTTATTCACAGTTACTTAGTAAACAATTAAAAGAAGAAGACCTGAGATAAAGGGGTTTGGTCTTCCAAATGAAGGATTATTTCATTGCAGGACCTCCTTTCTAAGTTAAAAAAAAAAGTTGCCAAGGAGCAGCAACACCCCTACCAAGTTAGCCAAACTATGTAGGCATTCACAGCACTCCCTTCCTCAAACTCATACTTTCACTACAATTAAAGCAAAACAAACAGACAAAAAAAATTAAACTAAAGCAAGCCTATAAAAAACTAATCAGATCACCATGAACTCATTCTGCTTTTAAAAAAGGATTTATTTTGAGAATGAGGTCAGACAAAAAAACCTTGTAATTTTTTATTTAATAAATTAAGAAAATCAACTATGATCACCTTCAAAGCAGTTCCCTTCTGAGTTAACACACAGCCACACATGATGATGCCAACATTCAAGAAATTCCACAGATCATTCTCTGAAAGGCTTTTGAGGATCTCCATAATTTTTGCTTTCAGATCCTCAACTGATGAAAAATGAGTTCCTTTGAGCATCGACTTGATCTTTAGGATCTCTTCACTGTAGGCCACAGTTAATAACTGAAAAGTTTCCATTACAGATTTCTTCAATTCCACAAGAAATCCGATGTTAACTTGCTGTTAACTCTTGCACATCAACATTTTCTGACCAAGGGTAAGAAAACCTATATATCTGAACATGCGTCCACCCGTTCTGAGTGAAGTGATTGAGTTGAGCCCTGTCTCACTGTGAGAGGTTAGAACAGGTTTTATAATCACAGAATCACTAGGTTGGAAAAGACCCACTGGATCATCGAGTCCAACCATTCCTATCAATCACTAAACCATGCCCCTCAGCATCTCATCCACCCACCTTTTAAAAACCTTCAGGGAAGGTGATTCAACCACCTCCCTGGGCAACCTGTTCCAGTGCCCAATGACCCTTTCTGTGAAAAACTTTTACCTGATGTTCAGCCTGAACCTCCCCTGGTGGAGCTTGAGGCCATTCCCTCTTGTCCTGTCCCCTGTCACTTGGGAGAAGAAGCCAGCACCCTCCTCTCTACAACCTCCTTTCAGGTAGTTATAGAGGGCAATGAGGTCTCCCCTCAGCCTCCTCTTCTCAAGGCTAAACAACCCCAGCTCTCTCAGCCGCTCCTCATAAGACATAACCTTCTCCTTGTCTCTCCCCTCCCACTCCTGGTTCCCAAACTACAGGGTCAGTCTTGGGGAGTTTTGCATCAGCCCTCGTATTTCAGGTGTGAAAGAAACAGACGTGACAACTTTTAAAGTGACATCTATTTAAGGATTTATGTTCCTGGAGGGAAACTAGACTGAACTCTTCACGAACCTGGGTATTTTTCATTTTTTTTTTTACTCCACATATGATTACTTTGGATACTTTCTTCCAGAGGCCACCCAGAGAGACCCATATGGGGCAGCAGGACACAGGGCTGGAGACCACCAATCACAGAGCTGCAGCAAGGACTGACGGCCCTGGAATAACATCAAATGGAGGTCCCAGATCAGTGAGCAGAGGGTTGTGTGGAAACCCCAGGTGAGGTTCGTCAGGGCCATTAAGGCACAGAAGTATCTTGGTGGATTCTTGGTAATCTTTAATATTTTCTTGTTTCAGCAGACCAAGAAAAAACCTGAACAATAAACCAACTCCTTTGTTATCGTAGACATTGGCATCCTATTTCTATGTTATTTACTTGAAAAAGCCATATGGATAAAGTCAATGGCTATGGGGAACATAGGGAAGAGTGAAGATGGCAAAAGAGCATAAAGAATGAAAACAGATTCAACACAGAATAAAACTAAACCTTTAACTCACAATCTCATTCCAAACACAATAGAAGTTGTCTTGTTAGTTTTCAGTAGAAATCAGCTTAAAGCTGATCAATCGATGTCTTGGATCAAGACTTGCTTACTTATCTCACTTGATATTATACTAAACATGGAAGCCTTACCAGCATATTGCCTATGCAAAGGCAGCAGATGAGCGTAAGATCTCTCCCCAGTGGTATTTGGTTCCCTCACAACACTGCTGCATCAGCAAGGGGACAGAGGAGAAATCACTGAGCAAGAAGTCCTTCCATGAACAAAAGGCTTCAAGAGGCACCACTCCCCCATCATACACACAGAGGTAGCAAAACCCACATCTTGTATTACCAAGAATATCTTCCCAGCACAACACTGAAACACCTTGAAGCCACAGATGGCACAGCTATAGCGGTTTAGGGAGAAAAACACTTATCATGACCTGGAGCAGTAATGCTACCTATTATCAACCAACCTTCTTCACTGGCCAGTCCTGTCTGAAGAACTAGGTCAGATTCAGACTCTGATAAGTAACTCAGAACTGCTCCCAGCTTTTAGGAAAACTTGGTTAGTTTCTATATAGAAGTCTCCTGAAGGGTTTAAATTACTTGAAGCAGACAAAAATTTGTGCCTTTCCAAATCAGTATTTTTTTCTTTACAAGAAATTGCAGTGAAACCAGGTCAAACCGCTGGTATGCAAAAAGCAAATAAATTAATATTTTACACCTTTGCCAAACCTAAAACCAAAAGAAGCCAGAAATATGATAAATTTTTCCTTCATTCTCCCAAAGTCAGCTGGGGCTGGCCAGATTTTGTTGTTGGTAGCTTTAAAAGACAGACTAAAGCGAGTGAGTGAAGTGTAGTTGTTGCGTAAGAAAGAGACCTATGGCAGAAGCTGCTTTGTGTGGTGAAGGGCACTACTCCAGTCACAGGGAATTCTCCTGCTTCCTTAAATGCATTTAAAGTCTATGAGAAAAGAAAGGCTTGTAAATAATTAAGGCAAAGATAACTCTCGGGCCATTTCCAAGTATGTGACTTGCTCCTCTATTACAGACCTCATATATTTAACCATACTACATTCAAAGGAACTTAAAAAAAAATAGCATCTGATATGAAACGCACTTAAAACAGAATGTTTTCTCTCACTTCATTTGCTTTTGTACGTAATTTCTGAAACTCCAGGAAGAACGCAATTACTGTCAAACTACAGCCTGTACTTACCAACTGCTCGTGGCACCCCTCCAAGCATTCCTAGCACCACAGGAGGAGCAGCGCACCTAACAGAAGTATGTAACCCTGGGCTGGGCACAAGACCGCAGCATTTGATGTAAGCTGCAAGTGGTGTGCAAGCCTGCAGTTTTAGGGGAAGAATAAAAATAACAGTGTATGGCAGACGGAACGTCTAGGACAATCCATCTAGTTGAGTTATGTCTAGAGAAGGAAATCTCTCCCTGTGAAATGGCTTTCTTTCCCTTGATTGCTCTCGTGTGAGAGCTTCCTGTACCTAACAAAGTATTCCTTTACCAAACAAAGTGCATGTATCACACCTAGTTACGGGCAGAATTCCTATCAAACCTGATAAACCCTCAGCAGTCAAATTCATCTCTGGACAGATGAAAGCAGTTTTTAACCCTTACATATTATCAGCCTTCTGCTACAAAGCCACCATTTTCAACTACTTGTTTATGCAGTCCCTGGCAAGATATGGACCTCATCCCCAGGCATTTAAATCTTTAAGAATTCTTGAGGAGATTTAAGTATTACCATAATCCAAATAGTAACAAAACCGATAACATTCTCACCTCTACATTCTTGAAAGAGTAAAATTATATTTTCATTTCATTTTTAGCATTATTACAATATCCTGTACAGAACTTCCAAAGTCTCTAAGCATCTAGAGATCCTATACCAACGTGTATGACCAGATGCCAGGGACTCTATGACATTCAAAGCAGAAAACAACTGCTACTGTGACTATTGGATTACTGTGCATCATTAGACAACAATACAGACTGACAAAGATCAAAAATCATCTCAATTAGCACTTCTGCTTTCCCAATTCCTTCACAGATTTCCCTCCCCAGGAAAATTACCATTTTCCCTCAGATCCATCTTTGCTGTAACAGATTTTTCTGTATCTAAATCACTGTGTGTTTTTACTGTATTCCACTTGGGTCAGATTCTGCTTTCAGAGGTGTTAAATAAAGACAGAAGAGTCACTCCAATTTGGACCAGTTGAATTTCTACCCTTTCTTTATTCCCTTTGGTTCCAAAACCTGCAAGAGTATGCACTCGCTGACTTTGAAGTCCATAAATGTTAGTACATGTACCTTTTATTACGCCCTCCTCCCCTGCTAAAGCACCACTCTCTTTTATGTAAAAACACCTTTCTTGTGCATTCATAGAATAATTCTGTAGAGTTTTGTGGATATAAATCTATCATGCAGACGCTTAATTACGCTTCTGCATCAAGATGTACAAGTATCAAGTATTTTTGTAGACTTTGACTCTAAGTCAGTGTCTGAAAAGGTCTCTATCAAAGAAACAATGTGAACTTCCCAAACTGCAGCTTAGCACCTTATCCACTACTGCCTTACTCATAGCACCAGAACACTTTCAACAATCCAATAGGTTTTTATAATGCAGCTACTGACGAAGGACTCATTTTGTTAGTGTAGATATTTAAGTTAGGAGTATTGTCGGCATAAAGTAACATATCTGACACTTGAGTTACCATTGCAATCAGTTTTAATCCAATAAGATATAAACAACGAAGCTGGAATTTTTTACTGCTCACCTGTACATCTTGTAGAACTCTTTGCTGTAAAGTTAACAAAACAAAATGACAGTAGTTTTCCTTCTTGTGCAGAGTATGCTCCCTGTCTGCCCATGCCAGGTGTCAGCAGCAACTCCACCTCTCTGCTATGGCAAGGTTACAATACTGCAGTTAACCATTTACATTCCGCTCACACCTTGGCTATTACAAGACCTCAAATTAGACACAGCCAAGAGGGATCTGTGCCTGGATGGCACCTGTCCAGGGATGCAATTTCATACATCAGACAGTCTCACCCAAGTGCTCACTACTGCCAGGAATGGGTGGGAGGTCCTGCTCTTCTTTTTTTTGTTTGTTTGTTTCTTTTTCTCCCTTCCCACCCCCACCTCCTTAATTCTAGAGTATATCACGACATCTTGTTTCATGTCAACTCTGGAAAGATGCTGGGACCTCCTCCTGGTTGAGCTACTTCACCCTCCTTAACTTAGCAATACAATAGGATCCTTTTCAACTTGGTTAGTGAATTTAAATAGCTGATGCTGGACCTCAGCTCACCTGAAGAGAAACACAGTCTCAGAGAAGGAAGAATAAGAGTAATTCTGTCTTAATTGATGGAAGTCAGTGAGGTCAGCTGAGCAGTTTGTGAAATCCCAGCCTAAGGAAGGTCTGTGGTCTCAGCAGGTAAGAGACCTCCATGAGACACATTCCCCTCTTCCTGTGTGGTAAAACTACATCAAAATAAAAAATTGCTTTCTCTGAAATAGCCAGCTGGTTCAAAATGCACTACAATTTTTTTTTTTCCAAAGGGAAGCAATTTATTCTGTAATTGAATGTCCATAAGAGGAGTTGACATTGTAAAATCTGTATGGGTTATGTTTTCTACATGGACAAACGGTTTAGAAGAAGAAAAGTGAGGCCAGCATTTGAGTATTTTGGCACATCCTTCTTTTAGATCTGGTATCACACCTGTTCTCTAAGTACCACCCTTTAGAAAAGGCAACAAAGGCACAAGGCCTTGCATCCTACATCTTTACTAAACAATTCCTAAAAAAATCAAAGATCAGAAAAATCTGTTATCACACGGGTCAACTATTTAAAATTAATTCTATTCAAGGACCTTAGAACCTCTCAGAGGATTTGTCAGGATTCTTCACTATTTGTCCCTATTTTACCCCACTGGCTACAATCAGAAGTAACATAGTATTGTTGCCATTTACTTTTCCCTTCAGTTAATCAACCTTGTGAAAGGTTTTCAACTCCTTCAGGCTCGTTGAGGCTATCGTGACTATAAAGGATTACATTTCCTTCTAAATGTGATTGATAGGCATGCAAAACCATTATAAGAACAGTGAAGAATATGCTTAGTAAAAACCACAAAAAAATCCTTATAGCGCATTTTTGTTAATCTCTCATGTTACAAAGATGTAAGTAAAACTGCAAATAAGAGTTCTAAGCGTAGGATACATAAAAAGCAGAAGTAATGACTCTAATAGAGGCAAGTAATTGAATTGGATATGGAGTACATTATACACCCCAATACGTTCATGCTAGTTAAACATATAGTAGCACAAACTGATGCCAGTTGTTCTATAATTTCAAATGATAGAATAAAAAGTTTGTTAAAGACAAAAGTTCAAACCTCACCTATCCTGGTTTAGTGAAAAATTATCTGTTCTCAAGAGCTGGCTGCAGTTTCATTTCTGTACTGCGATTTTTGCAATGGGATGGTGACAAGAGATCACTCAGAGATGAAGAAGCAAACAGACACAGTGCGTGCAAGATATGCTTGCAGGTTGTTGCATGGATACCACTATTCCAGTGTCAGATGAAGACTGGAAGCTGCTTACCTGTGTTCATTGCAATGCTGCCCTCAGCTGAGACCCTGCTGGGAAGCTGCCTCATCCCAGCAAAACACAGTCCTATATACTTAATAAAGGTGTGTTATTTCAGCTCCTTCCTTTCTTCTGCTTTATATATGGCTTATACAACTTAGTTGCTACAATTTCTGCTCCAATAGTGGTCATGCCTGTGTATCTCCCATTCTCCTTCACTTCCTTTATTTTTTATATATATATATATATGGAAGATTATAAATTCTTTCAAGTGAGCAGAAACTAGGAAACCTTGAGTTATAAAGTTATAACTACAGACTTCCAAAATGCATCTTGCTACCGCTAATTCTAAAGACTGCAAAAGGCACCTATTTAACATAAGGAGGTTCCAAGACATTGGGATTCCTTGGCCTACCAGGAAAGAAAATGTTTTCTTAAACGAATAGGTCTTATCAAACCCGAAGAATCACATGTACAATGGGTAGAGAAGGGAAAGATCAGCAAGAAGCACTCAACTTGCAACAAATCAATTGGGAACAGTGTGGTGGCCCCTCCAAACCGCAAATTTGCTCTCTCCTTACGATACTGAGATCCAGCACTGCCCCTACTGATGTCAGTAATCAGACCCTGGCACCAAGTGAAGCAAAATCCATATCTGCAGCCTTACAGTAAGAATAAAACTTTGCCCAGTTTCTTGAAGTTCAAAGCAATGGCTTACTTCCCAGAAGACACTCAATTTCTCCCATTCAGGTATTAAGACAATGAATCAGGACAATACAACAGAGCAAGTGTGGCTGCAGATAAGCAATGACAGCCAAGTATGATGAGGTGGAGGAGAAACGGAGGAGAGAGGGAAAAAAAAAAATAAAAAGCACACATACTATACATCCTAAACCACAACAGGGTACATTTAGTTACATAAGCAGATACTTCATACAAGATCGTAACATGAACTTTTGAACCTGCATGGAAAAAAAGCCTCTCCACTACTCAATGCATTACAACATTGATGCTACAAAATGCTGGAAAAATCCTTCAAGTTATACCAAAGGAGGATTATATTGTGGGCATGGACATGAAGAAAGTAAATCTGTTATCATTACTGAATATAGGCCTTGATGTAAATCACACAGCCACAGCCACTGAATAACTGCATTTGTTTCGACAGAAAAACACCTCATCTGAAATACAGAATAGCTGCCGGAAATGAGCTAATGGTACTTTTCTTTCTGTATTAAAGGATTATTTTCCAGTGCCCACTGTGTGGGCTTAAACACTGGCTTGCAACAGTCAAAATACTTAGAAGTAAGATTTATGACTAAAGCGGGGGGGCAGCGGGGGTAGGGGAGACCTTCTTTGAAGCAACTCACTTCTTTGTCCAGTGCCTCAGAATTACAAGGCTACAAAAGACCCCTCTCTGTGAGCAGCCCTCTGCATTCTTCCTTTATCTATGTGGCAGATCATACTGATAAAAAAAAATTTGAAAACAATTACCTGGTCACCAGGAACTGATATATTATTAGCAACAGATATCATGGGGTTTTTTTCTAATAATTTTTAACAGGGAATCTCTTATGCCTCAAAGCCATCAATATCTTCAGCACTAGTACGTTTTTCAGAAGTGTCCAAGGAAGCTTGGGAGAAAACTTACAAATTTACTTCCACAGCATTCGAGATGGTGCGGCTAATTGCTTTGATAGAGGAATTGTGCAAACTGTAATCCCATACTGTTTCATTGTATAAAAGTGTAATTTTTCTCTTTTAGTCACGAAAGTACCCCAACAGATAAGCTTAGGTTGACAGCTTATTTCCTCTAATATTATTTTTAATTAATTCTACTCAAGAGAACAACTTTTTGCTGAAGGCTAGTAAAACTCTGCTAGTTTTGGAGTGACAAATACAAGCTGTGGCTTTATACACAAAACCACTGTACTAAACCACAGTTTTAAAAACTGCCGCATGCCATTCTTTGCTCAGCTTTCATAATAGTGCTTCAATAAATGCTTCACTGACTTACCCCATAAATCTGGACAAAATATTCACCCTTTACATATTATGTTAGCTTTATTTGGAATCATACTTAAGGTTATCAGCTTTTAATGAGATTAAAGCCTAATTCTTATTAACTGACCCCACAGAGAAGGTAGTTGCTCTGTAACATGTCAGAGAGGGAAAAAGTCCTTTCCTAAAACTTTTACTCAGTCATGAGCTGGAAAGAAATTCTTTTTTTTTTTTAAATAAAACTTTTTCATTCCTTCCACAGATTAATATACTGTAAGGTTAACATTCTAGCATACAACTGAAGCAACAAAGGCCAAAAATGACTTGTAAGCTTGTGACTCTCCCTAGCTCACAAAACAAACTTTGTATACTAAAATAATAAGAGGTAAACTAACATTTAATGTTAACATTTTCTTATTTTGCTGGTCTTTACAAGCAATTTGGATTTAAAACAGAGTAGTTAGTATGATTTTTAGTTCTCATACAAAAAACAGTGAGGTTACTCCAAATTTAAACACAACTTGCACAAATCAAAACATCTTCTATATGACCTCAGGTAAGCATCTTTGTTGTAGGTGCATATCAAAGTGGCACAACAAGGTGTTTGATCCATTGTGGTGGTCATTGAAATGCTACTGAATGCGAGCAAAGAAAAACATTAACTACAGATTATGTAGGATTTTCTTATTCATAGGTAGAAAACCTAAACATCAGAACAGAAGAAAATGGAGTAAAATAAAAAGTGGTTTAAAAAATCACTCCATTTGTATCACTTTCTCTTGTTTGGTGTCACATAATTAGACTTGCAGGGATGACGTTTCTCGAACATTTACACTCAACATTAACTTGAACACAGGGAGAAGCAAAAGAAGAAACAAGGAAAGAAAATAAAGTGAATGGAGAAAGCCCATGTGGTACAGCCCTTCCACATTCTGTCTCTGGTTAGCAAGTTGGAAGCATCTCATTTCTTTAACATGAAGCCTGATATTCACATTCTTCTGCAGCTTAATGTGGACATGGACAACAGATCATACTCATATCTTAAAGGAGCTAAGCAACTTAGCACAGCAAGCCTACAAGCTACAAGATGGATAGCAAGAAACCCTATGTTTATGTCCACTGTGAAAAAAAAGGAAATTAAATTTTGTGATTCCCAGTTCTTCTGCAGAAGTAGCCAATACCATATAGATGTACTGGTTGGATTAAATAAAAGAATGTAAAATCTGTCCTAAGTTGTGAAGACACTGATGCCTATTGAAGTACTGTTAAGAATAGCCACCACTCCTGTGAAATCAATTCACCTGTATCTGTGCAGCACAGGAGTAAGACTCGTCTCACATCACAGCCTTTCTCGAACCAGTGCTGAATGGCAACAAGTTGAACAGAAATCAAATTGCAGATGTGACACTGCTGTGCATTTTATTCAACAATTTACCACAAAGATAAGTCCTCGGTAATACAATTTCCTGTTATTGTGGAAAAGAAAATTGCCCTATGTGATGAAAAAATGCAGCAGACAAACCAATGCATGATGCTGTCTTACAGCAACATCTACCACATAGAAGGCAACAGTGTCAGTGGAAGGGAAAGAGAAGTGCTCCCTGCCAAGCAGTCAGTGCACTACAATTCCATCTCAGCTATTTATTACTACTAAAGTTCATCATTTCCATTTGCAGAGACAAGGCTCTGAGACAAACTGGGCAAGAATTAACTAGTTTGTCTCTTTTATAAAATGATTAGCTGTGGTTTTAAAAGAGTTACTAAGGACCAAGGGGTCATAGGTTAATCATTTACAGAACTGATGCCAGGGATGAAGTGACAGATAAAGCCATTAAAAAGACAATGCAGAGTAAGGAATGAGAAACTCCCACAATTTGTTGACAATCTCTGTCAACTGTGATTCAGCTCAGCGACACCACCAGCTCTGCTCTTCCCTCTCAATACTGATAGACCAAAATGACAATACAAAATTTGACTCAAGACCTCCAGTTCTCCACTTCTGTGTTCACACTGCAACTACTTGAGAAGAAAAAGAAGAAATCTAGCACACCATATGGCAGACACAAAGAAAAAATGGTTGTTGCCTTGCTTTGGTTTGGAAAGGTATTCAGATCAATTATGACAGAGTTCAAGTATTCCCTTTCACTTCAATAAAGGCTACATATGCAGTAAAAACTACTGTCCTGCATCTCAGCGTAAGGTGGGATAACCTGCTCTCGTGAGAGGGAGACTGGAAACAGTAGAGTTCAGCCTTGACTCTCTCAAAGGAAACAGGATAATTGGAAAGGAGTTTTAAGTGTCCTTGTGAAAGGAACACAGCTCAGATCTTCCCCAGCCGCTCACCCTGCCACTGCAGAACACAGGACACTCAGACCAGAAATATTTTCAGTGCCTAAATATAAACACAGGCATTCACGTAGCATAAATAGGAGAATCTTTCTGAAGGGCTATCTTCAAAACAACATCCATTTCTCAGTAAGACTAAAGTTCAAAGTCATATACTGGCATGTCAAATTCAGGATATCCTCAGAAGAATAATTTATTTATTGTTATTGTACCTGGCTATTTTTATAAAGTTTCTAGAAGCAAGAAACATGCTCAAATGACTACTCATGTACCATCGTGTTTCTCTTCAGTCATAAGCCAAGAATATTTGATGTAACACAGCTATAACCTTATAGGATTTCATAACACCAGTTTTCATTGGCAACAATTGGTTACACATCCCAAAACCAAGTTGCTACATTTTTTCAGTCTTTTTTCTAAACTCTGATATATAAACTTGTCAGAGTAAGATATAGCTGGTCCTTAATACTACAGTTTATGCCAAAAATAGTAAGAAACTATTTGAATCACAAAGCCTATAATGTAATCGGGAAAAAGAATACTGCAAAACAGCCAAGCATAAACATTATACTTATGTCAAGAAAGAAAAAGAAAAAAGTGGAGGTTGTAGCCGAAAAAAAGCTAATAAGTTAAAATAAAACAAAGTAAAAACCCAAACCAAACTGAACAAACAAGCCATCACACAGAGAAGACTGAGAGGGAATCACAAAAGGTCACAGAAAGACAATCTAAAAGGCAGTCCGAACCCTATATCTTGCTATGATCCTCCTACTCCATCAGGTATTCTGGTAGAGAAAACGAAGCATTGCTAATTTCCCACTGAAGTGTCACTAGGGAACATTAAATGTCATGCTATAAAAGGATTTGTTCCTCTTTCTAACCATGTTATCCCATCTGAACAACCACGTTCTGCAGGACACAACATTAGCAGTTCACAGCTATCAAAAGCAGTAACCCAGCTGTACCACAAACAACTGGCAGTGAATCAAACCCTTAAATGTAACAGGTAACTTCAGTTCTTACTGGAACAAGTATGCCAGCTTGGAAGTAGCATCCTGACAGCAGCTACTCATGACAGATGAATTTCAAAAGGTACCTCTAAACTCCCTCTTACTATCTCTAAACCCTCAAGCAAACCAAGCACTTTAACTGGCAGTAGGATGTGTACACTGGCAGATACAAGTCTTCTGACTGTGAAAAGACAGCACAAAATCTTCTATCACGTTTTCACAACTGAAATTAAAATAAATTAATTAACAGACCCACAAGACCAAGTTCATATTGCAGGATCCTTCTTCAGGTCACTGGGCTAAACAATTTTGCCTGCTAGTAAGACTCAAACAGCACCTTCTCCTTATCAAGAAGTAGGAATGTATTTAGCCTTACAGGCAAAAAAAACCCAAACCCAACTTTAAAAAAAATAAAAAAATAGAGTAAGTATTTAGTTTGCAGAGGGGAAAAAAAACATCGCTTTGGCATAAGGTGGAGACAGAGCAGTGAGGAAAATAATGGTTGGCAAAGATAAGCAAAGAACATACGGAAAATATTTCTTCAGTGCAGATAGGAAAGGGCAAAAATCTTTCCAGCTTTTGTCCAATTTGTACAAGTTTTCTAAGTGTTCTGAAGAAGTAAAACAGGGGGTGGTATGAATCCCATGAAACACAATTTAGAAGACCAGACCCTTCTGAACTCTTTTGCCTATTCAGGCTGCACTATTTTTTCACTGCAGCCAAATCTACCTTCTTTGGGTTTTTGTAGAGAGCTAGTGAAGAAGTAATTCTAACTCATCTTGCTTGTGTTCTAAACAAAAAAAAAACCTGGGACTTATGCCACTCATCAAATACAAAGCTAAAAACCACCTCAACTCTAATTTATCTCTTGGCTCCTTCAGTACAGAGGTCAAACATAACTACTCATTACCCATTTTCAAGAGTCAGGCTAATCCATTTATGTAAGTTATTATTCAGAAAGGAGAAGAGAGCAATTATAGCACTACATGAAAATAAGTTCACATTAGCATATTGCTATCAACTCCTGAAAGTTCACTTCTGTTCATCTAGTACCTCACAGAAGTGAGAATGATATATTTTTGTACAGATATGAAAAATATTACAGTAGTTTCAAAAAGTTATCAAGCTGAAGTAGCCCATTCTGGAATCAAGACTGACTGCTACCCTAGATACCAAATAGTCTCCTGACTTCTCAATTTCCTTTTCCTTATAACAGTCTTCATGCATCTTAAGGGGTTCTAGAAAACAAAATTAACTGCTTTTATAGCCAATAAAAATAATTATCTACTACATAATCTTCAATCACCACTACAGCTACTGGTGGAGTCTTAAGAAATTACAAATACAAGACAAGATTATCTGGGATCTTGAGAACCAAAGTGGATGTTCAGGCAAGAAGACCTACATTAAAGAACAGTCCACATAGTTGAGGAGGTTTGAATACTCTCTTTCAGCTGGAAAAGCAAGACAGGAAGATCACAAAAACTCTCCAGTAGTATTAAAATTATGTGCCTTAGCAGTATCCCACATGTAGTTATCTCCCCTTCATAGGGTAATACCCTGAATATTGCACAATGAAAACAGATGAAGAGTTTGGCTATAGACATTAATATAATCTTGCATTTATAAGTATTGTTTTCTTCCTATGGAGCAGAGAGTGAAGTATTCCACATAACATTTTATTCTCCTTTAAAAGAAGAATATAGCATGTAGACTCCTGCAGTGGAACACATTTTTCTTTTCCATACGCAATTTTAACTGCCAAGTTTAAACAGAGAAAAATATCATATGTATCCATGGATATCTAACTTTAGAAAGACAAACAGTTCTGCTGCTCCACCAGCAGCGAAAATGATGGTAAGAAACAAATAGTTATTACAAGTCACATGGGAAGGAACTATGACAGTACAACTTGTGCACAGAAGATAGCAAGGACTGAGCTGGGCACGTGTCCATGAGAGAAGCAAGGCTTCTATGGACTCTGCATCTGAAATGGACTGCCTACAGTCAAAGCCATCACATCTTATTGGCAGCTCAATAAACTATTTTTTCTAAAATGGGAAAGCTTTGAGAAAGATAACATCGTAGGAACCTCTGCAGCCATTTTCAAGCCCTATGCCATGTTAGTAAGCACTAAGATCAGCATTATTATGGCTCCACTAAAGGAACTGCAACATCTGCATTTTTCTGTAAGTCACTGCGGGTTTGGTATACAGAATTTGGCCAGAAGCCTTCAGAAACTTAGCTGGGAGATTTTCATACCTAGATTCTGAAGCAGAGAGCATCTAGAGATTTCTGATGAATGCAAACATATCTTCATTGCAACCGAACAGGAGTAAGACCCAGCATTTGAAATGTACTATGAACATCCCAGAAGGAATACAGACTAAAAAAACATTGTAAGAGACAGTAAATATTTGTTTCTTTTCTAAGTAAAATGAAAGTCACATTTCTCAAAAAAAAGACCTTGGATATAAATATAGATGGTCTGTAGCACTATAAGCAGCCATCAGATCTGCTTAAGCAAGTAAACTAGCCAGAAAACATAAGACACTACTAGTAAAGATTTTTCTGAATTTGAAAAGTAGCATTCTTTTCATTTTTTAAAAATTAGAACTGGCAACACAAAAGCTTCTGTGAGAATGCATTTTCTGTTGACACAAAACTACAGAAAACCTTTGGAGATGCACTGTTTCAAAATATTTTGGATGCCAAGTACAAATTCTTTCCCATTGTAACTGTAAAAACAAATCATCCATGCTTGAATTTTAAAGTTTATTTTCTACTTTAGTTTTAGGCAACATAATAAACATATTGAAACTTTTAAAGAAAAATATTTATGTTCACTATAAGACATGTTGTTTCTGTATAAAGAGGTCCCATCAAACAAAGGCAAGCATCTAAGAAGAGAAAATGGATAAAACTCATTGTTATGGGTTCTGGAGCAGGAGGCCAACTCGCCTTACAAATGGAGTGTCAGCGCTGGAAAACTGCAGCCAAAACTAAGATATGAAAAAGACCCTTAGGTCTGCCTTAAGCAGTAAAAAGGTAATAGTGCTCTGCCTAGTAAAAGACACTAGTCCCCAGTACAAGCAAAATTTATTCCTGTCTACAGAATAGGATTTCTCAGAATTGCAAACTGCCTAATTAGCAACTGAGTTAGCTAGTTTCAATTATGAACAAGCTATATAATTCAAATATACCTTAAGGTAGTATTGTGCAATTTATAAACCACTTTCATTCTTTAAATGTACTATTAACTAGATCCTTTAAAACAAGAATTGCTATCTCACCTTCAGAAGTGAAACCTGCCTTGCATTTCTAATCTCTTGTCCAGAATCAGCAGGCAAACGTTTACCAGCCTTCAAGGGATACTGAATCCTATTTCAGTATGGGGGCTGAAAGATATTTCAGTATGGGGGCTGGAAAACAAGTTTTACGAGGAGCAGCTGAGAGAGCTGGGGTTGTTTAGCCTTGAGAAGAGGAGGCTGAGAGGAGACCTCATTGCTCTCTACAACTACCTGAAAGGAGGTTGCGGAGAGGAGGGAGAAGGCCTCTTCTCCCAAGTGACAGGGGACAGGACAAGAGGGAATGGCCTCAAGCTCCACCAGGGGAGGTTCAGGCTCGACATCAGGAAAAAAAAATTCACAGAAAGCATCATTGGGCACTGGCACAGGCTGCCGAAGGAGGTGGTTGAGTCACCTTCCCTCGAGGTGTTTAAAAGACGGGTGGATGAGGTGCTGAGAGGCATGGTTTAGTGGTTGATAGGAATGGTTGGACTTGATGATCCAGTGGGCCCTTTCCAACCTAGTGATTCTATGGTTGTATGATTTTATTTAAACTTTCCAGGTCTTCTGGACTTAAAAATAATGTTTAGTTTGCCTCTGCAGCTCTTGCATATAGAAACTCCCCACAGGAATGTACCAATCACAAATACTTATGATAAGATTTCTTATTAGCCATCTTGGAATGATCATAAATGCTTGTTTTTATTTGTTGACAATATCATTAACAGAAAGCAAAAGCATCTTGTCCAGAATGACAGTGAAAGGAAAAATAATTGGATTATCATTATAACGAAAGTATGGCAAGGCTCATGACTTTTTAAGGATGAACACTGAAAATTTAATATCCAAACCGAAAAGTTGCTAGTGCTAAATCCCAAGAGATATATGCTCTGCCTTTATGCTTAGTAAAATATCGGTCAGAGATGCACCTGTTGTTCAATGTGATTTGCAGCTTCATTATATTGATTAGCAAAAACATTCAAGTACACAAAACTACAACAAATTTCATTTAAATAGATGGTCTGAGGACAAAGTACCACCCACACACACCAAAAAAAATAAAGTTCTGTCAAAAGTCCCACTGAAAAACAAAGTAACAAAGGACTTCTTAAAGGGCATATTTGAAATTCACTATGAACTCTAGAAATAGTCACTGAACTATTAAAATTATGAATTTAGCTTGTCAAATTACAACTGCACTGCACAATTTCAGTAAGTTATGATGGATCGTATGCATGGCACTAACACCCCCATCTCAAAGTCCTACCAAGACCTTATAAAATACAGACAGGGGATCTCGCTCCTCTAACTCTGTGTTCTTTGTTAGCGTCTGGCTCAATTGTCTGTTTCCTCATTTTTATCACATATGAAATACTGAGATATTTTGACTACTTATAGTTTTCAAAATGGTTTTGAATGAATGTAATCAAAAGAATCCAAATCAAATCACTCAAGGGAAAATAACAATAAATGTCACTCTCTTCCCTCTGTTAAAACCTTGGGTTTTAACCCAAATTTTATCTGCTAAACGTTTACCAGACAGATTTCCTCCCCCTGTTCCAGCCACTCAGGAACCGCAAAGTGGCTGAATCTTTCTCCCAGCAGCCAGACAAGAATTCCCTAATTTCTGACACATGCAGTGACACAGGTTGGAACGCCAGCCCAAAGATGCCCTGACAGTCAGGTAGCCCTTGTTTTCCATTGTCTAAGCTGAACAAACCTTGACACAAGTTCATCTTTTTAAACAGTACAACTTTAAATGAAACAAATGCTCCTAAAAATCCCCGTTAACTGGGTGCTGAAATGTTTTGATATGTTCATGAACACTAAAAAAGAATTCTGTTAATGAACCCATCCACAAAGTTCCAACCTAAGCCAACTAAAAATCTTAGAAATCCACCCCATCCATGCCCAGTCTGCCAATTTCATCTGCTCACAGAGCACCTCATCTAAAACTTGGTATAAGCTAGAGGACACATTTGGAATCACTGTGCAGCAGATTTTGTTGGGATAGGTGCTGTTCAGCCACCCAGACTCCATTTTCCTTCAACAGCAGCATGTCTGATGCCAATCAGTTTTGTAAAGTCATTTCCATGCATGTTTGTAACCGGATATTAGGAGCTTCAAAGGCAGTTCACATCCAATTGGCTGGAGTCTCCGCCTGCCACATCAGATTTTCTATGTACAATAGATTATTAAATACTAATGTCCAGTAATCCTCAAATGGTTTCATCCCTGAATTTACATTCATTCCTGGTATATAATAACTTAACCAGTTAAATATAGCTCATTTTGGTCTATAGCCTGTTGGGTGCAGTAATAATTGAGTATAATTAAAAGCTATCATGATACACAGACTTGGAAGTTGTAAGGTACTCTCTAATGCAACCCAATAGGGCTGAATGTAATCCAATATCTGGCTGTCCGAACATATCAATACAGACTTGGGCAGCATGGCTAACATTAGGGTGGTACATGTACTGTTCAGCTTTTTCCGATAGCCACAAAGACCATTTTGATAATGTCTTGTAGGGGTTCTACCTTTATTATGTCTGACTGATCAAAGTGTTCAGGCTTCACCTCCTTGCTAAAACCTTGTACTCAGCTAGGGACTGAAGCCTTATACTTATGACACAAGTATATGCTTCTTAAGGCATGGTCAAGGTCTGTGGCTTGCCCTACCCATAAATGACCATCAATATTGGAACAATTTATCTTGTTGGTACAATTCCATAACTTCAACTTCACCAGTTTCAGTTGAGTGGGGGTTTTCTCATCCATTGTTTCATTCAGTTTCTATGAGCTGTTAATGGTCCATACACAAGATAAATTGTTAGACTGTGGACCACATTCAGACCCATCTGTAGACTCAAAACACCACTCAGTCCTCAATGGAATATTATATTCAAGTGCAATAGGTGCACCCAAAAAAGTCTCATGTGGTAAGTTAACCAAGGTGCCCCAGTACACAGGGTTCTTTCAGGGAGATTGGTACGTATTACACTTTCATTGAGGTCTCAACTGTGGAGGTTTACCCTTGTTGCGGCGAATACAGTGTGTTGCATATAGCATTCCAAATATCATCAAGATTAAGCTTCTCAGGATAGATATAGTTTAGGGTAGTAACATTTTCCTTCCCATGTACATCAAATCCTGTACTGACAAGAAATTACTTTGCCATAGATCTAATAATGCTCCCTTTTGGTTCAGCAGAATTAACATAAAAGGTAGTGTCTCTTGAGGGGTTGTTGGCATCAGTAGACATATAGTACCTTGGGTCCAATTCATCATCCTTGCAAATCCTTGGAACAGTGTGAAAGCCAGGTTTTCCTGCATCATTGCTGAGGTTCTTTTGCTTCTTTCATAGAATCATAGAATCATAGAATAACCAGCTTGGAAGAGACCCACTGGATCATCAAGTCCAACCATTCCTATCAAACACTAAACCATGCCCCTTAGCACCTCATCCACCTGTGCCTTAAACACCTCCAGGGAAGGTGACTCAACCACCTCCTTCGGCAGCCTGTGCCAGTGCCCAATGACCCTTTCTGTGAAAAATTTTTTCCTAATGTCCATCCTAAACCTCCCCTGGTGGAGCTTGAGGCCATTTCCTCTTGTCCTGTCCCCTGTCACTTGGGAGAAGAGGCCAGCACCTTCCTCTCTACAACCTCCTTTCAGGCAGTTGTAAAGAGCAATTAGGTCTCTCCTTATCATTCTATCTATGGATTATATATACAATTGCTGCACCTAGCACGCATACACATATTAAACCTACGCACATCTACCTACAAATACATACACATTATAGTAGAACTACATATGTGTTTTAAAACTTCAGTCACCACTTTATAATCAGTAACATAAGCAAAATAACCACACAGAAACGTATCAGTAATCCTTTGTAAGTTTTCTCCCTGTCAACCTAGCAAGTATTTCTTAAAGTATTTTTGGATATACCAGGATGCCAGACCCATAAATACACCAATAGGCAAGGATTTATTAAAATTTTGAAGAGTCATCCCTCCATATTTTAATAAAGCCTGTTTTGAGACTTCCCCAGTCACCTCTGGGGTGCTCATCCAGTCTCTGCCTGCATTCCTGCACTTTTGCCCAATTTACCCCAATCTCAGCACATGCTTGGATTGCTTCTATTAAATTTCCTATGACTTGTTTTTATGCTGTCTTAACATTTACATCATTAAAATCCCCATGTGGTTACTCAAAGAAGAGAGAATCCATCCTGCCCCAGCTCCCTGAGATGATTCTGCCTCCTTTTGGAAAATCTTTTCCCACGCATCTGCTTTAAACAACTCTCAGTAATATCTGAGTATCTTCCCAATCTGGGTTATGCACAGCACAAATATTTGGAAAAAGTTGCACATAGCAGTGGGATTCGGTATTTGCCTGCAGGGACACAGGGTAAATCCTTGCAGGTTTTGGGGTGTGGGCCTGCACACAGCAGCAGAAGCAGATGGAGCAGCTGAAGTAGAGAAGAACACCCCAAATGGCTGCAGTGTGCAAAGCTGGGGGAGGAACATTTCTCACACACACACTGCTGCTGTCTGCTGCATTGCCAGAGTATTCCAGGGTAAAACTCAGCAAAAGCAACAAGTGATACGGCGCGCAGAATATAGGATGGTGCAGAGATCAGCTCTGCAGGCACCTTGGTTAAATTATGCACAATTGCTGTAGCTGAAGTTCTTCCTTAAAGTCATATTTGATTTTGACTATCCTCTTTATGGTGGTCATATGCAAATTATCCCATAAATATCAATAATCCATTTGCTCTGGAAATCTATCTTTAAGTAATGTCACTAAAAGGTGTGTTTCTGCTAGTCAAAAAGCTGCTTGCAGTGCCACTGTCATGAGGGTGGTTTTCATGCTTAGGAAGCCTGAACCGTTGTAATGAGTATGTGTTCAAGACCCAACAGCTGGAGTGGTTTGAAACACGATACAGTCTCTTTGATATAGCTCACTGGTTTAGAAGTGCAGGGGCTGTATCCTATTAAAAATAACAGGAAATTGACCACAGCAATAAATCTAAAGCTTTGGCTGCTGCAGTTTCTTATCTTGCAAGTGCAGTTGTTGGTGTGCAAAAACCATGCAACTTTTTTAAATTTTATTAAATGAAAACAATCAAACAATTAAAAATCACTCCAGAACTGGAGCTTCCACTTGGTAACACCTTACATCGGCCAGTCACAGCCTTGAGAGACCTAGGTCCCCAAGACCTTCTCCCTGTCATAGAATTATAGAATAGTTACGGATGGAAGGGACCTACGGTTGGAAGATCATCCAGTTCCACCCTCCCTGCCATGGGCAGGGACATCCCACTAGAACAGGATGCCTAAGGATCCATCCAAACTGGCCTTAAACAACTCCAGGCATGGCATATCCACAACTTCCGCTGGCAACCTTTTCCAGCGTCTCACCACTCTCATGGTGAAAAAATGTTTCCTAATGTCTAGTTTAAATCTGCCCTTCTCCAGCTTATATCCATTCCCCTTTGTCCTATCACCACAAGCTTTTATGAATGGTCCCTTTTCAGCTTTCTTGTAGGCTCCTTTCAGGTACTGGAAGGTCGCTATAAGATCTCCTCTTCTCCAGTTTGTCCAGGTCCCTCTGGATGAAATCCCATCCTTCCAGTGTAGCAACTACATCACTCAACTTGGTGTCATCTGCAAACTTGCTGAGGGTGCACTCACTCAATCTCACTGTCAATATCATTAAACAGCACTGGTCCCAGTATGGACCCCTGAGGGACACCACTTGTCTCAGATCTCCATCTGGACCTTGAGCCATTAACCACTACTCTCTGAATATGACCATCCAACCAGTTTCTTATCCACTATACCATGCACCCATCAAATCCATATCTCTCCAATTCAGAGAGGAGGATGTTGTCGGGGGCCATGTCAAAGGCTTTACAGAAGTCTAGATAGATCACATCCATCAGTCTACCCGTGTCCACTGCTGCGGTCACCCCATCATAGAAAGCCACTAAGTTTGTCATACAGGATTTGCCGCTGGTGAAGCCGTGCTGGCTGCCATTAATCATCTAAATGTCCTTTAGCATAGCTTCTGGGAGGATACGTTCCATGATTTTGCCAGGCACAGAGGTGAGGCCGACAGGTTGGTAGTTCTCAGGGTCATCTTTTCTGCCCTTTTTTAAAAATGTGCACAACGTTACCCTTCTTCCAGTCACCAGGGACTTCTCCTGTTTGCCATGACTTTTCAAATATCATGGAGAGTGGCTTGGCAACCACATTGACCAATTCCCTCAGGACTCTGGGATGCATCTCATCAGGTCCCATAGACTTATATATGTTCAGGTTCCTCAGGTGGTCACGAACCTGATCCTCCTTTACAGTGGGAGGGAGTTTATCCCCTTGATCACCATCTTGCATTCTGATGACCCAGGAGAGCAGTTATTGGTGAAGATTGAGGCAAAAAAGTTGTTGAGTACCTCAGCTTTCCTCTCGTCTTTCTTCTGTTGATATGAGGTCACCATTTCCAACCATCAGTGGGGGTACGTTCTCTTCGACCTTCCTCTTTTGATTGATGTACCTGTAGAAGCCCTTCTTGTTAGTCTTCACTTCCCTTGCCAAGCTGCGCCTTGGCCTTCCTGACTTCCTCCCTACAAAACTGGGCAGCATCCCTATACACATCCCAGGTTACCTGTCTCTGCTTGCACTGCCTGTGTAGTTCCTTCTTCTCCTTCAGTTTAACCAGCAGGTCTCAACTCAGCCACGCCAGACTCCTTGCTTTCCTGCTTGATTTTCTACATACAGGGACTGTGTGCTCTTTCACTTTATGGAACACATCCTTGAATATTTTCCAGCTCTGTTCTGCTCCTTTGTCTCAGAGGACCATGTCCCAGGGGATCCCACCGAGTAATTCCTTGAAGAGCTGGAAGTCTGCTTTCCTGAAATTCAGTGTCCTGACTGTATTGCTCACCTGTCCCATATCCCTCTGGACTTCGAACTCCACCAGTGCATGATCACTGTAGCCCAGGATTCCTCCAATCCTAATATCACTGAGTTCGCTTTTATTGGTGACCATCAGGTCCAGTATTGCATTTCCTCAGGTGGGGGTCTCCATCAGCTGGACTAAGAAGTTATCCTCAATGCGCTCCAGGAGTCTCCTGGATTGCCTACAGCTTGCTGTGCTGCTTTTCCATCATATGTCGGGGTGGTTGAAGTCCCTGAGTAGGATGACAGCTTGTGATCGAGTCATGTCAGGATATCCTGTTATATTTTGATGGCTTACTTCTCCCTCCAGGCAAAACCACATCACTGAGAAAGTTAAGTAGGTGCACTAAGACTGACAAGTCCCAAAGAATCTCAACAGAAGTTTTGGCACATGGGACAGGACTTGAATTACTCTTTTAATGCAATTTCTGCAACCAAGTAATATCTCTGATATGATTTTTCTCTTTATCACAGAATCACAGTATCACAGAATAACCAGGTTGGAAGAGACCCACCGGATCATCGAGTCCAACCGTTCCCATCAAACACTAAACCATATCCCTCAGCACCTCATCTACTAAAGCACCTTATCTACTAAGGTAGATCTCAGCACCTTATCTACTAAAACAAATTAAGATCCAAGATAATTGCAGCTTCTCCAAATGGCTTACTGATGCTTAAAATGGGTTCTACCAGCTGTGTTATCTCCATGAATACCACCAGTGGAGACAGTTTCTGCTCAGCTGGAGAAAATGGGATGGAGGCAGAGAAGTAGCCAAGACTCTTATTTGAAAGGAATAAAATACATACGCCAAAGGATTTCATTCAACTGGCAGAAACTACTCTGAGCCTTTTGCCAGCATAACTGTGTCTATTGTGGGTATGACTTGTTTTCCCACTCCTAAAAGTCAGAGCTTTGCCAACAAAACTTTAAAGACCAAGAGCAACAGTGTGGGTGTGAGATTCGGTTTGTTTTCAGTACACAAGTAAAGTTAACTATGGTCCAGTTACCTGCCAGTCTAATCCACACATCATATAATCCCAGTATTTTCTTTGTCTCTTATTCTGATTAGGTCCTACAAGCATATCTGGAGCAGAGTTTTCTTTTCAGGTCCTCCTCTGAAGCCCTTTTTTCTTTTTTTCCAAATCCCAGTGTAAGACCCTCAAGGTTGGAAAAATATCAGGGACAAGTGGTTCAACACAAAGAACAGATACCTACATTAATTGCTAAAAGTGCTTCCAAAACATGTATATTTTACGTACCTCTAGACAAGCAGGACATGCTAGTTGTATGAGGTATTTACAATGGAAACATCAAATCGCTACACCTACTGAAAAAAAACTAAAACAAAAGAAAAACACTCTTTCAGCCCTAGAGACTTAAAAATCACAAGCTGAACTGCCTTGCAGTAGAGCTAATTATAGCAGAGTAGTTACAACATGTTTGGGGATCACCTCACCTATGAGTACGTGCCAAAACCAGGGCTCAGTTCTCTCCTCCTACCATCGAAGAAGGTCACGAGGTCCAACACAAAAAACAGGAGACAGTGTCTTTGGTTGGTTTTATTTAACAAATTTAAAAAATCAACTACAATCACCTTCCAAAGAGTTCCCTTCTGAGCTGATACACAGCTGCTTATGGTGCTGCACACATTCAAAGCAATTCCACAGAATATTTTCTGAAAAGCTGTTGAGGATCTCCATCATTTTTGCTTTCACATCTTCTGCTGATAAAAATGGGTTCCTTTGAGCACTGACTAGATCTTTGGGCATAGGTAGAAATCGCAAGGAGTCTGCTTCACAGTGTTCTGGGCTAGCACATTGTCTTGATATTGACTCACTGTTCATCTACTCATTTCAGTCACTCAGTTCAGAATTTCAATCAGTTCCTGATCCCAAGCATGGGGAAGACATCACATATTTTTCAGTTTTGCCAGAAAGCGCAAAGGCTTGTTAGCCAAAGGTTCCATTTCTTGACAGTACTCCTGGATAGTCCCTTCTCTAGCATCAAAAGACCTAGTACAGAAGTCAAAGTCCATGGTGATCCCACTGGCAAGAAAATTACATTACATAGGCAAAGGAATCATCATCAGGCCACCACTTTCCACTAGCATGTTAGAAGGAAGGTTAGGGCTATGAAATTTCTTCATACTTGAGGGCTAACTCTTAACAACATCAATGCATCTGTCATACATTGTTTTATGTCTGCTTTGACTTCTTTTTGCTGAAAAAAACCCCAGCAATGCACTCAGAAATATTACAGACCATCAGATTTCTTCCATATATTATCAAAGCCAAACATTGAAGCATTTTATGGAGATTAAGAGATTAGTCCCAGAGTTTTTATTCTTCTGTGTGCAAAGCTCTCTCCTTCAATCAAATTAAAAAGTGGAGTTCAAGGTATGTTGTTAATTCCTGAGGGGAAATGATACATAACCCACATGCACAAAGAAGTTGGCTTGCATGCAGTTGTTTTTACAGCATGGAATCTGTTTCAATCTATGTTTGTTTAACAAGATGCGAGTCTAACAATGGTAATTTACTAAAAGCTTGTGCACCAAGTATGTACAATACCAGAAACAATGGTCATAACTGCTTCCAAAGATACTAAAGCATCTACAAAACTACCAAAACATAAGCACTGCCCTGGATTAGTTTTTTCAAAACCCCACATTCCAAACAGCTTCATCATTTCAGTAATCCATCTATAAACTAACTAAATTTGGACTACTGTCACAATCCAGCAATGAGCTACTGCTAGTCAATCCAGCACGAAATTTCACTATTTGTACTTTCATTGACTTTTTTTTAATCCATAGTAACATTACTATTTGTTCAGACATCTTTGCAACAGTAAATCTTGGCTTAAACATTGTACTAGAGACACTAATCGTTTAAACAGCTATTTACTATTAAGCTCCTCAATCTATATTTAAGCACTTGAATAACCAGCTGCTTGTACAACTAATGGTCAGTGACAACACAGCTGCAGGGGGCCAAGTGGCATTCTGCTTTTTCAACAGGCCAGTTTGTCAATGCCCAGGCTCAACCTGTATCCTGCAGGATTACAACCATAACTGCATTTTTAAATGATTCATTATTTACAACAGTCGTTTGAAGCTTACTAGATGATATTCTGTTCTCTTTTGAAAGCCGATATAGCTAAATGAAACTTAGTGATGACCAACAAACTCTGCCTTTAGCTGCTGCATCAGAAAGGTCAAAACTTCTTCAGTCCCTACCCTGCATGTTCCCAACAAACGCACATTACAGAACATCTCTCACCATGATTTGTGCTAATACCTTACCTGCCTACTGTCTATGCCAGAAGCCTGAACTTCTCATTGTCTTCCCGAACATGTGGATCGTAAAATAAAAAAAAAAATTGGTACAACACTTGCATTTTGCTTTTACAATCAATTTTAAGTCAAGATAGCATAGAAACTTCTAAATGGGCAAGTTGCTTCATTAAAAAAAAGAATCAACCAGAAAACAACTAGGTGTAGCAGTTCTCACGGAGGCTCGTTATCATTAGAAAACAACTAAGACCAACAATGTTTAAAAAAAATACATTAAAAAAATGTTAGAAATACTTGCTTGGGAACAACAAGCATACTAAATGCACTAACCTACGCCTACAGACAACAGAGGGGGGAGGTCATGGATAGTTACATTGTAGTAAGGTCTGTAAACCATGGGTGTTTACAGAGCATTTCTTACTATCATCAAAAATAAAGTGTTTCACATTTCAGGTACATTTGGTCTTAATGAACTGCAGCAATCAATTAACCATCATTCAATCACACAGACTTGGAGGGTGACTCATGAGATGTCAGGTGTTTAACTTAGCATGTTCCTCAAGCTGCTGACATTTTTTCTGCCCTGTCTCCAAAACACTATGCACAAATGATCATGGTAGCAGAAAATTTGCATCATAGGATTAATATCATTAGCTATCATGGTTAGGATTAATATCATTAGGAGAGATCTACAATGCCATAACCACTCTGAATCATATAAAAACTATGAGCTAAGCGTCAAGTTGTCTCTGTAAAGAAAATAATTAAGGGAATGGAATTTCCAAGATGATTTGGAAATCCATTCTTTTTGGTAATGTTCTACTGCTCTGTTCTTCAGCCAGTACAATGCAGGCATTATAATTATTTTTTTAAAAAACATGAATTAAATTTATAAATTAAATAGATGCCACCTACTTGAAGTAGATCTTGTATTTTAATTTAGGACATTTCAGAAGTGTAGCAAGTCATATATTTCATTGTTTTTACCATTACTGGCAGGTGTCTGTGCATTTGTAGAACACATGGTTAGCCATATATGGCAGTCTCCAAGTTTTGGAATTCCTTTCAGTGCTTCTCTAAAAGAGAACTGCTCTGATCTCCAAGTTGGTCCAGATGGTATCTCAGAGTTGTCCTACTCCTTTTGACATAGCTGCCACTATTGTACCCGAGGAGCAAGCAAACAGGCTTTTCAAAGCAAGCCATCACACTACTGGAGATGATCTAAGGAAGTTCGCAACATCTAAATTCTCTAATAAGCAATGACAGGAGAGTTTTTTTTAAAAGACAACTATTTCTCCAATGTGTTACATCAGAGCTTTGAAGTGTCATGCAGTTGCTGGGCTGGTAGCACTAGGCAACGGATTTCCTCAGAACTGTGTGAGTACTGATTCTAAAATCACAACACACAGCCTACATGGTTGGCTGGGACCGGAGGGCTTGGACTGGAGAGCCTGGTCCCACAGCTCTCCAGAATATCAGAACTTGCATGGAAAAATCAACACACTGAAACCACTTCACAGTAATACAAGGAGGCAGGAGAAGCAATTCTCTAAAAGTAAATACTAAAGAAAATACAATTCCCATTACTAAAGCAACCTGTGCAATGACTCATGCGCCTAGCAGTCCTCTTCCTGTCTCATCAACTCAAGACAACACCAAAAGTCACAAAAAAAAGAAAGCCCAGAATATCTCTCTGTAGCAACATTTAAATACAGGAGGCACAGCAACACTGACAATCAATGTACAAAGGGAAAAACAAGGTGCAAGTCAAGCAAGTTTCTTCCATTTTAGTAGCGCCTGTTGTCTCCAGGAATGCTGCCATTAAATACTGTGCAGGCCAACCTAAGCCAAAGCCTTTCCTCTTGCTACTTTGCTTAAGCAATAACTTAATGCAACTCATCACATAACCAAATAAACAAAACACTTTTTTGACCCTTCAATAGGAAAAAAGTTCATATAGATGTACATGCAGAGTGATGCATTGAGAACTGAAAGCACTGCAGACTCAAGCCAGGCTTTATGTACCAAGCAAACGTAAAAGTGAATTATAAGACTATCCTTCACCTCTTGCAAATAAGGCCAACTTTTCTCCAAACTGAATAAAAACCAGTGATGTTAAATGCACCAGAAGCACCATATTTCTGCAAACCCCATACAATTTAATATAAATATGCGTATTTTACAAACAGGGGCAATTTTTAGCATTTTAATACAATAAGAAAAGAAATGCCAGTACACATCTCGGTCTATAACTTAATCCCAGTTACTTGCACTGAATTTTCATCTAGACTGGACAGCTATCTGAAATTGCATTTTGCAGCTGCTAAATAAATTTTGAAATAAAATACAGAACTGTTTATTTCTACCTTTTGGATGAAGACATATTAGGGAAAGCATTAGAGAGTGTAACTTGATTAATACCTTACAGTATATAGAAAAACATACTTGGCAGTATCTTTTCTACCAGAGTGATGGCACACTTCAGGGTGAGGGGAATAAAAATCAGATACTATTATTATTGTTAAAAGAGTTATTATTAACTCTTTATTTGAGATAAAACAACCAAGATGTATAAGAGGTAGAAATGAGACACTCAAGGTTTCCTAATAATCATAACCAATCAAAGAAAACAATGCTTCTCAACACTTTGGAGAATTCCTTTGTCTAATCAGAAATTATCCTTCTGGAAATGCAGAAAAAAAATGTTTTCTTTAGGGAAAGAGTGTCATTATTCCAAGAAATGCTCCAAAAATAAATCCCAATGAATGAAAAATGGAAAATCACCTACTCTCCAAAATGACCAGACCTGATTTGGAAAATACAGCAAGTTCCTCAAATAAGGCAAAATATTTTGAGGTATAAGAGAACTATCGAAACAGTTTGTTAGATAAATCAGGTCAATTTCTGCAACTATTCATTACCATTTTACTTACCTAAATATATAAATACATTCTTTCACTTGGATAAATGTTTTTCAATTAAAAAAAACTGACAAAATGCCAAAGCCCATTCTCAGTTCTGTGACCACCAAATATTGACTCCATTAAAGGGGTATGGAAAACATACCCATGTGCAAGATACTCTAATTTTTTTTATAGAAGGATTCACTTTGCCAGTATCCATTCATCTTCTTTGAAAGATGTGTTTTCCATTCACCCAAACATGAAAAAATGTAATTTTCAAGTATGGCTCATAAAGCCTATATACCAAATGCTGTACTTTGTTGGGGTTTGGTTCTTTCTTTGGCTTGTGCTCTAGGCCAACAGAATATATTTACTCAATATAAAATGGCAGGCTAATAGTACTTCATGCTAAAATTTTACAGAAATTAACTCCCTTGTGAATGTCACAAATACCAATTTATGTTGCATCTCAGCATCAAAACATTTTGCTTGGAATTGTGGTTAACACTGCTAACTGTGGAAATCAAAGTGAAAATGTTTAAGCTTGTTAAGATGGGTTAAATGCAAAGTTTACTTTTCACAAGCTTGCTACCTTTTTCCATCAGCCTTAGCAATGTGGCACATACAAGATGGGTGGTAATTCTCCTTCAAGGTCTGAATCTAATAACTGACTTTCTGATACCATCAACATGAGGATACATCACAGTTAAAGGCAGTTATTCCACTTATACTAAGGTCCTCCCTATCTTGCCACAGAACAATGGGAACCCTCACTTGCTGTTTCCCTTTCCTATTTGGTGCTGTTGTGATTGAGGCCCATGCTTTCTATACCACCTGTCCTGCTTCCCTATTGCCATTGCAAAATCACTCTTGCAGCAGCACCAAAACTGCTTTGCTGGAGAACCTTTATCTTTCCTTTTGTGTTCACTGAGGGCTCTCTGAAATCACTTCTCTTTGACGTCCTCCCAGTTTCAGGACACAGGGTTGACACCCAGGGTCACTGTGCTAGGGCCACTCCTTGCTTTCCCTTCTCCTTTCCTGTAACTTTGCATCAGTTCTTTGACATGACTGCTCTGGAAGGCTTGAAGAACAACCCTGTACCCTTTGTTGTTTGCATATATGTTGCTGTACTATACACATAAAAACAACAAAATATTTTTTAACTAGAAAAATAAGTTACTCTGCCTCAGACAGGCTTAGACTGTGAAATTCAGTTTAAAGGAATTAACTAGATCTTTATTTGATGGTATCTCTTGATATTTTCCAATAACTAAGATTAACTTCTGATTTTTGTAATTTTCACATTGTAAATCCAAAAAGCAAAGGTACTTGAGAAAAGTAGCCTTAGATAGAAACCTGACATCTAGGGAAAAGCAGTACAATCTAGCAAAGGGGCAAAGAGATTGCTCAAAAAGAAAGGGTTTTTTAACACCTCTTCTACCCAGACATGCAAAGTTCACATCTAAAGAAAGTATTTCTGAATGCTAAAATCAGTGGATTTCCTAGAAGACATTTTGGAAGGTAACACTGATATCCTTCAGAAAGGTTGTCCACAGCAGAATCCTCTGGGTACAACAGATGCCTCTTTCATTGGTATTATTGCATTGCCTTACACAGTGCGAACTACTGGACCTTCAATGCACATTACCGCTCTAAGAATACTAAAGCAAAATACTGAACTAGGCTAATTTCCAACAACAGAACCATACCACTGCAGTTACACCTAACACAAACCTTGAACACTAATGCACTTCAAAGGCCCAACCCTGGCTGATGAATGCACTCACACAACAAAAGACACAAGCAATCTATATTTCTGTGTACACACATGCAGCACAGACAGGGTCTTAAACTCCTAGTGGTGTCTGGTTTCATAACATATGTCCTTCCTTATCAAATGTCATTTGTATTGCCATCCCCGCATCTGTCTCCACAGATGTCATCCCATGTAATGAAGCATATGGGCTTAAGCTGACATTGTTTGCAAACAGGAAGAGCTTTTGGCAAGAGGAATGGAACATAAAGTGGTCTGCAGGCTGCCGCTCTTCATCCATCTTTGCTTGGCTCCTCTGCTCAGCTGAAACTGGTCAGCTACTTTCTGAGAGGGCAAAATGCCAACCTAACAGATGGGCAGAAGTAAAGTCATGCCAAAGAACTACAATGTGCATCTAATTTGATAATTAGGGCCTGAATTTTCCCTTAGAAATATTACAGTGGCAGTGCACACCAAGTTTCCAAGCTTAAGGCTCAAAGAATATGCTTCATCCTATCCAGTTGGGGGTTAATTCTGAAAATGAAAAAAAAAAACCAAAAAAAGTGAGCCATTCAAGAGGGAGGAGACCAGCCATGCTCTCCTATCATTTAGGATTACTGTTCTTCAAGGAGAGATGAAATAGAGAGGAGGGGAGGAAAGAAACAGTAAGATTAAGCCTTTATCCTGAAATAACTGTCCACAAGGGACACCTGCAAATCTTGGCCAAAACAGTTCTGTGGCCTTGCTGAAAATAATTTATGCTGAATAGAGATAAAAGCAAGGAACTGATGGCCACTTTACAAAGCATTAAACACAGCTTTCCTGTCCATGAGGAATAGCCAAGCCAATAGCTAGGAAAAGGCAAAGGACAAAGAGTGTTTATGGCTCGGTGGAAATCAAACATAATAATGTACACAAGCACTTGGAACTGCAGACAATTATTGTTTTGGCCTTGGTAAACAGTGATACAGAGCTATGGCTTGCAAATAAAACAGTTAACAGTAAAAGAGAGAGAAAGTTGGGGATCCGATTGAAATTATCTTTTCACACTTTTTACAGGTTTCCATGCAATAAAGCAGCAGTCGTGTAGCTGTTCTAGAGAGTACTGTTGAAGCAGGCTCTTCTGGGCCATTTCCCTCTTCATCTCATGTGTTTCCTCCCCTTTCTCAAACCACTTTACTCAGCAGGATGAATGACAACAGCCATGCAAGGCACAGTATGGAAAAAAACACATTATTCTAATTCATTCTTCTCTTTCCATTCCTAAAGGGACTCTTCAGATTTACAACTTTAAAAAAAAAATATTAAGAGTAATGACTATGATGGCTTCAATTAAGTGGAATATACAGACCTATGTTTTGGATTAAAGAAAGAAAAATTTTAATTCTTTTTATCATACAGACCTGCATTGAAATATTCCATGAAGCTAAGAGGTTGCTCACTCTTACCTCATCTGCTTTCAGACAAAGTTTTGAGGCAGCTTTCAAGTTGCTGGTGGATGGAAATTAGCTCTCTGCGTCACATCTTTGGAGCAGAGCAGAAGGCTCAGCCACAGACTTAAAATAATTTAAAAGTGATAGGTGGTAACTGCCTAAAATCACATGTGCTACTTTGCAGACCTCCACTGAGATCCTTTCCTCTGAAGAAATTTGTCAATGAAACATTCTTTGTTCTACTGTCAAATTCTGGCAAGCTACTTCCCAGTATAGCTAGCAACTTAATTGGGCTTTTGTCTCATTACCATCAAGACAATGACACTCAAATGAAGAACACAACATAAGCAAGTGAGTGAAAACAATCAATTAGGATGACCTTGAAACTAGCTGACCTTGCAACTATCTTTTAAGGGAAACGAAAGGCCTGCTTCTTACTGTGGTCACAGGCTAAAAATGCAAACTATAAACCTGCCACTTAGTAAAATAATAGGTAGCTTTCAGAAGCAAGTAAATTAAATGACAGTAACTACAGAGAAAAAGCATGACTATGAAGCAAGCTCAAGATTTTATGCCACGGTGCTGCTGCCACAGCTTAGGAAAATACAGAATAGTTAGTGGGTTAACGTGAATGCTGGTGTCAAATTGGGGTAAACTCTCCCATTCAACTCTACCACAAGTGTCATATTTGGAAAGAGCCTAGATGATATAATAAAGGAATCAACAAAAACAGAAATAAAATATCATGGGTAACTTTAGGTAACAATTATGATGCAATGAATCAAGAAACTTTTAGCACCCCACCCAAAAAAATATTTAAAACTCAATATAAATATTATCCTGATAACTCCCAATTTCATTATTATATTTGAAGGCAAAAGAACATAAAAGTAGCTAATGAATACTCTACAGCAATAACACAAGAGCTGACATGAAATCCATGAAGAAACAAAGTAGGAAGGAAGCAGCTGCATTTGCAAAGCAAAAGAGTTTAATCAGAGGGGTAAGACCTCAAGACAAGCATAAAGACCTTCACAATCAAGTGTTACTTCAATCTTTACTTACACTAAAAGTTGCAATCTCACCAACCTTATAGGCAAACATATACCCTGACAAGCAAATGACATCTGTTAATGGAAATTGAAACTTAACCACAAGGGACAAGCAGAGGGTCAAGCAGGGCACACACTAATGGCAAGATGTTTGCCCATGGTCTAAGTTAGAGCTGTCCTGGTGAGGTTCCACCCCATTGTTCTTAAAATTCAGCTCTGCTGTTTGCTTTAAAACTTCATGTCTAGATTTATCTTTTGCTTTGATAAGTAAACAAGCACATGTGAAATCCAGCAAATCAATTATTTTCAGCACACAGTTTCCATGCTTAATGATAATCTAAAACTTACGTATTTCAAGACTTACACATTTCAAAATCGCTACCCTAGATGAGCCAAACACAACACTGTGCATCTCAGATACTCATTCTTTTTGGCCTGAGTTGACAGCTGAATTGTCATCTATTAAACAACAGCACTTTTGCCACGAGAAGCCAAGAAAAGTAGCATAACGGTTGTTTAAAAGAGGTAAAGAACACTGGGCCACTTTTGTTGTCCAACTTGACATATCATACAGCTGAGTTTACCCTTCTTCCTGATACATGGACATCTAACAAACCTAAAACAAGCAACCAAAATACCCACACCATGATGCCATATGCTAAGGACCTCTTTTGGCTCATGCAAACTGGAGTCATCAGTCTCTGGCACAGTGACTGTGCAGGGACACTGCTTGTGCAGCACATACACCACATTTGAAAGTTAATTTAAAAGGCTGGGGTACTTAACAGAGAAAGAATAAGAAGTAATACAGGTGAAAAGGTTGTTCAACTTTTTGTACAAATTATAAAAGAGTACCAATTGCAGACAGAAGTACTATCATGCTTTCTTAGCCTATATGTTATTATGATAGCATTTGCCATTAAAAAAAAAAACAAACTGAGAAAGTATCATAGTTAGAAAACTATTTTAGACAAAGTAAAGAAAGTGGAGAGAAAAAAATTAATAATCCCAACAGGAAAAAAAAAAAACAACAAAACAACCCACAATTTAAGTGAAACCTTTATTACAGAAACATGATAACAGTATCTCCTGAAAGGGATTGAAAACTAATGGAAAAAAAACTCCTGTGAGACGGGAAGCTTAAACAGTGCTAATCTAGTGATGACTTTCATAACACAGGAAGCAAGCATGCTACCAAAGAGATGACAAAACCAGAGATTATTTTAGGTGTTTATTTATTCTCAGATCTAGCTAAAAAGTGTGTTACAGGAACTCAAGTTAAGCACATCAGTCTTATCACTACAACTTCTTGTTTTAAAATAAAACCATAGCAATTGACTTTGCAAGTAATAACCCTCCTGGTTTAATACAACAGAACTTACTTTGCAACAAGTTGTCAAGAGTTACTGACCCCTTTCACACACTCACCTCTGGAAATGCAATTTCCTGTTACAAACTGATGCCCTGATCCTGCAAACCTCTACTCAAATGAACACTCTGGTTTGTTAAGCAGGGCTATAGGTGACAATAGCAGCCGTGGGACCGGTAAGCATAAGCCGGAGGTTTTGGGATACAGTGCTTACCAACTGGACTTCCTGCTTGGAGCTTACAGTGCCAAAGTAAATAATCATGATACCATATTGACAGATGTGTCAGAAGTATGAGGTATTAACTAGATTTACTACAATCTTGAATAACTGAGTTGTAATTTTCCACTCTCCTAGCACAAAACAATGATGCGAGGTGTGTTACAATGTCACTATGTACCCAAATGCAACACTTAACCTTTTGTATCCTAGAATCCATGTGGATTGTACTGGCTTCCCTTGCATAAGACTCTAAGCCCATTTGTCTAATTATGCTGGTCCAGAACTATCTCCAGGAAGAGGTGTGAATTTAACTTAACCAAGTCTCAATTACCTATACCTTATACTCTACTTGGTCAGGGGGCATAAAACACAATTGTCATTATTATGACATTATCATGTCCTAGCAGGACAAGGATAGAGTAATCAGTGCTCAGTCTTACCAGACATGGCAATTGGCCATTCTTTTGTTTTTCCTTGTAAAGTTCTCACTGTTCATGAGATAACACATCTACATTTAAACAAACTCAGTACACAAACTGCTTCCACATACTCAATGTCTTCCTCTTAAACTTCCAGTAGATCACCAGAGCCACCACTCATTGTCGTATTTCTTGAGTCAAGATGAGATGAAAGTATACAAATCACTGAAAATATAATATGAAAGATTTGACATGTAGTCTTTAAAGGCATATACAGACAAATACTGCAATAAAATACTGTAATTGAATCCAGTGTTTCAGTCTCCTAAATACAAAGGGATCTTTTCTTTGTCTGACACATTTCTAACTCCTGAGAGATATGAACTGCAGAGGTAACACAGCCATGTCTAGACATCACTTTTCCAATGCAAAACAACAGTTGTAGTGATAGGCAGCACACGGCGTCATTGTACATAGCCTGTAATAAAGCATATCACATTTAGGAAACTAGAGATTAATAGTTTTCATCAGTTGACAGAACTAGAAAAAAACAGGATAATTCAAGCTCTCCTCAGTCTCTTCTCCTAACAGGCAGAAGACTTAATGCACAAAGACTTAGTAAAACACTCAACACTGACAACATCACCCGGAACAGATTGCGTACTGTTTGGTGCAGTCCCTTCCGCTGCAAATAGCACTTGATACGCAGCACTATCAGTTTTTTACACTGATCGAATTCTTTTAGGTTTGACTCCTGCACACAAAGATCACCACACTTGCCAGTAAAATAACTTCACCAAGACAGCCGAGGAGAAAATCTACATGTAAGTCATCACACAAACAGTTCCTATCCATGCTGCTTTTCCATTAGGTGAATTTAGCACCTTGCTTAAAGCATGTTGTGAAGAGCAGGTCTGCTGATGTCTGATGAAACCTACTGTAAGAAACCTGGCGTACAAAGCATCCCCTGTAGCTACTGTGAAGCTAGCCTAGGCATCAACCCTCAAGACAGCCATAGCTAAGGCAGGAATATACATGGCCTATCAAATGTCCCAGGATAAAGCAAATTAACTGCCTATCAAAGTAGGGATACAAAGGTATGAAATACTGCAAAGAAGATCACTTTGTTCCTGAAAGCCTCAAAACATCACATGGCCAGACCTATTTACTTAAAGGTCTCTGGATTGGCTTTATACTACTGTCTTACCAGACTTTTTGCTAACAAAAGCGCATTAAATGCCCAAGCAAAACAAACAAACAAACAAAACAATGCAAACAACCCTGACTTTTTCCCAGGTTCAGTAACCCAGCTCATCTTCATCCTTAATAGAGCTGTGGAAAAATTACAATTGCTGGAGCTAATATCACATGGTTTTAATTTAAAAAACATTTTATAATTTTTCTCATTTCAAATGACTATGAAGACAGAGACCTATCTGTTTACAAAGTCAGAACCCTGTCTGTTATTCTGACAGAGACCCAGATTCTTCACAGAATGCTCCAGTGGACTGTCTTGTGTTATTTTAACAGGAGCCCCACAACAAAGCTACTATTCCTGAGAGATTAATACAGTAAAACATAGAGCTCATTATCTGGAAGCTGTTCCTGATAAACAATCTAGATTCTGCCTTAATCTTACAAAATTATTTTATTCACTGCATTCCAAAAGAGCCTTTTTCAACATGTAAGTTTTAAACATTATTTTGCTTTCATTCCCATATTTTAACTTCTGTAAAAGGTGTTCAACAAAACTTAATATGTTCTGCTCTCCAAGCTGTGGCCATAGTGCTCTCAGGCTGCAGCAAAAAGCCTTTTTAAGATATCCATGCACAAGTCCATTTTTTCATCCTAATAAACTACTGGAATAATTGAGGATATCCTTCCTTGTCACCGTCGTACCCTCCATCGCTCTGTTGGACTGCAACACACAATATGAAGAGACTGAGAAACGCATTTGCCTTGATTCCACCCCAAGTAAAAAATAAATTAAATTACATAATGAATCCACACTACTAACGAGAACAGAGAAAGCAAAATTAGGTGGTATTTAACAGCAGTCGGTGCCATCTGAAGTTAGCTGAATACCCCATTCATTTAACAGATTTACTTGCATGGAACTTACTGCATTATTGCAAGCTCACAGTCCTGCCACTCACAACTATTTCAGTGTGATACTCAGGGCAGGAGGTGCAAAATTTCACAGCTATTTACAGAGTTAGCAGTACTCCTCAAGGACACTGGACACAAAGCAAACAAAAGTTAAGCTACATGTTAGCAAACTTCTGTTGTAACGCAAGCTGAATATACAAAAGTAGGAAAGAAACCTTATATGACATCAACAGAAGTTGACACTACTGACTATAACAGAACAAAATGACTAAATGTCTGCAATGTGTGCCCACCCCTTGTCAGCTGTTTTGATAAATTAATCAGTGCATGGGTGACAATCTTCATACTTAAGTCAGGTTCTAAGAAAACTGTAAGAATATATCAGTATCTCTGAATAAACCCATTTGTACATCAGAAAAAGCAACTAGGCCATCATTAAGCAAGGTTTGATGTTTTCTAAAAGAACACCCTACCCATATTAATCATTTACCCTTTCAGCAGTGAAGAGTTATATGCAAATACACACGACAAAAGCTCAGAGCTGCTTTGTGAGCAACTGTTTTAGGTTACTACACCAGCAACAAAGAACAAGAAGAAAAGTTGAAGCAAAACTAACATACAGCAAGTAGAGAAGGCCTATCTCATCATCCAAGCTGCTGTGTTCTCCTTGAACATGCTTCCCTCCATTCCAGCTCCAGGGAAACGTTCATCACTTCATAAGGTCAGGTCCTGAGGTTCTATCAGTAATTTCCTTCCGAAACAACTGTCTCTTAATTACTGAACTGTAAATTTGCAGGAAATGTGCCTTCTTAAATTTGCATATTCAAATGCTCATGTTTATGACAATTTACCAATTAATTACAGAAACCAGAAAAACTTCTGAGAAATGAACCAGCTAAATATGAAGACAGCCTATGATGAAAGAAACCAAAATCCTCAGATACATGCCAGCTTTCCCAATGTACCATTTGCCTGTTGCGCAAAAGCATTTCTTCTCTTCTTCCTTAGATCATAATTCAAGACATGCATTATGTCTTTTGCTACTTGTAAAGCTCCCATCACATTCTACAATGCAGAAAGGAATTAAAAAACATTAAGTAGTAAATGACAACTAACTCTCCAGATGCAGCATTCTAATTATTTAAACAGTTTTCTCTACATAACACTAAACTGCATACCAAAAGCCCTAAAATACATTACAAGCAAAAATATATTTTATCTTTAAACAGTAGCTTTTATTTCCAGCTGTCAGAAAGAAAGTTAATAAAAAAAAACTGGAAGTGAAATTACTAGCAATGAACATATTATTATTTGGATGCTAAATGCTAACCTGCCTCAGAAATGCTCTTCTGTAATATTTTAGTTCTGTTTTATGAACAAGATGTCCTACTATGCACAAATGCATTTGGGGAACCGAGCTACCAAGAGGAATGTTGGATACATGGAAGAAAACTTGCCAGAAAAACCTGTCATTGCCTTCCTCTGTTCTCAGAAAAAATCACAACAAAGTGAGCAGCAGCACATAAGTATCAATACTGTGACTTAGCTTCCTCTGCTACCACAGATTCCCACAACACAGTCTTGGCAAAGGTGCAAGGAATCACAGGACCTTTACTCAAATATATCTACATGAGCTGTTTTATTCACAAGCAGAAACTTGCCTTGTCCACACTCCTTTCTGAGTGCTGAAGCTCTGTCAATATTTCTGTCTACCAGCAAAATACCACATCAGCCATCCCCTTAAATTAGCAGCCAACTTCTTTATCTGGTAAGCTGACCAAAGCATGTTCCTAAACAGATTGGCTCTTCACAACACTGTGAAGAATGTAAATAGACACCAGTCCTACTTAGTAGCTCTTCAAGTATGCCAACCAAGAAAAGAAATAATAACAACTATGATCATTTCATATGCCTGCTTTCCAGGACCTTTGAAATAAATTCCCATCACCCCCAAAGCTCATCAGGATGCTTCCTGCCTGAGGCAGGTCTGATAACATTGAGCAATTCAGAAAGCTTTTAGGGGAGAAGTCAGATTTTCTCAGAAATGTCTCTTCCATATTTGGGGTAGGACTTTCAAGGCCTGCTGCCACTGATGGCACCAGAAAGCATCCCTCTCCTCTCCCTAGGTAAACAACAGGCACAAAGTTTTCTGCAGAAATTCCTTTACATGTTCTCATCTTTAAAGCCCCTGAGATAAGCACTGCATATCACATACTCAGAAAATGCTGTGTTTCCACTAACAACAGGATACAACACACCAAAGTGCTGTGGGAAGGTCTGGAAATGAAAATGGCAAGTAGCAGTAGACATCAAAAATGGGATCTGGCTTCCATTAGTTGAATCTCTGACTGGCAAAGTCCCGTGATTTTGCCCAGACTTGTCCAAAAACCTAGCTTAATTATCATCATCAATAAAAAGCTAAAGGCATTTTATCTCCAAGGTAGTGAATGCCTCCTCTCAAAAGAGGGAGTTCCATGATAAGAGCTAATCTAAAAAACCTGAGGAATGCAAACTATTTTCTAAGTTGTAAAAACAAGAAAGAATTGCACAAACACAAGTTAAAACAACTGCTGGTAACCTCACACTTCTCCTTCACAGCCAACCCCTCCTGGGTTAAGGCCCTAGCCAGTGTCCTTTGGGCAGCTACGCTTTGAATGAGCCCAGTGTTCAAAGGATGAAGCCTCAAGAGAGGGCAATACTCGTATGCATCTTCACAAATGCAGGCCTTCCCATTAACCTTATTTGCCAAGTTCAGTAAAGCAGTGCAAGACTACTTTCAAAGCAGCTTCAGCCTTTTCAATGGGGAAGTCAGAAAACCAGTCCACATTTTATTTTGTAGATAGCTGGCAGACAGAGAGCTCATTCAGACCACTTAAAAGTTAGAAAAGGCTTCACTTTATATACTTCCAGTTATAGTATAGTTTTCTGAAACTGCTACAGACAAAGCTTAACTGTGCTATACCCTACATACACTAATCTGTTAACATGAGGTGTTCATTATTAGATCAGTCACGGTGCCTGCTACTAAATCAATTTTTCCCCCCAGTTTCTTTTCTGTAACAGGTTAACGTTAACTGTCTATAGATGCACAAGAATTCCATGGTGTTGGTACACTATTGTTTTGACAATATTTTCTTTAAAAGACCCTCTAAGCTGCAGAAGATCTAGTTACATCCAGAAATGGTAAGTAGCCCATCTATTTGTCAGTCAGACACACAACTGCCACTCTTACAGAATTCAAAAATATTTATATTAACTACATAAATTACAATATATTTCTTGCCCATTAAAACACATACTAGAAATCACTGATCATTCTAATCAAATTGACTAATCATACACACCAATGCTAACTGCCTTTTAATGAAGCCAAACCACCATTTCTGTTCTTCTCTATGCCAAATCAGGCTGCAGCAAAGCATGCCTCACTAAGTTAAAACAACTTTATTGTGTTAAAGAGCTGAAGTCCAAACAATACTTGCTATGAAGCCTGAGCATACCTTAAAGAAAAATTTTTCGATTCCACCTGCATTAATATTTAATTGAAGACACCATGCTGCACAGTACAATAGAGAAATTAAATTGCAATAGTAGCTCAAAACATCAGCCAGATACCCCGTTTCTAACAGCAGCTTACCCTATGTCCTCCAGAAGAAAACATATGACACTAATAGCATGATTGTCCTAAGGCAAATTTCTTAATCCCCATCAGACACTGTTGATTTATGCCATAGAGGATCACAGTTAACATCCCTTTGTCTGTACCTGTGACTGTTCTTTCTGATCTTAGGAACGGTTCACTCTTCTTTTTCATCCTACCAGGGTCTTGGTTTATATGCTCTTCTTTGGCAATAAGTATTACAATTACTCATATTTTTTTAATGAACAGTGATTTAGGAATATTATATACATTGCCTTTCAAACTACTCCCTATAACTAGCCATTGTATCAAAGGGTAATGGAGTTATTACGGCCAAACATTATTCTGCACATGTATATCCTACCTCCTCTAACTGACCCCCTTGAAACAAAGTTACACTAATATTTTTGGTTCAACTTCATATGAGTATTTTCCAACCTATCTTCTTTGATAGGTCACAAACTGATTATTCCACATGACATTGAGCACCAGTTCAATAATGTCCCTCGTGTTATTAACACAGTATTGCACAACAGCTGTGGTATTTTTTTCTGCCCGATGTTAAGCATTAAGGAGGTGCACAAGTTGAAATAAAGCATTGCTGAAATCCTCCTCCCCACCTTAACAGTCAATTTACAATCCAGTAACATTAGGGAGTAATTTGATTGTTCCCTCTAACGTGCATATTCTTGAATTTATCAACATCATCTGCTATGCTTCCCTTTTACCCAACTTTCTTGGATTCCCTTTACAATTTCTAAGCCTTCTTCAGTCTTGCCTAATCCAAATACTTTTGCATCATTAGCAAGTTTTGGCACACCATCATTCATTTAGTTTATTAGATCATCAACATACACCTTCACCACCCTTTTTTCAGAGATGTTTCTACATCACATGGTAACTTAAGGTTTACATAGTTACTGACAAAAAAAAAAGTATTCTTAGTCAGAAGAAAAAAAATACACTTTTGAGAAATAGAAAAGAGACTTGCAGTTTCCAAAAGATTTGCTTGGTGTTGAGCAAAGCTCGGTATCTAAATTCTTCATGCGAGCAGAACACAAGATTGTCACAATGGCTACAGTGCATCAGACAGGGACAGTAGGTCAGTGTTCTCTTCTTCCCAGGACATCATCCATCCAATATGTGACATATCTGACTCCCCCTAGAAAAATCTTTTGTCTAGAAAATCTTCACGTTAGCTAAATCTATGCTTAGTTAGTGCTAAGTTTATGGTCTTTGAGGTATTTTCAGGAGTTGTTCATACATAGTTGACTATAATACATACACCTGCTTAATAGTGCAGCAATGACAGAGAGGAAAATACATTCTAAACCAAATATGTATGCTCCTTCTATGTGCTTTGTGCTGCATCATAGTTTTGCGTCCTTAATTCCAGATAGCACTTTTAGCATTGATTTGCTGACCTTGAGAAACACTCTAAAGAGCAATCTTAAAGCCTTCTTTACTTTCCTCTGCATCTAAAGCAAAAAATACCAATCAATGTTCAGAAGGCAAGGAGTTGCATTTACACAGTTACATTATCTTTATTTCACCACAGTCTAACCTTGCTAATTCACTAAAACTGAGTCAAATTCCATTATATTATGCACAGACATTGAAAGTCAAAGACAATGAAATTAAAATGCTCCTAATACTCCAAACCTTCACATGAAGTAATACTTGAATTCAGTGAGTTTGCTTTAAAAATTTATTCCATTATAAACTAACAAGTGAAAAACAACAGATTTAGCTAGTGAAAATAATTTTCATTCATTCAAAAGAAAAATAGCTCAAACTATGCTATTTCAAGGGAATCAGTTAAAGCAATACTGAGATTTCTTGCCTACCAAAGCATCAACTGTGAACAAACAGATTAAAATTACCTAAAGGTTTATTTAAGCAGAAGAGATGCAAGCAAAGGAAAAGGGTAGTGTGTACACATTTAACACAGAAAGCCAAATCTGACTTTAATCTAAAAAATAATAATAATGTCATTAACAATTTTGATTCCTCATATATTTAAGACAAGCTGTACCTTTAAGCTTTAAAAAGCTTACAGGAAGCTCAAATTTTGTGTACTGGTTGCTTATTGTTACAAAACTATGCAGACATTTTGATCATAAGCTCCACTTTGTCAGTTAACTTTACAGTAAAATAAAAAAACAAACTATCCCCAAAGACCAGAGAGTTAAGCCAAATACTCACACAAGACAGGAAAAAAAAAAAAAAAAAGAAAATAACCACCCCAATAATGCACACAACCCAAAAATAAAGATGTAATGTTACTGCCTCAAAATCACACTATTTCACAAAAGAGATGAAGACCACATCATATAAACCTCTATAACCTGACAATGTCAGCTTTTGGACACACGGACATTCAACTCTTTGATCCTTTCCAGAGTCCTCCTCACTCCCTCTGACAACCAAGAGGAAAGAGGAAAGTGGAAGAGTCATGGACTGCAGTTCCTGCTCCCAGGTCTACTTCCACATTCGTGAGGAACCCTGCTCCTTCAGTGCGTGATACATCTCCTCATAGATCACCTCTTCAGCTCCAAGTGCACAGCAAACCAGAATGCCTTAAGCAGAAGATGGGCACCCATATAGGACAGGTTACACTCTGGACAGACTGGATCCAACCCAAATAGAGGAAGATACCAGTACCCACTGAGTTCTGTGGTCTCCTGCAATATGCGCAGAAGGATAAGGTTAGACATCATGCTTCTGTCATGATCTAGGACTTCAGGACAGGTGTGTTTACCTCAGTTTCTTTAGGATCTAGCCTTTAATTTTATTTATTTATAATATATTTTTAAAACAATCTAGGGGGTGGAGTCAGCAGCTTTCACAGAGTCTCTAAACAGAGAACCAGTAGATTTAAAATATGGACACAGACCTCCTCACATAAAGAATCTTGTGCACAGACAGACTCCTCACAGGAGGAACGTCTACTGGGTAATGGTTTGCTTTCAAAGATCAGGAGCTGTTCCAGTTGAACTCCATGAAGTACAATAATAGGTCAAGGCATGCTGCACTTCACAGTGGACTTGGACTCAGACATGAAAAAGACTTTTATGGCATCTGCTCAGCATAAAAATTAAGCCTTTATTGAAATCTTCTTGTAATTGGGCTGGATACACATGCACAAATATATTGCATAGTAAGCATTATAGCCTGGCTCCTGCAAAGACTTGTATACAAGTTTATTATTATGTATATAAAAGAGATTCCGTGGTTTCAAAAGCACTATTCATGAATGCGAATTTAAGCACATGGGTGGGTCTTTGCAGGACTAGGGCCTGTACACTACTGAGCAGCACTGGCTGCTAGAAACTTTTTACTTTTTGTATACTACCAGCAGCTTATAAACCCCCCTCAGCTGAGTAATCCTGCAACAGAGTAACCCTGCTTCTGGCTTAGGAGTTGTAGTACACTTTTCACACTGCATACACCTATGCTAAACTTAAATCCAGATTAAAATGAGCTACTTAAACAACATTTAAACACATCTTCACCAGATATGAGGAGCAACAGAATGAAAAGCAGTCCCTTCTGCTGTAGTGGTACCAAACAAAAAAAAAAAAAAAAAGAAAAAAAGAAAACATACAGTTACCACAAGTGTGTAGGCAACTTCTTTATATATATATATATATAAAAATTACTTTCTCCAAGACTGGAGGAGCCACAGGCAGCCAAAACAATTTGCTAAGTGCACAACAGCACATGTATTTCCTGGAAGGCCGTTCTATACCTAAGTTAGGATAATTGACTTACAGGCTTCTGCTGGACAAGAACAACCAGAAGAAAGCTCGGTCATTGGTACTAACATTGGTTGCAAGTTAACCTTCATGACCAACACTCTATCAAAGCTACTTCTGCTACTAATACAGAAACATTTAAAACTGTTAAGTATAATGTACACACAAAAGCTCACTTTGCTCAGTACAGAGATGGGTCCTGCAGTCCTTTCTCTGGCCTTGATCTGTACCACTAGATCCTTTTAGGTTGCATCGAGTCAGTTGCACTTTCAAGCTTCTCGCGCACAAATGCAGTGGCAGAACTGATGGCCACAAGCTCTGCCACAGATTTTGGGGCCTATCTTTTAGCTGACGGGCTGTGCTTCAAACTGTAAGTTTGTAAAGCTCCCAACTTATCTATCATGACCCATTAGATACACACAAGTGCCCTCTGCCTGTAACTCCAACACAGTCTCCTAAAGAAATTAAAAAAAAAAAAATAGTTCAAGAAACTACTGCCAATAACAGGGCAGGGCCTAAAGCTTATTTGCATTACTATCATATCAACACATGCTTTATTTTACACCATATAACAAGTACTAGATGTCAGCTGCAGAACCCCCCTAAGGGCAAGAGCAAAAGCTGTATGATTTGTATTTTGTCACTCATATTTGATAGGACCTTCTTGGCTGGATAACCACAGAGCAGTCCCTGCTGGCACTGCCTCCCTTCTCCCCCCTAAAAAAACTGACTACCTTCTCTCATAACATGGAGGTTGGCAGGTGGTGACTTGTGTGATTTGGGGGGAGCCATTTTACACATATATTTTTTCCAAACACTAAAGAACTTCAACACTAAAGAACTTCAACACTAAAGAACTTCAACACTAAAGAACTTCAACACTAAAGAACTTCAACACTAAAGAACTTCAACACTAAAGAACTTCAACGCGTTGTTTTGGAATAACCAAACACAGTAGTGATTATCTACATAAAGCTTCAAGAAAAACAAACAAACAAAAAAACAAAAAAAACCAAAAAAAACAACCCAAAAACCCCCAAACTGGCTTCTAGCAGAAGTACTTCTTTCAGCTACGTTTCAGGATGCATGCCAAAAAATCCCAGAAAACTTTCTGTGCAACAACATATCGACTGAGCCTTTACCGGTCAGTGTTTGTTCCCACCTTGTTAAAGCTACAAACAGCCAAAGAGATGCTCGTAATGGCAACATATGATTATTTTATGCAAACCGAAGATAAAACGTTCTCGATAGGAAAGCTGCGGCACGCATCACATCCACATAGCGCACATACATTATGCAACGCTCGCCCCCGATACACTCGAGCTCTTAGAACCGCATCGCCTTTGCCCCATCAGGAGCGAGGGCAGATGTCACCCTCCCCGCCTCGCCGCCTAACCCGGCGCTCACGCATCTGCCGGAGCCGAGCGGCCCGTCGAGGCTCGACCGTAACTAACAAAGAAGAAGGTGAAGCCCTCCTGGGCGGGGAGGGAGGCGAACACGGGCACGCAAACGCGAGCAGCCCCGCGCAGCGCCCTGCCCGCTCCTCTCGCTCTACGCAAACGCCGCGTTATCTGGGCGCCCGGCAGATTAAAACTCGCGGGCTCGTCCGGGGCTCGTTTTGTTTTATGGCAGGTCTGGCGTTTGCTGCCCAACCTGAGCCACGCTCTGCGGCTTCCCCGCAGCACGGAGCCAGCGGCGCAAACTCGCGTCCTTCCAAAGTCGGCAGCCCAAAACTCCAGCGAACTCCTTACCTGCTGGGGCTGGGGCGGCGGCTCCGGCTTTGTGCGCTCCCGGGGCGGGAGAAGGGGAGCGGGGGAGGGAGCGCCGGGAAGGAGGAGAGCCTGCTGCCGCCGCTCCGGCCACCGCGGGGAACTCCGGCGGGGCGGCCGGGGCCGCCCTGAGCTCCTGCTGCCGCCCGCGGGGTGCGGGAAGGAGGGAGGCAGGGATGGAGGGAGGGGACTGGTGTCCCGCGGGGGCGAGCGGGGCCGGCGGGCGGGCGAGCGAAGCCGGAGGCGGCGGGGCCGGGCTGGGGCGGCGCGGGGAGTCACAGCCCAGGAATGCCAGGAATGCGGGGCGGCCGCTGCGGCCGCGGGGCCCGGAGACGTCGGGGACGCCACTTGGGTTTTCTTTTCTTTTCTTTCCTTTTTCTTTTCGTTCTTTCTTTTTTCTTTTTTCTTTTCCTCTTTTTTTTTTTTTTTTTAAACCTATTCTCCCTCCGGCTCCCTTCCCTAAGGAAGGAGGAGGGCTGAAACCCACCCCGCGGAGGAGGGAAAAGGAGGAAGAGGAGGGCACAGGCTCCTGCCAATCGGGGCGGGTGCCGGCTGCGGCTCTCTCCAGGGGGGCAGAGCTGCTGGGAGTGGGGCGCCTCGCTCTTCTCTTCTCTCCTGTCCCGTCCCCTCCCGCTGCGGGAATCCGGCCCCCGGCGGCAGCCCCGGAGGACTCGGAGTGGGAAAGGGCGAGTGGGGAGCGGCGCTAAGGCGAGCTTTGCACCCGCGGGCCTTGGAGCTCCTGCGCTCCCCCTTCCTGTAGGTAGGCAGGGTGCCATCCTGCTTCCCTCTTGCCCCTCTTCTGTCCTTCCAGAACTCCCTCTTCATCTCCCCCAGGCTTGCGTTACAGCATCCTTACTTCTGCCCTCCCTTATCTTCGCTCTTCCTGGTTTTCCCATTCAAGCCCTTTTCGTCTCCCACTTATTGTGTGACCCTCACTTCTAGAAGGTCCCTGTAACCGGCTGCTCCACCTGCACAGAGGGCTGCTGAAGGAGTTGTGATGGAGTTACAGTCTTGGGTTACAGCATCCTTTCTTCTGCCCTCCCTGCCTTCACTCTCCCTAGTTTTCCCATTTCAGCCCTTTCTGTCTCTCACTTCTAGAAGGTCCTTATCCCTGATCCTCCAGCTGCGCAGAGGGCTGCTGCAGGAGTTGTGATGGGGAAACACCCGCACTGCAGCCGTCATGCACATGCCTTGCTGGAAAGCAAGCAGGAGAAAACCTGAAGTTTTTTGAAACGTGGCAGTTGATTACTATATGAAATGCTCAGGATGCCTGGTGCTTTGCAGATGTGGGAAAGCTCTTTGATATCTACTGTAAGAAAGAGAAGGGGCAGAGAGGCCTGGAGTACTGTCAGGAAGGCTGGGGCTGTGAAGAGTTGTTGAATGGATCACACCAGACCAAGCAGGCTTAAGAATGGTATGAGTGTTAGAAGTGATGTGTAGATGCTCTTGCCTCTCATAGCTGATGGCCAGTTTGCAAAAATATTTTTGCTTTGGACTATTATTTATTTAAAATTACCGACATTCTGAAAAGTACGTGCAAGTATATCTGGTACCAGTGGGCACCTGCAGAAATGTCTGAGGGAGGCATCCCTCTAAAACTGCGACACCAGAACGTAAGGACTCTTACAAACAGGGCAATTCATACAAAATAAATGAGAACTGATACTGAGTTTTGAGTTGCCGTGCTTTTTTTGCTATTTGTACACCTTACTGAAAGAGTATGTGAGCAGATTTGTTGGAGTCAGGATTTGTCAGATTAATAATGGTAAAAGGATTAGGAGCTGAGAGAGGGAGAAATAGCAGATTCCTGATTTTTGATAGATAGTAGTTGCATTTTAAAACTGCACATGGAATCACAGGCCTATGCCTTACCTCTGGCATAACAAGATCACAATTATGTTTTGCAAGGAAAGTCCTTTTCATCTGAGACTTTAAAACATTTTTGCGAACACCACACCTTAATGAAGTAAGTAATTATCCCCATTTTACACATAGCTACACTGAGGCACTAAGAAGTGATACCATTTAAGATTCTAGCTTGAATTATTCTCAACCACGTGTAGATACAGAACTCTGAGTAACTATCTGAAAGAAACAACAGATGTCAGAATGAGATGATAGGATGGATATCTGCGCTCTGAATTTATACAGTTCAACTTCATGCCAGAAAACTTTCTCCTACTGAGTGAAAAGTTGCACGTGAGGGTAGCGTGCTTCAAAACAAGGGTTTAAATTGTTTAGTTTCTGTCACATTCTCTCCATGCTGGGGCAGGTGTCAGGTTGTTGGTTTTAAGACAATAAATATTGTCTTTTGCATTGTGCCTCAAGATAGTGTGCTGGCTACCTTAAGTCTTTTAGTTGGTTTGCTGCTGGTCACTTTCACTTTTGGAGATCTCTAATTGACTTTCAGACACTGTATCAGCAGGTGCTTTGGAAATACCAAGCTTCCCAGAGAATATATGTAGAGAAGACTCTACAAAGAGTCTTCCACAAGGAAGTCTGTTGTGCTGGTACTACTGCTGCTTTCTAAGACCATTGAAATCTGGAATCTTTGTTCCCCAAGAGCTGCCAGGAGTATACAACCCTGGGATTAGGCCCAAAAGTCCCTACTTGGGAGTGGTTTCATAAGATGCTAAAACTAGACTAGAGGTTCCTCACACTGTTTCAAAAAAGTGATGTTAAAATTATACAAATAATTGATCTCATTCCAAACCCGCTGCTGGTTCAAATTTGTCCAGAAAACCGTGATGGTCAATCTTCTGTCAACCATGTGCAGGCTGGAGTAGGTATTATCTTTCTATGTTGCTAAAAATGATGATACAGCATTTTTTTTCTGAAAAGGTGATAACTCTGAATTATACTTAGAGACTTCATTGACTTGCTGTAGTGATTTATGGAATTTACCTACAAAATATTTCCTCTGCTCTGGTACAAGTTAATTTTTATTCTAGTTCCTTCTAAAGTTTCATCAGGATTACTGTATGAAGATGCTCTACAAAATAGTAGATAGGAAACAGCTTACTGACATAGGACTATATCTCAATTACCTTAGCTACCAGTCTTTGGTCTGAATTTGGACATGTAGCAGCACATCCCCGTGTCTTAGTTTTCTTCTCTGACAACTGGGATACTGATAGCAATCTTAAGAAAGTGTTTTTTGATTTGCAGATGAAAGCACTGTATAGGAGAGAGATACAATTTTTTCTTTTTCTTAATCGTGGATTTGACAGGCCTGGATGTTGTCTCAAAACCCTTGTGAAAATAAAAGCCCAATAACATTCAGCTTGACCAAACAGTTAACTATCAGCAGAGGAAAACTGATTTTATCTGGGTCAAGATACAGTAGACACTCATAATGTCAATGTTAAATGAAGCTATGTGCAATGAACTTTGAAGTGTCTTCGCACCTTGCTAGCTTAATCTATATTAAACATATTTTGAATGTGTTTTAACCGAGGCTAAAGTAATTCTAGAGTCTTGTTAGAGCATGGAAAAATCTCAGTCCTTGCTGGCTGGTGAAACCATGTCATAACCTGTTTCATATAAAACTGTCTTTAAACTGTGCTTAAGCAACAGCTGGTGGTTTCTCCTGTGAACAGTAGATGATGTTTAATTAGCCTTACAGTCATCTACATTACAATCAAATCAAAGAATGCAGTTGCAACACATTCCTGATTTGTATTGTAAATGTGACCCTAACTGTGTTCCTAAAATCTCTGTCATGTGCTACAGCTGGGTACACTGACCTGATTGGAACGTAAGCAGAAACTTAGTGCACTAGCAGGAATTCCCATTCTTACAATCATATTCATCCATTATAAATTGATATTTTAAAAGTCTGAAGCTTACCACAAGCAAAAAAAGGCTTACCTCTCTAGTATTCTGTGCTCTCATTAATTATTCCATTTAATAATGCTTCTCAAAATCATCTCTTAGAACAAGAATTTGGATTACACAATCTTGGAAAACAAACCTGTTGCCACCAAGCATGAGCTAACATGTTATAGTACTCTAGTGCTTATCACAAGTAAGTCAGTCAGCACCCAGCTTTGTAGACCAGAAAAAGTCTTGGTTGATTATCTGTGCAAATAAACTATGCTGCTTTGAATATTCTAGTTTGCTTGGAGTTGTATTCTGCCTGAGGACTTACTTAATACCTGTGCTTCTTTTCAACTCCTCAGTAAGAGTGGTAAAATGAAAAACTGTTTAGCATGTGAGTGAAGTAGTAAACTTTTTATTCCATGGTTTTAAGTACTCCAAATGGGATTTAGATGAGCAATATACCTTTCTATGCAACTCTTACTGTTGTCCAAACTGGAATGGTCCAATGACAGAATTAATAACATTTTTCCATTTTGTATGGATTAACAATGTCAGTACATTTAAATGTATCATTTAGCATTGTCATTAGATCTTCAGTTTTCTGAAAACAATGGTCTCCCAAGCAAAAAAGCTCACTAGCTTTTAATAGAAGTTAATTTAGCTAATTTAACAGCATCCCTAGAAGTTCACATACATCACTGATTTGTAGATATTTTTATGGCTGTTTTAGGACTTTCTGAAATTAAAAGTGACGGGTGCTGGAAAAGTATAAAAACTCACCTAGATGTATCTCAGCTTTTTGAAGCCTGTGTATTCTTTCTAATAGAGCCCTGTTTCTCATTCTCACTTTTGGTCAAAATTAACTCCAAGTAAGCTTCCTGTTAGAGTAATTTGGGAATGCTGAGAGGTATATTTAAGTATTGATTATTTTCTATGCTGACTATCATTTGTATGATAAGGTAAATACCCTGGAAAGATTTAAAGCACACACAAGCATTTTCTTGGAAAGGACTAATACAAAAATGGTAAGAGAAATGCCAACAAAACTGTTGGAATTTAGACTTGGAAGAGGTGACAAAGTCAAATGATAACCAGAGTCATTAAGATGTAGAATGCAGTTGTTTCTTGAATATTTACTTGTTTTCCTTGCATATTTACTTATTCTGTTGAATCATTTCATTTTGCAGTTCATAAACTATGGCTGTTTGAGATGAGTTTCCCACTGCAATTAGTTGGGTGGCTGAAAACTCGCCCTAGAACTTGCCTGTAAAAATGGCAGAAGTAATGTTGAGGTGGTTATGATGTGTTTAAGATAAGAAGGTATACTTTTGCCTTACCTGTTCAACCTTTTAACAGAAAAACTTTGTAAGATTTCAGATACAACATTAAGATAGGCTAAGAAGGCATTTGATTTATGTGTAATGAATGGTGTAAGTGATTTTCTTAATTATTTCACTGACTGATAAAAGGTTTGACCAGTAGATGAACGCAGTAAGAAGCAAGTATAGATTCTTAGATAATGCCCATATCAAAGTATTTTATACATATATATATATGACATAACAAAAGAGAAACAAAAGTATGACCTCAGGTCTTTAGTGTACATAGCTCATAAGAATGGGATGTTCAAACAGAGATTAGGCATAGCAATGGCAACCATGATAAATGATCAAGAACTTAGAAGAACAGAGAGGTCAACAAAAAAGCAAAACTTAAACGGCAATCATGCAGATAATGGCCACATACCACTGTGAGAGCTGGCCTTTGAGGCAAAGAGAAATTAAAAAGAAAGAGCTAGAGATGATTGAAGGAGGAAAGTAAGCCAAAGCAAAAATAGATCTAGAGAGTCCTTACAAGAGAAAGAGGTAACATCAGTGGTTGCCGCCTGCAAGCCCTATATAAAATAAAAATTGGCAGAAGATGGAAAGAGACAGAGGTGGCTATGAAAGGTATATCTCTTTTAATTTATATGTAGTGCACTTATTTCTTAACCACTGTTCTCTCTTGCTTGGAAGGAATGATACTCAGAGTAGATATACCTGTGTACAGTTAAGAATACAGTCCTAACAAAAATAGGGCCAAAGGAACTGCAAGCTATGGACCTATGAAAATCATGGAGGAGTTCTCACCTTACCCAATGTCCCCTGAAACCTGATTACACTTCACCTATAAGATACAACGGTATTTGATAGTATCATGATTATTTTTTTTTTTGTTAAAATATGCAGTGTGAAAGATTTGCTTGGTATTGCCATTTCTAGCTTACAAGAGAACTATAATAAGAGGGAACTTAACATTAAGAAGAAAAATAGTTCCAATCTTATTTGCAGCTCAGTAACTTGTAATTTGAAGCACAAGACAATATAGACTTGATGTGTCATACCATAATGTAATTGCTGTAATTATTTATCATTTTCTTTACTGCACAGTAGTTCTTTAAGTGTTATGCTAATAGCTGTATTCACAATGTTTAAAAATAATGTTTTTAGAACATTAGGAGGAAAGACATAAATACCTTTTTCACTACTGTAATCATTGCTAACAGGTGCAATTCCATTCACAGCCATTCACAATTCCTTAGGTCAAAATAGTATGTGCACACTTAAATAACAAACATTTTTTGTGTGTTTGCTTTCTTCCTCCACCCTTCTAATGTACTAACAAGCGATAAACAACCAACAACCCCTCCTTATTTTCAATTCTTTACATTGTTATATAGTTTTACTGTTTGTGGTAATATGCCTATCAGTGTAACTGCTCAGCATCTTTAAATTCAGAGGTTAACTATTAAAAATCACAATAATGCTGCAATGCATGCAAAGGTCAGAGAATATTTTCCTGTGATGAAAATTATTCAGAATAATTTCACTTAGTATGTAAAAGACACTTGAAGGAAAGCAGAACCTGCAAGACAGTTTTACCCTTGTAAAACACAGAAGTTCTAAACCACGCGAATGTGTTTACTGTACGAAGGTTTGTTACTATCATTAATGATAGATAGGTGTTAGGGATTAGAGCATGGGGACTTAGGGTCTTGTTACATAAAATTTTAACAATTTTAACTGATCTAAGCTGGTGTAACCACTCTTCCCAGCATATCCCCATTCCATCTGCTGAGCTGGGTCATGCGTTTATCTGACCTGCAGTACAGCAGTTTTGAAACCCAAGCTGTATACAACCTGATGTTACCAGAAAGGTCTTTGCCTAGTATAACACCAATTACCAGCTTAATTCTTTCACCTGGCAATTCAGATCAGCACCAAAATTCTCATAAGGGAGCAGTGGCAGTGTGCAGGTGGGGGATAGGAGGAAGGGTGAGAATGTGGTAACATTGCCTTGAGGTGTTTTAAACTGCTATGGAGCCACACCCGTGGGTTCCTGTCCAGCACCTGCATATGATTCACTGTGTCACCTCAGAGAAAGCCAGATAACCTCAGTCACCTCAGTCCTAGGAGATCTACCCACTCATGTTTAGTAGGCTATACTAGACAATGTAGTCATTAAACAGCACAGCAGCTGCAGGTATTTTGTCCACTAACACGTTCATGCAGGTGACCCTAGTCAATATGAACACTTCAGCAGTGCTTTCTCTTAGTGTGAAATGCTGTAATACTCACTAGAGAAACACCCCATTTCCTTTTTGAACAAAGTTACAGTTTATAATTTATAATTTATGATACGCTGCGTTCTCTGATTTTGTTAATGAACTGTAAAAAAGATTGTGTAGGTCACTTCAACCTTTTTTAAGAGCATAAAACTAGACAGTTAAGAAATTTAAGATTAAAAGTTCTCTATGCGTTCTAATGGCATCCTCCTTTGCATTTGTTCTTTTCACTGAACAAGGTATGAGTTCCACAGAGAAATGCAATTATATGAAGGATACAAAATCTATGTATATGTATGTGCATTTATATATATGCGTGTGTGTGTGTGTATACACATAGGTATATATACATACATACACACACATATACACAAAATAGGCTTTACCTGAGATTCTGAGTTGGGCAAGGAAGACTATAGGGGAAAAAGCTCTACCTGGTTTCTGTTCCTTGTAGCATCCAGGCAAGATGTGATTTCCTAATCAGAAGTTCTTTCCTTTTCTTTCCCTTCTGGTTTTATTCTATCATGTACTCTGACATAAGCTGCAGTAATATGAGTCCAGCTCTTAGTGGTTTGGTATTCTACTTACTGTTCTTTCTCTTTACCAAATATATATATAGAGTGCAGGTGAGAAAACCTTAACGGTGACTTCGAATGTTTGATAAGAACTATATGGAATTTCAAGGATAGAGAAAAGCCACTTCACAAGACTGAGGTAGTTTTCTCTGCTTGAAATCTTGGGGTGCTCCAAATCAGGGAATTTTGAGAGCCTCTTAGAAAGACCTCAAGAATTCTAGCCAGTAGAGATTCATAAAATAACTACAAATATTAGGCAAACTGCTGGTTGCTATTAACACCCTTTATAACTTCTTATTATTTGTTCATAGTATTTGACCTTATTCTTTTATCTTATACCTTAGTCTTACACTTACTAACATTTTCATATCTTATATTTACTTCTGAAGACAAATATTTATAATACATAGGAAGCTACTCTGCAAAATAAGGTTGATATGGCAAAAGAAAAAGCAAGTTTTGGTGTTCTTCATTAAACTTTTTATCTTTCATGAGAGTTAGTTAGATGCTGCAGTAAAGGATGCCAAAAATGAAAGAATTAACTTGTAATTTGTTATCAACAGCAACTCAGTACAAATCTGAGCATTCTTAGACACAGGTTTCTGAACAAGTGTTCTCTCATACTTATGTTTACAACAGCAGTCTGGTTTTTTGGGGTTTTTTTTGTTTTGGTTTTTTTTTTTTTTTTTAGCCTCAGCTAGCCAGGCATTCATCAGACTCCACCTTAAAAGCTCTCTAAACACCAGGTGATTTTCATTTTTCATGCCTCATAAGATCACTGAGGGCTCTCTCTACTCATTTTCCGCCTTTCAGAAAAATATGCCAGTGGTCTTGGAAGTTAAAGCTGTTTCAGTGACACCTTCCCTGAGATGATGCAGCAGTTTAAATGCTAGTGCATCCTGTCCATCAGTGGTCCCACTGTAGCATCCACGGTAACTGAAAATTCTTTTTCAACTTCTGCAATTAGGTTCCAATTGATTAAGTATCACTTGTTAATGTCAAATGAGAAACACTTACTGAATATAGTATATAATGAGTATTCAGTGGAGTTTCCTTCCCTGGACGTGTCCAAAAAATGCATAGACTTGACACTTCAGGACATGGTTTAGTAGACACAGGGGTGTTGGGTTAACAGTTGGACTGGATGGTCTTAGAGGTCTTTTCCTACCTTAATGACTCTATGATTCACTTCTTACAGATTATTTCCCCCTTGTCCACCAAGTGGAGGATCCTCTTCAGTTCTGACTGTTTCTCGGCTTTCATTAATTATTTGCCAGTACTATCTTATGTTTCTCACTCTCCTACTAGTTCCTGCTCCTCTGCTGTTTTGTGCTGTCCCCTCAGTAATGCCTGCACAGTCATCTCTAAGTATAACAGAATTTTCTAGCTGCTTTTTGTTTTTTTTTTTTTCAATTGTTTGTTCAATTTTCCAGTTGTTAAGAGGTGTTTATGCTGGATGAGTTCTATCAATTTGATGGCCTGTTGTTTTCTTCTGGGATGACTACGCTAGCGAGTTTGTTGCATTGTATTTATTTATACTAAGAGTTCTTGTGAGCTGATTGGTGAACTGTTAAACTTACCAGGGAAGATTTGTTTAACTCAATTTCCTAAACATGATTAAAAGAAGACTGTTTGTGTAAATATTCTCAGAGTAATTATGAGAATCAAGACATTTAATTAGGTGAAATAATAAGCAGACCAGTAATTCCCAGATTCTGATGAGAAACACCGTTTTGTTTCAAACTTGCCCACACCCCCCCACCCATCAAGGATGGAGGAAGGGTAACGCCAGAGGAAGCCTTTGGAAACCAGTGACAGGCATGCAGGGAAGTTCACTGCCTTACAGACCTTAAGCCTTTGCTATTGCCATTTGTATTCAATGACCTGTGTTAGAAAAGACTTAGAAAAACTGCTCCTTTTTTTCACCTGAGCTGCCGGAGCATATCCAGAGAAGGACAATGAAACTGATGAAGGCTCTGGAGGACAAGTCCTATGAAGAGCAGCTGAGGGAACTGGTATTGTTTGGCCTAGAGAAAGGGAGGCTGAGGGGAGACCTTATTGCTGTCTACAACCACCTGAAATGAGGTTGTAGGAAGGTGCGTGTTGGTCTCCTCTCCTGAGTAACAAATGGTAGGACAAAAGAAAATGGCCTGAAGTTGTGCCAGGGGAGGCTCGAGGTTGAATATTGATACAAGAACCGCGTCAGCCAGGCTTGATAAAGGATGCTTGCTTTCTAAAACTCCAAAATGAGTCTTAAGAGAGTTTAAATGCTGGTATTTTCGATATCAGATTAGGAAAACTGTCTTTACTGAAAGAGCAGTCAAGCACTGAAACAGGCTGCCCAGGGCAGCAGTGGAGTCTCCTTCCCTAGAGGTGCTAAAAAGCGTGTGGCATTTCAGGACATGGTTTAGGGGGCATGGCGATGTTGGGATGATGGTTGCACTGGATGATCTTGGAGATCTTCCAACCTTAACAGTAACATGACACTCAAGTGAATGAGTTGCCATCATCAAAGTGTCAGGGCGAGTGTCTTTTCTCTTTTCAAAACTGAAGTTCTCTGTGGGATCACTGTTCAGCTCACATTAACAGGGAAAGGCAGCAATACCACCTGGCGATGGGCAACAGCCTCCAGGGCAAACCACAACCCGCCTTCGCTCCACCGCCCCAGTGGGGCTCAAATGCTTCCTTATAACCAGCCAATCACGAGGGCTGCCGGCTTGGCACGGTGCCCTCAGTGCTAACACGGGGCGAGCGGCCAGCCAGTCAGCACGCAGGGAACACGCCGTGGCCAATCAGTCAGTGCGGAGGGAAAGCATCGTGGCAAATCATCTCACAGGGAGCGCGTCGTGGCCAATCAATCAGCGCGCAGGGAAGGCGTGAAGGCCAATCAGCGCGCAGGGAGAGTGCTGTGGCCAATCAGTGTGCAGGAAAGGTGCGAAGGCCAATCAGCTCGCAGGGAGCGTGTTGTGGCCAATCAATCAGCGCTCAAGGAAGGCGCAAAGGCCAATCAGTAGGCAGGGAGAGTGCTGTGGCCAATCGGTGCACAGGAAAGGTGCTGTGGCCAATCAGCGTGCAGGGAGCGCACCGTGCCAGGGTGTTTACTAAGCAGCCACTGGATATGGCGGCAGTTTTGAGACTGTGGTGGGCAGCGTGTCTTGTCGCTACGTGTCAGTGGCCGCCGCTGGGGGGGATCAGCTATGGGAGCTGGAGCGAAGCCAGGGTGGCTGCTGCTGGACGCCGGTTGGCTTTTAACAGTGAGCGAGTGGCGGGGTCGGGGGGGCGGTGGGATGTTTTCCCTTGGGTTGAGCTGTGTGCAGTGCCTGGTAATGGAAACGCCAACAAATCAACTCTCTTAAGACTCTTTTTTGGAGTTTAAGGAAGCAAGCATCCTTCATCCAGCCTGCGCAACACGAGGAGCGATCTCCATCCATCGTGTGCAGCGAGACCAGAGCTGGGGACAGAACATATTTTCCACTTACGTGCATATGGATAAATTTTCCCAGTAATCTTATGTCTATTCTATTACTTTCCAAGGTCTAATTTAATGTTATTATGAACTTTGCAACATTCAAAACTCTTGCTGATTTGCAGCTTTGGAGCCAGCTCTTTCTTTGACCTTGCCTTTGAGATAGGGAAAGACTCCAAACAGAGGTGATCACAGAAGAGACATCTGCTCAGCACAGATTGTACCTCACACAAGACTTTCTCACTGCCAAAGAATGGATAGTGCCTGGAAAAACACTGCTTAAAAGAAAGCATGCTATCAGAGGGACATTCTGTCTAACTTTCAAAAAAAAATCCAAAACCCAAACCATTTACTTAGATTACAATTACTTTACTTTAGCTTAAATAAAAATATTCCACTTTTTGTAATAGTAACTATTTCACAGAAAGGGTCATTGGGCACTGGCGCAGGCTGCCCAGGGAGGTGGTTGAGTCACCTTCCCTGGAGGTGTTTAAGGGATGGGTGGACAAGGCGCTGAGGGGCATGGTTTAGTGTTTGATGGGAATGTGGATTTTTGCAGGTTTAAATGCCAGAGAAGTACAATAGAGTCACGTGTCCTGATGACTTTCTGCAACTTGACAATCAAACAAGGATGTAGGGAGATAATTTCTGAAATAGAGCAGTGAAATACAATTGGAAGAATATTAATCCCATTCTTGTTAGGAGGCTGATTAACATAAGGCTTTAAAATCTCATCTGAATTGGACAGAAATGTGTCAAAATAGACTTAATATTAAAAGTTGCTGCTTGGAGTTCAGGCTGGGATACCTACAACTCATCATTGTAAAATTCTGCATCCTAATTGCTGCTAAGCTTAAACAATGAATTGATTTAAAAGAGTGGCTTATTTAACCTCTTTCAATTGTTGTTGTCTTTGTGTTTCAGGCATAGTACTATACATTTTGTATTAAACAAAAATCCAGCCAATATGCGCTGTGCTGTGGAGAAATGGAAAGAAGGTCCCTTCTCCAGAGTCCTTTGGAACATTCATGAGCTGGAAAGCCAAGTAGTCACGTTTAAAAAAGTGTGTCACATAAAACAACTCCAGTTACGATCTTTGGGGGCAGCTTTGCAAAACAGAGGCAAAAGGTAATGTAGACACTGCAGTTGTTTCTATGATATACCATTCTCCATACCAGGCACTATCTTGCCTGCATACACCTATTGGACTCATCTTTTACTTAGCTTAGGTAGGTCTGCGATTTCTCCTTGTAGAGACTGTATTTTGAATTTTTTTTTCCCTTTTTTTTAGGGCTGTGATTTTACACTTCATCTAGCTCTACCTTGTCAGCTCTTTAGCTAGGAAACCAAAGATCCTCTTGGTTAGGGCCTTCCCATGCTTCCAATCAGAAGTGACCTGTTTGGTTGAATTCTGTTTTGTTATCTTGTAGTTTTCTCTAAGTTTTTTCCCCTGAGGTTCCAAGTACTTGTCTCAACCATCCAGAGATATTGCAGTGCTCTCCAAACATAATCAAGGGGAGCACTGGAATTCTGCTAATACATGCTACTTTTCAGTCAGAAGAATAATGTTCTGCAAAGATATAGCTTGAGTGCAGTCTCCCCTCAGAAGCTAGAGGGGAGAAGAAGGATGTCTCTACTGTCAGGCTCTATTTCCAATTTAACAGTCATGACTCTTGGTAGTCATTGTGCATTCTCTGTTTAACAAATCAAGGTATTCTGGTTGCTAAAGGTGATAGGCTGGAAAGAGGACTGAGATGATCAGCGAAGAATGCAGACTAGTGTGGATTATTAGTGTTTAAGGACTGATGACATTTCAATGAGCTTGTTCCTAGTCAATAAATAGAAATTGTTAATGTAACTGAGTTGAATCTTAGGAAATGTGGTTTTGTTCACATGCAATAATACTAAAGCAATGTGTATATCAAGTTTTCAGTGCTGTCAGGATTTTAAAATGCTAGGAAGAAAATAGCTGTATATAAACATTATGTTATAAAAATAATAGTTGTACAAGTGTAGAGAGGACTGAATACATTTTTTAAATGGTGTATATTCCAACTAGGTTGAAGAACCAGAGTTCAATGGACTTGTGTGACGGTCTTGAGATAGCAAAGCAGAAAACTTCTCATGATCTTCGAGTAAAAGAATCTCAAGTTAGCATTCAGTCAGGGCAGCTGAATTTCAGCAAAAAAAGACATCAAAAGGCTAGAACAAGAACGGAAAAGATGAGGACTTGCTGTGTGTCTTTAACCTGTGTACAGTGGCTATTATTTCAGGTTTTGTTAATTTAATGCGTCCTCTATGGTCTTTTAGATTCTCTTAATCTCATACTTAATTCAGATTTTGTGACCAAAATTTCAAAACATTGACCTGGTTTTACACCCTCCCCCCCCCCCAATATATGTACTTCTACATAAATCTCCATGCTGGTTGAAACAGTTCCCGTTTAATTCAGGGGAATTCTGCCATGTCATGTGAACACCAAATCCAAACCAAACAAACAGGAAAAGTTCCTTAGCACAACTGAGTCGCTTGGCAAAAGTAAACTGCAGAGAGGTTGGAGTTGAAAGGAAAGTACATGGAGAATTCAATTCAAACACCTCAACTTAGAAACACTGTTATTACTGGGACAGTATGTGTGTCCTATCTGCAGGGGTGGAATACAACTCATGTAATAAAAGCATCTTCTTTAGTGCAGAGACATCTAAAATCCTTCATCTGAGGGTGTTACACAAGTAAAACAGCTGCCCATAGTGAAGTGAATATTGTCATCTGTTAAACTTGCTCTCATACTACATGCACCCTCTACTTTTTAATAAAAGCATTTTTGAAACTCTGTGTCAATAAGGTGAAGTACTAGGAATGCAGAATTACTGTCACAGAGAGGGATGAGTCTGTGATACCAGATTACGTAACGGTTTGATTTTGGTTTGTGGGTTAGGGTTGGGTTTTTTTCCATGGCCTAAAGTATGTCTGCTTCCTTTAACATTTGGATGATATGCCTTATACATGTTCTAATAGAAACAAATAGAGGAAGCTATGTTGGTCTTTCTGTTTTTGATTTTGGGTTTTTATTTTTCCACTTTGCCTGCCCCCTTCAGGAAAAACTAAGGATGATTGAAGTGTTTGACTGCTGTGAGAAGAATCTAAATTTCAACCAAACAATTTATGGCATGTAGAAACACCAGCTTTGTGTAGGGAGTTGCTGAGATTCAACAGGGTTGATAGATACTGAAAACATGAGAATGGTTCTACTGTCAAGTGTTGGGCCAGAGAAGCTAAGGATATGTGTTCCACTTGCCCATTCCACAAACTGAGTCTAGTTTGCTGAATTACCTCCTTCCCGTTACGTTACTTTGCATAGCTATTCACTAGAGCATATCGTTAGTTATTACATGTAGCTCGATCTTGACAATTGCTTTTGGTTTTGTGCTTGGTTTGTTGATAACTGATCATTTACCACTTCACAGCAATTGACAATCCACTGGGAGAGGATTTCTTCATGTGGAGGTGTAGAAGAGAGGGGAAAAGCAAGTTGTGGAGTCAATAATGTGATGGGCTGCATCCTGGAACCGTTGTTTTATGAACCTCTATTCACTGGGCTGGATGAAAGATGGTGTATAGCCTCCAAACCAGTTATCTGGTTTAATTGCATGAGCTTGTAACCCTTCATGCTTACAAAAATCACTAGAATGGGTCTGTTGTGTTTTGGGTAGCAAGGTAAATGGTGCACAAGAAAAATACGCTCTTGGGTGGAGAGTATTCCCTTACATTTTCATGAGATATGCATAGGTTTCCCAAAGTGCACAGTATCAGAACACAGAGTAAAAGTTGTCTTCTACCATAAAGATGCTTGCTAAAGAGTATGCACAGTATCAGAACACAGAGTAAAAGTTGTTTCCTACCATAAAAATACTTGCTGAAGAGAAAGTTTTATATTATCAATGTTAACACTGATTTGGGTGTGTTTAGCTGCACTTGCAGCTTCATACAGTGAGATCTCTAAGCAGTTCTAGCTGATTTTCCTCTACTTTGTGTTGGTTTGAGTTTGTTTTTAGCTTTGATTCGTATGTAATTTATGATATGTGTTGAAATTCTAAATAAAATATATTCTTCATATTTCCATACTATAATACCTAGAAACTTTCAGTGGACATATCTTGACTTGAGCTTTAAACTAAGTTCTTAGCCTAATATAATTTATTTCTGTATTTCAGGCTCTTAAAAATAGATAATTAACCTATTAGCTTCCATTACTAATTTCTGCTACTACTTCTTTCCAAAACAGATACAAATGTGAGCTTGAGAGAAATCGGCAAATGTTTGGTGCAGGATACTCTTCATTCAGTGGTACTCCACAGGAAGGTTTTACTGGTTCTTTAACACCAGTTCATAATGGTAAATGAATTCTTCATCTTGCACAGACAGTTAACTGTCAGTTTTCTTGAAAGGTGGAAGAGTATTTTGAACATTACACTTGCACTGAGTTGCCTGGTACCTCTTATATAGCTTATTATGAAAGCGTGTAATTCATAGCACCATAGGTTCCAAGTTTAAAAATTACTAGTGCAGGTTGAACACTTACTGCACATATTACATCTTTTCAGGATTATGGATATAGGAATAATAATAGGAATATCCATCAACAGACTGCAGCAATTATTTTGAATGCCCTTCTTCCCTAGTGTCAGCTCTTCTCTTCATGTAGTGAAGAGAAAATTTCTTCCTTCATGTACCACAGGTACTTTAACTAAAGTTCAGTCAATGGTCACGTGTTGTTTCTTTAGAAAATTAATTTTTTTTATTTAGTCTATTATTGTGCATGATAAGATGCACGATTTATGCACTGTGTTTATTCCAAAATGTCACTTCTAACTTCAAATTAGTGTCATCAAATATATTTAAAATATTTGAATGAACTGGAAAAGCAAAAGGAATTTTCCTTAACTGAAGAACTGTTTTGTAGCGAGACACCCTTATGGTGTGTATGCTGAAAAATTTTGATGAGTTCTGTATTATGCATGCTGTTTACCTCTTTCTTTGCTGTGAGCAATTGTTCTGAGAGTTCAGTATCTCAGTCTTCCTCCAATGGGAAATCTGTAATACTTTATTGCACTCTTGTTTCTTTAATTTCTTTATGCATATCTGAAAAGTGGTACAGCAACAGCAGTGTCAAGCATTTCACGAAGTGTGACACTCTTGAAATGGGGGCTACATTAAAATTATTTGAATAATTGTATTTAAAATGGTATTGCTGGGTAGGTATTTTCCTTTGAAAGATAGAATCTTAAAATTCTTTACAATCATAGAGTCATAGAATGTTGGAAGGGACCCATAAGGATCATTGAGATCCACTCCCTGCTCCACACAAGCCTACCTAAAACTAAATCATATGACTAAGAGAATAATCCAGGTGCTCCTTAAACTCTGACAGGCTTGGTGCCTTGACAACTTTCCTGGGGAACTTGTTCCAGTGACCAGCCACTCTCTCAGTGAAGAACCTTTTCCAAATGTCCAAACTGAACTTCTGATGCAACTCCATTCCATTTCCCCTGTGGTCACTAGTGAGATGAGGTCAGCACCTACCCCTTCACTGCCCTCCTTGAGGAAATTGTAGGTTGTGATGTGGTCACCCCTCAGCCTTTTCTCCTCTAAGCTGAAGAAACCCGGTAACCTCGGCCACCCTTCATAAGTCTGGCCTGTTCACCGTGTTGGTCCCCCTCCTCTGGATGTATTTTCATAATTTGATGCCCTTCTTATACTGAGGTGCCCAAAACTATACACAGTACTTGAGGTGCAGAGTGGGACAATTACCTCCCTCGACTACTCCCTAGAATGTTATAAAGAATTCTAGTTCCAGAATTTTCTTGAGTTGTAGAATTATATACTAATTCAAGAAAAGGAAAGCAAGACATTTGTTTTGGACTAATATGCTCCTCTTAAAATTTTGCTGCAAGTATCCTAAATAAATTCTTCATCCAATTCCTATTGCATTTGAAAGGATGTTGAGGAAAAGATTCAGCCTTATTTTTCAGTAATTTCTTAGTGATATTAATGCTATTTGGCTGCTGGTAGGAATTTTTTTTAAAAAGTATATAATCTATATAGATATACATACATGCATATAATGTAATGTAACACATCTGTGCTAGATATATTTGTTTAGGGTGTGTATATATATTACATACATACACATATTTTTTTAGAGAGAGCTTAAAAACATGTAAGTCTGGTGTTGGATTCTTACTTTTAACAGTTGTGTTTTCATTCTAATGTCAGGTTCTAGATAGCCCATCAGGGTACTCTGAAGTGCTAAATTAATGAACAGGTTGTATATAGAGTTATTTCTTGCTTGTGGTGTGCCACTTCTGATACCTTGTCTTTTTTATCATTTCCATGATAGCAATAAGCTAGAAAAGATTACCTATGTACTAAGCTATATTATGAAGAAGTATTTATCATGTCTTTGTAGATGCTAAGTTTGAACAGTTAGAAGAAAAATACAAGGAAGTACAACAAAGAAGAAAGCTAGAATTAGAACTGAGGACTCTCCAGGCTAAGGTAAGTATCTCCTGAGAATGGTATGTATGATATCTAAGAAAATAACTACTGAATGAACTTGGAAAATGGAGTGAAATATATTATGTGTTGCTTAGAATATAATTTTAAAAGTCTGTGTGCACTGCCACTCAGAAGTAATCTTGGAGAAACAAGAAAAGCCAGCATAACTGAACAGCAAAGGAAAGATGGACAATAAAAATGACAATACATCCTGCAAAGACTGGAAGTCTCATGCAAGCAAGGGCAAGAGAAAACTGTGTCAATTTTACCGAGTTGAATATCATAGGATTAAAAAAAAAAGCCTTGAAAAGATGATGAGAAATAACTCACCTAGCAAATAAAAACTCATAAATTTTTCAACACATTAGTAGCAACTGTATTTGGAAATCTCTGATAGATGACTAAGATTTGAAAGCCCTCAAGTTAAAGAGGACCATTGTGGTAAAAATGAAATAGTCTTTTGTTACGTATGTACTATCTAAAGGCTTAAAAAAATTTCCGTATTAGAAACTTCATTGGGGTTAAATCTGTGGCACGGGATCAAAAGTCAAAAGTGGTCTTAAAATATATTGATAAAATGAATATTAATTAAAAAATATCACCAGATACAGATAACTCTCTAAATTTAAATGGCATGTGAGGGGAACGATTACTATATTCATGGTTAGGTTTTTACATACTTTATCAATAAAGAAGTTACTTTAGAGGATTTGCAACAGTATTCTGAACCATGGAGAAGGCATGTAGTGATAGGACGAGGGGGAATGGCTATAAACTGGAGGGGGGCAGATTTAGACTAGACATAAGGAGGAATTTCTTCACTATGAGAGTGGTGAGGCACTGGCACAAGTTGCCCAGGGAAGCTGTGGATGCCCCATCCCTGGAGGTGTTCGAGGCCAGGCTGGATGGTGCGTTGGGAAGCTGAATCTAGTGGGACGAGTCCCTGCCCATGGCAGGGGGGTTGGAATGATATCATTTTTAAGGTTCCTTCCAACTAAACTATTTTATGATTCTATGATTCTATGATTCTGTATAGATTCCTGATCTTAGCACAGCTCTTCCTACATAACAACATATTGTCTGGCTGGATTGAGCAGTCAGACTGTGCATTACCTGATTTAGGGCTTTAGTTTAAAAAAAAAATTCAATGTGAGGTATTTGAAAATTCATTTAAAATGTACGATAGAGGCTCCAGCGTTTGAGGGATTTTTTTTGCTTAGGTAAGAGACAAAACACACCTAGTGTTTTGGCTCTATTTAATTCTTCTGTAGGAAGAGGTTGAAAGCTGGTACATGGCATATTTTATTATTGCAATTTGGGAGTATTATTTGTGTATAACTTTCAAAAAATGTCTGTTCTGAATTTTTTTGTGTTTGTCCAGAAGAATTAATGTGGGTTAGATGTCAGATATGTTAGTCTAGACTTATGTTTATTGCAGGTAACTTGTGTCAGCACTTGCCAGTAAAAATGTATGCTTCAGTTTTGAAAAATGTAGGAGGTAAATGATGGGATGTCTCTTGAAAAAGAAAAAAGCTGAGCATGCTACTTATAAAGATACACAGATCAAACTACATTTTTGGAGATCCTGCTTTGTGTTTATAAGAAACAGCTATTCTTGCATACTTGGGTTAAAGCTATGTAATTTAGGTAGTATAAAAAACATTATGAATCAGTAGTTTGCACTAGTGGGTGATGTGGTGTTAAAGAAGTGTGAAATGACTACAACCTACTATCTACTTATTAATAAATTAATTGTTTTGTTGTATGTTGGATATGGAGCTGTGTAAAGGTAGATCCTTTTTTTCTTGGACACAGGAAATAAATCAGCCTCATCCTCAAAGCACTTTGAATCCCAGGGAGATTGCTTGGTGCCAGGCTCCATCAGCTGTGTTTTCATGGCAGCAAGAAAAGACACTATCAAGAAATCAAGAAAGACCTGCAAGGAGTTTTGCAACATCCTCTTTTCCACGGAAAAAAGAAACAAATTCTAGTGTAGTATCAGAGAACAAGTTCGACAACAGCTTTGCTGAGAATTGTAATTCTTCATTCATGATCCATCTAAGAGCAGAGAACCAGGGTATGTGACAAATTTCTTTAAAACCCAGAAGCAGACATCTATATGTTTTTGTAAAAGTTGGTGTGTGGATAGAAGAGAGGTATTGAAATCAGTGCTTTAGCAAGGAAAAGAGGAAGATACCTGCTGCCTCTGGCAGCTAGCTCAGTTGGCTGTTTGTGTCTATGTTTTCAGTAATCAGAGAGTACATGGATATTATCCACAAGCTGTGGAACCCTTTACATAAGGGGCGTGAGAGTTAGAAAGAAGGAGCTTGTGGTTTTGGTGTGGATAGGGACAAGTGTAGACACTTGAAAATCTGAGTGCATGGAAGATGCACCTTTCAAAGCAGAAAGTATTCTTAATCTTTACTGTTTTTAAAATTCAGAGTTACGTTTCACTGTTAAAGACCTAGAACAAGAACTGCAAGCTCAAGAAAAAATGAAGAAATCCTATATGAATAAACAGCAAGAGGCTGAACTGCAGCTGGATAGGATGAAGTTGGAATTAACAGAGAAGGATAAAGATCTGAACAAAACCAAAGATACACTGGCTCAAATGAGAACACAACTTGATCAAGCTACCACACAGGTAGAATGTTGCATCACACATCTTCTGACTGTCCTTATAATTTACTCTCAGTGTCAGTTTTCAACCATTTTAATAAGAACCAAGGTTCTCTGATAATTTCATTTGCTGAGGATCAAATTTTGAGAAGTGTATGTTAGTTTTATATCTATCATCTGTAAAACTGTCAATACTTGTAAGCAGTCATCAATTTTCTGGAATGTTCTTATAGCACCTGAAGAAATATTTTTCATCCTTATGCAAGATTTACTGGAATTCTGAAAAATATTTTCTGATCAAGTTGCATAGAGCAACAGTGACATCTGGTGGCAAGTTTTGACCTTAAAGAGGCTCAGTCGTGCAATTTTGGCTGAAAATCAGTTTATTGCTTATATTACGGGATGTTGTGGGACATGGTCTTTGGGTTGTAAATTACTTATGTAAAATAAAGTCTAAGTGAAAATGCTATGTTTGATTGAGAATGTGTGTAGTTTCTAAATGGGATTTCACAATGTAATCCTAAAGAGTTTGGATTCACAGTAAATAAACATAGTCATAGTCATAGTCAAGAATTTACAGTATGTATTTAAACACATCCATATAAAACCATGCAATTGTTCAGATTTTTGCTCATAGTCATATGAAAATGAGAATGCCAGTGATTAAAATAATTTAATTGAAAATGCAGAAGGTAGCGAGTAAGAAGAGGTTTTCTGTTTTTTCCTGATTAATCAAGTTGCATCCTAAAGTCCTTTTTCACAGCATATGACAAATTCAAAAGTAATGGACTGTTATTGTAATTCATAGCATCTTCATTTTTCCATCTTTCTTTTTACTTTTTTTCTAATACTTTAACTTATCTACAGGATAGGAAAAAAAGATGTTTCTCTGTGTATCTTCTCAGGGTATAATAATTGTTATCCATCTTTGTCAGCAAGTTTCTCTATATATTAGAAAACTGCTGTTTCCCACAACTCCTGTATTGGTCCTTAAAAACCAAACTTTTGCATGTTGCGTGTTCATCAGTCTGCCTTTGAAAAGAGACAGTAACAATCGGCTGTGGCTAGCTCTGTGGGGAGCTGGTTTAGGGGAAATTTGGCTGAGGGTAAGGTGAAATCATATTCTTGACAGAGTCAGCTGACCTACCTATAGGCACTGTCATTATGGTAAATTTGTAGGAAGACAGCTGACCCAACCTAATAGCTCATCTCCTCTGAAAAAGTCTTTCTTTTCATTTATTTGATTCCCCAAATGACCCAATCCAACTTCCTAATTCGTTAGGATTTATGTATTTAATTTTGCTATGTTGATTTTCTAAGGGTTTAAGAGAGCTTAACTGTTTTACAAAGGAATCAAAGGAACATTAAATCCAGCACAAGGAAAGAGGCAAGGTTGTAAAGCTAGGAACATGCCAGGGGAAGGACAAGGAGGAATAAGGTGGACTGATCCCATTTGAATTAAGGTGCAGCCCATCTTTAAGGTGCTGCACAGCATCTTATCTCAGAAGGTTCCTTTAGTCTTGCCATCTGAAGATTGTTCCTTTCTGTTCTGTTTCTACATTTTCACGCTGAAATTGGATCTCTGCCTGTCCCCTGGGGTTTGCATGTAGAGCTGCACTGAGATTCTGAGTTTAGTTTCCTGTCTCATAGTGTGAATTTAATCTTGTGCACTTCTCTGTCACTGGTATCAGTCACAGCACATCCTCTGTAAGCAAGTATTTTCTTACCTTGTGAGGTCTGCAGCCCTTCTGCAGGCAAGTTTCCATGTGTTCTTACAGGAGCTCATAATCCCGATTGTCTTGGCCCAGTAATTGGACATCTCGACAGTATTACCTGTTTCTTATTTTCTTATGACATGGATGGACTATTATTTCACTAATTCATTAAACAGCCCTTGTGGGAAAAGAAAAATATCCTATTCAACTTTTTGCCATTTTTCTTACCCCTGGGGGAAGAAATATTGTGTGTGCTTTTTATTAACAAATGGCTTTTAGAATAAAAGTTTGTATTTCTGTTCGGGGAGTTAGGTGGACATTGCTTCCCTCTCTTAGTTAACATAATATTAATATAATAAACTGGATTAGATAACAAGCTGACATACTCTTAGTGTGGATGCTAACCTAGAACATAGGCTTCTGATTAATACTTTTTAAATTAAAGTTTAAATTGTGAAAAACACTTTTCTGTTGTTGTTGAAGTAGACTAAGATAGTTGCTTATTTTTTCCCTATCCAAATCAATGTGCTCAATGACTCTGAAATTCAATGTAATGTTCAGTTATTTTCAGTCTAAACATGTAGTTTTTTAGTAATTAGTGGTCACTCTTCAGTTCATAGCAACCCAAGGTACTGAAAATATAATTTCTGTAGCCTGTCAAAGACACTGATTTTCTGAAGATGTTATTATTTTGTGTGTCTATACGCTTGTGTGTATATATATATGCACACCTAACTATATACATATGCATATATATTCTCTCTATATGTACTTATTATCACTAACATAAGCAAGTATGAGTTTTGTACTCTGAATTGCTAAGAATTTGTGTAATACCAGTTAAAGTTATGCTTTAGGTTATATAAATGCTAGAACAATTTTAGTAGGTGAAAGCAATCTTTTATATATGAGTGCAAATAAATTTAAATAAAACATTGCTTGTGTTTTTAACGCTTGTGATTGATAACTGAATTATTGCAGGTCCAAGTGATGGAGCAAATGATGAAAAGATTGTCAGAAGAACTGAATTGCCAAAGACGAAATGCTAAGAATATTCGTCGGTCTTTAGAACAGAAAATAAAAGCACAGGAAAAGGAATACCAACAGGTGAGGCAGAAAGAACTTTTAAATTTTGACTTCCTGAGGAGTTTAAAACACGTAGCTTATTTTGTGCATCTGCCTTTCAGTTTATTGCACATTATAGAAATATAAAAGTTACAAAGGTAATTGAAAAATTAAAACCAAACATCCTGATGGAAGGCAGAGGCTGTTGGAGATGTGCAGAATTATGTTAATATTCACTAGACAATACAGAATATGTGAGACACTCAACTGAGATACAAATCCATAAGAATCTAGGCTTAATTTGGTTTGTTGTTCACAGAATGTGAGTTCAAACTTAATAACTGATTGTGGAATCTGAGTTAATTTTTCATGCATCTCACACACGAGAAAATAATTTCTAAAGGATTATTTCTCTATTCTAATTTTGGTTCATGCTCAGAAGATGGTAAAGTATGAGACTTTTACATGGTGATTATTGTGGATAAATATCCTGTTTTTTCCTTCATTGTGTTTCATTACCCTCATGCGTTTTATTGTTTTACGTCCTAGTAAACTGGTGAAACCTGTGCAGAATCACGACTATAAGGTCCAAAGTCATAGGACTTTGTACAGCTGTACAGATTTCAGGAAGTCTCTTCTGGGAATATTATTTTTTGTTAAGTTTTCATGACTGACCTTGTAAGATTATCTTGTCGCTCAGTCCCATGCTAGGTACTATTTTAAGGCTAATTTTCTTAGGAAAAAAATCAACCCTGTGGTATGGAAAGTAAATAATAGCAGAGATGGATTTGTCCACTTGTATTGTAATGTAATTTTGATGCCATTACTTTCACTGGGTTTAGACATTTTTTCCCCTCTTTCTGTGAAAGGTATGTTGCTGTAATGGAGTTCTTAAGCAGATTGCATAAATTGAGTTAGGTTCATTCTTGCCCATGTAACATTTGCAGCATGCATTGAAGTTGGTTTTTAACTATTGTTCATGGTGTGAGACAAGTGCCTCTGAGCAGGCAGTCTTAGTTAATGAAAATCGGTTGTTATCACTCCAGTAACTACAACACAGACTTGTTGCAGTGATGTGTTTTTTCTTTGCTACTGTACCACTGTTTCCTCAGAACTCTCTTGTCAGCAACATTTCTTACAAAAATTAGATCAGCAGTGTAACCAGATAAGTAACAAGCTGAATCAGGAGCTACAGCAAGCCAATAGTAATTTCAATGCTCTGAAGCCAGAATTTTACAAAGTAGTCTATTTTTATATTGAAATCTTCTATTAGAGTTGTTATTTCATAGAATCATAGAATCATAGAATAACCAGGTTGGAAGAGACCCACCGGATCATCCAGTCCAACCATTCCTATCAAACACTAAACCATGCCCCTCAGCACCTCGTCCACCTGTGCCTTAAACACCTCCAGGGAAGGTGACTCAACCACCTCCCTGGGCAGCCTGTTCCAGTGCCCAATGACCCTTTCTGTGAAGAATTTTTTCCTAATGTCCAGCCTAAACCTCCCCTGGCGGAGCTTGAGGCCATAAAGTTGTCCCAGCATTTAGTTGCCATTGAGGCCATTTAATTGTCCCAGCAGTACTACCTTAATTTAATTATACATAAAGCAAAAAAGTAATTAATGTGGGGACTTGTTTTAATGTTTTATTCAGTTTGTATTAGCTGTTTTGCATTTACTGTTTCTCACTAAAATACTGCATATCAAGTTGTGAATTAAAGGAGTTTTAAATTTTTGGGCTGGTCCACTTCCCATAGGGAAGGAAGTGGGAATGCAGGGAAGTGCAGCTAAAATAAATCTAAGAGAAGAGCAGCTAAGGCTGATCACGAGAGACACCTTATATAGAAAATATGCAGAGGTGCAGTTTCATGACAGAGCTAAGCCAATCAACAGGTACTTGCACTTTGGAACAACACCCCCATTTCATACACCTTGGCCATGTACTCCTTGTACTTCCTTTTTATTAGTGCCCTGCAGATTGCTGATACAGGAGCAAACAAGAAATTATATATAAATTAGCACATATATATATATACACACACAGAGACATACACAGGCACAAATGTTTGCTGTTAGTTTAACTCCCTGAATCAGTTCTCCACAAAATCAGATGAGTATCGAGGCTTGTATAAGGAGAAACATCAGTATAAAATTTCTGATTCTCATAGCTTAGGAAAGAGGCTATTGTATTCCTGATCTCATTTGCGTACTACAGATATCCTTGTTGTGATGTAACTTCAAGTTGGACGTATTAATCAAATTTCAGACAGAAATACATGTATTTTAGAGACATACCATCTTTCTGTTCAGAGGCCGAAGAGTGAAAAGGCAGTAAGCAATTTTCTAAATCATAGTAAGCAGCATTAGGTTCATGGTGGGATAAAATAATATAGTTTTATTTTGTAATACGACATTGGAGTTCAAGAATGGGAACTTTTTAAAAAAAGTTATATATGCCTGTGAGTACAGTGTCAGTTTTCAATGTTCTTACAGGTAATGGCAGTGAAACAATGCTTGGAATATGATACCAATGATCTCACCCAGAAGCTGTGCAGAGCTGAGCTGGCTTTATTAGCAGCCCAGGCTAAGGAAACTGATTTGGCAAGAAGCATTGAGGTAATCAATGCAGAGGAGTAGTTGATGGAATTAATAACATAAATTGGTAATCTGCAAACAATAGTACTGCTGAGTATTTACTCATTTAGTGTATTTCCCCATAATCAATCTTTAAACACTTTTATGAATTATGGTAACATTTATTTGTTGTAAAACAAAATGGGGTCTTAATGTCATGTACATCAATGCAATTTGTGGAATTGGCTGTGTGGTTAGGATTCATTGCTGTAATGCTGCTGATATTGTTATAGTTCACGTTGGACTTACCTTCTATCAAAACCAGTAAGTTTCAAGAAATTCTTGCTTTTAGTCCTGAAATAAATATATCAATGCTTGACTGATTTTAAAAGTAAATTCTAGAACCATTGACTACTGCTTTGATGCACGCTGCCAAATTTAGAGATTTTATGTGTAAACATACTATATCCTTTTTTTTTTAAAAAAAAAAAAGGATTTTCATTTTTCCTTGAAGAAACACGATCCAAAAATGTAAACTACTGTAAAAACCTTCCCCAATATGAAGATAAATTCAGAGAAGTCTTTGGATGCTACCATACTACCTCATATTTACACATGCAGAAATCTTTCCACTTTAATGTCTCCTTTACCTTCTCAGTTATATTGTTTTGCTTTGCTGCCAATTACAGCAGCTACACATTTTTTAAATTTTTACAGTTGTGCCACTAGAGACCCCTCAATCCAAATTTTATCCTTTATATAGAGAATCAGAAATAGAAAAGAGAGCTCAATACCTGTGTAATCCATGTCACAGTGTGTTTTATTTAAGCAATTGTTTTTCTTGTTGCCTGTCATGAGCAGATGTAAAATAGACTGGCATAATTTCTGCCAAAAATTTACCTGTCAAAATTCTATGAGCAAATTCAATGCAAAACAATGAATTTTATTCAGACCAGCACAAGCATTGTTACAGCTTTAATGTATTGTGAAACTTTAGGTACATTCATGCTGGTAGATTACAATATCTGGGAACATTCCCAGCTATTAGAATATGACCATTTATGCTATTAATTATTAGAACAACACTTTGCATGGCTTTGGCGCAGCTGACTGACAGTCTTTGACACAACTCCCAGGCACAGTTTGGGAGTTCACATGAGCCTGGGACCATTCCCTACAGGTGGTTTGGTTACAGCCACCTGTTTTGGAAGATAGAAGACTTCAGTGGTACAGATATGGGCTGTTCCACGCCACTTGTCCCCAGTGCCAGACAGTAGTCCTTGAAACCTATTTAGTAAATAAATATAACCAGTGCCTTCCAGATTAAGATCATTTTTGTTCTTCCAACATATCCTAGAGGAGAAAAGCCTCTATCAAGCTTCTGCACATTCTTAATGTATATTTTCATATTTTTAGAAAAAACCCAAAAGATATTTTGTTTTAGATATTGTGGGCTAATGCCCTTTCTGGCTTTGAAGTTTTAGAGTAAGGTTAGATTTGATACAGTTTTTTGACATCCCATTGTCAGAGAGCATCTTATTTGTGGAAATGTCTTTTTTCTGAACATTTTTGGGAGTGCTTCATTTTATCTACCAGTCTAGTATCCCTCTTGCTAGGCTGTAACTATAGTCAGATTTTTTTTTCATATTTGTTTGTCTTGGTCAGACAATTGAACAGGTGATGACAGCAATGTCATATTAAAGCAAAACAAATAAAAGTATGAAGAAGCTTAATCTGCGGTAGATTGTAGTATTTGAAGAGATTAGTAGCACTACAGTTCTCTCTAAAGACACACATGAGAAAGCATGGTATTGTGTCAGCAGAACTTAGTGCACGGGTTGTCTTCCTCACTCATAAACAAGTAAAATGCAAAACATTACATTGAATTGTTTTGAAGACTCGGAGGCTTTGGTGACAGTAGATTTTGTTTAAAAAAAAAAAGAATTCAAGAATAAGATTGGCATTTCTTTTCCTTTATTAAAGGGAGATTGTGGCAGTTTCATTCTGAAGTCTAATACTCAGTGGAGAATACAGTTGGTTTTCCACAGGTTAATCCACTGCTATGTTTAGTCCTCGCTGTAGAGTAAGACTGGTGTTACAAAAAAGTTGCAAAACACATGCACATGTGAGACGTACTGGATATACTTAGTCTAAGGACTACTAAGGACTACTAGCTCAGTTCTGGCATTTTAGCATATGATTTACATTTTAATGGTGGAAGCAAACCTGTTATTATTCTTGGAAAATTGATAAGTGTGTCCCTAAATTGCTTGTAAACTTGCCCTGTGAAGAGTTTCACCAGAGTAATAGTGCTACCTGTACGTAGGTTCTGGAGTTCGCTTTGGTTTGGTTTTTGCTTTTTCAAGGAACAATTGCAGAATGTCTAACTTGAGTAAAACAATATATAAGTAGAATCAATAACTGGATTGAATGGCTGGTTATTATCAGATACTTAGTCCTTTAAATTATGGTTTCCAGGGTGTTGCTAAGTGGTGTTTATTGGGCAAGATTGCACCAAATCAAAATAAATGGACCTTTCAACCATTTTAATTCCTTAAATTTGTTTGGTTCCCTTTCCATAGAACACCCTCGATTTTGTAGTGAACAGGCATTTTGCATTTTTTGAATGCAAAAATTTTGGAAATTTGCACTTCTTTGAAAAACTTACTGTTAAGATTACTAGAAAACTTTCTTCCTTGACACTTATATGTGACTGGATATTTTTTAAACTGTGAGTAGGAAAGGCTATGAGTGGAAGGAAAGGTAAATGTTAGTGACAGTGACAGTTTTAATTGTGTTCTGAGGGTGATTTATTTATGTTGTTACAAAAACAAGCCTGCCATGCCAGCAAGCTTTTAATTTTTTTCATCAAGACCTTTCCATTTCTTGAGCTTGGCTTTTGTGAATTGCTGCCCATCTGCTAGTAGTAAATGGATGAATAATTAGTGGCCTGTTTCCAATTGAGCCATGCCAGTGCCATGCCATCTGTCGTTCAGCAGCACAGGAGTTTGGAGAAAAAGGATTAGTTTCCTTAAAAAAACTTCTGTTTGGATTCCAAGATGTGATGTAATTACATAGGGTTGTTTGTTTATTTAAAAACTTCTATTTATTTGGAGGAAAATACTTCTAATGGCAGAACAATCTTCTGAAAGAGTAAGCACATCTAAATAAAATTTGACCAGAGTTGACATGATGATAATGTTCATTGGAAGGAGAACTTGTCTTTCCATAAGATGATAAGTGAAATTTGATCTATAAAATTCTTGTTAATTTTTATGCCAATACAAGGATTTATTTCCTTTGTTGCTTTGGGAAAGTAGTCTAACTTCATCAACTCAGATTTTGTAGGATATGTCTTGTTCTATCTCAATCTGTTTGGAGCAGGTCATGTGTAGCTGTTTGCTCTAGGTAAACAAGGGGCATGCCAGCTACTTCAACTGGCAACATCTCTCAGATACTGTCAACTAGTTAAGAACAGTTCAGCTGATATTCACTGGTTGGGAACCAAGGCATAGCTGCCCAAAGACTTAATATAGCCTAATAAATCTCTTTCTTTTGACTGAATTTTTTGATCATCTTGACAATTTGCATGAAATATGGCCTTATCTGGTTTTGTTTTAGAAGGTGAAGTGGGAGAAACACCTTCTTAACTGCCAACTAGGAAAAAAATTGCAAGTGATCCGCCAACTTGAAGAGGAACTTAATACAATTAGGCAGTCTCTAAAGCAGAGCCAGAATTTTGCAGAAGAGATGAAAAGTGAGTTACGTATTTTATGTATTTAGATTTGCAGAACTCCTGTACCTATTTAATGATATTTTTCCTGCAATTCTGTAAGTTTCATTGTGAATTAAGTAAGGTTTCCACTGTTGGATGTGATTAGAGTTTTTAGCCAACACTGAGCTTGTCCTAAATGGGAATGAATTTTTACCTATGAATATATGGAGTTCCTGAAGATACAGAATTTTGAAATTAATTGAAATGTACTGATCTTATCAGCAAACTGAATTTCACAGAATGTATTTGAACCAGAAGAGTTCAGTTTTGTAATCATTTTATGTATTTCACAGAGTTTATTAATAGGAAGTGGTAGGAAAATGTTATGTAACCACCAATAGCTGAGTGTTGCTTGTGGTGTTTGATTCTGATTGAGAACACAGTTTTTAGGAACTGAATTGAAATATACGTTGTACATCTGCTTGATCTGACTAAAAAAGGTGATAGATTCCCACTTGTTCCTGTACATCCCGCATCTATCTGTGCATCAGTTAAACTTCATTTAAGATTTCAAAATAGAGCTTTTGAATTTGATTCTGTTCTCCTTAAAATTAATGACCAAGCTTTTCATTGCCTTTCAGCTGATGATTTGGTTTTAATTGTAGCCTTTACCAGTGGAATGTAATGCCTTCCCCCACTCCCAGTTGTTCTTGGTGTTCTTAGTCTGTTTCTACTAAAGCACAGAAACAATTATGACAATTTATAAAATGGCTGTGTAGACTTAGTCATTCTTTGGCAGAAAACGAGTATAAGACTGACAAGAAGGCCACGTACTGGAGCAAGATCTGTCCTGTAAAAAAAAAAAAAAAAAGGAAAGAAAGAAATGTAGTGCTACTTTATATAAGAATTTGGTGAGAATCAGACACTGAAACTGTGAAACTGTAGGTAGTTACACCTGTGAAGTATGAACTGGCCGGCTTAGAGTGCAGACTTGTATCAGACTGCAGAATGGAAACTTGATAGCATATGAGTGCTCAGTGTCCAGTATCCTAAGGTGATAAAACAATCCTTTATCCAGTGAGAACATTTCAGAGTAATGCTTCGCACTATAATGAGAATTGAAAATAATAAAAGTAAATAGTAATATTTAATCTAGAAAATTATCATTCAAATTGACTGGAAAAGATTTGATGGTGTCTTGTTTTACAGATAAGAATACTTTTCAGGAAGCAGAGCTGAAGTTACTAGAAGAGAAATATAAAAGGCAGAAGAGCTCCCTTTCACTGGAGAAGCTGAAAATAGTTTTAGCTGACATGGAAAAGCAACAAGCCCAAGAGCTGCTCAAGGAAAAACAAAATCATATTAAAGAGCAAAACTGCAAAATAAGTAAAATGGAGGAAGAATTGGAAACTTTACAGAGCGTCCTTGGATTCAAAGAGAAAGAATGGGAAGAATTGCAAAAAGAGTTTACTGCTTTTTCTCAATGGAAAAAGGAAAAAGATCATCTTATACATAAACTTAAGTCTGAAAATGAAGGTCTGCTGACTCATATGAGTGACTTGGAGAATTCCCTTCAAAGTCAGCAAATCAAAAATCAAGAATATCATGAGAAACTCATTATGATGGAAATAGAAAATGACAGGAAAAGTACAGAGATCAGAGAACTTAAAAACAAGCTGGAACATAAGAGCACAGAATTAGATGAACCAAGAAAAGCTTTCAACAAACTTCAGTGGAAAGCAGAATGTTCTGATAAAAAGTACTGTAAAGAGTTAGATAATATGTCCTGTAAAATATCCCAGTTTACCAACCAAGTTGGTGAACTAGAAGAAAATTTACAATTAGTAGCAAGTGAAGAACTGCAATGGGAACAATGTTATCATGACCTGCAAGGTGAATATGAAAAAATCTCTTGTCTTGTAAAAGCAAAAGATACTTCAGAAATGACAGAAGACGGAGAAGTTAATTTATGGAGTGGTCAGGATAAAACTGTTCTAGATAATACACAACTTGCAGCAAATAACTCCATTGGAGATGATCACGGATGTGCAAGACCTCTTGTAGAAGTCAGAAAAACTGAGAATCTGTCCGTTTTACAAGATCAATTATCTTCTCTTGAGATTTTCTTAGTGGCTCAAAACCAGCTGAGTTCAAATCATCAACAGCAGATTGAAGAGTTACTGCAAATAAAGGGAGAAACAGAACAAAGATTATTTAATGTAGAGCAGATCCATGAAAGCTTCGTTACAGAAACTAAGCAGTGCATTAGTAACTTGCAAGCGAATATTTTGGCACAGCGGAAATTCATTGAAAAAACTTTAGCTGTTCTTGAGGAAAAGGATGTGCAACTGCAAGCACTGAATGAAAGATTAGAAAACCAACAAGCTGAGCTTCAGGATTTAAAGATCAATAACAAATTGCTGGAAGATTCAATAACACAACTGAAGCTCATATCTGGAACATGGGATTCAGAGAAGACAGACATGTCTTCAAGGATTTGCTCGTATACCAAAAACATTGAGGATATTACTAAAGAAAATGCAGCTCTTAGGGATTTAAGCAGAGCTTTAGAGCAAGAACAAATAATGTTACTGGAAGCAAATAAAAATATTTCTAATAGTTTAAAGGAAAGAGAAGAAATAATTTCTGACATGTCCAGAAAACACAAGGAGGAAAGACAATGTATTGAATTAAGAACCGAAGAAATTAATATAGAGCTTCAAGTTTTTCAAGCAAAGAATAAATTGGTGGAAGAAGAAAACACAAACATGAGCATTCAGAGAGAGGAGACAATTGAATTTGAGGAAAAGGATGCAAAATTAGAACAAGAGAAACAGGTATTTAGTAGGAATAAAGATATCTTATGCAAACTAACAGGCTAAAGAAGAAATAAAGGATTTGGTTCAAGAGCTTTCAGCAGCTACAGTCAGAATTTGTCAGTATCCAACATGTGCCTTCTACAGAGACTGACTGTTTAGGGCAGTACATGTTAAATATCAGAGTAGCACAAAATACAATGACAGAGAAATGTAGTATCATATTTATGGTAAGCCAAATTTAAATTCTGAAATTGAATGCATTTAAAATTGTGTCCTGCAGAAGTAACATAGTTCTTGAGAGAAAGTAGAAAAATAAACTGTACCATGAGTTCTGGTTTATGCATCACAAGGATCAGAAGAAATAACAGATGATGATGACAAGACCAATAAGTGTAGTCTGTTAGCGTTGTGTAGTACTTTGCGCTGCTTTCTTGTTTTTTCTTTAGGTCTGTATCAGTGTGGATCCTACTGTGTTAGTGAGTGTGCATGAGGTGCTGAGGAGCATGGTTTAGTGATTGATAGGAATGGTTGGACTCAATGATCCTGTGGGTCTTTTCCAACCTAGTGATTCTGTGATTCTGTGATATTGTCTTTACAAGCTTAGATCTCTGATTAACACAGTTTGTTAAAGATGCACATTCTTCAGATGTTCCTTCATGGGACAAGCAAACTAGGACTGCTTCCACACCTTAAATTTCTTTCACTATCATCAACAAAACAGAACAAGCTTGTAGAACAATTAATTTTAGTTTCAACCTGAATTCTTTCAAAATATCGAAGGGAACAAGAAATCTGGGAGTCAGCTCTGTCTTTTTTATCAGTGCTGTAGATGGCATGAAACAAGTGAACTAGATTTTGCTGCTCCTTATAAGGAGTGGCAGAGTCAGACCTTCACTCAGAATGGAGGAAAACCAGTTTAATTCTTGCATACAGTGTATGAGACTAATTCCCCTTAAAAATAAATATAACAGGTGCATTTTCTGCTTGTGAGAATTTGTTTTGACCATAAGCCTTGCGCAAGTGGCCTCCAGTGCCCTGTCAAAATAGACTCACAAATTAAATTTTAATACCACTCTCTCCATCAGAGCATCTTGAAGCTGTACATTTTGGCCAGCTGTGCAACACTAAGCAACTGTTCCTTGCAGAGAAGAAAATCTTTCACATGTATATGCTGCTTGCAATTCACATAGAGCATCCACCCTGATACATGGACACTAGAAGGGAAAAATACTGTTCCTTACCATACACAGCTGGAGCTTTTGATTCAGGTGCTGCCTTCAGACCCTGTTCTTTTTCACAGTCCTCAAGTTTTGAAGTTAATAATTTTTATTGTTTCAAATATACCCCTCAGATCATAATGTTTCTTTTTAGAAGACTCATATTTGCCTCCTGTCATGCCTTTTGTGTTCACATGTTCCATTCATTGATTACAATGTTTTTAGCCAGTGTTAAGTACTTTTTTTTTCACCAAGTTGTTTTTGGGAATTCAAAGACATTTCAGATGTAAGGCCAAATAGTTTAATGGGGCAACTGTTTCTCCATTGAGAATAAAGAAAATCAAGAATGTGCTATTACTATTTCCAGATTCAGCTGCATCTCACTATGTCAGAAAAAAATGAACCAACTAAGAGTTTGGGGATGGATGAGAAAGAACAACAAGAAAAAGAAAGTGAAATGAAGAGAGAAATATCAGAATATAAAGACAGACTACTTCAAGCAGAGAAACATCATCTGGATGCTCTGACAGAAGCAAACCAAAAGGTAAATCAGAAAACAGGAAGAATGGTGCTGTGAGTTTTTAATTAAATTCTGTGTTATTTACAACATCTTACTGATCCTATTGCAAAATAATTTGTCTTTAGAAAATAATATTTCTAAACTCTATATATACTTATCTCAAAACTCAGTAAATATTAAATTAACCTTTTTCCATATAGCAGGCAGTGAAAGTGGAATTTCACTAAATCAGAATCAGAGCTTAGTAAGTGTTAAGTGTATATGTGATTTATCTGGGAGTATGCATTTGAAAAAGGGAAAGAAGCACTTTATTACGCTACATCAACAAAGTGATAACAAGTGGAAAAAGGACTGCTCTTTCAGAGTTAATACAGCTTTCTCATAGTTAGGATGCTAGTCTTGAAACCAGTAATCTGAGCATTCATAATTTGTTTCAGATGGAGCAGGAAAAGGAAATGTTGCAGAAACAACTATGTGAACTATTAACGAAGAAGGAGCATAAGAAAGAAGGTAGCTGAATCTAGATTCACTCTTAATGCTTTCTTAGCAGTGCATTAGTTTGTAAAACTGCTTTTCTTTTTTCCCCTAAAATGTCCATTTGTATAGGCAGCTCTAATATACAGCATGATTCTTAACTGTCTCAAACATTTTAAAAATCTAGTTCATCATCTTTCTCTTAAAAGTATCAGAGACAACTCTGGATTATGAATATGTATTTTGAATATTCCATTTTTTGTAGTTAGAAGTGACTTATGGAAGAAGAAGGGTGTGTTTCTTAATTACTGAAGCTTGTGTACAAGTTCTGTTATCATTTTCCAGCAAGCTTTCCCCTCTGATTCTCTTGCTTTATCCTTTATGTTTTGGCTCATCTCATGAGATGCACTGTATTGTAAATAATACTTAAAGAATGTTAGGTGTACAGACTTGAGTGTTCAGAATGTACAAAATGACAGGGAAAATATTTGCCCATGCATTGGTAAAGAATTCTTCTCAGATGTGGCATGTTTGCTCTCTATTTAGAAAAAAAATATATCTAATGTATTACTAATTTTGCTACGCACCATCACTTATATTTTCATAGTTGCACAGTTATAGAAGATGTATAATTAAAAGATATGTGACCATTGCATTATACATTCTTATCTATGCATATCTTATTTTATCTTATCTTTTTTAATCTCAGTTATATAAATAATGTTATTTTGCTTTGAAAGGTCCTGATGAGAATGCCATTACAGAAGAAATGAAGCTAAAACTGGAAGAACCACAGGAATGTACAGAATTGAAAACCAGAGAAGTAGATGAGCACTTGGAGAAATACCACCATCTACTTGTTAAATATTATAAACTAAAGGAAGAAAATGAGATACTAAAATCACGGATCAATTGGTTGAATGCTGGGCTGAAACAGTCAACAAGTGGTGCTGTCAGTGCTTCTTTGCAGAATTCGCCTAAGCCATTGACAGTGAGTAATGAATCTGTCGAAGAGATGTGGTCAGATGAAGGTACTACTGGGCCTTCAAGTGAAAGGCAGAGCTGTGAGGACATCAGGAAAGATAATGCAGAACCAAGATTCACTGTGCCAGAGATTTCACCAAAAGAAAAAAGGAAAGATGAGATCTGTCAAAATCTGCTGGATCAGGAGGACACATACTATGAGCTAGATGGGCTTCCAGAAGTAGTGAAGAAAGGTATTTATACTGTTTTATGAAAGCAAATACTCTCTGAGCACTCCACCCTTGTGAGACCCCACCTAGAGCATTGTGTCCAGTTCTGGAACCCCGAACATAAGAAGGATATGGAACTGTTGGAACAGGCCCAGAGGAGGGCTACAAAGATGATCAGGGGACGGGAGCACCTCTCATATGAGGACAGGCTGAGAGAACTAGAGGGAATGGCTATAATATGAAGAGGGGAAGATTTAGACTAGACATTAGGAGGAAATTCTTCATGATGAGAGTGGTGAGGCACTGGAACTGGTTGCCCAGGGAAGTTGTGGATGCCCCATCCTTGGAAGTGTTTAAGGCCAAGTTGGATGGGGCCTTGAGCAGCCTGATCTAGTGGGAGTTGTTCCTGCACATTGCAGGGGGGTTGGAACTAGATGGTCTTTAAAGTCCCTTCCAACTCAAACCATTCCATGATTCTATGATACGCTGATGTATACAGCAAAGGGAACAAACAGGAGGAGCTGGAAGCCATTGTACAGTAGGAAAACTACAGTAAAGTTGTCATCACAGAAACATGATGGGACAACTTGCACAACTGGAGTGCTGCAATGGGCAGCTATAAACCCTTCAGATGGGATAGGAAAGGAGGGAGAGGTGGTGGGGTAGCCATGTATATTAGGGAGTGTTTTGATTGCCTAGAGCTTAATGATGGTGATGATAAGGTTGAGTGTTTATGGGGAAGTCCAACAAGACAGATCTGGTGGGAGCCTGCTATAAACCACTCAATCAGGATGAGGAGGCTGACAAAATATTCTATAACCTTTAACACTGTTTCCCACAGCATTCTCCTGGAGAAAATGGCTACTCATGGCTTGGATGTTATACCCTTCACTGAGTAAAACCCTGGCTGGATGGCTAGGCCCAGAGAATTGTGGTAAACAGAGTTAAATGCAGTTGGCAGCATGTCACAGGTGGTGTTCCCCAAGGCTCAGTGTTGGGTCAGGTTCTGTTTAATGTCTTTATCTATGATCTGGATGAGGGGACTGAGTGCACCCTCCATAAGTTTGCAGGTAACACCACATTGAGTGCAAGTGTTGATCTCCTTAAGGGCAGGAAGGCTCTAGAAAGGAATCTGGACAGGTTGGGTCAATGGAATGAAGCCAGTGGTGTGAGGTTCAATGGGGTCAAATATTAGATCCTGCATTGGGCCACAACAACCCCATGCAACACTACAGGCTTGGGGAAGTGTGGCTGGAAAGCTGTCCAGTGGAAAAATCCTGGGGGGTATTCATTGATAGGTGTATGAACATGAGCCAGTGGTGTGCCAAGGTGGCCAAGAAGGCCAGCAGCATCCTGGCTTGTATCTGAAATAGCGTGGCCAAGAGGACTGGGGAGGTGATCATCCACCTGTACTCATCATTAGTGAGGCCACATCTCACAGACATTGAGGTGCTGGAGTTTGTTCAGAGAAGGACAACAAAGCTGGTGAAGGGTCTGGAGCATAAGTGGTATGAGGAGTGGCTTAAAGAATTGGGTTTATTTAATCTAGAGAAAAGGAGGCTGAGAGGAGACCTTATCACTATCTACAACTACCTAAATGGTGGTTGTAGTGAGGCAGTTGTTGGTCTCTTCTCCAGTAACAAGTGATAAGACAAGAGTAAATGGCCTCAAGCTGTGCCAGAGGAGTTTCAGACTGGATATTAGGAAAAATTTCTTCACTGAAAGAGTTGTCAGGCGCTGGAACAGGCTGCTCAGGGAAGTGGTTGAATCGCCATTAGGTTAACAGTTGGACTTCATGATCTTAAAGGTCTTTTTCAGTCTAAACAATTCCATGATTCTTTGATTACTTAGCTGTTTTTAATAGAAGTTCCTTATTTTTCAGGGTTTGCTGATATCCCCACTGGAAAGGGTAGCCCTTACATTTTACGTAGAATATCCCTAAATCTAAGAACCAGTCCCCATCCAGCTTCCCCGAGTGAGAAATTGCCTTTGCCTACACAAGATACGCAAAAATGTCGACCAAATAATCTTGATAAGCATTCCTGTTCAACACCTGATGGCAGCAAACTGCAAAAGGTAACTTTAAAAAAATGTATCTGGCTATGAAAACCATGGGGAAAAGCTAATGCATTTTCTAAATATATTCATCTGGCAAGTAACTTTTAGGACACGTTATTACATTTCTCTCATGTGAGGACACATTCTTTTCTTTTGTCAGCAAGGCAGTGAAGGTAAGATCATAAATACTGAATTACTCAAACATAACAGAGGTCTTGACCATGCCAGCAGTTTGCAGGTTGTTCCTGTGATGTGATTTCATAGAGAAACCCATTGAGAAATGTAAATTAAATACAGGTGTATCTTCAGTTTCTAATAATGGATTCTAAAGAGCAAACTTTTCTTATACTGTGGTTTCTTAGGCTTCGGAAAAAGTAAATAGCAAAAAGATTTAATCTTTGGGAGTCTTGAGTTGAGGTTTAACATTTTCTGCTAAGAACTTTTCTTGGAATTCCAGAGTCGAGATGCTATAAAATAATTACAGATATTTTAGAGGCTCTTAAACATGTAAATAGGTAACATTTAGCTGGTAAAGAAACTAGACTTAAATACTACTGTTTACAAGATTTTAAAGTTATCGAAACAAATAAGCACTACAGAGTTAGATTTTGAGAGCTGATGTTTGTTAAAAAAAGTCTAGTAACTGAAATTTACAAACTTTGTGTTTTCAGTAATAAAACACATTGTTGGATGTTTCACAGGATGTCAGAATAAGTTATTCTTCCTAAGCTTATACAAATACTTTGCAGGTTTTAGAAAAACGTTCCATCTTTAGGACAGAAATCAACTTTTTAGTTGCCCAAAGTTTTTAGTCATACTGTCTCAAGCTATGCTATAAGAGAAAATAGTTGTTATATATTGATACTTCTTTACATGAAGGCTACACAGAAGTGTACCAGTTGATAAAAATTCTTCCAGGCTGCCAGGCTGCACAAAAGCATTCTCTTGGCAATCAGCGGAGTCTGCCGCTCAGACAAGAGTGAAGCCGTAAAACAAGAGTACAACTGGAGGTGCATCCAGTGTGCTGTGTCTTGGTATTCATTTCTCCAGATGGAATGACATTGTGCAAGAGGGGATGAAACCTGATCTGTACAAACCCGGAGAGGACTCTGCTTTCCCTGAAACTAAGCATCTGCCAAGCCACCTCTTGTACTTCCCAGTATGCCCTGGCTTTGCCCATAGCCAAAGGTCTTAAAATGTTAATATTTGCCTTTGTAAGTAACTTTGGTAACTAGATAGGCCTAGTCTAACTGAAAGACCTTTAAAGAAATTCAGTATTTGCCTCAAGTCTAACAAAGTAACACAAACCAAATACTGCATATAGTTCAAATGAACAAAAACTTTACATACAAGGTACTCTTCTGTAATTAGACTGACCTATGGCTGGGGTCAGGTCAGTGGACCTTGTAGCTTTTTCTTCAACATCTCTAGTTGTTTGTTGACTCAAGTATTAGGTAATTAAAGCAACCCTTGTGGCACTATGCCTAGAGGCATCTTCCAGGGAGACTGGAAGAGGCCCATCTTAAAGGACACATTTTGATTGCTTCAGCTTCTGTAAATATACCAGCAAATCTTTTCATAAAAGTTAGAATCATAGAATAGTTTGGGTTGGAAGGGACCTTAAAGAGCATCCAGTTCCAACCCCCCTGTCATGGGCAGGGCCACCTTCTGATAGATCAGTTTGCCCAAGGCCCCATCTAATCTGGCCTTGAACCCCTCCACGGATGGGGAATCCACAACTTCCATGGGCAACCTGTTCCAGTGCCTCACCACTCTCATCATGAAGAAATTCCTCCTAAGTTCTAGTCTAAATCTGCCCCCCTCCAGTTTATAGCCATTGCCCCTTGTCCTATCACTACATGCCTTTGTAAACAGTCCCTCCCTAGCTTTCTTGTAGCCTCCCTTCAGGTACTGGAAGGTTGCTAAAGGTAAATAATTTCAGATAGTTTCATGAATCTCCCAATTATTTTAGGGATCATGTGTGGAAAGGTAGGAATTTAAAAAAAACAGAAAACTCTTGATGATCACGGGTATGAAACACCTTGGTAAAAGACAGTAGAAATGAGACCTCTCAATTTGGCGATGAGTATTTCTCTAAATGCGCTCTTGAGGACACTTAGTCAAATCCGTTTGCTTTGAACTGAACACTGAATTGTATTACATTCATCTTGCTCAACAGCTCTTTATTCCATAAAGCCCTCTACTGTGATGTTAATTTGTTTAACTCCAGCAGTCCAGTGATATAGTACCGTAGGATAGATGCTGATAACAGATAACAGTACTTGCAGTTTCCAGCTGTTCTCACTGTGTGCTATTTGCACACACGTTGGTGCCAGATCAGATGATCATGGAGCAGCCCAGAAAGGTGGAAGTGGGTGGAAAGGAATGATTTGCTGCTGCTCAGAATAGTATTTTTGAGATGGAATTTAGAGTGAAAAGTAGGCCTGGGTTATCTTGCTTCTGTGTTAGCAAGGTGCATTAGGGACAAAAAGAATAAAGGAGTCAATTTAGAGTGTTAGTTTGAAATCTGTTGCTTGGAAAGCAGCACTTGCTTACGCCTTGTCAATGAAGTGATGATAGTAAGTCACCACTGTCTTAGATTTGATACAGCTTTCTCGTAGGTAGGATGCTAGTCTTGACTCCAGTAATCTGAACATTCATAATTTATTGCTATATCTGCCTTATTGGTATTTCAATTCTTGTTTTTCTGCTAAGTTAATCACCTATATGTACTCATCTGGTAAGAGGACTTCCATTTTCCTGCAGCGAAGGAGCTGCTATATTGATGTTGTATGGAAACAAGTATACATTACAGCCACATTCTACAGCTAATATTGCATAACAGTTGAGCTTCCATTTGACGTTGTGATGTTTAAGTGGAAGAATTATGTTTCTGATATAATAACTGCACTTCTTATTTTGTAGGCTGATAATATTAACACTGGAGTTCAACAGAAGGAAATTGAATTTGCTTGCAGAAAAGTCCTATTGTGGCTGAAATCCTATAACCGGGTGGAACAGGAAAAGGAAATGTTGCCGAAACAACTAGCTGAATATGACGAACTCTGAAAGAAGAAAAATATAACTATGTCAAAGTAGAAGAAAGAAGGTAACTGGATCTAGATTCAGTCTTAATGTTTTCTTAGGAGTGCAGGCATTGCCTGGATGTCTGTATTTTATTACTGTTTCATTAAGTGATGCCATTAAGTTTTATTTACACTCATTTATGTTATGTTTTCCTATAACTTTAGAAATAAACGGAGGGTCTTGCTTTTAAAGAAATTCCATAGTGCAAAAAAAGAAAAGAAGCCTTGGCAGCTTAGTAATCACCTGCCAGCACAATACAAGCTTGTTATAGGTTCTTGCTGACCAGTCAAGCTTACAAAAAATAACAAATAATTGGTAATAAATTGGTTTTAATTTAACTGGGGGAGGGATTTTCTGAACAGTCCCCTTCCTTGCCTAAACTTATATTGTATAAGTCTGAGGACAGGCAACCTTTACCTTCAACTATATAGAAGAAATTAAGATTTTGTTGTTGGTTTTCCTTCCATGTGTAAACACGCAGAAGTCACCAGTTCTAGGAATTTGTGCCCTTCTCCTTTGGACATTGCTAGATATATGTGTTTGGGTTTTTTTCAACATGATGTACATCTGGGTATTTCTGGAGGAATTGTTCACAATATGATTTCATTGTTTGTTGAAACCATCAAAATGTGTAGTTTCATGCTTTGGATTAATATGATAAACAGTGTGTCTTGTTTCTAGAGTGAAGTAAGCCTTGTTTCCTTCTCTTTGGCGGGTACTTATATGTACTTCATTTCTCACACCCAGTTTCAAACCGTTGTAAATTTCTCAAGGTGTTTAAAATGTATCCTGTCATTTTCATATGCAAATTAATTCACTTTCCTATGTGAATTTAATGTAGAATTCAAATGGAGTGTTTTGGCTGCACATAAGTTAAAACGAGAAAGCAGTGATTTCTGTCCACCTGTGTGCAAAAGAAGTGACTGTTACATTTTATGTTTGCAGAATATGTACAGGAAAAATGAAATACAGATCTCAGTATGCAATATACGGTACCTTAGTGAGCAGATTAAGAGTACTGTCTGTTCCTGGTTTAGTTTTTTTCTGCTCCTAGGAAATGGCTTGCCAGCTGTGTAGCAGGTAGTCCATTTTACACTACACCAATACAATTATCATAGAATCATAGAACAGTTAGGGTTGGAAGGGACCTTGAAGGTCATCTAGTTCCAATCCCCCTGCCATGGGCAGGGGCATTCCACTAGATCAGGTTTCCCAAGGCCCCGTCCAACCTGGCCTTAAACACCTCCATGGATGGGGCATCCACAACTTCCCTGGGCAACCTGTGCCAGTGCCTCACCACTCTCGTGATGAAGAAATTCTTCCTAATGTCTTTTCTGCCCTTCTTCAGTTTATATCTGTTCCCCCTCATCCTATCACCAAAAGCCTTTATGACTAGTCCCTCTCCAGCTTTCCTGTAGGCTCCTTTCAGGTACTGGAAGGTTGCTATAAGATCTTGGAGCCTTCTCTTCTCCAGGCTGAAGAAGCCCAACTCTCTCAGCCTGTCCTCATAGGGAAGGTGCTCCAGCCCTTGGATCATCTTTGTAACCCTCCTCTGGACCAGTTCCAGCAACTCCATATCCTTCTTGCACTGAGGATTCCAGAACTAGACACAGTACTCCAGATGAGGTCTCACAAGAGTGGAATAGAGGGGCAGAACCACTTCCCTCTTCCTGCTGGCTACGCTTCTTTTGATGTAGCCCAGGATACCTTTGGCCTTCTGGACTGTGAGCACACACTGCCAGCTCATGTCGAGCTTCTCATCGACCAGCACTCCCAAGTGCTTCTCTGCAGGGCAGCTCTCAATCATGTCATCCTCCATCATGCCCTGATCCAGGTGTAGGACCTTGCACTTGGCCCTGTTGAACCTCATAAGGTTCTCACAGGCCCATGTCTCCAGCCTGTCCAGGTCCCTCTGGATGACATTCCGTCCTTCCGATGTGATATCAAGTCTCATTATATTGTATACTCAAAGTGATAAATGTCTTCAAAGCTTCTGTATTCAGTATGTATATAGATGTTTGTAACTTCCCAATATTTAGTCATTTGCAGTAAGTCTTTTGACCTACTGCAGAAAGCTAATATAGTTTTCCATTACCATTAAACAGTACATTTTGGTTTGTGTTGCAGGTAAATGATGAACGGTCCCAAGCAGTAGCAGCTGTTCCACCGGAGAAATCTTATTCAAGGTCATCACTTTGTCTGCATAAGCAATCCACAAAAAATATCTCTCATAATAGTAGGAAGGAGTTGTATGATGCACAAATCCAAAAATTCTCTAACTGAACAAGGACTACCTGAACAAGATGAGCAAAATGAAAACTGTAAGGTGCAATAACTTGGTGTGGACTTAATCACAAGTGAAAATAATTGACTATCTAAACACAGTTTGGGAAATAAGTATGAGAACTACATGGAGGGCACCATTTTCTCTTATCTAATGATTAACGATACATGTGTTCTGCAGAGCTTGTTCTTGAATATTTACTAATACTCTAATATACTACTAATATATACTAGTATACTACTAATAGTCACTCAGACGTGTGGAAAGATAGTGAAACAATAGATACAATTGATGTTCTTCAGAATTTTCTGTAAGCAATCCTTTGTAAATCAGTTAATAAATTAAGCAATGGAAAAAGTGGACTACTAGCTACCTTTTTTATTGTGTACTTAAGATTGATTTACAGATGGAAACTAAACTCATCTATGTATCTCTAAAAATATTAGGTTCCAGGAAAAATGAAGCTAATGAAACAGTGACTTCATTTTGTAACTGTAAAACCAAATATTAAAGCAGTTATAAGCTGTGTCCAGTGCGCTGTGTATTGGTATACCTTCTTCCAGATGCAATAACATCGTGCAAAGGGGGGTGAGTCCTGATACATACAAACCCGGAGAGGACTGTCTGTTTTCCCTGAAACTAAGCATCTGCCAAGCCACCTCTTGTACTTCCCAACATGCCCAGGCTTTCACAGGATCACTAGGTTAGAAAAGACCCACAGAATCATTGAGTCCAACCATTCCCATCAACCACTAAACCATGCCCCATAGCACCTCATCCACCCGTCTTTTAAATACCTCCAGGGACAGTGACTCAACCACCTCCTTAGGCAGCCTGTTCCAGTGCCCAATGACACTTTCTGTGAAAAATGTCTTTCTGATATCTAGTCTGAACCTCCCCTGGCACAGCTTGAGGCCATTCCCTCTTGTCCTGTCCCCTGTCACTTGGGAGAAGAGGCCATCACCCTCCTCTCTACAACCTCCTTTCAGGTAGTTGTAGAGAGCAATAAGATCTCCCCTCAGCCTCCTTTTCTCAGCCACCCAGTTCCCTCAGCCACTCCTCGTAAGACTTGTTCTCCAGCCCCTTCACCAGCTTTGTTGCTCTTCTCTGGACTCGCTCCAGAGCCTCAACATCCTTCTTGTGGTGAGGGGCCCAGAACTGAACACAGGATTCAAGGAGCGGTCTCACCAGTGCCGAGTACAGAGGGAGAATAACCTCCCTGGACCTGCTGGTCACGCCGTTTCCGATACAAGCCAAGATGTCATTGGCCTTCTTGGCCACGTGGGCACACTGCTGGCTCATGTTCAGTCGGCTGTCAACCAACACCCCCAGGTCCCTCTCCTCCAGGCAGCTTTCTAGACAGACTTCTCCTAGTCTGTAGCTCTGCACAGGGTTGTTGTGCCCCAAGTGCAGGACCCGGCATTTGGCCTTGTTAAACCTCATGCCATTGGACTCTGCCCAGCGGTCCAACCTGTTCAGATCCCTTTGCAGAGCCTCCCTACCCTCCAGCAGATCAACACTTCCACCCAGCTTAGTGTCGTCCGCAAACTTGCTAAGGGTGCACTCAATGCCTTCATCCAGGACATTGATAAAGACATTGAACGGGGCTGGACCCAGCACTGAGCCCTGGGGAACCCCACTTGTAACTGGCCTCCAGCTGGATTTAACTCCCTAACTCCATGGAGTTAACTTTGACCGTAGCCAAAAGTCTTACAATGTTAATCTTCACCTCTGCAAAATGGCCCTTGAGCAGCAAATAATCTGTGGCAGGCTGGCAGTGGGCACTATGTACCTGGCCAGAAAGGACACCATATGAACAAACTGCCTGCTCCACCAGTAACGGCTGCCTAGTAATTCTCTGCAGGTCACTATTCACCCTGACAGTGCTTTGCCTCCAATGTGTTGCTTTCCATTAGGTACAAGTTTGCAAAGATTTTCATATACTGAGAGTGGATATGTTGGAGAAAGTTTGTGGTGTCAAGAAATATCTACATGGGATGCCCTGAGTTAGCCACTTTTCATTCAAGAAAAATCCTATTTGAGATTCCCAAAGAAGGAAACTCACCTGGAAATAGCATTTGAGATTCTGGTATCATCAATATAAGAAAATAACTTCATCTAGTTCATGATAGCGCACTTGAATTTAAGATCATATATTACAAATTATCTCACTACAAGAAGCTTTTACTTGTGGTTTTCAAAGGTCTAATTGAGCTTACTCAGTGGCAAAAACCAATTCTGTGCAAGAGAAAAGGGTGACATCAGCTGTATCAGTCATTACTCAGCTGAACAGCAATTACTTCTTAATATTTCGTGTTGCTTTGATTTGCCTACCTAGGCCAGGTATTAGGAAAATCAAGCTCCTGGACGTGAGCAGTAATGTCCTAAGCCTCCAAGCTGTGTGGCAAAGAGGCATTTTCACATTATTCTTTCTCCTTTCAAGAAAAGTGGGTAATGTTTTCTACTACTTGAAAAAAAGATTCCTTAACTTAAAATCAAATACTTTTGTTTCAAGGTGAACTTTCAAAGTGTAACTAACTGATGCTTTCCTAATGATACAAAAGTAAGATCCTACTTGAAGTGGGGTTAGTTTTACCCTCAAAGCAGGCTGGTTTTCTCTATTTTTATATACATAAACAACATTATTCGCCAGTCTAACTGAAAGGTCTTTAAAGAAATTCAGCATTTGTCTTAAATATGTCTAACAAAACAACACAAGCATATAGTTAAAATGAACAAAAACTTTATATACAAGCTCTCCTTCGTTAACTAGATTGACCTATGGCTGGGGTCAGGTCAGTGGATCTTGTAGCTTTTTCTTCAACAACTGCAGTTGTTTGTTGACTCAAATATTAGGAATTAAAGCAATCCTTGTGGCACTATGTCTAGAGGCATCTTCTAGGGAGACTGAAAGAGGCCTATCTTAAAGGATGCGTTTTGATTACCTCAGCTTCTGTCAGTATACCCTAAAATGTGCTCATAAAAATTAAATTATTTCAGATAATTTCATGGATCTTCCAATTATTTTAGGGATCATTTGTGGAACCGTAGCAATATTTCAAAAAACATGACTCTTGAGGTAGAAGTATGGGTGTCAAAACACCTCGGTAGTGGACAACAGAAAAAAACCACCACAAATCTGGTGTATTTTATTTAACCAAATCACTGTTTTTCTGTTTTAATCTGATGCCTTGAAAAGTGTCCCCACTTGGAGAAGACTGTGGCAAAAACATCTGCCTTCAGAAAACTGCTTAATCTTAACCAGACAAATTTAAATAACTATGTTATAATGAAGTAGGTGAATCCCATTGCTTAAAGAAAGGATTGAGGCTTTAGTACTTAAATATGTTCTAGGTTGTCCCTGTTTGTATTTATAAGCCTTTACATTTTGGTAAATGTGAAATGTTTGCATTCTGAAATATTACAGTGCCTGTTATTTTTCAGTATCTAATATGTATTGTAGTACTAGCTAATTTTAGCTTTTCAGTATATGAGCTAATATAGGTTAAGCCTTTCAAGCGACCTTAAGTTACTTACATTAATATCTAAATCACTTGAAAATGGAACTTAATATTCTACATCCTGTAACAAACTGATGAGACCTTAGGACCCAATTCTTGTAGGGTTTTGAAAACTATATTGAAGTCATAATTTCCAACCTATCTGTAAGTCAAGCATGCAGTAGGAATCCAAATACGTCATCAGAATTCCTAGTAAGAGCATTGCATGGGGCGTGTTTTGTCAGTGTCAGCTATGTGTAATGAATGAAAGGGCACTTGTACCTTGCATTCTATTCTGACTGTGAAAGTCCCTGTAAAAATAGTGTCTTTGGTGCTCCAATATTGTTCTTAGCGTGTTAACTTGATTGTTGCCATAGAAAAGAGGCGCAGGAAGATGCATTGATCTCTTCATTTTCCTGTTTGCTCAAGGTTTACATTGTAATTGGTATAAAATTTATTCTTCTGTCTCAACTAATTTAGGATGCTCTCTGAAATGCCCAAAGTTGTAGGGTAAAATCATGTTGCAGGAATGCTGGTGTCCTTTTGCCATGCACCCTTACAGCTGATGGAAGGGTCTAGTTGGTTTGTGATGTTCGGCTCTTTCTCAGGCTTTGAACTAATGTTCTCCTTTTTACCTAATAATGAAAGGAAAACAAAAATGGAAATATGTTTGACTGCTGCTTTTCTGGATAATTATTAATGGCTAATATTTGACCTCATCTCTCATACGTCAGAATAAAAAATATTCCCAGGTCATATCCTGCCCTGATTTCTTGTAGCCCTCTCACCTGCAGAGATGCTCAGTTTCTCAAGCCTTAAGCACAGGAATAGCACAAATTGGCAAGCCTGAGACAGCCCTGTGCTTCCTGAGGATCAGTCGGAAGAGTCTGCCAGTCCAGTAATGAATAGTGGGAGGGAAGGATGGAGCTGAAAAAGGAAACATGTTATCACTATCCAGCTTACTGGTTTTGTTGATCTGCCCTACAATTGATGCAAATTAATATACTTTAAATAGAGGAAGAAAAAAACCAGCTGGGACAGAGGTAGATGTAAACCTATCTAGTCTCATGTGTGTGTATTATACAATAGCCCCGTAAGGCCTTGAAGGTGATGACAGAGGAAAATGTAACACACATCTAATGGGAATGTTCTTTGTACTACACATTGCAAATGAGTTCCTTTTAGATGGGGAAACATAGCTGAATGACGTCAACACTCTGTACAGTTGGGAAAGTAGTGTCGCTCCATAGCCCAGTGCCACCTCTGTGGTGAGGACACTCCAAATTTTTCCCAGAACTTGTTTCAGCTGCCTGATCCTTGTTCCTGCTGTTTGAAATTTTAGATGTCTACCCCTTGAAATGACTCCATCTCCCTCTGCTTTTGCCACCTTGCTACCTTAACCTTCAGAGCCACAAATTACAATAAGGCTGCTGGTAATTTTCTGTAGAAAAAAAGTAACTGAAAACAGCTCTAACTTTTTACAGATGTTGACAACTGAATACATGGTGGACTACTGTGAAAGCAGATTGCAATAGCATTATTCAAAAGTAATGCTGTGGATTTACTTAAAATATGGACAGGAGATAGGCATATCTCCTCTGCACTATGTGTTCTCTGACACACTTACAGACACATCCAAGCACTTATTTAGAGCAGAGTTCAAAAGCTGTATGGAACTTCGAAAAACAGGTTATAGCTATAAAATAGCTAAATCTGCTTAGCTTTTGACATTGTTTCATTTGCCTTCTTGGGAGCTTTTTTTAGCAGCAGATAAATCATGATCACTATTCACAATTCAACTGTTGATGTACTTTAGTGAACACACTGCTGACTGATGGGTGCATAGAAAAACCAGCCACTTTCTGTATTTTGCTTTTCTGCTACTGTGCTTTATAAATTAAACAGATGAAAGCTTAATGAGAATCTGCTCTCAGTACTGCATAGTGTTTCAGGGCTTCTTTATTTGGAAGGCCTGCTGAGTATCACATGAAACACAGCTTAACTTCATCTGATATTGTGAAGGAGGATTGTCTTTTTCACGAAGTCTGTGTATCCACATCAGATCACTGCTTATTTTTAGAAGCAAAACAGGGAAGTGGGAAATTATTAATGGTGTTTGGAGACCACTTTGATTTTTTCACTGTAGAGAAAATCTTCTGTATTCCTTTCACCCCAAAATAATCTGGTTTTAATACTACTTTTGATTTTTAAGTACGTGTGTGGCTTTTGTAATTTTATGGCACTCAGTGCTTGAAGGTTTGATTTTCCTCAGGAGCATAGTTTAAATCCATTTTAATTAACTTAGGTTCAGATCATGGAGGCTAAGAGTAGTAATTGAGATGACTGACACCTCACCCTTTTGGATTTTTTTTCATATCAATTTCTTGTGAGAAATTACAAAAAGAAAGAATCTGGCTTGTGATTTCCAGATCTTCTACTTGCTTAACTCCTTGTTTAAGCTGATTAGCTTCTCCTTTACCTCTATTATATTTTTAAGTGCTTGGTGACTGGCTCCTGATTCTATCTTCAGATCAACAAATGTTTTGCTGAGACAGGCTGTTACTTGTGGAAATATTGACTTATATCAAAGAATCTAAATAACAAGCTCTTGTTAACTGCTTTTAACCTTAAATAGTGTTTTTAGTATGAATGGGAAGGGTACCATATGATGAGTGTCTCAGTCCCCTTTGCTGGATTCTTTGACACAGCAGCATGCTGCCTATGTTGTAAGCATCATTTTAATGCACTAACATAACATGGAAAAAATGGAAGTTTGGTGACTAACTGCAGGAAGGGAACATAGCCTTCAAAGTTCTGCCAGAGCTTCCAAAATGTGGATAGGTTCATGGGTAGAGTTCACACTGTGTTTGGCTACAGTTCAGAACTAAAAGGCAGGCAGACTAAAGGTCTTGTCTTTGCTCTGATGCTGACACTTCGATAAAACACACAACCTGTCATAGGGCTGGTGCTGGAAGAACCATATCCGATGCCACGTGAATGGGCAAAGGGTTGCACAGGTCTAAAAAAGGATGCTGAGGACAGAGCAAACTTAATGAAAATTTCTTCCCCACTCCTGTCTTGTTCTGTATCTCTTCACCAGCAGAGGAAAGTGTAGGATTACAATCATTTTAATGACAAATCTCCTGGTTTCAGCTACCAGAGTTGCTATTTCTGTATTGCTGCCTAGGGTACATGGTAAAAATGTTGATGGGAATTTAAGCAATTGCTGGCTTGCTGTAGCAGGCAGGAGGCTTCCACAAATTCACATCATCCCTGTTACACACTGGAGATACTTCTAAAAATTCAGTAAAGCAGCTATGATTATTATTCTCCTTGCCTCTCAGTTGGCCGGTACTATACACATTGTTCCTGTCAAACACCTTATTTTGTCAGATGCCAGAAAGCAGCATTCTCTTTTCAAATTGCTGGTTTGATTTTTCACGGTACTTGATTGCTTTAAAATGTGCTTTCTACATCCATTTTCCTCAATACTTAATTAACTGGAGAAAAAGGCTGAGCTGAGGTTTCAGTTGAGTAGGTGTTTCATTTTTGTCCTTACTATCTCATTCATTTATTTCCTCTAGCTCACACAAGTAGTCTCAGAGATTTTATCTTTCATTTGCAAGAAATTTTGCAGTTCAGATTAGCCCTCTCATACCTAAATGCCCCTGGAAAATGTATTCCGTGCTGGGAAGAAACACAGAGGCTAGACTGCAGAAGAGGTGGTGAAAAGCAATCCAATATCAAATCAAAATTGCAGTGAGTGTAGGTAGGCAAAACACAGCTGACTGAGAAAGCTGTTAAACCGGCCATGGCAAAAAACCACATGCCTGAAATAGTGCTGCAGTAACAGCATGACAGTTCGGTTATTCAGGTGTCCCAATAGATTACAGGAACATTCTTGTAACTGCAGTGAAGAGTTTAGTTTTAGCATTGCAAATGCAGTACCTGTTTACACTAAGTACTACAAAAGTTAGTAGCAAGTACTGCTTTACAATATTGCCACCATTACAGCAGTAGCAATGCTTGAGCAACATCTAGGGTAATTCCATGCCTAGACAGGAATATCTTCAGGCATCTACAGTGCAGATAACTGCTTGAAAGCTCTTGGCTCTCACTTTTATCCCCCTTCTCTTGGTGTGATCTGTTCTGCCATTAATGCCTATGAGAAGGTAAGAGCCTGCGTGCAGTAAGCTATCAATGAGCACCAACTCCCTGGAACACATGGCATGAGGTAGCAGCAAATTTAACTTTTCTGTATAAGAATAACGTGGAACACTGCTACTAAATCATGGGCTGATTTAGTAGTCTAAGGTTCAGCCTACCACACGCACAGGTTCTTCAGATGTAAGACAACTTTTTCGAAGTTGTAGAACCCATTGGAGAAAAATTTTTTTAATGTTTTCCTGTGACCCATGAATTTTTTTTATTTCTGCTTACAAAGAGCCAAGACCATTTACACTAAATAATTCAGTGATCCAGTACAATCCTAATGGTAGAAAACAAACCAGTGATGAAATATGTAGTCTGCAGTTTGAATTTCTGACAGTTGGGTGAACCTTTTGACTGCTTACTATCTGAAGAAATAGATTCTGGTTGGCAGATGACTGCTGAGTAGACTGAGGACACCTGACCGATGCAGTTTGACTTTATCAAGACAGAAAAGTATCAATCTAATAGTAAGAATGAATCAAGAGGAAAATGGATTATGGATTAATCAATTAGGATTACTAGAGCATCCCCATGGAATTTTGCTTAATTAAGTGATGACAATCTTGATGGTCTTTCTTTGTTCTGTGGAAGACAACCCATGGGTGTTCATAACACAAAATGAAGTCTAGAAGATGCCACGCAGAAAGGAAAAGAATATATAGAGTTAGCAGCTGTTCCATAGATTCTGAGAAACACACTGGGAAAATTTTAAGACTTGAGTTCAATTTGAAGGTCATTACAATGGGCATTCAATCTTAAGCACTTTAATGGAAAATTTGTTCTTCTCATTGTAACATGTTAAGGATGATGGATAATCCACTCTCTGTGAGCTAGAAACACAGAATGTCCAGTACTTTAAAAGGAATCACTTTTCTAGCTCAACAGACTGGTGTTCAGAAAAAAATTCAAACTCCTTGTGACAGAGATCCAATGGATTTCTGTGTGAACATGCTTCGCTAAACTGACAAATGAGATTTGCAGTCTTCAGTGTCAAGTGATTTATTTTCTTGTGAGACATTTATGGCCTAATAGGTATTAAGAAATGCCCAAGAAAAGTGGAAAGAGCAACTTTAAAGCATCCTCCATGGCTCTGACGTGATTCTTTTAATAATTTCTGACCTAAAAGTTTCTAAAAGTTATTAAAAGCTATCCAAAAAGCTTTGTAAATACTCTAAGGTAATTTTATATTTTCTGTGTTCTGTTATGATGAGTTGACTGTTAAAGTGAACCTTCAACAAAAGGGAAAAATCGAGTATGGTGATCAAGACTATGGAAGGCTGAGGATGGAGAGAGCTTTTGACCAGACATACATAGTGCTGGCCCAGAAGATTCAATCCTGTTTTCTAACTATGTGAATGTCACCTTTTTCTCTCTTTCTCCCTTTAGGTCTTGCTGACATATAATTAAAGCATGGTCTGAGTTGGACTTGCTTTCAGTGGCTAAAGTAATGAAAGCTGCCAGCTACTCAGGTGTGAAGATTCTATTGTATGCATGTCCTGTGGTTGTGAGACGGATTGTATTTAGTGATACTCATCTGTTCATATTTTCCAATTGTCTCCATGTACGGAGCCCTGGTTTACACAGACAGGCACCTGTGTTTTTAAAGAAAGTGTTATTTGCCACTGTACACACATAGTTGAATATGCATATGAAACGGAAAGAGCTGAAGCAGCATTTCAGTATACTCACCTATGCAGTATATACTTCCGGAGCAGGCAGTGGAATGAGAATGTCTAGTTGAAACTTCAGTAGAAAATTAAGAAATTGAAATAAAGCTATTCACACTGACATTCCTAAAAATATTAGCCATGTCGCATTGCCAAAATAGAAGATTCCTACATCAAGTCCCATGCAGAAGAGAACTTGTTTCACAGGACATTTCCCCTTCTGCCTACAACGGGGCCACTGCGTCAGTACTGGTTAGGAAGAAAGTTTCCACACACTAGAGAACTGACATTTTCCATTGTGAGAAGAGTAAACTTGGGTCCTATAATCATTCCGGAGCAATCATTTTCATTTTTACTGGTTTACTTGTAAAACTTTCCCATGAACAATATCTAATTATGGTACATTACAAAAATGTGTATTTAAATGGCAACAATGCACAGTGCTGAAAGGGACTGTTGGTAAATTGCTTATTCATTTTGATTATTAAGCCAGTAATTATTGCTTTAGCATCCTAAAACATACTCATGTACTGATATATCTCCTCCTAAGGCAATCCCATGAGATGTGATGAGCTAAGTAGAAAGAATATGGCACTTGAAGAAGGGAAGGGCAAAGAACATGTAGGAGATTGTGCCAGGGATTAAGTGGAGATTGCTTTCTCTCATGTCTGCTTCAGTGTGACTCAGGACACTGCTGGGGCGTGGTACATAAAAATGGATTTTTTTTGCCTTAGAAATTTAAAAAGAGACCTTTCCACTACTGGTTATGAAAGACCCTGTGACGCTTCCTGTCAGGTCTTATCACTGAGACTGTAGCCGCACAGTAATCAAAGTAACTATAATTCTATTCAGTTGAGTAAAACAACCTTTCAGCTTCTACACCACTGAGGTGTTCAGCTGCCTTTGCTCTTCCGTGTTCTTGTCCTGAAATGTTTGTCAACACTGCTGGATGCCATTTATCAGCCGTCTTCCACCTCCCACTTACCTGAGTTAAATCTTTTCATGTCTTTACACTGTATTTTTTTTTCTTTTGAGAACAAACATTTTACGATCCTCCTAAAAGCAAAGGCATAAACCAAGTGTAAGGTATTACTTTGTGTCTTCAGGAGCTTCTGGCTTTATATGATAAAATTCCAGGAAATAAATTACTTGAACAATTTGCTCACTGGAAGATAGATGGGCACTGGATCCTGCACCCCTGTAGATGCTGTTAGTTTCCCATCAATTTCCTGAAATGATGCACTTACAGCCACTGAAATGGGTCTGTTTTAAGACTAGAATGACATCTTTTCCACTCTCCTGGATTCTAAGGGCTACTCTTTTACATGTCCCCCATAGCAAGAACTAGCATTTTTTCCTTTTTAAGGAAATATTTTTTTCATGGAATTGATGGCTTCTTGAATTGTATCTGAGTATGGGTCAGGTTTTGAGACCACTATCTTGCAAGCTGAAATGTGTCACCCTTGCAATTCTAAAGGTATAAAACTGCCTGATGTTGTTTTTTAGCAAGTAGCTAGATAAAAAAAACCCAAAGCTTTTACAAGCTTTCCTGAGTGGAGAAAATTTAATTACTGCACAAAATGGGGGAAGCTGTTCACAGAGTGAAAATTTGTTAGAAAAACTTTCAATTTTTTTAATAAATATGCTAGAAAAAAATTGAAGTTCCAAAACATAAAGGAATGTTTGACTGTCCAGTTTGGGCAGGTGAAAAGCACCGTCAGCTGGAGATTTCTAAGCAGAACACAGAATACAGTCTGCAGAGGTGATAAAACAGTACGAACAGAAGAAATAAATCTTGGTAGGAGGGGTGGTGCATGCTTTCTCCTGGGCATGCTATTTGAAAGTGCAAAGAAACTTGCTCCTCAGACATACCTTGATGAACTGAATTGAATATACTTTACATCAATAACTATGCCATGTAGGTACACAGAGAAGAACATCAAGACAGAAGGTGCTAGTCATTTTAAAAGACTCTTGTCTTTGAAGCACTGTCCTTTCCTCCATATGTATTTTCCTATATTCTTTCTTCACTCTCTCCTTAACTGCTATGCAATTACTGTGGGGTTTTTTTTTCCTAACAGAATTAAGCAATTAATTGCTTTCTTTTATTCCTCAGTCCCCATGTAACATCCCATTGAGCGCATACTCTTCTTCCTGGAAAAGTAGTGCTACTGTCTTCCCAAAGCTAGGGAAGAGGTTACAGTTACTGCAGTTGTGAGTTCCCTGGTGGGTGGTGGGGATTGCTTGGCTGATGCAGGGCCAAAAATGGACAGTGGGTCAAGCAATGCAGCTGGATGAATTTAAGTATCCTCACAATGCATGAACTTGCAGTATGGAATTCCTGTCCATCCACAAGCCAATTCACTTTTAAAAGTCTCAAAGTGATTCAGCTTCTACTACTTCTCTTGTGGGAACTGTGCCTGTTCTAATAAATGTCATTGCCCATAAACTTCTCTTGATGTAGGTTGTGCTTACACTTCTCATTTAATCTTTCCAAAGAATAATTCCTTTCCCTGTGCATGCCACCTCCCTCTAACATATAGAGGCAGTTTTGTCTTTTTCCTTTCTTTGTTGCATGACTAAACATGCAAACATATGATTTTAAAAAAAATGCTTTAAATCTGTTCTCTGCCAATTAATTTTATTCACTTTTTCTGACTTTCTTCAAACTCTTCAGTCAGATTTTTTTTTTTTTTTTTCAGAAGAAAACTCTAAGCTTAAGCTCTACTCATGTACAGAACAATACATTGCTAGGTATCAAACATGTCACAAAAAAATATATTCAAAATCCACTACTGCTTACAAAGTCATCCTTCTGGAAGTAGGAATCAAATACCTTCCATCTCCTATTAAAGGATTCTCAGCATTATCTCTAAGGCACTCAGAGCCTTGCAGGAGTTGACCTTAGAAATATGATCAGTACCCTCTACACAGATGTAAACTAAATATTCTTTTAAATTAAGGTTCTGTTGATGGTTATTTCAGCTTAGATCATTCCTCAAACACTCTTGCCACCCACTGATTATTGCTCAGACCAGCATCTAAACAGATACAAAAACGCCATACCTCTTTTAATTGTGTAATCATTCAAAAGACAAAATACCCTTCTGTGTTCTAAATTATTTTTTAATTTCTTCAATTGTCATTTATTTATCAAGCATATGCATAATCCCCACAGGCCCAGTGCTGAAGAAAGTACAATTCTAAGTTGCAGCATTTCAAATTTGCAGAAACAAATACGCAAAGGTAACCCCTTTAAAAGCCACACTATGCTACTTCCTCAGAACTGCTCCCACCTGAATCTGCTGCAGCAATATGAACTTTAGAATCAGAAGTCTTCTGGATCATCAGACCAAACAAAACGTTTTCTTGTATAAAGGCCCTTAAGTCAGATCTAGAGGATCTGCAAGCATCAGATCCCTCTCAAGGCTAGAATTAACAGCCTTACTCCCTTACTCCCTGCAGGACATGGGATAAGTGTAGGACAAAAGAGCCCCATAACCCAAGTCCTGTGTACTGGGCAGGGACCCTCCAAGAAGGAGCTGGCAGGCAATACAAGTAGAAGACTGGCTAAACTCTTGCATTTTCTGTAGACCTCAGAGTTCCACTCCAGGCCCTTAGGAATGTGTTTTTCTTTCCCTTTTTTTTTTATATATAGAAACTGTAAAGAAGAGAGAATTAAAGAATTTATACTTGACAGTTGTTGGGAAGAAGGAAAACTTAGCACAATAAGCTGAGATTGCAACACTCATTTAAAAGTCACTAAGTGCTTCCCATTTTGCTCCTTGTATCTAACCTAGAAGAATTAGTTCAAAAGCCCAACTGAGTCATCTGCTTATGAGGTGTGGTGTTGGATTTGAGTCTCCCCAGTCTGGGGAAGGCAAAGGTGCTTTAGGTCATCCTAGATAAAATGCCAGACTTACAGAGGAGAGAAACAGGACAGTGGCCATGTATTTCTGCCTGGCGTTTCCTGTTGTCTCTCCACTGGCTGCTTCCCCCCAGCATCCCTTTTCAGATAACCATTTTGAGGTGTATAATTCTTAGCATGCACTACATGGGGATCCTTAGTGTTGAACTTAAGAGTTTTGAATTCTGCTCTGTTGTCCAAACTCCTAAAAGCAACCTATTAAAAACCAAGGTCTTCTTACCAGATGTAGTCATAGCCTACAGTTTATTTTGCCAGTCTACTCCAGAAAACAGCTTTCAGAGCAAAAAAAATTGCAGCAACAAATATTCTGCATAAACAGGTTTTATGAAATAAAAGCCATTATGCATGCTATACCATATTATCTGTCCTTTAGAAATCTTATTAGACTAATACACAAAACTGTAGAGAATAATGTCTCATTATCAGTCCTCCATGGAAAACACCCTTCTGCTGCTTTTATAGAAGTAGTTTCTCCTCACTGTGTATTAAAATTACATAGCAGTCAATCTGCCATAAATTGTTGCTCAGCATTGATGTAAAACATTTCTACTGGAGATGACAGAGTATTTAATAATAGATGGTTTTTGCTCACCTCATCAAGGTTATGCCTCTTGCTTTTAATGTGCATTTGAAATACATCTTCAAATGCCCTTAAAAAAAAGGGTAAAAAGGAACACCTGTGCAAAAAAAAACCTGTTCAAAGGCCACAAACTTCCAAATGAAAAATAACACTCAATCTTTCAGATCACTTTAAATACATTTTAACATTTCACTCTTGCTCCATCCCCTCCCTATCTGCATCATATCTGTAAATTAATTTAAAAGATAAAATCTTAAATATTTTAAGGCTGTTGAATCTTCTTATTCCAACTGTATGCAGTTTGGCAGGAACTCTGATGGGGACAGTCTTTCATGTACATAAATCCAGTTTCTTCTTCCAGATTTAGTATGAGTATTGGTGCTTTCCATTGCAATGTAGCAGTCCCCCTCTGTTATTACCGTCAAGTACTGTCCCACAAAATTAACTAGGTGAAACTGCAGCGGGTGCTAGAAAGTACCGCAGTAGCTTCCTAGATTCATTTATAGCTGTAGTTCCTTTGTCTGAGATACTGCATTACTCAAAGGACTTTTAAACTGCCTCTAGACAGCACTTTTTTAGACCTCCAAAGGAAGTTTACAAGATCTCTTTGTTCTTAGGCCTCCTTTTTATTAACTTTAAAGGGAAAGACTGAAGGTTGAACTTCCATGGTCATAGTTTTGTTAACTATGTGTTCCCACACATAGTAGGAAAGGATGAAATGTCTTAAGAAAGTGCTCTCAATGCTTTTCTTGATGCCTATGACCAGCTGCAAACAAAAGACGCGTTCATGGTGATGCACATCAGTAAAAATAAAGACCTAACTGACTAGGGAAACTAGGCCTTTAGATTTATCAATCATACAACAGTTAAATCTATCTCAGTGTTTGCATTTTCAAACAATCATAAACCCCAAAAATGTCTGCAATGAGATGGAGGGCTCAGCAGAGCTGTTTTGATTGAATGCTATATATTTGAACTGGGAGGGCATTTATGATTTTATCTGTAGAGAAACTGGTCTAAATAAATCAACATCTAAAAATATGCAGCAGGTTAGCTGAGGCCATGAGTTGCGTATGTTTTAGTCTGTCACAAAATCTATTTAGAAATTCAACTTCTGATTTAAAATGAAAGGCCACTATTGATTATTCATTTTTATTCTGTAGAGAAATTAAGTTTTGTTATTAGACACTACCCAAGAGAACAGTGAATGACTTTTCATGTATTTTTAGTAACCTTTATTTTTGCGGAAAGAGTGCACATTGACTAAACAACCCCCATTGAAAGACAACAGGGAGGTCCCATCACCCTATAAGCCTGAGCACAGACGCGTTGGTGCTCCACAGCATTCCAAGTTGGACTTAACGTGAAGCACAGACGATACAGCATGCAGGTACAAGTTTGTGCTCTCTTGTTTGGTTTTCACTGTCTATAGAGAAAAAAATTATTTTCTGAAGCATACTAATCCTGCTGTTAATATGAGGGCTGCCACAATAGCTTTCTGAGCAAAGTATTGTGCAAGCACGATACTTAGCAACCTTTTCAATATGTGATAAGCGAGTATTTTTCAAGTCTATGACTTTTCCTTCCAATGTAACCAGAAAATTCACTTCTAATTTGGGCCTTGAGGTTTGTCTGAAAACTGCTGTACCTAGAAGGAAGAAATAGAACTCTTACCTTTAACTGACTTTGAACTCTTCAGAAGGATGGTTGGCAAAGTCTCATGGGAGACAGTACTTAAGGGCAAGGGAGCCCAGGAGGGCTGGGAGCTCTTCAGAAAGGGAATCCTAGCAGCTCAGGAGAAAGCCAACCCCATGTTCTGGAAAAAAAGCCGGCAGGGGAGAAAACCAGCTTGGTTGAACAGAGAGATCTTCAGTGATATCTAGAAGAAGAGAAACGTTTATGGGCTCTGGAAGAGGGGACAGACCTCTTGGGTGGACTACAGGAGGGAAGTGAGATTGTGTAGAGAAAAAGTCAGAAGGGCTAAGGCTCAACTAGAAATCAGATTGGCAAAGTCTGTGAAAGATAACAAAAAATCTTTCTATAAATATATAAATAATAAAAGGAGGACTAGGGAGACCATACAGTCCCTATTGGATGCAGAAGGAACAACAGTGACAGGGCATGAGGAAAAGGCTGAGGTACTTAACGCCTTCTTTGCCTCAGTCTTTAATTGTAAAGAAAGTTGTTCCATCTGTGTACAAACCCAGGAGCTAGAGGAGCAAAATGAGGCTCCCGTGATCCAAGAGGAGGTGGTCAGAGCCTTGCTAGCCCAGCTAGACACCCACAAGTCTATCGGGCTGGATGGGATTCATCCAAGGTTATTGAAGGAGCTGGCGGATGTGCTGGCCAAACCCCTTTCCATCATCTTCCAACAGTCCTGGAAGACTGGGGAAGTTCCACTGGACTGGAGGTTGGCTGATGTTGTGCCCATCTACAAGAAGGGTCGCAGGGAGGACCCAGGAAACTGCAGGCCTGTCAGTCTGACCTCAGTGCCAGGGAAAGTCATGGAGCAGTTGATCTTGAGTGCTATCATGAAGCACATGCAAGAGAACCGGGTGATCAGGCCCAGTCAACACGAGTTCACAAAAGGCAGGTCTTGCCAAACTAACCTGATCACCTTCTATGACAAAGTGACTCGGCTGCTGGATGAGGGAAAGGCTGTGGATGTGGTCTTCCTGGACTTCAGTAAAGCCTTTGACAGAGTTTCTCACAGCATTCTGCTTGAGAAACTGTCAGCCTCTGGCCTGGACAGGCGCACACTCTCCTGGGTGGAAAACTGGTTGGATGGCCGGGCCCAGAGAGTGGTGGGAAATGGTGTTAAATCCAGCTGGAGGCCAGTTACAAGTGGGGTTCCCCAGGGCTCAGTGCTGGGTCCAGCCCTGTTCAGTGTCTTTATCAATGTCCTGGATGAAGGCATCGAGTGCACCCTTAGCAAGTTTGCAGAAGACACTAAGCTGGGTGGAAGTGTTGATCTGCTGGAGGGTAGGGAGGCTCTGCAAAGGGATCTGAACAGGCTGGACCGCTGGGCAGAGTCCAATGGCATGAGGTTTAACAAGGCCAAATGCTGGGTCCTGCACTTGGGGCACAACAACCCTATGCAGTGCTACAGACTAGGAGAAGTCTGTCTAGAAAGCTGCCTGGAGGAGAGGGACCTGGGGGTGTTGGTTGACAGCCGACTGAACATGAGCCAGCAGTGTGCCCAGGTGGCCAAGAAGGCCAATGACATCTTGGCTTGTATCAGAAATGGTGTGACCAGCAAGTCCAGGGAGGTTATTCTCCCTCTGTACTCGACACTGGTGAGACCGCTCCTGGAATCCTGTGTTCAGTTCTGGGCCCCTCACCACAAGAAGGATGTTGAGGCTTTGGAGCGAGTCCAGAGAAGAGCAACAAAGCTGGTGAAGGGGCTGGAGAACAAGTCTTACGAGGAGCGGCTGAGGGAACTGGGGTTGTTTAGCCTGGAGAAGAGGAGGCTGAGGGGAGACCTCATTGATGTCTATAACTACCTGAAAGGAGGTTGTAGAGAGGAGGGATCAGGCCTCTTCTCCCAAGGGACAGGGGACAGGACAAGAGGGAATGGCCTCAAGCTCTGCCAGGGGAGATTTAGGCTGGACATTAGGAAAAAATTCTTCACAGAAAGGGTCACTGGGTACTGGAACAGGCTGCCCAGGGAGATGGTTGAGTCACCTTCCCTGGAGGTGTTTAAGGCACGGGTGGACGAGGTGCTAAGGGGCATGGTTTAGTGTTTGGAAGGAATGGTTGGACTCGATGATCCGGTGGGTCTCTTCCAACCTGGTTATTCTATGATTCTATGATTCTATGACTGCTCAGAAAACAAACCAACCACTTGTGTTAATAACTGGTAAGAAAAATATTTAAAAGAGCCTTAGAGGTTTTAACTGAAATTCTCTAGATTAAAATGAAAATATCTTGGTTTGATGTCAGACTGATTTTGATTGATTTCAGGGGATTAGCACCTCTCCATCATCAAAGCACAGCATTTGATAGCGACTGAAATCTGAAACAATGGGATTAAACCTTCTACCAAATGAAGAGTTTATCCCATATAAGATGCATGCCAGGAAATGGCACAGAAAAGGAGCACACAACGTTGTCACTTCTAGCAGACCTACAAACAGACCTGTGGTTTATCACAGCTCTCTAGATATTAAAAATGTGATAGATTTCTTTTATAAATGGGATTATGAGGTGGTGTGTGTATGTGTGGATTACACAATATTGCATACAAAACATGAAACCAGAAAAGGATGATGCAGTTAGACACCAGCAACACTGGGTGCATTTGGCACCCAGTGGAGGATCATTAATTTGACAGCCCATACATACCGATGAAAACAATTATTACATTTATTTATTTTGCTCTTATACAAAGAAGGAACAACTCTAAATACAAAATCTTTTATTGTGATGCACTTTGCTAAGGAGACTCGTTGTACATTCATGGCTTACTAGCTCAGGATTGACTGGGAACTGCAATGAGACTGTAGTAACAATAAAGTCTATCACTGTACCATGTAAAGGAATGAGCTTCAGAATAGGGTCAGAGAACAGTTTTCTGTGTTTCCACAGGAAGTCACAGGGAAATACAAGGTTGGCTAAAAATATTTTCTGTTCAGCTGCTCAGTTTAAATTGTCACTCCCACAATGTGCAGTCACAAAAGTATTCATCAAAAACTGATTTCACGTTTCACTTTAATTTCATTAAACCCACCACTTCTTCACACTGATTGAATAATTGGTCAGAATTTTGTTACTCAAAGGAATAAATAAGATATGAAAAGCACTTACTCTTTGTGATAACAACTTCTAATCAAAATATCATTTGTGAGATCCTGAAGAAAACAAAGATAATCTATACAAATACAGAAGCTGCCAGCATCTTTAATATACACTGAATACAAATAAGGTTTATAATATCATCCAAAGGCTCAGCTGTTTTAGAGTAATTAAAGTAATTCAAATAAAGAATTTCGCCAACATATTGAAGAATGGTGAATCTATTTAGTGGTCTGCATTTTTTCATTATCCAGGTTTATACTTTTTTAAATGACTGATTTTCACAGCTCTGTTGGTTAGCTCCCTAATAACTTGAACCCATTAATTTAATCCATTAATTTCATTAATCAAGAATATCTATGCCTCTCATGAATAATGAGTTGAAAAAAAAGTTCTGTCATAAAAAGTGCAGGTACCAAAAGACAAATTCTTAACAATTTTGTTTATTTATATTTACTTATTCTTAACATATATATTTGCATACAGTAAGATGTAACACTCCAACTTTTTGGTCCCACGCTTCCCAAGCAAGACGCTGAATTCTGTATCCCTAAAGGAATCTTCTGCCCACCACATATACCCATTTGTAATCAGCTCTTTGTGTCGTGTTTTCAATTTTCCACCAGATTCCTACTGTAATATTTTGATTGGAATCTTAGAAACAGTTAAATGGGACAAACAAATATTTAACTTACTTTTCATTGGGTTGTGATCCTGGGGAAAGTGGCATTTCAGAATCAGGAATCCATAATTCATAGTCCTGCTGCAGACAAGAGGAAATGTAGATTTTTTTTTAATTACCTTTGTATTCACATTATATATTTCCATCCTGAGCACCACGGGGAAATGATCTGATTTCATAACATATCAAAATCACAACAGCATCCTACCGAAGTGTCTTAAGTGTCAATGACTCATATAAATAAAGAAAAAGTATTATTATTAGGTAGGTTTGTGTGGTCAGAAATGGAAACAACCTTGTGTAACCTGAGAAAAATCATGCAAACTCTATAAAGGCAATCAGAAGTCCTGACAAAACAGAAAATATTTGCAGATATCATTCAAATAAGACAGTTTTTTCTTTAAAAGGATGCGCAAAGTGCATTTGTATCTTTAAAAGAAGACTTAGAAAACCAGACTTATATTGAAATTATATTTTGTTGTGTATTGTCAAATGGGAATAGAAGCTTCTCCTTGTAAAGGTGTGAAATGAAGGTTTTGGTGTTTGGAACAAGGTATGGAATAGTCTCAGCTAGGATAGGGTTAGCACTAATCATGCCTGCGTTACCCTGGCAGAGCTATATAGAAATTCAACACTGTTTTTGTGAAGTAAAGAGTAGGCCAAAGAATCTTACATAACTTCTATATCATGCATGGCTTTGGCTACTATTAAGTATGCCTTATTTTTAAGAGCACTGAAATTTACTAAATTAATCCCTCACTCATTTTAAAAATCCTGATGACTAATGAAGCGCAACTTACAGGTGAAGTCTTGTATGGCATACTACAGTACTGACTGTAGGCTGAATGATTAGCTTTTTGCCTGGATGTTTATGGGCTCCAAGTTATTATTTGGAAGAAGTGAAAGGCTGTAACTCAATTAAAAGCTGAAATGACTGCTTAGAATGCTAAGGGTGCAGCATGATGTCAGTCAAGTAAGAAAAAGTTCTGCTTTCAAAAGAATGGATTTGTGTTGGAATACATAGTTTTTGTCATCACATAATGCCTCTTTTGTGTTTCTCAGAGAGTCTAGTTACTTTAGTTGTTCCTGTTTCATTCATAGAAGCTTGTTGACCCTTCCTAGCCACACATGTTATATTTATGAAATCCCATTTTAGTGACTTCTCACAAGATGATTTAATTTTTGGGTTTGCTTCTAACATATATTCACCAAAGCCAGTAATTCCATTATTCTGGTTTGAGCTAAAGTAGAATCAGTTTTCAAACTTCAGATAAGCCTCCTCTGAGTAACTTAATTTCCTGACTGTTAGGTGCATGTTTTTCAGACAGTGTTTCACTCTAGGAGTGATAACATGGGCATTGGTATGCAGAAAGGCCATTTCTGATACTTATTCCTATAGAAACCAAAGCCATCCTTGAGCTGGTGGAATGCCTAAGTGAAAGAGGCAAAAAAAGGTCGCATCTGCAGGGAGGAGTGGACAGGACAGCTGACCCAAAATTAACGAGCTCTGTATAAAACTGAGGGATCACAAGGGTCAGTCTCTCTTCTTTGATGGCTGATGTCCAGTTAGGACCTCATCTGTCTTTTTGTCCTGACCCTGGATCTTTGCATTCCTAAATCCGATTCCTGAGTCCATCGCCCTTCCGAGACCTTTCCCCATACCTGCTCTGCAGCATCTGTGGTGACATAGTCTTTGAGGGTGGGGGAGGGGAGAAGGAGTTGATTTTATATATTTGTATATATTTTATTGTTTTTTGGTTAATAGTATTTTCCTTATTATTATTCTTGTTTCATTAAAGCTGCTTTAGTTTTAGATTCCAACCCACAAGTCTTTTTTTCTCATTTCCCTGGTGGGAGGGGTCGGGGAGAGCAGGAATTGAGATCACAACTGCTCACATTTTGCTACCAATCAAGCTGGGCTGGGGCTAAACCATGGTAGTTTTCCATCTCATATCCGTACAATGTGGACAACTTTTGTGTATGAACAGTGGGCTCCATTCTTTTCCTTCATAACAAATCAAGTACATCAATCTCAACTAGCTGCAGTGAAATGTGACCTGATTGTGGTCCCACATGTGCATCCTCCAAAAATCTGAAAGATTAAAAGCACAGTGTCAAAATGGTTATACTTAAAATGTGTTCGAACGGAAAACTACTGAACTTTTAGCACTGAGTAAGTATCCGTGCAACTTTCTTTTCATTATTGACATCTGCTGATTTAAATGATGGTCTGCCAGGGGAGAAACTCTTTTTTTTGGGGAGGATCATAATACCTGTGTTTTATAAGAAAAGATTTGTGTAATGTCTTTGAGATTTGAGGGGTAAAATGCTGCTTTTCTTTGAAGTAAATTGCACGTTCATCAAGGAGGTCCCCAGAGCGTATTTTCATTAAAGAGTTTTGAAATACCTTCTTCCTGTTGCAGCTGCATAAATGTATATGAGACTGCAAAAGTGGAGAAGCTGATGATCTCTTTATATTAGATTTTTGAATGGGAGTCTGAGACAAACCATTCTAAGCAATGCTTAGGATAGTCTTTCTTGCAGGAGAAGCTGGCATCAGAGTCCTTGAAGTGAGCTTCTGAAAAATACAGGTGGGCCTGCTCTTTCTTTGTTCTAGAACAGTTGTTCTGACCAGATGTCAAATATAGGTGATTATTTTCCCAACAATGACCATCTCATCTGTAAGTTAAAGAATAAAATAACTGACAGAAAAATTGCAAAAACATTGCTGACTGTATCTCCTAGGAAGAATGTTAAGAAACTGTTTTCAAACTGTCTCAAATGGTCTAAAGGACTTGCTGAGTTTTAGGAACTACAGTTAGGAGTAAAGTCACCCTGCCACTGTGCTAGAGCTAGTTAACACGTAGCTTTTCTAATTTTTTTTTCTTTCCTTCTCTTTACAAGGCTGAGGTTGCTAATGACGAGTAGTGTTGGGAAATTACAGAAAATCCATTTTGCTTGCTGGGGCCCACAGAGGGAGAATAGAAGATTTTCTTCTTCCTTGGATGGCGTGCATCCTCATCTATGGAACTGATGCCTCAATGGCAATCTTACAGCCTTTCTTCAATGGCATCTTTCATTATCTTTCCTTGAATGCCCATATAGATGTGAGCATGACTCCATGTCATGAGCTCAGAGTCAAACAGAACACTGTTATCTTCATAAATACCACAGGTAGCCTATCATTTACTATTTATCTCAGTAGGAGCAAGATCCTACAAAACAAAAGAATACACGATTGAATTGGATGACATTCTTTATAAACAGCATGATGGGTAATCTAGTGGTAAGCTCAGTATAATTCTCAACAAATAGAAAGTTTTACAATCTAAATACAGTCTGCTGAGGAATTTTTGCCTCAGGGAGACTCCGGTCAATGGCAGAATGAAATGTTTTGCAAGACTATCTGTTGAGGTGAGGTCCATTTGCAGAATTTGGTGAAGATCAGACCTATTTACACTAGCATCAGTTTGCTGGTATATGGCAGAATATAGAGAGTTAGGATTAATTACTTTAGGGTCCTGTTTTTACTAGTAAATACCATTCTGAAGGTCAGAGGATACTGTAAAAAAAAAAAAAAAAGAAGTCGTTGCATTGCATTCAGTGGGAACACTAAAAAAATCACTGGGATTTATTTCTCTTGAAAATACTGTGCAGAAATCATCCTAATAATAATGCTGTCACACACATCAGCAAATTAATTCAATGAAGTCATTATTTCTTTTTTTTTTTTTTTTTCTGGGCACCCATGTAATACTTTAGTAAAAATTCTAATTCCATTTTTCCAAAGGAACAAACAGAACAAATAAGGGCTTTTGAGTGGCATGTGTACACTCATGTTCTCAGTGCAGCGACACATTTTAGACATGTGCTTGTTGTCATGACATGGGTACCTGCCATTGTAGGCCATGTGGGGATAGCAACAGTTAGATGAGAGGATAGATACCATTTGCCAAAACTGAGTCAAATATTATCTCAATTTGACTAGAATATAAAAAGCCACACTGAATAAGCCTGCACTTAACTGCTGTGGTACAGGCACTTCAGAGTACAGATAAGGGGAAACTGACCTCTTCCATGCGACTCAGTGACAGGTCCTACCTTGTCAGAATATCACATACCTTCTACTGGCTTGGAGAAACACTTCTGGAGTTGAGCAGTGAGGCAAGAAGACCATGTACAAAATCCTTCTTACATTTCTCAATGGCTTGAATTAATCTGTCTCTTTTCTGCTGATCCTTATCTGCACGTGTCAATATGTAAATACAACCATTTCCAGTTTAATCAATGGTCAAATCATAGAGCACACTTTTCATTCTTTTTTTTGCCAGTAAAGACTATTCTGATTACTCTTCTTAATACCAATGCCTCTTTGTAGTAGCCAAAGAGGAAAATCACTCTACTTTTTTACAGTTGGTTCTTGCTGTATCTGTACTCAGCACGCATCTGAATTTGAAATAAACACAACCCAGAACCCAGTTGCATCACTCACACAGTAAGTAATGAGCTGCTGGAGGACTAAGAGAGTATGACAACACTTTGTTCCCACCACCTTGACTGTTCTTTCCTCTGTCCTGGATAGGAGCTGAAAAAGTCAAAACAGAAGAAAAGCAGAGGCAATCAAGTAAGGGTTCAAGTCTATATACTAAAAGTTGAGTGATCAATATCGGGCTGCCACTGTGGTCTACACAGACTGAAAAGCCAAGAAAGTGCACTTTCTGTATTAGTCAAACTCAGGCTGAAGAGTAGTGCAACACTTCTGCTAGCACCCCATATACAAAAAGGATAGAAACTGACTTAGTCCTCAGGATCTTCTGCTCTCACTGGAAGTATACCAGTGAGAGTAGGCATAAGAATACTTATTCTCATAAAAAACATAATTATAATGTATTATAGTATATATTTATATGTATACATAAAATATTAAGGGTTATAAAGTAATAAGAAGAATACATAAGAATAAAAAGGGGATATGAGTTGCGCAAGACCACAGAATCATAGACTCATAGAATCACCAGGTTGGAAAAGACCCACCGGATCATCAAGTCCAACCATTCCTATCTGCCACTAAACCGTGCCTCATAGCACCTCATCCACCCGTCTTTTAAATACGTCCAGGGACGGTGAATCAACCACCTCCCTGGGCAGCCTGTTCCAGTGCCCAATGACCCTTTCTGTGAAAAATTTCTTTCTGATCTCTAGTCTGAACCACCCCTGGCACAGCTTGAGGCCATTCCTGCTTGTCCTGTCCCCTGTCACTTGGGAGAAGAGGCCAGCTCCCTCCTCTCTACAACCTCCTTTCAGGTAGTTGCAGGGAGCAATAAGGTCACCCCCCCCACCACCTTCTCTAGGCTAAACAACCCCAGTTCCCTCAGCCACTCCTCGTAAGACTTGTTCTCCAGCTTCTTCACTGGCTTCATCGCTCTTCTCTGGACTCACTCCAGAGCCTCAACATCCTTCTTGTGATGAGGGGCCCAGAACTGAACACAGTATTCAAGCAACAGTCTCACCAGTGCCAAGTACAGAGGGAGAATAACCTCCCCGGACCTGCTGGTCACGCCGTTTCCGATACAAGCCAAGATGCTGGCCACCTGGGCACACTGCTGGCTCATGTTCAGTCGGCTGTCAACCAACACCCCCAGGTCCTTCTCCTCCAGGCAGCTTTCTAGTCACTCTTCTCCTAGTCTGTAGCTCTGCATAGGGTTGTTGTGCCCCAAGTGCAGGACCCGGCACTTGGCCTTGTTAAACCTCATGCCATTGGTCTCAGCCCAGCGGTCCAGCCTGTTCAGATCCCTTTGCAGAGCCTCCCTACTCTCCAGCAGATCAACACTTCCATCCAGCTTAGTGTCTTCCAGACGCCAGTGTTTTCCGGGGTACATTTATAAATAATGCAAAGCCTCACAATTCTCCATCTTTTGTCAGAACCTTATTTTAGCAATGTAAACAAAATTTTCCAACCTGTTTACCTGCCATGTTCCTTCCAAGCATAGCTCAGAAAAGTGATATGAATTGTGTTGTGAAAAAAACCCACTTTCTCTTTCTAGATGGTGCTTAAAAAAACAGTAGCCCCAGCAGCTCTAGACGAAATTAAGGATTAACACACAAAATATTGGTTAAGTTGGGTCCCCTGAGGTCCCACAAGATACATATGGCTCTTTTGGGTTGAAAATGTTGCTCTGCCAGAATTTTCTTGCACTGTGGAGCTCTGGCACATGGCGACATGGTGGCGCATGCCAATACTGCTATGTAGGCCAGCAGAGAGACGTGCTTTACTCCTTCCTCTCTGGGTGCAGCTGTGGATGCTTCTCAAACAGGCAATTTGAAAGGGCTACGAAGGTTTCAGGTGGGTTGGTGAAATGAGACTCCTGGCTAGATGATATGATTGTGAATAATGGTGATATTACTGTAAACAATACTGATTTATTCCTGACAAAATATACAATTGGTTCTTGATTAGCCTAAGGCCCCCTTAAATCGCAACTGTAGCGATGTACTAGAATGTTTGTTCCCAATATGCTGCATTATTTTGCTAATAAGAAATAATTCCTTCTCCTCTGAACTGATGTAATTGCAGTGTGTCTCACTAATGATGTGAGAGAATAATGCTTGAAACCTGTTAAAGAAGCACTTATTGCAGATTTTCTTCTGAGCAGGAGATGCATCCACCTGAATTTAGTATCGAACATTTCTGAATCAGCAGAAGGGTTACAAGGTTTTAGTTACTCTTAAAGTAATGTTTATTTTGGAAAAGGAATAGCTGAGATTTTTTTTTAAACTCACTTAGATAATGCACTGAATGATTGGCTCCTCCAAAATTTATGCTTGTTCTTGTATGCAGCACAACATTTCTTGACGATTCTGTGGTAAGGTGGCCTCAAGGCTGTGGCCTCGTCATTGAGAAAACAAATTTCACTAGCAGCTAAAAGCAATATAGAGTCTCCTGAGGCATACAATCTGGCTTTCCAGTCGTATATGGACATGAGTTTGTAGCATCATCCTATTAAGAAAGACATGTTGACAATTCAAAATCCTATTTGGATGACTGGGAAGCAGGATTATACAACTCACTGGAACAAATAACAAAATGTACTTGCTCAGCTGCATTTGTGCAGAGATTAATACCTTCCCCTTTTATCTAGGTTTGTACAGTGCCAAATCAAAATATTCCTCAATTTTGATTAAAAACTTTGCATTCTGCAGCCATATGAAAAATGACAAGGCTTGCTGTAGCGTTTATGCAACAGCGCTGCCAGTCAGGATACCTGGCTTCTTTCATGGCAGTGCCAATGACTTGTTGTCAATCTCTGCTTTTCTGCATGAGCCATCTGTGTTTCTGCATGAGATGCTCTGTATTCAGGTGAGGCAGGACAACAACTGTCTGCCCAAGGCATGGCTGAGGACAAGAAAACAGAATGTTGCAGGTCAAAGAGCCACAGCTTTTAAACAGACTTGGTCTAGTATTTCGCTTATAGTTTTACTATAAATGTGGGTTGCATGCCACATAGCATTAAACCTGTTCAAATAAGTACTGTTCCACTGCATTTTAGTTTTATGAGTAGTGAGCAAAAGCTCCTGGGCCAGAACATCTCATAGCAACTCTCTTTTCCCTTCGCTAATAGATGCTGGGTTTCATTGCCCAGACTGCTGAATTTTCCATGTGCCTCAAGGGTCCTGCAGCACATCCTACTTTGCTGACACGTCTGCTAAGGGATTTATTTACCTCACCACCTTCTAGCCCTACACTCTCCAGTTTCTATTTCCTCACTACCATTTTTTCTCATTGATGCTTTTCCCTATGCTCCTTCTTATGATTCCAGGGCTGCAGACTCCCACCTGCTCCCAGTGCCCATTGGTTGCCAGTAAAGCTCCGAGTTGCTTCCTTTCTAAGCCTCTCCTCTCATACACTTCTCTTCCTAAAATGACTTTGCTCTGTGGTAACCTGGCATGCTCCCCAAATACGTGAATGAAGGGCCCAAAAGTGTAAGTTATTTTTAGGTATGTAAGTCATATTATTAGCTTTCACATGCTTTTTCTTGGGTGAAGGACCACATGTTCCCATGCTCCTTAAAGTTCTCTTTAAAGTAAGCTGTGAACATACCACACTGAGAAGCCTGTCCCACTGTTGTAGACTGCTCACCTGCAAGGACTGCATAAGGAGAAAAAGAGATCACCTGCCTTTTCAGCCTTTCTCCAATTACTTTTTATACGAGTACTAAGTACTGAGAGTACACTTGCCATAACCAAGCATGAAAAAGAAAATAACATGCAAAGTCTGTATCCTAAATGAAAAATGTTTGGCTCTTTTTCTTTTAGAAAAGCAAAAATTGACATCCCTTGTTTTCTGATCTTTTGTCCTAGCTGAAGTGTTGATGAACTGGCTCTTGTTTATGGTTAAAACCATAACTGGGAATAATTAATTGGAGGAGGTGTGGTGAAGATTTCACCTACAGAAGCATACCTTGATTCAGTGTGCCACTGGGATCCTCTTACAGGACATGACTGTCTTTATTTCTGCAACTGCTAGTATCTCTTGATTTCCTTTTTGCTGCCTCCTTGGGAACAGAATCATATAGTAGGGACAGTGCATCAGTTATTTAGGCAAATGTACTCAACAACCTTTCTGTTAAGCTAATTTATTTGCTAACTTACCATCCTTCTTGCTGTGGCAGGTATTAATTTAGCAGTGCTATCATATAATTTCACTGGTACTTATATTGGTATCTGGTACTTGTCAATGCAACAAAAGTAGAAAAAATAAAATGGATTTAGTTGAAATCTAGTCATTTTAAAAGCACGGGAATATTCAGATACTGTAGACCCCACTCTGTTTTCCTGGCAGTTCTTGTTGCTTTCCAGTTAATAAAACATCTTGTCTCTCCCTTCGTGCTGTGCGAAAAGCCTGTGTTCAAAATGAGTGGACACAAACTTAATTGACATACTAGAAGCAGTTTAACCGATAAAACTAAACCACTTTTTCTCTTCTTAAATCTGGCGCCTTTCAATTCTACTATCTTTATCTTAACTAGTAAGAAGTGCTGGCAAACACTTTAGACTGATTCCACAGTTACCTCCTAAAACAGAAGGTTATTTTCAGTCTAAGACAGAACATTATGGCCAAGTATGAACGTGGGATATAAAACCGGAACAGGCTTTCCTTAAGCTGTTTACCAGATGTTACAAAACTCAGTGATCATAGTTATAAATACAACCCTCACCTTGGCTCATGCCTTCACTTTTGGCTCACAGGGGAAGTTCTGGTTTAATGCCTACCAAGTGCATTAAATGAGTTGGCTGAGTTTAACTCCTGATGAGTTTTGAAACAGCAAGGAAGTTTTCAAAGGACTGTGGGGAAAAAAGAGCGAAAGTGGTGAATGATCTCCAGGCCTGACAGATTTATATCAGTACTAAGCATAATAACTGAATGGCAGCTGCAAGACTCAGTTAAAGTAAAATGTGTAAGCAATACCAATCAAAAAGTTAAAAAAAATCATTGTGCTAACTTGAAGGAGATACTGATTGTGATTGAATGAAATAAAGGTGTTGGTTTAAAAGACTTAGCTCCCTGGCTTTGTTCTGCATCACATTTTGACTAATAAATTAGAATGCTACAAAATCATGTGTTTACAAAATGGCTAACTGGCAGATCTGAAAATGTGATTAGAAGTGGTCTTTCTCATGCAAGGGTATTTGATAGATATATTATCAAAGTCTTTATTTTAGTTATATTCATGAGTTGGGGAACTCATGGTGTGGATTACTGCGACAAATTGCATCGCTCAGTGAGTTCAATGTAGGCAAGCAAATTTAGACAAGCACTACACTTTTCAGCATGGATAACAGAACGTCTCTGTTCAGAAAATGCAGGCTCTTAATTAAAGGATGTAAGTCTTATCTGGGAATGAGTGTCAATGAAAAAAATTCATACCTTCTCCTGGACAAACAGCTGCTCATGATTTCCCACAGGAACAGTGTAGCCAAAGCTAGTGTAATATCATTGCCTATTAAGAGTGGAAATCTCAGCTGTGAATACAGCAATCCTTTACTGCAGTTTCCTTTGACGGGTGGAAGACTGATGCTGGAATTACTTGTCTTACCCTAAAACTTCACTACTTAAGAAGTATTTATAAATTGGGAAGGATGCAGAGAATAAGAATGATGAAGTCTGGAAAACACTCTTCCTGGTGACTGATTTAAGGAGCTGAATTTATTGAACCTCATGAGGTTCGACAAAGCCAAGTGCAAGATCCTACACCTGGGCTGGGGCAACCCCTGTTTTCAGTACATGTTGGGGGAAGATGTGATTGAGAGCTGCCCTGCAGAGAAGGACTTGGAGATGCTGGTTGATGAGAAGCTTGACATGAGCTGGCAATGTGCGCTCGCAGCCCAGAAGGCCGACAGTATCCTGGGCTGCACCACAAGAAGCATGGCCAGCAGGTCAGGGGAGGTGATTCTGCCCCTCTATTCCACTCTTGTGAGACCTCATCTGGAGTATTGTGTCTAGTTCTGGAATCCTCAATGAAAGAAGGATATGGAACTGTTGGAACGGTTCCAGAAGAGGGCTACAAGGATGATCAGAGGGCTGGAGCACCTTCCATATGAGGATAGGCTGAGAGAGTTGGGGTTGTTTAGCCTGGAGAAGAGAAGGTTCCAAGGAGATCTTGTAGTGACCTTCCAGTACCTGAGAGGGGTCTACAAGAAAGCTGGAGAGGGACTATTCATAAAGGCTTGTGGTGATAAGACAAGGGGGAACAGATATAAGCTGGAGAGGGGCAGATTTAGGCTAGACGTTAGCAAGAATTTCTTCACGATGAGAGTGGTGAGACTGGCACAGGTTGCCCAGGGAAGTTGTGGATTCCCCATCCCTGGAGGTGTTTAAGGCCAGGTTGGATGGGGCCTTGGGAAACCTGATCTAGTGGGATGTCCCTGCCCATGGCAGGGGGGTTGGAACTAGATGATTTTTAAGGTCCCTTCCAATCCTATCTATTTGATGATTCCATGATTCTATACTCACTGTGTTTATGAAATTCTGTGACACGTGCCAGTCATCATGGAACACCTATCAACTTCTCTGAAATTAATTTTTTTCCTATCTTATACTGCTTTTTTTAAAGTGATGCAATCTCAGATTTTGGGCCAATGCAAAATAAAGAGATACGAAGATGGTTACTTGTGATGTTCACCTCTATGGGCCAAATGCTGCAGTCTACACTGGTAACAGTTTGTCTGGTGCAGGAATTGCTTATCTTAGCATTTCAGAGCAAAAAGACCATTCCTTCAACAGGATCCAATGGTAAGTGAGGCTCAAATGCTTAGATTTTATTTCAGATGTTATTTGCCATGCTAGTTATCATTATGAAAAGCCTGTGTTGGCACATTAAACTACAGTCCCTGGGTGTTTTTTAAGCCTGAAGCTTCTGTTCAGCATTCCATATTTTAAGCAATATTTAAATGCTGAAATAATATCAAGTGAGTGGATAACAATGATTTTAGAAGTCTCCAGAATACCAGATATACTCAGGAAACATTGCTAAGCAACACTGCCTGTTGTTGTTTTCCATGTTTTTTTTCTAATCCCGTGCCAAATTCCGCACGTTTTGCTAATGTGAGTGCTCATGATGACAGTAACAGGAATTTCCCCAGGAGGAAGACAAGAAGGGCTTGGCTCTTGTTTGAGCAAAAACAAGATTTGGTGCTTGTTTTATTTATGTAGGGAAAGTAATCTATTTTTCTTAATCTTTTGGAAAGTATAAATGAGATGTATTCCAAAGGCTAGTTTCACAGCTCTGGAACTACCACTTGTTCTTTACTACTAATTAATCACAATTTCCTGCATAAACAAATAAGAGCAAACTCAGGCATTTAAGAGTATCTCCCATTCTTGCAGCCTTTTTCTCATGTAAAGCATGTTTCAGCACATTTCTGATACAAAAGCCAAGGTCTCCCTCCCTACCTTATGTCAGTACAGATTTACGATGGTAATTTACACTGTGAAATGGTGGTCCAACAGAAGGAAACATCCAGCATCGTTGCTTTTGATTTTTAAAGGTTCTTTAGACAAGCTACACATTTTCACCTCTTACCTGAAGCCAACAGGAAGCAGGTCAGGGGATGCTCATTTGTCAACTTTGTTTTATGTTGAGGAGTGATCAGGAACTATTCCTAGAACTTCTATTACTTTGGCAAGCAGAATTTCTTAGAGCTGAGTCACTCATAATTGAACTGATTCTATATTTTGTGTGAAAAGATGTTGGTAAGGCCAGAAGTAGAATTCATAACATTTGTCTGCAGATCACTGACAAGAACACACAAGACTTTAGAGGGGTAGCAGCACTTTTTTAATACTGATACTGTAGGGAGGTATCAAAGGAGGAAAGGAATTCTAGGAGTACAAGAGGAATGCTAAGATGCTTTAGCCCTGTTTAAAGTACTGGCTGGTTGCTCCAGAAAACTGGCTGGTTTTCTCCTTTGGCAGGAGAGCAGGAATGCAAAATTAAAACAATCAGTGTGCAATAGTTATGACAGACTCCTGGTCTCTGCATCCTTCAGTAGCTCCCACTACCTTCTTCCTCCATTCATACAAATGCTTCTTTCAACAGTGCTGACTCTGAAATTGATGGGAAGGTTGGTTTTGTGGTCTGTGGTAGGTCTTAGAGAACTATCATTGAATTCCAAGTTTTACAACAGGCTCCAGTGTGATCAGAGGTATGTTAATTTGTCTCTGATGTCTTAATTTCTTCCCTGTAAAAAGGAATGATAGTACACATTTACTCTTTTCTAGCCGGCATATCAATTTTGGCAGATATTCCCAGAAGATGATCTTTAAACTGTGCAGTGGCTACTGTAAAAGGAACTCAGATCTCAAATGGAGCTGCTAGAATAGCATAAGATTTGAAGTGTGGAACAATTTATGAACCAGAATAGCTGTTTAATCATTGATAGTTGAATGACACAGTGTAGTCATACATTTGATATTCCCTTCATTGCAGTTCCCTTGTAACAGTAATGTACAAATTTATTTTTTACAGACTGCAAAATTTGTTATTAAAAACCATCTCACTAACACTCTGTAAACTTGCAATGACAGAAAATTGATGTTTGCATATATAAATACATTAATTTCCACTGATTGCTAAATGATCCAGTCAATTGCCTGAGGTTAGTGACAATGAAGATTCTACATCTGTAAGGATAAAATTATGTTTATATAATTGACTGTATAGATTATTCACACACATTGAAGATAAAATGCTGCAATTTTGTATGTCTTTGAACTGTCTGGAGAAACAACTTGATCCTTTTCATAGGTGTTACTGTCTTGAAAGTCACAAAGCAACTTTGTTTTACACTGGGTAAAACCCAAATGGAAATTATTATTTTGACTAATGTCTGTTTCATGCAGAGAATTAGAGAAAAACACAGGTTATAAAAAGAACAGTGTGCATATCTAAGCACTTAAGGACTCTGCTGGTACTTGTTAAAAATAAAATTACTCTCAAAGAAAGTTACTATTCCTTTTTCCAATTACTAAAGCATGTGTGTTTCTGCACACACTTGTATGTATGTTTGGATTTCATATTTATAAAAATGAGTCACAGCACATGGAGTAATTACATGATCAACACTCCGTAAAAGATGAATGGGAAACAGTTACATGGCCTCACGTACTTACATTTAAAGTTATTTGTAATTCCTTTTGGGTAAATGTATACCCTGTGCTCTTAAAAGTGCAAATAAATTGGGCAAAACATAAAATATGGTCTGAATAGCTTGCCATTGTAAGTAATTGACCTTGGCTTAGTAATCAAATTGTAGCTCAACAGAGAGAAGAGGCATAGCTTTGTCTTAACACCAAGATCATGGCAATCTAAAGGTGTGCCCAGAGAGCCAGATTTACTTTAAGTCTTCTTTCAGGAGATTCCTGACTTGGGTAGAGTGAGACTGAAGCACCTGGCCACTTCTTACCACAGCTCCACCATGCTGTTGTGCCTATTTTACTGCTACCCAATGCTCCACTAACGAAAGCAGAGCAGATACTGCAAAACAATGAGAAAAACAATACATCAGAGCATTACTTGGTGGAGTCATTCTCATTCCTGGAATGTGAGAGTAGGAAGAGGATCAGGACAGGGTGCCTGGGACCACCATGCTTCTGTGGAGTGGTGGGCTAAGTCTGTGAATGCACCAAAGACCTGAGATGTAAGGGACTTTCAGAACTACAGGACCAACTAATGATTTGGGTGGCTTATTTTCCCATATGAAGTGTGGGTTACCTTTACGGATTCCCGTCTTTAGGACTGGTTTTGATTATTCTTTCATAAGTGTCAAGTTTTTCCTCGTTTTCTGCCAGCTCATTTGGGACAGTTTCATATGCACACTAGCCAAGGTTTCTGCTCTGCTTACTGAGCTGATCAGCCTCACGAGGTCTGACTCAAACTTGGTCTCTGTTAATCTGGGGCAGAGCATCATAGTATCATTGTTGGAAGAGACTTCTAGGGCTGGCCATGGGAACACTGTCTCATGCTTCCAAAGTCCAAGAGTGTAGTTCAGCTGCTTACTATTAATTAATTTTTAACTAGTGATCCCTAGTAACTGAAAAAATTGGAGGATTTCTGTGTGCCACAGGTAAGCTTAAGTCTTAAGCTCAATGCTATATAAATAAATAAGGTATCTGATTTAAAACAATTTTTTTTCAAATTTTCTCCTTTGTTGAAATAGAAATAATGCCTCATAATGGATTTGTTTTTTTCCAGAATTCACCCATTTCCATTGGAAAAGAAATTGTTTTTGATTGCTAAGACACTCTTCTGAAACCTCATCACTGACATGTTTGGTAGCACACTAATGCTCTTTCTGTACGCATTAGATGATCTTACTAGCAAATGCGTCTTCTGTCAAGAGTAAGAAATGTAAACATTCTCCTAGTCAGATATTTGCCACACTGGGATGGCCACAGAATCACTGTTTTCACAGTCGTTTCATAAGTCATGCTGCGCTCAGGACTTTCAAAACACCTCCACAAGAACACTTACAATGATGAAGTGTCTCCTGAAGTACTCCTGATCTCGGATGCATCTCCAGCAAATATATTTTGTCTTAAGGCAGGCGATAGATAAATGTTTCCATCCTTTGATGAGAGCTGAAAAAAGGACCATGATTCTTAGCATGAGAACACTAGAGGTGCAGTCTTATTACTACAATAAACCTAGATCCATATTGGAGAGAAAAGACTGCTCAGGAGGCTTCATGTAAGTTCTTTCTCCATAACTTTTGTCATAAGTTTGTACAATTTCAATAGCATTTTGAATGCTACTCTGATGGTAAAGACACACAAGTATTTCACCCTGGTATCCATTCATAGGACTCATTTACCAAGAGGGTGGTCAAACGCTGGAACAGGCTTCCTAGAGAGGTGGTCAATGCCCCAAACTTGCCAGTGTTTAAAAGGCATTTGGACAATGCCCCTAATAACAAGCTTTAACTTTTGCTCAGTCTGAATTGATTGGAGAGTTTGACCAGGTGATTGTTGTAGGTCCTTTCCAACTGAAATATTCTGTTCTGTTCTGCTCTGTTCTGTGCTATGCTGTTCACGGAAACTGATAAAAGCTAGCACTTGCAGTGCTTTATATTTAGAGGTCATTGGAAGAATTTTTTATATCAATAAAACTTAGCTAATTCAATGGCATGCTTACTGACTGCAATATTACTAACTTCATGAAATCTAAACCACCAAAATGCCCAGTGAAGCACCACACTTTAAACAATGTCCTTCCAAACTCTAGAATTGAAAGTCCAAGATATACCTGCAAACGTTCAGGAGAAAGCCCTATATGTTGAATGTCTTCCACTTTGTCTATACAGTTCTTAATCTGAAGGGCAAAGATACAGACAGCTTGTGAAAGGGTACATTTCCAGATTATCAAAAGAGTTAATTATTTACAGTGTTTTATCTGCATTTATTCTCAAAATGGAACAAAGCATTACACATTGTATTTCCTTCTGTTTTTTCAGAACTAATATTCATAGATGTTTGAGTTTTCTCTCTTTTAATAGGTTTACAAATGCCTGCATCACTACTGAGTGACCTGAATTTTCTTCTTGCAGCCTGCCATTGAAACACATGGTATCCAACACAGAAAACACATACGGAAAACAAGGTTATACCTATCTGAGAGTATGGATCAAGATCGGGTAAGAAATTATCCTGTATCCAAGTGTGTATCTGTTAAAGTTCTGACAACTTTCAAGGTTTTTAAAACACATCACACTTAGTAATTACTAATGGCAATAGTGGGAGAATGTTGTGGGAAAAAAAAATTTACATGAAAAGAAGAAAACGCTGTAATCTTGTACTAAGCAGAAAATTAGATTTGTCCTCCTATTATTCTAGTAGGCTGGCAAAACAGCCTTCATTTATTTTGTGTGTTTGAATACGCAGATGATAAATGGAAGCCTATTTTTGTAGGCATAAAGTCATTTTATACTGCTCAAATGATTTGTACATCAACTCCATTAGCAGCAACTGTTCCTCCATTGTGCTACTGCCCTACTTGACATTTCAGAAAACATAAGTTCTAATGCACCTTTTCATTGTGACTTCTAAATTTTGATTTTATCCTTCAAGGCACAAAACCTCTTTTGCCAAGGCAGACATGTCTGGAGCCAACCTGTCAGAAAAAGGACTTAGTTGATACTTAGTATCTTTTAGTGGATATAAACATTAAACAACAAAGGCGATTTGCATTTCCCCAGTGGTCTACTGACAAAAATTGTATTGGGTCCTAGCTTTCCCTGACTTAGAATCTCATATAGTACTCATGTCGGTTTTTAAATTAACAGAAACTCCACACAACAGTACCATCCTACTTAGCTTTGTAAGAGGAATACCTTCTTAAGAAAGCATTATAAGAAACACAGATAATGTTTCCCTCTGATATATCTTCTAGGACAATTTACTATTGCAGCTAACACAGGTAGCTGAACAAATTCTGTGTCCTCTTGATTTTCTCAAGTAGATGAGATTCTACTCCTCATGCACTTCTGTGTTTGAATCATCTCTCTGTCAAGATAACATTCTTGGAAAGCTTTCTGTGGCATTTTTTTCTGTTACTACAGCACTATTTTCATAAGATGCGTAATCAAAAATACTAATTTTAAAACTACTATATAAAAGAGAGCACTGAAAAAACACAACCATACTGTTGAGCATGAGGAATTAAAAAACAAAGAGAAGAGAATCTTGATTATGATATGTTACAATCCTGAACTTATTCTCTTGCTCTTCTGTACTGAAGATCTCACGTGATACATTTTTCTGAATCCTTAGGGGCAAGAGTTATATTTACCTTGTTGGCTTGTGTGCATCTCACCATTGCCTTTTAGCTATCTTTGCTTCCAAGTACATTATACACTACATTGCTCAGAGCAAAAGCTTATTGGAGAACTTTCATACATGGTTCCCACTAAGCATGCACCATGGAAAAATAGAGGCTTTCATTTTTCCAGCTTTTAAAATTTCATTTTAAAATGGTGCGCATGTGTCTGTGCTGTGTATAACCACCAAAGAGAGAAGCAGCATAAGCCTCACAGCTGGGTGGATGAAGAAAAGTAAACACGTTCCAAAATGAATGCTTTGTTTCCAGAGGAAAGATTTGTGTATTGCTTTTCATCCATCTTCCTTTCAAAAAAAGGAAGGGCAGGAGTGACTTCTCCTACACATTGAGTACTGCAGGCTTCAGCCATGAGGTGGCGTTAAGATGCAGCGCTATGTTCCTTTACTGACACTCCCATTCATTTCTCAAAACCTGTTTTAATCATTGTATGCCTGATGTCCAGAGAAAACACGAAGAAGTTAAGGAAATGAAAAATACAGTAGCAAAGAATTCAAAGGGCCAGTTATCCGAGTTTAGGCTGGAAAACTAAAGCAAATTATGCCCTCAACAACCATGTTGTAAAGTACTTATATCATAGTCTCACAGCCTGCAAGTTACGTATCTGTACAAACAGGAACCAACAGCTAGATACAGCTATTAAGTCAAATACTAGATTAGATATTAGATATTATATACTAGATACTATTAGCTTAACCACAATGGTGGATATTTTTGGCATGTATATGGCTCTTCAGAACACCTTTAACGTAAAAGAAGACAAGTATTTCCAAACCAAACAAATGAAGCCAGAGCTATTTTGAAAAAAAAAAAAAAAAAACAAAAAACCAAACCCAAACCCAAAACAAACAAAAAAAACCCCCAGACAACCAAAACAAAACTACTCATATTTAGCACCGGTATGCAAACTCTTTGGTGCAGATCAATCACCAGCAGCTGTATTAACAAAAAGAAGGTTCTGTCTAATGAAGCACTGACATCACTAATAATCATACAGAAGTGGATAGAGATAGAACTGATCATCCTAAGGTGTTGAATTCCTTGTGGGAATATGGTACCAGTCTGCATAATATTAGCATTATTAATAATGCAGATCTACAAACCACCAAATCCTAGTGTTTCCCTAGTGATGTGTGCTATTTTCTTTCTATTTCCTGCTATTGTCTTTGCCAACTGTCAGCTCTCAAAACCTAGCAAACTAACTGCAATTATACTAACTGAGAATTTGACCCTTTGTCTTTATCTGGGTGAAAGCATAATGTAAGTACTTTGGCAGCACTTTTGTTGGTTCGCTATCAAACCTGGGTCTGAATTTTGAGGCTTTTGCCTATCTTTACTTAGACACAGATACAAGAACCAGTACAGATACATTTATTAACTTTCATTTTAATTTACAACATTAGAAAAGCTGTACTAACATTGTATTGATATATACTGCTACCCAGAAAGTTTACATTTCAAGGACGAGTAGTACTGCTGCTATTGGCCAAGGGAAACTGCCAAGTGATGCTCTGAGAATGAAATTCGAGTTGTACCTAGGCTCAGGGTCATCTGTGCTTTCATAATCTTTCTAGCAATAGGAGTTATTTGATTATACAATTACATAGGTAGTTTTGTACACAGCATTTTTTGTTATTCAGTTGTTTGGTTTTATTATGAAAGGTTAAATGAAGTGAGCTTCAAGCCCTGTAACTCTAGTGCTGCACAATCTTCATTAAGTTATGTGTCCACACAGGAGATAGTATGGATGTTAATGGAACTGTGTATCTCATTGCATATGCCTGGATGTAACTGAGATATATGGGGAAATGCTATTTTTGACTGTGGAGGGAAAAGCAAGCACCTAGGATAAGTTCAGTATTCCAGTTTCATTTGAAGGACGCTGACTCCCGTTTCGATCCAAGACACTTTCATGATTACTGCCAAATGTCACAGAAAATTGGAGTTTGTACATGTACTCCAAACAAAGTTTCAGACATGCAGGGCTAGGTACTGTCTGGAGTGAGGCCAAATAGGTTGTATTTAGAAAAGCAGCTATATTTAGAAAAAGAATGGAGAATATTTGGAATGATACTGGAGAAAGTCTTTAGAAAACCTGGACCAGATTTTTCAGAGGCACAACATTTTATTGTCTCCTCCAAGGATGAGTACATGAATAATGAACCTTGATAGTCTTGCAGTATTTCAATTTTTAATATGTATGCAAAAGTTTACCTCTTCAAGAAAACCTGTAAGAATGATGATGAAGCACTGTAATAACTAAACTAAGTGGTTTAATATTGAAGGTTCCTGGTCTAGTATTTTCCACAGACTCTTGAGAACTATAACTTCAGATGGTGAAATACCTAAGGCTTAGAAATTTTAGCCTCTGGAAATTTTGATTAGCATGTACTGTGAAAATCTCTCTCTAGTTACTGAATTCTGCTACAGACAAGCAACATTTGAAGGCTAACATTTGAAGAAAAGAAAATTGAAATCTGCTTGAGAACAAAGCACTTGGGTCCTTTCATGACAAGAATATCTTCTGCATATTTTATTTTGAGCTTTAAGAATGTAATAAGCAAAAATACTCCAAAACATCTTTGTTTTCTTCCTTTTATTTTTTGAACTTTGCTCCCTCATTTAGGCTTCACCAGTTGAGAATATAACAAATTTCAATTATATATGGCAATCTTTGCTGCTCTTAATTAGTCTTGATGCTTCTGTATATTCATGAGCAATACACTAGGATTTGAATTCTACAGTTCTTAGAGTTCACTGTTTCTGTGCCATTAGCCATAGAAAAGCAAATGTCACTTAAGTACAAAAGTATGCGGCAGCAATCTCGCCTCCAGCTACCAATATAAGTGGGATGGTAATGAACCATAGCACAGCAGAGGTAACAAAACTTTTAAATCATGGCTCTGATACCACAATAAAAAGATGAACTAGATTTGAGTTAGGCAGTTTCAGATGAAGCACTTAGCACTGCAAGTTGATGAAAGGACTGATTTTCTGGAAAAAAAATACAGCAGCATTCTTATCTATTGTTCAACAGCTATGCATTATAATAAAGCTCACAGCATGTTTTCAGTGAATTGTTCAGTTTGAAATCCTTGGGAGCCCAAGGACTGGAAGTCTTGCAGTAACCTAACTACAACCAAGACTATTCAACTCCAGTTGTTTTCATCTGCATCTGAAGCACCAGGAAGTTTACGCAGCTCCAGCCAACTCATGGAGGATATTTTTTAACTCCAATTTTTTTTTTTTTAGTGTTTGCAGCTGTTTACAGGAGGTGGGGGCATTTGAAGACCCATCACAGACATGACTGCATGCTAATGCAACTTACCTCTAAGTTATTCAGGACTCATACTGTAGCTTTCTATGCATCAAAATCTGTAACCTCCCTGCTACTCTTCAGTGGTTTCTCCTTATTAAACAAATACCTGCCCTAGTTCCCATTTTACTTTTCTTTTTAATCGTATGCATCTAAACAGAAAACACTATTAAAATAACACAGTGGACCTCAATAATATTTCCCTTCCTATCATGAACTTGTCATTTTGAAGAGTGATTTGACTTTGTAGGCTTTACACCTCTCAACAGTTAGGTTTCCTTCTCTCAAGATAAGTTTACAGTTCCAATTGAGTGTTCTACACATGCCCCTCTTAGGGCACACCATGTTATACCTCACTTTTAAATTCCCCTACACTATTGATTTTGTGTCAGTGAGAGAGGGGAAAGAAAGGGGGAGAAATACAGCAGCCAGCCAAAACTAAGGGCAACCAACATCCTTTGACTAGCATTTCATATTTCAGCTATATAGATATAGTTGTCATTAAAGACTGTATTTACCTTTGGCAGGCATAATTGTTTCTGTGATGAACAGCCATGTGATCTTGAATGATATACTGGCTGGAGAGCTTGCAAGACAGTCCACAAGGAAAAGCTGCAAGAGGGAAAAATCTTAGTTTGTTCAGCGGAGCAAGAAATGTCTTGAGCAATAACAGCTCTAAAAATATTTTAATATTTATCCTCTTCTGTTTGCAATAAAAATCATGTCAATATTCATTCATTTATTTTAAAAAGTAAGGGTAACTCAAAATGTAACATGAAAAAGTGGTAAATTTTTCTCATTTTTCTTATTTTTGAATACCTGAGAATTATCGCTTGCAGTAAGTAATGTAGGAGCCTTGCATATTGTAGCACTCTGGAGAATAATAGAGGATCTCACTGTTTAAAATCTGATATAATAAAAAGTGTTTATATTTTTGAAGGATTTAATACCAGAGAGTAGGACTAAATACTGTAAAAAACTACATATGAATATCTTGCCTCTTGGTAATACCAGACCTCACTTTACTACTCTACAGTGAGGCAAACGGACTGTATACACACAAGGAGAGAAGCAGAGCCAGAAAAGAAGCCAGGATGTAGAACAGAAATGTGTTACACACAGGCTGACTATGACAGTCCTCTGACTTTCTAACCCGTAAGACTTCTCAGATCAGGAAGAATGTGTCTCTGTATCTTAAAGAAGTTCATTAGCCCAGGAAAAAAGTCAAGACATAGATAAGCATTCACTCGTTCTAAAGTTTAAACTGGTAGGGCAGCTAAGATAGATCAATGTGTTTCGATCTGTTTCTGAACAAAAATATTATTTCTGGATTCCTTCTCAAATCATCAGACAGGATTTGTAGATGGAATGTTGCTAGCAAATAGTTAAAAACCAAATGCAATTCTTACGTGCCTTTGGTCTTCCATCCACAAACACAAAATAGCCCTTACACTGAGATAATCAGCCCATTCAACCTGTTCAGATTTGGCATTCTCACACAATGAAGCAAATGATTGTTCATGTTCCCAATGTACAATTTCAGTTAATAATTTAGTTTCAAAGCTTTTAGTGCATTTTGAAAGAATACGACACTTCGGGTTGAGAGTCTGGGAATCAATACTTCTAACCTCAGTTTGGCTGCTTTCTTGCTGTGTGTTGCTTTTCCTCATGTAAATGTCTGCCTACCAAGTGAGACAGTGCTACAAACTGTTTTGCACTGTCAAGGAGTTTGACTACATTCAGTTCATTGTGTCATCTTTTGAACAAGCAAAGTAAGAAAGAATGGGAAAAAACACCTAATACCGTGTTTGTTGCTTCATGTAGTATTATTTGCTAATGTGCCCCTGCAAGTGACTAAAGGGCTGCCAGAAGGACACTAGCATGAAGATCTCCTTTCAGTAGCCTGTGCAGAAGCAGCATCACAATCCAACACAACCAGCCACAGAAAAGTGGTGTTACTTCAGCTCCAGGACCATTCATTCTGATTGCTCATTGAACATATAGGCAGAGCAAGAATTCTTACATTATGACACAAACAAGTAAAGAAAGAACAAAAGAAACAATGATTCTATGCTTGCTAGAAAGCAATAGGGAACTTGGTGCAAAATTATGGCTAAGCTCCATTTAGCTCTTCTCTCAATGAAATTTACCATGAGTGGTACAGGTACCATATAGGAATCTGATACTCGGAGCAAACAAATATAAAGCTCGTAAAATTTCTAATAATGAACATTTCCCATGTGTCCAATTTCAGTCGGGGAGACCACTCATGGGGGCCAGAAATAAAATCAAATACTTAAAATGAATACTATTCTGTTTCACGGCTCTTGTGCTTGAGGCCAGTAGTGACTCACTTCCAAAATTTCAAAAACCTAGTCTTTTTTCATGAATTTTGCCAGTTGTGCTCTGACCTCTTGCTGGCAAAAGTAGTCAAAACAAGCTCTTCAGTAATATTCAGCGCCATCCCTGTCTGCTGTGAGGTGGGGCAGCTCTACCGAGTTCAAAGAATGGCAATGTCCTAAATCACAGCAGCTAGAGGCTTTTGTCACTAAGGAAAATAGTATTTCAGGAAATTACTCGTTTTTTTCACTGATTGTCAGTGACAGCCTGATTTCAATATATGCAGTAACAAAGACAGCACGACATAAGAACAATGTGATAATCCAAGCAATATCTGAGGATTAAAAAGGGATGTAAAATCCATTTATAAAAAGAACATTCTCCTCAAAATGAATTACCACCCCAAATATGAAATACTGAAGATACACAAGGAACTAGTATTTTAATCTAATTTTTTGTCTTTCACAAAATCTAACTCTATCCTGTGTCCAGAAAGTTACTAACATTGTGCAATAAACAGCATTGTGGTTATTCCTATGTAAGGAAAGAAAAAACAAATTATTTTCTTTGCCAGAGACTTTCTGCTGAACTTTGGCAAGTAATTTTGTCTTTCCGTGACTCATTCTCTGAAAAAAGAACATGAAAAAATGCTTGTATTTCTCTAGGAAATTTTAAAAATAAAAACATTTAGATGTGGAGATTCAGTGGGCGCCCATCTAAATATTTCTCACACCTAGAGAAGGTGATCTTATTTGAGCTCAGTGGAAAGCTCACACTTCTTTAACAGATCTTTCATTTTCTTTTACAGCTTTGAATATCTTCAATTTGAGGGGAATTTTAAACAGAAATCTTCCAGAAATGTTAAGTAGCCCTGTTACGAGGCTCTGTTGACGGGGCAAACATGTCAGGTCAAATTGAAACAGCCCTTTTTAGTACTGTAGAGACAGGCAGAGTTCTCAAGCCCATGTCTGAACAGCATAAAACTTCTGTATTTTCTGCTATCTTTCATAGTTCTCATTTGCTTGCAACATTTCACAATCCGCTTTATCCAAGTTTTCAACATTTCAGGGTAACAACATTTTCTACATAACAGCACAGACGTACCTACAGGAAGTTGCCTGCTTTTGAAAATCTTTCTAACCTTTGAATACGGTAGTACTTTCAAGACATTTATATCTTGCTTCCTTTTATGAGGAAAGATGTCCGGGAAACACAAATCCAAGAACAAGCAATAAAGAACAGTGACAACTCTCTCAACACTGAGACTTTTTATTTCTTATTTTGTAATGACTTTCCTAGTAATTTATTATAATCCTGAACGTGTATTTGTATGATGACTAATTTACCTAGTTTCCACTGATTCAATTGCAAGAGATTACTTCTGCAAATCATGGCTGGAGAATATATCCTGTCCAGAGCTATAATGTCATGTCATAAATTTAGTCATAGTAGTATTAAAGTTTGACTGATACACAATGACAGTAATAAAACATGTCTTTTCCATGTAGCTGAAAAACAAAAATATGCTTTTGAAAAACACAAGAGGTGACTTTACTCCTCACCAGACTGCTAATTCACAATGCCACTACTTTTTGCCTCTTATAGGAGCACAAAAAAACATATTCTCAAGAATACTGTTTTACTCTTCCTACAGTGCTGCTGTACTGCATGTAGTTCATACCATGGCTAACTGCTAATCCCTACAAGTGGAAATTTCACAATGTGGGGACAAACCCTTATAATCAACAAATAAAAACTGTTCAGTGATACTTAAGCCTCAAAAGCTTAGAACTGTCAAATACTTATCTATCCTTCACACAAATTGCAAGTGGGAACCACCTCTGCAACATCCCTGGCTTTGCCTTTTGTAAACTGATGAAAGTATCTGTCTAGCACCACAAGGAAAGAGCTATCTTGAACCATAAGCAGTAATTCACAGTTAAGGTCCTGCATCTGTATCTGTCTATTTCTTCATCTTGTATTTAAAGCCTAAAGCTGGAGGGGAGAGGGAACATCTCTTCACTCTGTGTTTGTCTCAGAGAGCATGAATGAAATTATGAGAACAAAATGCATCCGTCTGCAGCTTGAGCTTCGTTAAAGGAGGGACAAAGGGCAAAAAGGACAACATGGTGGATGGAGGTGCTAGTAGTGGTGGTGTGTTTGCCAACATCTAATTAAGGACTGAAACTATATGGATCTGGAGAACAGCTTTTCCAAGGAGGGAAGCTTCAGGCAGAACAGGTTTCTAGCAATTCTTCTGCAGGTGCTTGGCAAAGATCCGGACCAGGGAAACTGTTTGCTGATTTAGGAAAGTGAGATTTTCATAACAGAAGATATTAAAAGATCTTGTAAGAAAATATTGTAAAATATTTATTTTTAATAATCTCATAATATTCAAGCTGTTAATCCAAAATTGGAGCACATAGGCACCTCTTAAGTAATAACCCGAATACTTAGAGCTACATTCCCTACCCCCTGGTAGGGAAGGTAAATGCACTGGTTACCTACTACAGAAGAATTAAGAAACATGATTATCTTTCTGCAGGTCCTATGGGGATTACAAAAGAGTCATCTCCTGGCCAGAATGGTACACTACAACTGACCCAAGTATGAAAAGTCTAGCACTTTCAAGTTTACTTTCCCCATCAGATTACTTCTGTTTCTTTAATGCCTACAAATTATTATGACTCTTTTGACCAGTTATGAGGGAAAATTCCTAGTTAAAGCAGCCATCTACAGGGCTGTTCTCTGCATGTCACAAAACCAAACCATAGCATTGTGTAAATGTCATGTTTTGCAGCCTGAAAGATCTCTGCTAAACACAAATCTTCAAGTCAAAAGGAGGAGCCACATTGCTGGCTCATGTCAAGCTTCTCATCAATCAGCACCCCCAAGTCCTTCTCTGCAGGGCTGATCTCAATCATGTCATTCTCCATCCTGTATTGAAACTGTGGATTGTCCCAACCCAGGTGTAGGATCTTGCACTTGGCCTCGGTGAATCTCATGAGGTTCTCATAGACCCACTTCTCCAGATTGTCCAGTCCCTCTGGAAGACATTCCATCCTTCTGATGTGACAACTGCACCACTCAGCTTGGTGTCACCTGCAAACCTGTTGAAAGTGCACTTGATCTCACTATCTGTAACATCAATGAAAATATTACAAAGTACTGGTCCCAGTACAGACCCCTGAGGACACCGCTTGTCATGGATATCCATCTGCATATTGAACTGTTGACCACTATGTCTAAATTTCAAAAGTTACTTAGGTTTGCAGGAGTCAAATAGATACAGATTCATAGGAAATTCAGGAGATTCCAGTCCTTGCCTGTCCAGTGGTATGCTTTTCAACACAATCGTGTTCGTAACTCCCACTAAATTCAGGAGAAGTGAGTACCCTAGTTTGCACGTCTGGTCATGGAGACTCAAGTTCAGTCCTCATTTTTAACTTAACTCTAAACTTAGTTAAGAGATTTGTCTTTATGCAAAATTTCAAGCAATAACTTGAATTATAATTTAAATAGACTTTTTCCCATTTAAAAAATTATTTTGGTTCATCTTAATCCTATTCCTTGTTAACTTTAAGCTAGCCAGTCACTAGTACAAAGTGTATACATAATCTTCTCCACCAGGTAAATCTTATCACTTTGAATCCATGTTAAAAGTCCATACCTCTTAATCAGATAAACCGACTGGCATATAGGAGACTAAAGCTCAGTAGCTTCGTATTCCAAAGGGCTGCCCACCCAAAATGCCTTAACTGTGAATTTATATTTTTGCCTGATTAAATTTGTGAGTTGCAAAGGAAACATCTCCTTAGAGATGATCCTGAATGTCAAAGGACATGCCAAGTGCCATCAGAACTAGAATAATCAATGCAATTCTTTCTCTGGTCTCATGGCAACATTGTAATTTGGGGGAGGAACTGGGGGTGTCTAATGCTTAAAGAATGAAACCTTTACTTTTGTTCTCCTATGCACAGTTAAGGATAATTTTTTTCTTTAAAGACATTGCCACAACATTGCAAACTTTGTGTTTACACACCTATAATCAAAACCTAAGGGACTTTATAGAAAGTGATTTCAGGCTTTGAATTTGGTTACAGTTGACAAAAAGCCCGCTTTTTTAGAAAGTGCATTCTCAGCCTGTTCTGAAATTTAAGTATCACCACTGGTAACTTATTTTTTGGCAAAATCACCTCTCTGGGACATCTTTCTTAAAGATAAAAGGATGAAGGCATCAGAGAGTCCTCAAATAAAAAAAACTGGAAAGGTTATGGGTAGTGCTTTTTTGGATCAATTTCTGCCACCTTACACTACAGGCCTAAAATAAAACCACCATGAAATAAATGGGACCTGAGTAAATATTATTGCTTTTCCTCTTTGCTCATATTTCTAATTGTCATGAGTTCCTAACTGAATAAAATCGTCAAAAGGTCAGTGTTTTTTTTTGTCTTCTAAAGACAACCTTCTATAGTCACAACAGGATACAAATAAAGGAGGTTATCAATCTCAAATCCAAGGTAACGCATCAAACATCTGATTATTTTTAAAAAGATATATTTATTTAGATAGATTTCTTAAGCATTTTTATTCATTTTTCTGAAAACTAGTGCAACTTAATCATAGCTTCACATATACTAGCTAAAGACTTAAAAACAAATTAGTTTCACTTCATCAAAATTAGTTTCACTTCATCACACTGTGTATTACTAACAAAAATTTTGATTCTTTTGAAATACAAAATATCTCTGGGTAAATCCTCACTTATTTGGGGTTTTTCTTTTTTATGTCAAACATTTGCGAAAGGCATGACCAATAGAAGGGTACTATACTGAAAAGAGCTACTAATCATGTGTAACTTTAGAACAGACAGTACTTTTTTATCTTCTTGTGGTGCAATAGTGCTATTTTAGATCAACAGTTACTCCATTATAATTTCAAGTGAAAAATATCAGGAGAAAACCACTCACAGTGAGGACAGATGAAAATGGAACAAGCACACATCAAATATTGTAATTGTTTGACACAAATACAGCTAATTTAATACATACATGTTATGTAAAACTTGTGATGCAGGCACCAAATAGTTGTTATGATTGAATACACGTTACCATAATGGCAGATCTTTGAGTAACTAGTCCTTTACATGAGCACTGACACCAGTTAACTCATGAACTGATGTTATTGCTGTGGCCTGAATTCCTGAAGTCTCGGTCACATCGCTGTCCCAGGCTCTGCACAGTCAGTCACTCATTATCGTACCCAAAGAGTTTACAACTGAAGTCTGCAAACCAGATAAATACCATGTGTGTGGGGGAAAGCATTGTCTTAATTTCAGAGTATGAAAAATATTAAATGATTTATTCATTGTAACAAGATCAAGACAGTTAGTGGCAGAGATATGAAACTTGATTTCCTGAGTATGAGACCAGAACCTAAACCTCAGGCCATCTATTTTCATCTTTATCTAAATATCTAACATGTAGAATTTTCTTTCTCATGAGAAAAAATTCTACAATGTTTCCATAGCTGCAACCATTTTTGACCAACAGAGCCCTAAAAGTTTTTAGAAACAGTTGGTTTCACCATAGAACATCATATTAAAAGGAAATTATTTTGGGAAGAGCACTTTGAAAACCAATGAGATGGTAGTATTAAACCTATTGTGTTCAAGTTACGATAATTCATTGTGTTGGTCCAACACCACACACGGAACCAGCACATATGTAGGGTAATGCCGCTAGCAATATACTGCAGTTAATTTCAAGATCATGCCTTGAATAATGAACATCCTTTTCCAAAGCAAAGGTTCTAAAGTGAAACAAGGGAACTATTTGATGGAGTTTCTGATTCCAAAGGGTACGATCTCTTGAACCTAGTGATTTGGCAATGCTCCGTACCACAAGCTTAAGTCCTGTTAGCTTTGCACACTGACTTTGTAAAACCATACTTTAGTACTGTTATGAAAATAATTCAGCAGCTATGCAGATGCTATTATTTTAGTCTTTTCTTGGAATGAAAAGAAGTAGTATATAGCCTTTGAAAGAATTATGTTAATTTTTGTGAAGCTTTTCATTTGAGCCATAGCAAACTGAGAGAGAGCAGAGCTCCTGCCTCATCTCTGCTTAAACTCATATATAGCAACAGAAGCTGCTATGTTTTGGGATAACTTCAGAAAGGAGTTTCCTAAATCTGTCATAATTTATGACCATCTCCATTAAACCTGTATAAGACACATTAAGGAATCTATACTGCACTAGTTACTTATCCTGCTATAAACTGAGCCCTGGTCTTTGCAGCCATTAAATAAGGGAACAAGTCCCACATCTAGCAAAGCTCGGTTTCTATTTAATGATGTGTTCTGTTGTCAACAGTCTCTTCAGTTCCTTTGTATTTTCTGCATTTCTATAATACCTGAATCTGTCTCCCTACACAAATGCTGCAGTAGTTACTTTAATTTGTGCCAAACTGCTTTAACTTCACTGTATTATAACAAAGCAATTTAATGAGTAAGTATTATACTTTGCTATTTTACATCAATGCACATTTCTTTTAACTTGAGACCAAGTTAAAAGTTGAGACCAAGAGACTTGAGACCAAGAAATCAAGTCTTTCTGGTGGCAGACAGATAGACGCTAAAATGCTTCACAGTGATTTGTTCCAATTGAATGCAAAACACAGCACACCTAAAAAGGATAACAGTAAAAACGCTGCATAGAAGTTAGAGAAGAGAGATTTTTTTTTTACATTTTAGCTAATAATAATGCACAGATAAAACATGACATTGCTAGTGGCATTCACAGAAGATGCAGGACAGACTAAATATTTTGAATGATGTACAATGAAATAGATTAAAGCGTACAGCAAAGCAGTCACTGCTGTGAGATGATCACTCTAAAATAAACAAGAGGTTTGATTCTGAAGCTTTGTACTTGCCTCCAGTAAGCTCCTGAGCGACATTTGCAGGACTTCGCATGTTGCAACAATTGACTCGAAGCACGAAAGTGATAAGTGCAGTTTTTACGAAGGCTTCGGCATCATCCTAACCCCCTGTACTATTAATCACTGGTGATTAGATACACTGTTTCACATATTGATACTTAAGGATTTATCACTCATTTATCATGAGATAAAATTAGCCACGTATTAGGCTGTTCTCACTGATAGGAATGAGGAAAGTTTAGCATAGTTCTGACACAGAAACGGATCTTATCATACATATTAAGCAACGGAATTTATGCATTAAAATGTTCTTAGGATTTTCAATTGATAGAGTAAGTTTTGGTAGAAAGGAGAAGACCTTCATCCACAAGAATACAGAACTGCATTATCTGAGATATGTGTATGGCATTCGATGTTCAGAACTATTAGATATGCATCCTTTGTCAGCATCCTAAAATCCACGTGAATTTCCTCATGCACTGAAATTGCTTCAGGTCCATATTTGAATACCTGCAGAAGCCCACATCCCTTGTCAGATATCAGATATGGAAGCAACATTTTCAAACTTAATCCAGAATGTTAAACGCAACTTGACTATTGTTTGTGCATAACTTTAAATCTATTTGAAAGGTCTCCAGAAAAACAGGACTTCTGCAGGATTATTTTTTTTTGTCAACTTGTCAAAATAGAAATATTTCTCAAGCAAAGAACAGGGTTTCACTGAACTTCAGAAGAAAGGCCACCTCAGCTGGCATGTTGCAGAAGAGCACAGCCTCCCAGGACCCACAGCCCCAAAGCAGTCCCACAGTATGGCCTCCTGACTGTTGGACATTCCATCCTGCCATTTCCAGGCACCCCAACTTTGTGAAAGTAACAAGACTATCCTCTTTCTCTTGTGAACCAAAAAGCTGCGTGTCACATTTGGACTTCCAATTGAGCAGCAGGAAACCTGACACCTTTGAGAACTCAGCTTATGCCCAAGCTGTGAGTCATGAAGCCTTGGGAAACCCTCTGGTACAAATAGCTAAAAATGTGGAAACCCTGGGATCTCGGAACTTCCAGATTCAATGAATTTTTAAAAATGAATTTAAAGATGCTCTAATAAGGCATCATTTTACTTTCCTTAATTTTTGCCCTTCATGTGGAATAGGTGTTCTGCCCCTTGACTGCCTCTACTAAACCCTGCCATACTTGTATTGGATGGACATGCCGATGTTTGTATTTTGTAGTACTTAATTTTGTGATATCTTAAGCCACATGATTAACTTTAAGAGCTGGACGCAAATTAAGCAACTGTTACAGTTATATAAGCGATACCCTAGAGAGTCCCTATGAAGATATGTACGAACTTGTACCCAGGCCATCCTCCCACTGATCAGCAGGATCCAATTTTAGCAGTGTGCTTGTCAGCTGCAAGGCCCTTCAGCAGAGCAAAGACACTCCTTTTCAAATGCCTTTGCTGTCACTGGGTGGTATCCACTTGTAGCTACAGAGAAAATATGGAGAAGCAAGGAGAGACAGATGAAAGGAAGAAAGATCACGGCAATCCTTCATCAAATGCCTTTGATGTAAAAGGGAGATGTTATAGTTTGGGTATATGTACAGGCAGAAAAATAAGAATAGAAGACAAATAATAAGAAAACCATCAAAGCATGTGGAAAAATTACAACTCTGCTCTTTAGTCTCCATATCTTTTCATTAACAGAACACAATGTGGTTTAAATAGCAACATATTCTAGAAAGTTGTCTTTCTTTTTATAAGAGCTCAGACATTTGCACTCCCTTCTGCACATCATTTCTACATAGCTGCATACAGATCAGTTATTTCTTCTCATCTAGGCCATATTCATAATTTCCTAGTAACACTTTCAAGATGAATAGAAACAGCACCATAATTTTGTCACCCCAATTAAATAGCTCAGGGCTGCTCAAGTACTGATTAGTCTATACTCTTGCCTTGCAGGATAAAGAATCACTCTTATTGGGCTTTTCACGGACCAGAACTCATCTGCAGATTGTTGTCCTTAACACAGTATCCAAATGAGAGAGCTTCTTAACAGCAGGAAGTCTATTCACTAATATATAAACTCTAGTTGATGAAGAGAAAATCACTTGATTGCCTGAGAAAGCAACTGAGCTAACACCCAAGTACGCAGCCATGCTGTGGTGGCTCATAGATTTCAGAGGGCAACACAGTCAAGTAGTTATTTCAATAAAGGCAGAAACCCTTTTCCAAGTTTCTAAAATAAGAACGTTGTAAGTGAAGCACTTCAGATTGCTTTTATCAACAAGTAATGGCTCCATCCTGGGCAGGTAAAGTAAATTTATGCTGTCTCTGGTGATGGATACGAACCTGCTGCTGGCACATTTATTTTAGACTCCTTTGAGAATTCAAGCCCTAAAATCACTTGTGCTTCCATGTCTCTTCCAAAATCCTATTTCTCTTCTCTTCAGCAGGAAGAAGGATGACTTCAGCAGGATAGGCGCAACACAGTCTCCCTCTTCTCCTGGTGCCCAAGAGTCACCTCGGACATGGTTTGTAGTAACACTTTCTCTACTCACTGGGAGGTTTGTGGCAGCATCCAGCCAAGGATGTCCAGCCTTCTCCGCCAGCATGATCTGCTCTCCCCTAGAGAAAGCAAATGCTTTCTCTCTGCATCCTGTGAAGGCAGTTGGATGCTGTGGCAGTGGAAATTTCCTTGAGCTTCAAATCACTATGTAAGGTTATGCTGCTTTGGCTCTGTAGCAACATTCTATCTACCAGATGGAAAATGACTTCAGGTATATATTTATAATTAGTGCATAATTTAGAGCACCAAGGATCACGATATGTACCTTTTCCCTTTCCAACCTGTCTTGTCTAGTTAAAATAGAGGTTTAAGGTATCTCAAGGCAATAGTTGTCCTTCACTCTATGCAGATATGTGCTTCTCGGAAGGACTCTTGATCTGTCATACTTAAACACTAACACAGAACAACCAGCAAATCAAGAGAACTCATCTAAGTACAAAAAAACACTGAAACATGAGATGGGTGCTGTTAAAAAACTCTGAGGTTTATGTGTCCACCACATTGGTTAGCGAAAGACTGTAGGCCATTTTTTCCCCAAAGGGCTGAGAAAGGAAAAAAGGGAGGAGGGACAGTATAAGAGGAAAGTATTGTATTCTTGCCCTGGTTTTATACTTTCCCAGGGATCTACTTATGGCCAGTATTGGAGACATATCTGACTAGATGAACTTCTAGATGAACTTCTAGATGAACTTCTAGTCAGATGTAGGGCAGCAATGGTAAAGTGTTTTGCCACTTTACAGTTTCTTTTACTTGTAAATCATAAATCGTATTATAAATTTTATATTTATATTTTATTTATATTTTGGACTCCTCTTGCCTCTAAAGACTGATACTGAAAGTAAAGCCTAATGAAAAAAAAAGGCTGAGCAAATGGATTCTTTACTAACAGGCCTTCATAAAACATATTCTGTTAATTTTATCTTAATCCCTAAACGCCAAAGAATGGCAGGGCAAGTGTGAGCTATATTAATTTACAAATAACAAGGTACTTTAAAAAAGACATTAAATCAAAAGAATGAAGATGAGAACAGAAAAGAATATTTAATCAGAGCAGCTGGCAATTGCTGTCTCTTCTTCCTTGATTTTTAGATATTTTTCTCTCTACTTGACTGGATTTTCTCTGCTCATGCACATGCTTTGACTTTTTCTACACAATATGACATTGATTTGTTACTGCCTGACAAAGCAAGAAATTTTGAAGCCAGCTTCTGTTCTCTACAGTGAAGAGTTACTGACTTTTATCTCTTTTTTGTCAAATACAACAATTGTTTAGTACAGTTGTTGGAGCTACAATATTACAAGAATCAATTACATGAATAAGTATCATTTATTTTGACAAGAAAATAATTTTATTCCACTGAATTATCATGTTTTTATTATCATTCTATTATTTCCATTTTTCTAACACACTGGACTGAACATCATTGCTGGTGTGCCATGTGGTAGGTCAAAGGTGACCATCTTGAACACAAGATCTTCACAGCAAACCGCATTTCACATTTGAAACCTGCTGGCTCACAGCAGTTAGCTACAAGTTTCAGCAGTTCATAGAGGTAATACAGCCTCTTCCTGCAGCAGCTGCAGCAGATAGAAATAACAGAATGATGGCTGGAAAAGGAGGAAAACAATTGGGAACTTTTTCATTTTCTTTATGTCATTTCAGGGCATGCTGTGTGCTTGGTGGGGCTGCAGGAAGTTTACTACAGCACCTTTGGCACTGGTGAGGAATAATCTGTGCCAGGTGTCACAAAGCAAAGCCAAGATCAGCCACAACTGTGGCCACACCAGTGACAAGGGATGGTGAAGCACTGGATGCTAGCAAACTGGAAACATCTCCAGAGTAGGCAAAAAACTTCCAGTGGCCAAAAGTCAATAAAATAGCTCCACTCTATCTATCCATAAAGCCTCCAGCATAAGGATAGCAGGAACAGTGTTGTGTGTGTTCCTACAGGCCAAAACCAACGCCACAAGGGGATGTATAAAGCCCAGTTCAGAGAATAGCTACTGAGCCAGGTTACAAACACTGTCAGACCAAGAAGATGAGCTTTCTGTAACTATTTAGTGAAATATGTCAATAAAATGAATGTGTTTTTTTGTATCAGAAAGGCAGTCCATTTAGTTCAACATTTGACCACTGGTATCCAGCCTTTTAAGTCCCTGAAAAAACCTTCAGCAAGTACATACAGAAAAACCAACCTCTTTTTGTCCTCATACTACATCTTCTAACACCCAGAGTTAGCTTCTGAAAGAAGGAAGAGATTTAGTATTCTTCTTCCTAATAAATCTATTAGAATTCATTATGGAGTAGTTGATACATCAGTTTGTGTCATCTCTAAACACAATTAAAAGGATGACAAACAAGATCTTTGTATTTACCAATACTTTGTAGTATTACCAATAATTTCGGCAGCTGCCTTGAAAGAATTTCAATTCCTCTAAATTGCTAAGGAAAATTAATTCAATATGTGCAGATTTTCCAAATACTCCTCCTGTTAACTATATACTGTGACACTGATTAATGAGGCCAAATTAACAACTTCCAAATTTTAAATTATATAATTAAAGACAGTCGCTGATATCTACATCTGCTGAGATAAAATTAAACCCATGATTTACAGCCAAGTTCTCTAAAGTTATACTGTCACAAAGTTAATATGGTGTTGAAGGACGGGGAAAAATATGCTATCAGATACTAATGATAAACTCAGCTGCTGCTGAGACCAACAGGTTTTTGGGAGAATTTTAAGTTGTAAAGTTAGCATGACATGTTTGTGTGGTTTTGGCTTGACTAATCAGATATTACAGGATTATAATAATATTATAATTCTTCTTTCCTGAGTGACGGGCATAAAGGCATTCAGGAAGAATTCACTTCTCATAGAGAATGGGGCCAACCAGTTGTAAATATCTAAAAGAGGTAAGACTTCCTTATTATCTTAATGGACCAGGCTACCTGCACTAGCCAGATCTTTGAGTCTGTATTTACCTATCTGTACCTCTATATTCCTTGGTGTTTCTTAGAAAAGATGCTAGGTCTCCACACATTTAGGCAACAGACAGCTCTTCTTACATGAATGAGCATGTTTCTATAACCTCAGCTATGTAACTATTCCATTTATTTAGATAGGAACATATTTATTTTGTTGCAATTTCTTGATATTTTTCATTTTCTGCTAGTCAAGAAACCATAGGGACAGGTTTTTTTGCGTATTTTCATTTCTCAGTAATTCCTTTTAAAAAAAGGGGGAAAAAAACATAAAATCTTTTTTACATGCTTATCCTTTACAAAATTGGCCCGGTAAAATACTTTACAAATAGTGATTCTAATAGGCAAATACATTTTACTTTTGATCTTCAGTCACCATTGTAAATTTGATTGCAGCTCCAGACCCCACTGAAGTCCATAATGATTTGACATTGACATCAACATCAACAAGGTCACAGTTTGATCCTCTAGAAGCTCACGGGTGTTTTCAAGCAGAAGATATGAAGAAATATGGGCAAGTATGTGTGTATTTGTGAGAGCAATAGAGAGGCCATATCTCCGTCTTGTATTCTAAATCTGAATACTAAAATAGTTTCTTCAAATATAAGCAGGGCTTAGCTGACAAAGACTTTGTTGGCAGCTACAGACATCATAGAATGAACCCTCCAAAATGTGTAGCAAAACTGAACCACTGCAATTAAATTTTCCATTTTCTGTAAAGAAGCTATTTTCTGCTAGCAGTTCAACAACAAAAAATGTACCTAATTACAATGAATCTCTGTGAAGCAGGACTGAGAATCTTCAGATGCATGAGCACTTTTAATAGACTACTGACTATGCTGCTGCAGCAAAATGCTGCCTGTCTTCATCATGGTGACCCAGCTCTTCTTCTCAGTTAAAAAAAAACAGCTGAGGGTGAAATGGGACAGTCTTATTCTTTTTGATTATTTGCTTTTTCTTAACTTCTCAAATGAAGTAAGACACAGGTTAGATCAGAATGCAAGCAGAGCATTCAGCAGGACAAATTTACATTGTTTAAAACTACAGTACCATTAAACTACCAGGTTTTACAGCCACATGATCTTTTTTTTTTATATTGTGCAAGCAAGAGCATTCCTGTTACAAGGGGAAATTAGTGAACAGAGTGAGATCATACAGAATTGTAGGGAAACCCCGCTGCGACTTGCTGAAAGAATGCTGGAATTGAAAGGAGGAGACATTAAATGTAATTCCCTGCTGCTCACTCTCTTAAGGTACAGGCAGCTCTCTACTGTAGGTCTTCCAGTTGCTATCAAAGTCTGTGCTAAGGGATCTTCTCCACCATAAAGCCACAACCAGCAGCAACGGACTACAAAGCTATTGTTAAATTTAAATACAATACTGGAATTCTTCAGTGAAGAATGATCTTCAGCTCTGGAAATTCTGAGTGAGGTTCTACAGGATTTCACAGAATCACAGAATGGCTGAAGTGGGAAGGGACGTCTGGAGGTCAGCTGGTGCAGTCACCGTACTCAAGCAGGGTCACCCAGGTCTAGTTGCCCAGGGCCGTGTCCAGACAGCTTTTGAATGTCTCCATGGATGGACAAAGATGGACACTCCACCAGGCAACCAGTGCCAGCACTTAGTCACCCTCACAGGAAAAATGGTCTTCTGATGTTCATAGAATTATAGAATCACAGAATCACCAGGCTGGAAAAGACTTCTGAGATCATCAAGTCCGGCCATACCAATTTGCCACCGAACAATATGCTTAAGTACCTCATCTACCCACCTTTTAAACACCTTCAGGGATGGTGACTCAACCACCTCCCTGGGCAGCCTTTGCTAGTGTCTGAAGACCCTTCTGGTGAAAATTTTTTTGGAATGTCCAATCTGAATCTACCCTGGTGCAGCTTGATGCCATTCCCCCTTGTCCTATCATCTGTCACTTGGGAGAAGAGACCAGCACCCATCTCTCTACAACCTCCTTTCAGGTAGCTGTAGAGAGCAATAAGGTCTCCCCTCAGCCTCCACTTCTTCGGGCTAGACAACCCCATTTCCCTCAGCCACTCCTTGTAAGACTTGTTCTCCAGGCCTTTCACCAGTTTCCTGGCTCTTCTCTGGACACGCTCAAGAACCTCAGAGGCCCAGAACTGATCACAGTATTCGAGGTGGGGTCTCACCAGTGCCAAGTACAGGGGCAGAATAACCTCCCTGAACCTGCTGGCCACACTGTTTCTGATACAAGCCAAGATGCCATTGGCTTTCTTGGCCACCTGGGCACACTGCTGGCTCACGTTCAGTCAGCTGTCAATCAACACCCCCAGGTCCTTCTCCTTCAGATGAGCTGGAAGCTACCGTGCTACTAGAAAGCTATGATCTAGTTGCCATCATGGAAACATGGAGGGATGAATCCCATGACTGGACTGTGGCTATTGACAGCTACAGGCTGTTAAGAAGGGATAGACCAGGAAGGAGAAGTGAAGGTGTTGCCCTCTGTCTCAGGAAAGGGATAGAAGGTGAAGAGCTGTTTTTGAAGAGTAGCCACGAACAGGCTGAGAGCTTGTGGGTAAAAATTAAATACAGAAGAACCAATGGGAACCTTGTTGTTAGTGTACACTACAGGCCACCCCATCAAGGAGAGCTAACTGATGAAGTCTTCTTCCTTCAGTTGCAGGAGCTTCACGCTTGCAAGCTCTCATCCTACTCGGGGACTTCAACCACTCCGATATATGCTGGAAAAGTAGAACGGCAAGCTGCAGGCAATCCAGAAGACACCTGGAGTGCATTGAGGATAACTTCTTAGACCAGCTGATAGAGACCTTCACCCAAGGAGATGCAATACTGGACATGATGGTCACCAATACAAGCAAACTCATCAGTGATATTAGGACAGGAGGCAGTGTGGGCTGCAGTGATCATGCACTGGTGGAGTTCAGGGTCCAGAAGGATATGGGACAGGTGAGCAGTACAGTCAGGACACCGAATTTCAGGAAAGCAGACTTCCAGCTTTTCAAGGAATTACTCGGTAGGATCCCCCGGGACATGGTCCTCTGAGACAAGGTAGCAGAACAAAGCTGGAAAATAATCAAGGTCACTTTCCATGTACAAAATCAGGCAGGGAAGAGACCGGTGTGGCTAAGTCAAGACCTGCTGGTTAAACTGAAGAAGAAGAGGAAACTGCACAAGCAGTGCAAGCAGGGACAGGTAACCTGGGATGTGTATAGGGATGCTGCCCAGTTGTATAGGGATGAAGTCAGGAAGACCAAGGCGCAGCTGGAGCTAAGCTTGGCAAGGGAAGTAAAGACTAACAAGAAGCGCTTCTACAGGTACGTCAATCAAAAGAGGAAGGTCAAAGAGAACATACCCCACTGATGGAAATGGTGATCACATATCAACAGATAAGGAAAAGGCTGAGGTACCTAACAACATTTTGCCTCAGCCTTCACCAATAACTGCTCCCCTCACCCCTCCTGGGTCAAGGGACAGCAAGATGGTGACCAGGGGGGTAAACCCCCTTCCACAGAAGAGGAGGATCAGGTTTGTGACCACCTGAGGAACCTGAACATTTATAAGTCTATGGGACCTGATGAGATGCATCCCAGAGTCCTGAGGGAAGTGGCCAATGTGGTTGCCAAGCCACACACCATGATATTTGAAAAGTCATGGCAATCAGGAGGTCCCTGGTGACTGGAAGAATGGTAACATTTTGCCCATTTTTAAAAAGGGCAGAAAAGATGACCTTAGGAACTATCAACCTGTCAGCCTCATCTCTGTGCCTGGGAAGATCATGGAACAGATCCCCCTAGAAGATGTGCTAAAGCACACGGAGGACATGGAGGTGATTGATGGCAGCCAGCATGGCTTCACCAGGGGCAAATCCTATATGACGAGCTTAGTGGCTTTCTATGGTGGGGTAAACACAGCAGTGGACACAGGTAAATGGAATGATGTGATCTATCGAGACTTCTGTAAAGCCTTTGACACAGTCCCCCACCACATTCTTCTCTCTAAATTGGAGAGATATGGGTTTGATGGGTGGACAGTATGTTGGATAAGAGAGTAGTGGTCAATGGCTCGAAGTCCAGATGGAGATCCATGACAAGTGGTGTCCCTCAAGTGTCCCTACTGGGACCAGAGTTATTTAATATCTTCATCTAGGATATTGACAGCGAGATCAAACACACTATCAGCAAGTTTGCAGATTGCACCAAGGTGAGTGGTGCAGTTGCCACACCGGAAGGATGGGATGTCATCCAGAGGGACGTGGACAGGCTGGAGAAGTGGGCCTGTGAGGACCTCATGAGGTTCAACAAGGCCAAGTGCAAGGTCCTTCACTTGGGTCAGGGCAATCTCCGTTTTCAGTACATGACAGGGGATGATGTGATTGAGAGCAGCCCTGCAGAGAGGGACTTGGAGATGCTGGTTGATGGGAAGCTTGACATGAGACGACAGTGTGCACTCACAGCCCAGGCAGCCAACCATATCCTCAGTTGCATCAAAAGAAGCGGGGCCAGCACGTCGAGGGAAGTGATTCTGCCCCTCTATTCCTCTCTTGTGTGACCTCATCTGGAGTATTGTGTCCAGTTCTGGAATCCTCAATGAAAGAAAGATATGGAACTGTTGGAATGGGTCCAGAGGAGGCTACAAGGATGATCAGAGGGCTGGAGCACCTTCCATATGAGGACAGGCTGAGAGAGTTGGGCTTGTTCAGCCTGGAGAAGAGAAGGAGATCTTATAGTGACCTTCCAGTATCTGAAAGGGGCTACAAGAAAGCTGGAGAGGGACTGTTCAGAAAGGCTTGTGGTGACAGGATGAGGGGGAATGGCTACAAACTGGAGAAGGGCAGATTTAGACTAGACATTAGGAAGCATTTCTTCACCATGAGTGGTGAGGCACTGGAACAGGTTGCCCAGGGAAGTTGTGGATGCCCCATCCCTGGAGGTGTTTAAGGCCAGGTTGGATGGGGCCTTGGGAAACCTGATCTAGTGGGATGTCCCTGCCCATGGCGTAGGGAGTGGAACTAGGTGACCTTCTAGACCCCTTTCAACTCTAACTTTTCTATGATTCTACGATTGATCCTAAGTGACATACAGGGCAAGAATATATCTAGCATAAAGCAACATTTATACAGGATGGAAATTAAACTTTTGGCTATAGAAAACTGTGTTTAATGTTTCCAGCCACTTCAAAATAAAATATGCCCAGGGTCCAAGTAGAAGACAGGCTTTCTTCCCTAAAAGTCTTTAGGTTAAATCAGGCAACTAAGTATTTTAATCTTCTAGTTTCATGTCTCCTAGCAGATCACTATATGTGACAAATGTTCTGAAGGGCATTTCACCTAGGCAGTTAATTTGCATGCAAATAACTAACTAGTTCTTTAATTATCCCATAGTTCTGCTGGTGATAGGCAAGAGCTGTAGCTCACACTTCCTCAATTATGTTAATGTAGCAAGAATAACAAGTAACTAAAAAAAAAAGTATTTTTGTTACTGGAGTCAGCACATGCATCTCTGAATTCACACTGGGAACAGATGTAAAAAGTAAGAGGATACAGTTTATACACAGTCACTGTTTGGGATTGAACCATGCTTGGGAGAAAGTTGTCTAGATCATGAGACTGCAATGAAGAAAAGTTGCTTTTAGTGTGCTGGCTCTTTTAGAACCAATATAAGGCTTTTACATCCTTTAAGCACCCATTTTTCTCCTGTCAGCCATTGTTTTGATTGAAAAGTAGGAAAAACAGAACAAACAAGTTATGCAGAAGATATAGAGCTACTTTGATGAGCTTCCTCTGCAAATGCTCCTCTTGGGACACAATCTCTCACATAGAGTGAACTTCTTATCTGAAAAATCCTTGCATGTGAGCAGGTAAGTTCTGATGGTTTTATCACCTTTTAATCTAACGGTCAGGTTGCTAGTTCGTATTTAATTAACATACCTTATTCTGTCACTCTGAAAAGGAAAAGAAAAGGTTTATTGAAAGAAAACTGTTAAAGAAATTCTGAATGTTGAGGAATAAGCAAGAGATAAAGGAGGTCAAACAGAAAATTTCTGGTTATCTCATACAGACAGAAAAAGCAGTCTGCTGTTCTTTCTTCCTTTGCTTTCCTTAGAATTAGCAGATCCCTTTCATGCTGGCCGTGATATAGTTTTGCTTACAGCCCTACCTGTTGTTTAACTCAACTGCAAGATGTTTTTGAAAACCCTGTTCTGTGGGAATAAGGCAGCATCAGTGCATATATAGTTTCTGATTTGATACATTTCTGAGCAATTTTAGTCTCATATCTGAACAGAGAAATACGACTCTCAATGTGAGTTGATCTGTTATACTCAGTGTTTGTGTTTGCAAATGTCGTCCAAGGTTAAGCAAATTTTTTGTTTCAATTCTCAGATAGGAAAAAAAACTTTGAACTATAAACTTGATTATTGTGACATTCAAGTTATGTCGTTATTAGCACCTTTTCTGATACAACTTGGTCAGGAGACAACATATGAAGAAGCAGCAATAAATGCCTGTAATCTTTTCTCGAGTGATAGTACTGAGTTTGAGGAACGGGTGCTGCTACACGGACCACAGTGATGGGAAGTCCTGAAAGATTTAATTAGTAAAATACAAAGCTGTATAGAAATTCAGGGTTGTTGGACTTTTCGAGAGGCACAGCAACTAAACAAGCACTTGAATGATCTAGCAGCAGCAGGAGACCTGCTAATGCAAATACTTAGTGGAGTGACTCATAAAAACAAGCAGAAAGAAAAACATTAACGAGCTTGCCCTTTCTTCCTCTCTCTGTGCCTTTCCCCCTCCCCTCTACTTTCCTCTCCCTGTGTCCTCTGTCTGAAGTAGCACAAGCAGATCAACACCAGCAAATTTTTCCCCACTTGCATATGGTAAGGGAGAATTGGTAAGGGAGGCAGAAGAGAGGTACCATTCCATTTTAAAACCTAAACCAATCTATGACAGTGTCCTTCTTGCTGAATCATTGAATGAGATCTAAAGAGCTTCTCTAGCTGTTTTACTGCACTCTTTAGTCACCATCTTGATATAAGGGCTAGCCCAACCACAGTGGACAACACTGGAGTTTAAACAAACATCAAGACTAAGACTTGAAATGTAATTGTACTGCAAAAAGTCATTAGAAGGTTCAGAGCCTAACTTTCAGACATATAAGTATCAGAAATAACTGAATACTCCTAACTTCTGGCAATCTTTATCTGTGGGATTTTCATACAAATTCATGTTATCCTTTGGTCTTCTGCTTGCTTTCCTTTTGTGTGTCTTTCAGGGGATATTATTGGAAGCTAGGTGTACTACAATGTATTCAGCATTTTCTCTGCAGGTTTCTGTGGATTTACTATTATAAATTGTCTTTCCAGGAAGCTGAAGTCACATGAATTTAACCAACATTCATCTTACATTGTGAAGTGGTCACTTCAGCAAAGAATCACATTTAAATCAATATGAGATTTAAACTATTAAATGGAGACTACTATAGTAGAGGAATTGAAAAGTATTATTGTTTATCATTGATACATACAACTATCACTTGGGGAGGAGACAATTCTCCTAAGGGGCTCTCTAAAGCTGAAGATTTTCTTCTTTAGGGAACATACCAATTGCCAATGCTTATGCTACCCTGTGAACTTTAGTGGAGATTGTGTACCCTGCAAATCTAAGCACACCATAAAAACTGCAGAATTAAGCTGCTGTGAGATTGTTTTCATCATCTTCTTTGTGTATATTGTACAGAATCTACATTCTCAGTCAAAGAAAAACTGACATGTACTTATAAATGTATAAATCTGCTCAGTTATCTTAAGAGTACTTGAGTACAGTTCCAAGTTACTCTTGTTGTTGCTGAAATTTTAAAAGTAAAATCTGTCCTCTGTGTCTCTCATCTAATATACAAATAACCTGATTTGATTCTTGGAAACCTATAATTTCTGCCTGCAATAAACCAGTAGAGGAACACGTTTCTAAAGTACATGTTTCCAGCCACTGGAAGGAAGTCTATCTTACTAATATCTTTGTCATTAATTTGCAGTAATGATCCAGAAACTCAAACCAGCAGGAAGGATAAAAATATAGAGGCAAGCCTTAAATAACTTGTTGACAGAGAAGCTTTAGAAATAAATTTAACCTCAGTCTCAGCTACAGTGACCACTTGCCACTCTCTTTTTATATAGCATTGTTTTCTGTGCTATTACTGTTTTGTCATGCATCTGTAGAGCAGACACTGCCCCTTGATCCTTCATAGGAAACTATATGACTGCGTACAACCCCATAAGAGAAGGCAGGATTTGGGAGTTGGTGCAAGATGTTTGCTCTCTAAGCCCTGTTTGGGGGTACACCATCAATGTTTTTACTCATGCTATGGACTTTGTAAGTGGAGTTGGTGGATTTTAGAATTCCTGAAGTCATGAAGCTAATTAGACGTTACAATTGTAAAGTATCTCAGACTGGGTGAACCCATCCACCAACCATATGGAGCACTGCAGTATTTTATTCTGCAGTGGCACTCCAGATACAATTTTGAAGTCTGATAATGGAGATTATCTTTAGGCCCTGTGTCAAGTCGGGCTTGGAGTGGAGGAGTTAACACCTTCACCTGAGACCCTGCTGAGTATTGTGTCACTGCAGAAGATACATTTGTGCAGCTAAAGTAAGGATTAACACAGATTCAGTCTTTTTCCAGACTATGGGTTTGCAGATTGAGCTTCACCCTTCCAAAATGAAACCTATGACCCAGGGATTCCAAGTCCTTCGCATTCAAAGGAAAAATGACTAGCATAGATGTTGGTGGAAATCTGTGTATTAAATCATGGTACTGAAAGCAATTCAAATTATAATTGTCATTGCTAGTAATATAATTATTTCATTAAAAAGTTTAAAAATAATTAGGAGAATCTGTTTTATATTTTCAACAAATCTCAACTTGGATGCAGAAGGATGATCCCTGTAGAACTGAAGTGCAGGGATATCCACTGAAGTATTTGTGTTTCAATGGCACATTCCATGGCATTGCCATGTCATGTGTTACCCTGGCTGTATCATTATGTTGCCTAAATTACTGTGAAAGCCCTGTTCACCGCATTGTGCAACAGGCCTGGTTATTGCTTCCCAGCAGTGATGAAAATGACTTATGAGCCTCTCTGCCTCTTCCTAAAATAACAGGGAATTAATTTCATGTGGGCTAACACTTGACTCATTTTTCTTGGAACTGATAGCGTACCACACACGACTTGGAGGCTGCTCTGTGAACCAGTCCATGGTTCACAGGAAGAAGAAGAAGCCTCCAGAGGAGCTCAGACAGTCAAAGAATAACATTCGTGGCCAAAAATAACCCTGAGCACTGAAAACAAATTGAAAAAAAAATGTTAGTTTACTTGTAAATCTGTTGCAGCAACATGTACCTCCAGACATATCTGAGAGATGAATAGTACATCCATCTTTATTTCCTGAGTCTTCTGTTTCCAAGCAGAGCTTCTACCGTATCCAGCCAGTGCTACAGACGATATACATGGCATGTGATCATAAGTCACATGAGCTATGTTAGATGCTGCTAGTGAAGATCCTGGTGCAAGATGTGAAGGTAAGAATGGCTACCCTATGGCAACTGCAATGATACAATGATATTCACAGAGAAACTGAGAAATTAAGGAGATTAGAAAAGCCAGAACTGTAACAAAGACAATGTGAGGGAGGGATGGTCCCACGTGTGATGTTGTACAGGGAGGATGGGTAGATATCCTTCTTGGCATGTCCCAAATGCATGTGCAAAGACACAAAGCTGCATGTTGTGTTGTGGGATTCAGTACTGGTTTGCATACACATGAGTAAACACGGGGGTGTGAGCGAGATGCATTCAGAACACTAAAAGCAATATGTCTCTCCTACCCATTCACACACAATGGTGAACTGGAAATCACCTGTTCTCCCATATCCACCACAGATGCTATATGTTTTTTCCTATGTTCTCTAGCTGACTGTGGGAAATGGCATGGCCGAGTGTACACCATGGCTTTGAATCTGTGTGTTTTGTCTTGACTGACAGACCTTCTGCAGACGCTTTGGCGCAAAGTAGAAAATGGCTCACTGACAACAGAAGGAATATGTCTGTCTTGGAGATGTGAATCCTTCCTTGGATGAAGGAGCTGCTGTGTACTGCCAGCTAGCATTCTTGCTGATTATTACGTTTCCAAATTAAAAAATGATTTAACTCTACATGAGGCAATATGTGCTATGAGATGCTGCTTTGGCATGAATCTCTGTGGACGATTGCATAGATAGGGAACCAAAAACCAAACCCAAGCACACACTTTTTTCTTTCCTTCGTGTTTGCTTCCCTATGTCCTGTGCAATCACTCCTTGCTGGCAGTCAGAAAACAGTCTTTCTTTCCTCACAGTTTTAAAGGCTACAAATCAGCCTTCATCCCAGAGATGGCATGGAACTCCATGGAAAAAATTTCTTTTCCAGAGTATTAGTGGCCTGAGAATGAAGTCTGTAAACTGTCTACAACTGGGGCTTCTCTGCACTAGGAACTGATGCAATGGGAATGTAGGAAATTAATATGGTAACAAACACAGTGCTAAACACAACTGTCTATATTTGGAGTTGGGCTCTTATTTGTGCTAAATCCTGCTTACCTACACAGGAAGCTACAACGGAATCTTGAAGTGGATAATCTAAGTACTGTTAGAGGCTTTTAAAAAGACATGGGATACCCCAAAGCAAAAGACACATTTTAGTGCAATTTAATGGTGTAAACAGAGTGAGAAACAAGTAATTTAAAGGAGGCCACTGTCATTATCACCACAAGAAGGATGTTGAGGCTCTGGAGCGAGTCCAGAGAAGAGCAACAAAGCTGGTGAAGGGGCTGGAGAGCAGCTCTTACGAGGAACGGCTGAGAGAGCTGGGGGTGTTTAGCCTGGAGAAGAGGAGGCTGAGGGGAGACCTCATTGCTCTCTACAACTACCTGAAAGGAGGTTGTAGAGAGGAGGGTGATGGCCTCTTCTTCCAACTGACAGGGGACAGGACGAGAGGAAACGGCCTCAAGCTCCGCCAGGGGAGATTTAGGCTGGACATTAGGAAAAAATTCTTCACAGAAAGGGTCATTGGTCCCTGGCAGAGGCTGCCCAGGGAGGTGGTTGATTCACCTTTCCTGGAGGTGTTTAAGGGACAGGTGGACAAGGTGCTAAGGGGCATGGTTTAGTGTTTGATAGGAATGGTTGGACTCAACGATCCAGTGGGTCTCTTCCAACCTGGTCATTCTATGATTCTATGATTCTATGATTATCTTAACCGGTCATGGTAGATTCATGCTGACATTAAGTTTTTACTTGATAAGAAAGATAAGCAAAATGAAAAACCCCATGAGCATCTTTAAAAAATAAATGAGGATCATGTTTTTATATTAGCCTGTTAAACCAAAAACAAAACTAGGAAACTGCTAACATCATTTACCCCTTCTTGCAGATGTTCAGGTGGGACAGCTTTAAAATGGCAGGTCCAGATTGACATGATAATCCCATTTGCTAAATGTCTTTAAGGAGCACACTGCCTCTGTTCTATCCATCTTCTGGTTTTGTTAGGACCTGTGCATCACTAAGAATGCTTTCTAATATTATAATACATTATCTTTGAACCTAAATGTGTTGCATTTTCCTTCTCTGAGAATTGTTATATATAAGTATCTGTAAAAGGTTTAACAAATCATAATAAGACTGGAAATATTAGGCAGTAACTGCCTAATACTGCAGTTATTTTATTAATTTTTCTTTATTATTCAGGTAGTAAAAGTAATTGAAATGTTAATCTAGGACATTTGCTAAGGCATTATGGCTACTTTATATTCAATTCGTGTTTCATTGCTGTGGGTTAGATGGATTCACTGTTAGAAAACCATGAAATTCTTGGATCTCATAGGTTTTGATTTAAGGGATTGAGTTGTGTTAATTGTACTTGTCTGCCTTCAGGATGTAAAGAGATGATCAAAAGGTTGGCAACCCTAATATAAATTTTATATTGTTACCAACAACAGATCTGCAAAAGCAAGAGTTTCTCCAGAAGTTAGCCCATAGGGTAACTATTTTAGCTGGAGGTATAGCACAGGTGTAATAAAGCTAGTGAGGCTGTGAGCTTGAGGAGTGCTGTATTTGGTACTTTCTGATTAAGATTGCCAGCACTGTTCATTAAGCTTGAATAGAGTTATGTGAAATATTTTTTAAATGAAGGGATTATACAAGTACAAGGTGGAAGATTCTGGTGTTGTTTTAATTCTGTTTTCATGCAGCGTAGAAAGTGAGATAGCGGTTTGGATATTGTCCTGAGAAGAGCAGCCAAGAAGTTTTGTTTTTAAATCCTGATACTGACATTTATGCACAGCCAGAAAGAATGAGACAGCTCCTGAGGCACAGTTATCCCATTTTTTTTCTAAGGGATTGCTAAATTACTCCTAGTTGCCCTATTTTCAAAATCTTGGAACAATGCTTACAGTATAAAGGTTAACTAGATAGTGTATGACAAATTGCTTTGAAGATTGAGTATCAAAGAAATTTCATATTTTTAAGTAGGGCTCAATATTTAATAACTTATCAGATTGCTGGCTCCTGCTCCCTCACTGTCTTGCAAAAATTCTTGCAAGTTGTTTTGCTGATGGTAGGATGACCTCCAGAGTTTCTACAGTTTTCATCTATATTTTATTTAAAGACTGCAATGCCTGGTCTAAATGTCTTTTTGTGTTGTTTCCAGACCCAATTCCATGTAACATTCAGAAAGTCCTATTCAGGAGACACAAATGCTCCTTAGGCCCTAAGATCATTTAGCATTTTAGATATTTTATCATGCATCTAAATTCCAGCATTGTGCTGGATGCACATTTTCTCTACTTTCATCACTCTTCATCCATTATTTCAAAGAAGAGCAGTTGTTCTATCAGCTGAACACTTCAATATGTGGATGTGATCAAAGTGAAATCATGACAAATAAATGGCATTGGACCCATTTAATTGTACAATTGCACAGTTTAGGAGAATAAAACATGAGCTCACTTACTGTATTTGGGCAGGAGATAACTATTGTTTTGTAAGAATAATTTCCCAGCTACGGGAAAATAAATTTAAAATTCCTGGCATATCTCTTCATCTGAAAATTCAGGGGAATTTAGAGCTGCATGTGAAATTTGTGGCTTAAACCGCTCTCTGGGGAAAGCAGAAGTGTTGATGGAATACAATAGGATAAAACAGTGACAACTCATCCATTTAAAAAGAGGTAACCGTATTGTGGTAGGTGTTTGAGGATCTGCCAAGAGACATGATTTTTGCTTACCTTAATCTTCTACTCTGTTCCATGTACACGTGCGTGTCCATTCTCAGAGGTAGTTACTGAGCGGGCTGGACCTTTAGTCCAGGCACATGTGGAAGTTTTTGGGAGCTGCCCCATTTCCCCCCTGCATATGGGAATTGGCTATGCCATATGCTGTTCTTTCACATCCTTGATGTCCAGGAGTACTGGACAGTGATGGCAGTGACTCAACAGTGACCCCGGGTACTTGTTGCCTCTGCTGACACTGAATCCCTGGCCTTCTGCCACTGGCATTCTGGGAGAGTTGTAGTTCTCACTTTCGTCTAGACCCCAGCTTATTCTAGGTAGCATAGCTGCACTCTGGTTTTTCACTCTTGCACAAAAGCTTCTTTCACACATCAGGTGTTGAGAAAAATGGAGTAGATGGGCCAGATTTCTCCATGTGTAAGTGCCACACAAAACAGGTAGGTAGGACATTATGCGACCACATTCTTGCTGATGGACAGAGGGATCTGTAGGACGCTTCTGTTTTCCCCACTGCAGACATACAGATTCATTCCAGTGGGAATTCCTCACCATTGCTGCAGAAGCACCTAGGGCTGCTGTAGTGCTTAAAGTTCAGGGATGCTCAGACAACTGGAACAGAATTTGGTCTGTACTGAGTATTGAATTATATTGAATTTAAAATCGGTTGTTGACTTTCATTTAAATCAACAAACATGAAGGAGAAACAATTATATATATTGCCTTCTAACTACACACAAGATGTATGTGTTCTATTACATTTCATTCTGTTATTTTTGTCCTCTGGTTAATAAATACAATAAACATGCCCAACCTAAATACATTACTGCAGGATGCTAATATACTGAGGATATTGAATATAATAGTTGTCCTGGAGAAATGGTCCAACAGAACAAATAAAAAAATACATAAATTAGTTGATATGATTTGATGTCATTATTCTGTCTTACATTTCTAGGGACAAAAATTATCACTCTAATTTCTTTCTCAGAAGTCCTAAACAGCAAGAAAGAGGAAGAAAGCATGATTACCAGAGTCACAGACCACTGACTGACTTAGACTATCTCTAGTGAATTTTGATTTACTTCCTTTTAAATGGTTTCTTCTTTAGAATATGTATATTTAAGAGACTCTTTCCTAAGAGAAATGATAACAGTCATGAGCAGTATAAATGTGCTTCATAGGGGTATATATTCATGAACATAATTTGCCTGACCATGGTCAAGCTTTGGTTGTCTGTTATTTGTTTAACAGAATTCTCTTCTTTTATGAAAAATGTATTTTATGAGAAATAGATTATTTAATTCAGAGCAAGCCTGTCATACTTACTTTTCAGTAAAACAAAAAAAACCCAACCAAATTCAGTGAGCTTTCCAGCACAGAAAAGTATTGAAATAATCACTTAGCATTATTTTGTGTTCTTTGATAAAGATTTCAACACTGCAATTTAAATCAGCAAGGTACCTGTTCAATGTGATTTTCAGGGAGATTCCAACTGAGCCCTGATATGCAGACAGATACACTTTAAACAGGCTCCTTGTAGTACAAGTGCTGAACGGTTGAATGAAAAAGCGAAATCAAGGTGCATGTGAAGGTCTGTTTTTAGTTTTGCATTTTGCATGGCCAGGTTGGTAGCAAATATTGTGCATGATCTCTAGCGTAAGAGTGGAAAAGTAGACTGTAACCATGTATTTCTTTAAACAGCACCCAGTTGAAGAGATACTGTTGCTTTTATTTCTGCATGAACAATGCTCTGTGGATTTCTTCAGTAAATAAATCCTAGGATATTGATGATGCTTTGAGCCATTGGGAACTTCACACATCCTTGCAAGAGCAGTGCAAGTAATCGTCTTACTTTCTCTGTCATTCTTCTGATATCAATCACATCATTCATGCCAAAGGAATCTAATCAGGGCCTCTTATGCATGTACATACAACAGATAGCACTGTAATTAATTGAGTTAAAATGCACAGTTCTTTGCTGGGAACAGCTCTGGTCTTGTTTGTATTCATGATATAACAATATGAATAGCACCTATGGTATTTACTTAGTTTTTCTGCAGTTTTCCTTAAACTTGACAGGCTTAGTTGGATTTGGGGGTTTAGGCTGTCATTGTGTTGCATTTCCAAAACATGACCGAAAGAGACCTGTGCTTTAATCTCCACGTGTCTGCTTGATTTTTATGTTCTAAACACCCACCATTGTAACTGCAATACATCTAAATCATGATCTATAGCTTTCTGCAAATTTATGCAGAAGTTCACAAATGTTAGTCATGTTGAGGGATTACACTCATTTTAATCCAAACAACACTTATGTGCCAAATAACTTTGTCTCTCCTTACCTGTACACTTGTATTGGTAAATTTATTTGCATTGCACGTAACTGGAAAGCAGGGTAGATGAGTATGAAGCCTCTTGTCAATTTAATTTTACAGCCTGAAGGCTGTGCATTAAAGTGTTTTTGTGCATCATTAGCTTGTTCCTTGCCAGACAACGTAGTACCCACACAACAATTACCATCTGGTAACTTCTGCTTAAAACAGTTGTTGTCAGAGTATTCCAGAATTTTAATCGGTATCTAGATTTCTAAATGCCAAAGCCAACACACCTTTGATCTCATTACAAACAGAAGACCTTCTTAGATTACGGGACTGCATTACAGCATGCTGATCCACTCCTTGAACTGTACCCATACACAAAAGGGCCACATTCCAGATATAAGTTCCTAGATGATAATTTACTTGCTTTAGGATGGCTTTCTGTGAGAACATCTGCAAGGTAAATAGGCTTTCCAAGTTTAACTTAAATCATATGGAGGGAAATAAGGAGCAGAGAGTGCAAGAGAAACAAGAGCTGTCCACTAAGTTGTGATGATCTGGAAGTTGATTTGGCTCTTGAGTTTTAAGGCAAGATGCAACTGAAAGCATGGTAACTGTTTGGGTGTGATGTTTCTTAATGGCCATGCATTGATAAAAGTACCTACTTCTAGGTTTTGGGATATCTGGGTCAGATCACAATTGGACACTGAAACAACTTGGGCTAAAAAAAGAAATTAATCCAATATACAGTTTTACAAATAGTAAAATCTAAAAGGACCAGTATGCAATGTTGGTGCGGGTTTTTTTCACAGGGATTTATTTATAATTTCAAAAGGGGATGGTATTGGAAAGATATTGATCAAAAAACTGGCAGGAAATGGTCTTCCATTGCTGACATCTAACAGATGTTTATCTTCCATTTCATTGAGTCTCCACAGAGTTTAAACTACGGGAATGATTTAGCAGGAATTTCTCTGTGATATAGTAGCAAGGAGTAGTATTGCTTTAGCTAAAGACTAGGGACTTGATTATTTCTTTACCAGTACAAATGTGGATTTTTCTCTAGGGAACTCAGTGTTGGTACCTCATTTTCCAGTCACTGGAATTTTGCCATCGATGCAGCACGTAATTAGTCATGAACCATAAGTTGTAACTACAGAAAAGATCTATGTGTTGCTGAAAATTTCAGTTCCTTCTAGGAATTATTGGAGGAGAGAGAACTGGGGAGCTTGTTGCTATAGCAGTGGGTAAAATGTAGCCCAGTGCAGATGAATAACAGTGGCATGGGTTTTCTAAGAAACCTATCAGCATGCAGGTAAGAAATCAGTGGGTACACTGAAAGTTTAACACAAGAGAGTACAAACATCAATTCCTCATCATTTGATTTCACTCATTCCCAAACCAAACAAACAGAAGCCCTCCTGCCCCCCTCCAAAATTCTATAACATTTTATTTCCTGAAACCTTAAGAACTTGTTCTTCTGTGCTTTAATTTTTCATATCTCCGTCTCATAATAGGGAAAGTTTGCATTTGTATTTGCCAAGTAGCCCGTAAAAACCACCATCTGCAAAGACTGGGGTAAGCTGCAGATGCTAATGCTGCTTCTAGGGAATAATCTTAGGGAGTGTTTTGAAGTATGGTCACTGATGTATACAGATATTGCAAAAAGAGAGGAGTTTTACTGTCATTTTTGTGATCTGCAGATTCTCACAGCTCTCCTTTCCTGACGAATTCATATGATTACTTTTTTTTCCCACATTTTTAATGGCTTAAGTTGTGTGGGATTGACATTTGGTTGTTCCATGGAGTCTAGGAAATAGATGGACTACTTGCCTCTGCAAAGACTGTATAGTTGCAGAAGGAGTATATGCCATTGTAGGTATCTTCTGACATGGGGACTACATGTTTTCTGCGACTTGGAGTAATCTCTTTTCTCACTTCTGTATCTCAGTCCTAGATTTTCACACAGCTATCATCACTGGTTTGATTCAGATCAGAAAACAAGTCAATAGTGAGCCACATTTGCCCTGCATTAAATAGCTCCAGAGAAAGGATTAAGTTGGATGAATATACTGAAACATAGTATATATATGACGACATATATTCTCTTACTTTTGTTTAATGTATACTGTTTATTTTTCAGGCTTATCAGTCCAGGCAAGAGAGTGGGTTTCAGTAAAACAATTTGTTTTCCCTTTTCTCTGACTTTGACTGAAGGCAGAGACGTGCTTGAGGCACCCATACTCTTTTATGCATATCTACTGCTGTTCATCAATCAGAGAGCCACAGTCAGCTCATCAAGGCACTTTGCAACCTTTGTAATGTGCGGTTGCTGGTGATTTTTTCCCCTTCCAGCATATAATTGCTCACTCGCTACTTTATCATAGATTAAATAAGGTATTTTTCTCAAGCATTCAAGTGCTCTTGCTAAAGTACAATTATAGCAATTATATTAAGAAAGGTTATGAGCTGAAAAAATGTACAAAGACTTATTTTTAAATGAGTTAATATTAGCAACAAAAATCATCTGAAGCTTGGACCTCGACCAAGGTAAAACAGCTTAAAGAAGACCAGTTTTTTGAAGACCAGGATATTTTTTGAAAATCATAAAGAGTAGAAGGAATTGGGAGTATCACAACGGTGCTGATTTGAAGTGGACATAGGAATCAGGAATTGTTCTCACACTTGAGTAAATCAACAGTGATTCCATTCTAGTAAATATAATTCTGCCAACAGAACCCCAAATACAAATAGGAGAACCACCCTAGAAAAACTTATCCATTGTAAAGCTTTATGCATAAGTCAAGTCTGACATTTTCTATTTTCTGTGTTGAAAAGCACAAACCAAATATGCCTCCCTTTGGTTTATTTTGTGTCCTGAAAACAACACAGGAAAGCGTGTGGCATGCCAAATGTCATTTCAGTATGAATTACATATATGCATGTGCTCTGCTGGTACAGGAATCTTGGTGCTTTGCAGGGCATTCTGCTGCATCTTACTCCTCCAGTTTGATGGACTTCAGAAGAAATAGTCATCAGCATAAAAGTGAGCCTGCAAAGCCCTGACATTTCATCAGTACATGGCCTCTCTTAGTGAAACTCTTGATAGGCAGAACATAAACAACAAGCTGTATCTTTCAAGAACCATTTGATATGACTGAATTTATGCTTGATGCACCAGTAGAAGTCTGCCTTGAGCATTAGAAATAGACCATGAAAGCAGCTTGATTTTATCAGGTCTACTTGTACAACATTTATATTTCTGTGGGATTTAGATGAGATAGGGACACATGACTCTGAATCACATTAGAGTATTGACTGATGAAGTCAAGATATCTTGGTTCCTGCAATAGCTATGATCTAATACTTCACAGCTGCAAATAGCCAGTATTGAGATGTGGCTACCTTAAAGACAGAAAGTAACTTCTACCTGCTCTCATCACAGCTTCAATAATGTAAATAAAGTATGCATATTCATCGACTGTTAGTTAAGATTATCTTAAAAACATAGTTCTAAATATTGCCTGAATTTATATACTTGTGTTATTACAAAAAATATTAAATATAATTTTATAGAAAAGTCTGTTTTTGTTAAGCAAAGAGATATCTATTTCTTTGAACTGCAGGTTAGAAAAATGTAAGTCTTCTTCCTTCCCTCCCTTCCACAACCTAGATAATGAGATATTAACGGAGCGTATCTCAAAAATGAGAGAAGAGGAAATTGCAGTCTGCTCTGCAAACACTACTGATGGAACTATTGCTGGTACTAAATTTTATTCAGTTGTAAATCTATGTTGGCTTGAGCCCTCAGCCACCAGCTATGGATTTAATCAAGGTTTGGAACTGGATGAATAATTCAATTTGATCTATTCTATTTAAGCTTGTGAAATCCATCTTCAGATTTCAGCTCCCTCATGTATTTATCCACATACTACCTGAATCTTTTCACAGCTGTGCTTGTCTCCCTTCAGGATGATGGTTCTAATAACATGAGCAGGCTCTCAGTTCTGTAAGGAGTTCTGCTTAACAGAAACAAATAAAATAGGCTATGCAAAGACAAATGTGCAAAATCCAGCCCCAACGTTTCAGTCTCTGGGTTAAATGGATACATGGGTGACATTCTAACTAGAGTGATGTGAATGGCCCAGTTGGCATGGACTTGGAAAAGTGCATGGTTTCAGATTATATCCCAATTCCTGCATGTGAAATTGTAGAATTCAGACTTGCAAACGCAGTTTTGAAATGTGTTTTCCATGTTCAGCTCTATGACATGTCTCTTGTCAGTTTAAAAAAAGAGATGACTGATGTTCTTGCATTGTAAATATTTGTATGAATGCTTAGTCAAACTCATTTATATTTTTATGTAAAAATTTCAGGCAGGTCTAGCTGAAGTACAGCTTCCTTACATTAAAGAGATCAGATTAAATTTTCTGGTTTGGATGACCTCAAATAAAATGACAACAGATGTTTCACTCCGCCGTCCTAAAAACTGCTATCTCTGGACTAAATGATCAAATGGCCTTTGTATTTTGAGCTTACTTTTTCTGATTCTGCTAGACCTTCATTGCTACATTGCTATATGGGTACAAGTTAATGTGCCTCATGTCTTTCGTTCCCCATTAGACATCAGTAAAAGCCAAGGAGCAATATTCAATACAACCTATTTCTAAAAGCTGAGTAACATTTCCTTTTTTTTTTTCCCCTGTTTCTGTGTACCTTCCATCTAGATCCCTCTCTTTTTCAGTGAGCACATTTAGCCACTGACATCAAGAAAATTAAAGTATACTTTTAAAAAACAGTCAAGGTGTGACAGTAAATGGCATTACAATGAAATAGGCATAATTAGGCTGTGATGTGAGTAGCAAATTGATGTTCTTAATTATTCATTTTCATGCTTTTAGGTGCTTGGATTTTTAATGTAATGTAATAGGTGCCATTTTATCATATTGTTGTGTTTAGTGCCTTCAAGTGGATTTAGGAAAATGTGTGATGATTTGGGTTTTTGATTTGGTAATGTGGCAACATGTGGATGAAATGCAGAAACAAGAAGTAAGATGATAGGCTGGTGAGAAGGAAGATCAGATAGATGTAATTTCCACATCAGGGGGAAGATATAGACTAAAAAAAGTTGAAGATCAGTTTTTTTCTTGCACCTTGTGTTGTGATAGAGCTGCTGCAAATCTTTCCAGCAACATGGGAAATAATTTTCATTTCTATTGCAAAAGTTAGTCATTGAGGCTAAGGCTGGAATCAGGTTAACTGCTCCTGACCATAGGTGGTGGCAAGAATCTATCTAATGTAATACATCTATCTATCTTTCTATCTCTCTATCTCTCTATCTCTCTCTCTATCTATCTCAACATTGTCCCCAGCCCACCATTGGACAATCACAACTGTCTCTAGATTATAAAGGCTCTGGGTTAGACAAAAGTCAGGAAAGCTTCAACAGTTTTCCTGCCCTGCCTTCAGCTCACTTTTCCAAGTTGCTGCAGTCCATGTAGTAGAGATGGAGTATTCTCTTGTATTCATCTTTGCCTGCTAGCTTTGAACTGCATGTTTATGTGGCACAGGAGTAGGAGGACAACCCCATATCCTCATAAGATTTTTTCTTGACTATGTAACAAGCATGACAGGATGAAGCAGGAACAAGATTTATTTTTGGTATCACTCTTCCCTCGCCTGGTCAGTTGGAGAAGAATAAATTCTCTCTTTCCTTCCTCAAGCACACCAATCAGCAGCATCTCAAGGTCTTATCATAGAAGGAAATCCATGATCTCAACAATTTATTTGTTGAAAGAGTATCTATCAGAGTAGAGTTGCCTGTAAGGCCATGGGAATTTGAAGTACCTATACTTTCATGTAGTTTGGGTATATATTTAAGCAGATTCACTGTTTAGAATGATTCTCTATACTTTGTACAAAAATGAATGGAAATATTTCTCTTTACTCCTTTTCCTTCTGGGCAAAGATTACATTATGTTTTAGATTATGATCTGAAAATCTCTAATTCTCTCTGTTTAAGTGCAATGGAGAACATTTTGTTATTGATGGATACTGAATGCTAGTATGGATTTAGCAGCTCAGTTCTTATCTATCTTTCAGACCATTAAATCTGACATATGTGCTCCATGGGAAGAGAAATAATCTTGTTACTCATAGTTTTGAAATTGTTAGGAAGACTGAGGTAAAACTGTAATGTATACTAATTATATTTTAATAACAGAGAACTTGCAGGTTTGGATTCTCTAAATGCTGTTACTGAGAAAGACACTAGTGTTAGTCTTTCCAAAGGACTTTGGAGCTTTTGCCTTCCCTCAATGGAAGGCAGTTGGAGATGTTCACAGCATCCATACCATCCAGAATGCACTGCCCAGCAGCAGTGACACTAAAATGTAACTCTTAGACTAGCTGCTGGTTCAACTAATATATGTGTTGTTTATGTCTTGGTTAAGATTTCTTATCTCTCTATGATACCAATGTAGACTTGAGCCTTACGGCATAAATACTGAGTGGGTGGTGGGGATGTGAACAACTTGTGAAGCCAGTGTTGCTCCAGAGATGCTACCCGGATGACAGTCAGAGTCATCAAAAAGACTCATTATAATTTCCTAATGTCACATTCCCATCGTTAAGCAAGCCAGCTTAATCTAATGCAAATAACAAGTGCAAGATGTTTGCGTGTCTGGTGTCACCTATTTGATATATAAATATTTAAATATTAACTTATGGGATATTGCTTTTCTAACAATGCAGCCCTGTTCTTCTTTCTATGACACAACAGCTATCCATCTGCCTCAAGTATACAAAATCACTCATATTTTCTAACACTTGTGTGCTGTTGTATAATTGAAAAAAGTTATAGTAATTCTCTGAAAAGTGACAGTAAATAACTCCATTTTCATGCTAGGGATATTGAGTTATGCTGTCTCTTTCTAATGACATTTTCTCACGGTCTTCAAATTATTCTTGTCTCTACAGACCTGTTGGGCACAGCGAGTTACTGCAGATTTAGCCGCAAACAGCATTCATCTGGTTCTGTTCCTCCAGGGGGAACAGAAACTAGCTTTTATAATCCATCTTTGGTTGTGCTCAAGTTGGCAGTTTGCAAGCGTGAAGAGACCAGCTGCTTAAGGAAACACTGTTTCTGTGTTCTTTGGAGGAGGATGATCTTACAAGTATAAATGAATGCAGTAAATAGATGAGAGCTGTTGCACCAGATCAAAACAGGACAAAATGGGACTGTTGGTGTCCCAAATTTCTCCTATTTAATGGTCCATCCTCTCCTCCAAATTGGCAGCTGTTTCCACCAACACTTATTCCTTCCCCTAAATGTTGGCTGAGAGGCCATTTCTCAGATGGATGCAATATCATTCAAGATGAGAGTGCTTTTCTTATGTGCACAAATTCTTGCCATACTCCTGTCCTTTTCCTAAAACCCAGACATATCTGTATGCCACACTACTTCCTGTAAAATAGCCGTAGTGGTTCATTTTTCCTTCTGAGACATTTTCATGGCTATAGCATAAAGGTTATTTTAACACCAACTTTATGACTTCCAATATAGTTACCTCACAGTTATGTAGATTTTTCACGGAGATATAGGGCACCTTATTCTTGGGGAGAAATCTAGCTCAGCAAGGTGAGACCATGTTAAAACTGAAACTATATTAATTATGTTGTCTACTTTATTACACTGGACCTCAACCTTCTGTTTGCTCTTTCCTCATGAGGTACAATCCACCTATACTTTCCTTTGTTTTTCACTTAAAGTATTAATAGAACATTTCTTGGTCACTTCTTTTCCCCACAATCATTGCTTTTAAAACTTCCTTCATAGACTTTCTGACTCTTTTATTGCATTCTTGTACTATTTATTCATATTCATCCTTGGTCCTGTGGCTTTTTCACAATTTTTGTATGAGTCCATATCTCAGATATTAGCTAAGAGATATTTTATTAAGAATTGCTGCAAATTATTTAATTCCTTTTTTAAACTTTTATAACAAGTACATAATTCTTTTACATTAAAAAGTCACATATGCGCTTAACTAATTTTGACCCTGTAAATTCTTGTCACACTGAGTGAAAAGGATTTTCTCTTCAGTTTTTTATTCATCACCTTTTACTATCACTGCAGTTACAGTTGAGTATCAGTGTAGTATGATGTTCCTGTTGTCTAATAATATTTTCATGGCATCATACATGCATGTACCTTATTTTGCCCAAGTATTTGTATGAGTGGAATACAATACAGTCAATATTACCTCAGTAAAATGGCATGAGATTGAATAGAGAGGCATTATGGAACCTGTAAAGAATATAGTGGATTGATTAGATAGGATTCTTATGTCTTTGAAAGAGATGAATTTTTGTTTAGTAAGATAGTTTTTATTTCTATCTCTGAAGAGGTGTATGGGAATTTTCCAAAGTGCTGTTTTGCCATAGATTTCAAAAGGAATGGAATTAAACTGATAAGATTTAATAAGAAAAAATAATTTGAATATTTTGCTAATAACATAATGATGTCACTCTTTCAATTGTGCACATTTTTCTTATCCCTATAAATGGCGTATGTTGTATGAGAATGTAAACCATCACATTTTTAGCCAAGTTACAGCTTCACAGGTTAAGGTAGTTGATGTCTTTAAATAAGAAAAGACACTTGCAGATTCAAAGAGTGCACCACTGCTTTATTTACCAAAGTTCATTTAGGGTTTGCACACTGAAATGCTAAATTTGCCCCTGCATTTCATGGATTAGCAGGTTTACAACCTATCTATACAGCCACTTTCAGGAACTATCTATGGCATGAGAACAGACAGCTAGAAGGTACGAGGTAGGAAACAACAGATTACTCAATGCTGATTCACTTTAAGGCAACATGGGAGCAGTCCTCCTGCTGTTTCAGGACAGACAGAGAGTTTATTTAAAATTAACTCCAGCAATGCTTGAAACTCATCTGCTTGACTTTGTGTTGATGCAGAAAAAGGACATGCCTTCTGCTGCAAGTGGGGAGTTTAGGAAGATATATGAGGATTGATATATTTTTTTCCCTCTGAAATGGATTGAATGCTCATGAGGTGAAACTTTGAGTGAGCAACTTCATGCGCTCGTGGGTGCTGAGCTTGAAGCCTGCAAGGGCAACCATCCCTGCCCTTGAGGCACCTTTGTCCCCATGCACTGGCTTTGAACCTGGACCATATTTGGAACTGGCTCATTTTCTGATACTGGGAATTGAAGCCAGTTACTCCAAATGAGGAAGTAAAGGGATGTCCTTAGCCTAGCATTTATAGTAACTGACTGTTGCTAATTGTCTTGCAATGTGAAAAGGGACAAGCAAGTGTTTCCTGCTTCTCTTTTTTAGTAGCTTTCCATGCCTTAGGTGTGAGACAAGCATCTGAACTTTGTTGCACTTTGTAAACAGGAAAGTCTTCTATGACTTTCTTCAGAGAAGGGCAATTTGAGTAATTTGTTTTATTTGCTGCAAAATGTCAACAGGTTTATGTATAATGGTAGAAGACCAAAAAAGCATTTGAATCTTTGACTGTTTTCTTGTGTTGTCTTCTTTCAGCTGGTATAAAACAGTGAAATATTCTCTGACACACTAGGGAAAATGCCTCTGGGGTCTGTTCCAAGGTTAGCCATATATTGCTACTACGCTCAAAAGCATAGATTATTATGCATACGTATTGCATGTAACTGAGAGATGACATGCGTTTTTATCACATTCTTCAAAACTGACTGTATCTTCTTGGTCTAAAATCACAAAAAGAGAAACTTCAAACTGATTAATGGAGTTTGTGATGTGATGGAAAAGGAGAAAAAGGCAGAGTCATTTTGAATGTTTGAGAGTATTCTTGAACTCTGTTGAAAGGTACTGTTCAAGCTTTTTGGGAAATATGTTCACAACTGCAAATTGCAACCAACTCAGGAAAAAAACCCCAAATACATAAAATATGGAATTAAGCAAAAAAAAAAATGCAGAAACCATTTCATAAAGCAGATAAACTTATGGAACTTACTATTCTTTTTTAATCTAAAATTGCCCTATCTGACACTAAGAACTTATGGGCCACCTAGTGTAAGTGTATTCTATAGCAGAGACCAAAAAGGTCCTGAAAAAAAATATTTTCTGCAGGCAAGGTTGAAGAGAAGATGACAGGGGAAAGAGAGGAAGGAAATAAACAGGACAAAATGGCTATAATTGAAGATCTACTAGATGCAATGCTTTTTTCAGTTCCTAGAAAATTCATATGACTACAGGTTGAAGGCTGTGAGAAACATGATGTCAGAGTTACAGCTGCATAATCTACAAATGAGCTTAGAATCATAGAATCAACAGGTTGGAAAAAATCCATGAGATCATCGAGTCCAACCATTCCTATCAAACACTAAACCATGTCCCTCAGCCTCTCATCCACCTGTCCCTTAAACACCTCCAGGGAAGGTGACTCAACCACCTCCCTGGGCAGCCTGTTCCAATGCCCAATGACCCTTTCCGTGAAAATTTTTTTCCTAATGTTCAGCTTAAACTTCCCCTGGCGGAGCTTGAGGCCATTCCCTCTTGTCCTGTCCCCTGTCTCCCTTTTATCAAAGAAGTCCTCCTCCCTTTTATCAAAGAAAAGATAACTTGATTGCCCTAATTCTCAGAAGGACCACCCTTCAGAGTTCCCAGTTGTCCAGGAATTGCTTGCAAACCTGTTAATTAGTCTCTGATTCATACAGTCTGACTCTTTCCCTACGCTGGATTTGCACTTGAAGTGAAGACTGCATCACATTAAACAAATTCATTTCATACATTCTACTTATTGTCAGTATCCAACTGCAGACACACCAGATTTACAGAGAGTTGTGGCAATTGCTCACAGAAACAACTTACAAAACTTAAAGAAATTGGAAATGAGAACAAGCAATTTGTGTGATTGTGTAATAACCAAATAATCAAAAATGGCCTAAATAAAGATAATTGATCATCTGAAAGTGTTTTTGTAGGATGCACAGCAGGACAGTGGGTTTGCCAGTAGAAAAAAGCCAAACAATCCAATCAGAAACAGAATCAAAATGCATGCTACACAAAGAATCTTTATCGACAATTTATGCTTTCATCTCACAGTGTTGGGTTAGCTTTGATAGTCTTTGCTTCCTACAGTTCTAAGAACTTCTTACTAATTTTTATTCCTAATTCCTGAGGCTTGGTTTTCTTTGGGATTGATTTTTGTTGGTTCTTAGGTGGCAGCATTCAAGTAGGGTTTGGTTGTTGGTAGTTTGGTTTTTTTTTTCACAGAGACACAGAAAGCTAGATCAAAAGAACTATCACTTCCTATTAATTGGGAGCAGAGCCACATAATCTGTTTGAATTGTTACGTTAAGGAGTTGCTTAAAGAATAGCTGGGACCCTGTACTTAAAATGCATAAAAAGAGCAAACAATCTCTAATTTAAACAACTCCTTACACTAGCAATTCATTAACAAATAATGCATAGTTAAGTCTTGCTGCAAGGCAGATTTTTCTTTAACTTACATCTACATTTTCATCATAGCTGTTCAACAGCTTTGTGGTTAGGCTTTTGGTAAGCATAAAGTTTTAAAGTGAATAAAAACATATTACTACAGTCTTATTTTATTTGGTCTTTGTCAGCTACAACTCATATTTCCAGCTCCTCATTGCAAATGAAAGACCAAGAAATCAAATAAAAATGTGACATTCTAAAATACTTGCCTGACTTTAGACATCAGGGCTTTAAGAAAAATATTAGCAGTTTTACAGCTCCTAGTGTAAAGTTGTGAAAGTTAGGTAAATTATACTATTGAAGAATCTGTCAGAGGGACTCGCATTCAGCACATCTCCATATTAAGAGGTTCTCTGAAAATCTTAAGAAATGACACCATATGACTGGCCACAAACGCTATAATTACTTTAATGCTATCACATATGGGTCTGTTTCCAGAGTCTGGGCCCAGATTACCTGTGAAATTCCTAAAAGTTTCTTTTTACTTCAACAAGAATGGGAATGAGTTCTCAGTAACACAGCCTTCAAAAACAGGGTTTGTTTTTTTTTCTGTCTAGAGGAGTTCACCTATTCGCCATGAAAGAACTGGAATTATAAGTAGTGGATTGGAAATCAAGCGTGGCTACAAGTTAAAGTCCAAAGGTTCAAGACAGACTCTCCTTCATTGAAGATAATGTTTCTTTGATTGAGGAAGGAGATATTTAAAAGCAGATTACAGAATGGTTAAGAGGGATAGTTATATTTATTCTCTTAACTCCTCTACATATCTTCAAATATTTAAATTGATATATCAGAAATTTAAGATTAAGGTTATAAATCTCCCATGTCACCACATTACTTAAAATAGTATTATTTGTTTACTTTGTTAAGTGACTACTGTGACTGCATTTTCACAGATATTAGAACTAACAGGCCAGGTTTCTGTGTAAGATTCCAATGTGACATGATTTTCTAGGACATGGAATAACTTTTTTTAATGAATTCAGAAAAAATATAAACAGCATGGCTCAAATCACTGACACCTGAACTTGGTAAATCTGGGAAACAGAAGGTAGGGAACTAAATAAATCAGAATCCTTTTTCAGACTTTATAATTGTATAATCACAATGCTGCAGCCCATAGAGAGGAAGAGTGGATACAAAAGACATGAAGAATTAAAATTAAAGTAAAAATACATAAAAAAAATTGCACGCTATAAAGGTTATGTTATTCACTTCTCCCTTGTCCTTATCAATAATTATTGATATAGTTGAGAAAAGATTCTTGTTTGTGACTGCTATATTGCAAACTCATAAATTAAAAAAGAAATTGGAGTAATGCAAGTCTTCCTCCTTTAAATAATGGTGCAAATTGTGTACTTTAAGGCACACCTGACTCTTTAAAGCATACTGGGAATCTTTCAGCAGCAATTACATTGCATGCTGCATATGCATGTTTCACATGAATGATGCTTAAGAAAGGAATAATTACTAGGAATGCTATATTTTTTCTATTCATCTGTAGTAAAGAAGCTATGGTCTCTAAAGACCTGGACATTTGAAATACAATGATTGATTAGTTTAAGGGACTCTGGGTAATTTTTGTTCAGGTTCCTAAAGTGCTCAATGAACTGCCCTTTGTAAAGTACTATGAAGCCATCAAAAATGATATAAATGTCATGTATCATAATTTGTAACTCACTAGTTTACTTTTATATGTGCACATTGAGTATTTTGGACAGGAAATAGAGAAAGCGGATATATGTGTACTTTGGAAGAGAATCTGTAATGACGAAATGACTTGTTCAGAAGACTCCCTGAAGAGACCCATAAAGGAAATGCTTTATCTTATAACAAAAGCATGGTGACTTCTGAATATTACATCACCAAATGAGGAACCCACAAGCAAGACATAATTTTTACTGTAAGTACCACTACTATAACCAAATACTTAACTTAAACTTCACAGTTTTTAATCAGTTTCCATAAGTTGAGAGAGTGGACTAGAATGTAGCATTAGATTAATTGTTTGGCAGTTAAATAATAAAAAAATGCCTTGATGACATATGTGTCTATTCTAAATGAAGATGCCTTATTTCAGTTAAGGACCTTTCTTTTGAAATTACGTTTTTGTAGTAAGGTCTGTTTAAACACAATACTTGTATGTATTGAAGATTCCCTCTATCTGAATGACATAATTTAGACAAATTGCATCAGTTATCCAGTATGCTATTAATGAGAATGCTTATTTGGGAAGCTGAAGATGTCTTTAACTTTGATCTGATTGCAAATATCACTTAAATATTGTACATATTTATTTATGTATAACAATGTGATGATTAATTCGGAGCTTGGTGATTAAGAAAATTTTGAATAAATGAATCTTTATTTTAAAAACCCAAAACCACCCACAAAACAAACATTTAAAACCTGGTTTCACTTAAACATATTTCTGTGAGTAGTCCCTACTCTAGTCAGATGCTAGAGGCTCTTATGGATTTATTTGGAAATTATTAGTAGATATGTAAATTTTGACTGGAAAGTTTTCTCAGGGCCTGAGGAAAATTCTAGCCAAAATCTGAGAGAACAAATTAATACTCTAGTTCTTAGACTGCATGAAAAAGGAAATGCAAATCTCTGCCAGACTAGGGACTTGCACTGTAGGTTTCTGAATTAGAGATGGGTCTTGTGAGCCACCACAGAAAAAAACGCTCTGAGTTTAGAACATTTCTTTTTGCTTTTGTGTGTTTTTTACTCTTTTTTTAAAATATTTTCTTACCCCACCACCCTGAAAAAAAACCTTTAGAAAATCTCTGTTTCCTTCCAGTGTGATATATGAGTGATTTTTGTTTGTTGGCAGGATTTTTCTCCTTTTGCTTGGATGTCTGTAGTCCTCATATAAGGACTATGAGCATGAGGGTAAACATAATCTTGAGTAATTGCATTGGGGATAAAAAATTTATCACCTTTGTGATGTAACCTTTAGTGCCATGTAATGGAACCTTATCCTTTGATTCAGTTCTATTGTTTGCAGAGTTATGTGTTTCCTTTGGATGACTGTCTACTGTTCAACATTTCTGAAAATGAATTAGAATTTATCGTTATTTTGAATACTTAAAAATACTGAAATAATGCCTTCTAAAATACTTAATGCTTTTTATTGAAGAACCACTTTTCCTTTAATTAATTGAATCCTTTATCTTAGATTCCTTTTACTGCTTTAAGGTGTTTACCATGGATGTGAATCTTCAGGCTGGAACTACTGATTTAAAAGCCCAGTCTACAGTGATTCCTCATTGTTTTACTTTCTTTCCTCTGCTCTCTCAGGGTATCAGTGGTTACATCCTTTTTCTGAATTTAACAGTGCTTTCTGATGCAATGTCAGAGGCTTTAGATAACCTCTCAACCATTAGCATTACAGCTAAAGAATGAGTAACTTTGAATCTATAGAAGCTGATGAACATTTATTTTTAATTACTGAAAACAAACAGCACCATCACCATCGTCAAGTTATTTTCTCTCTTTTTTTATGCCATGATTTTAAAAAACGAGGAAAACAAGTAAGTTATCCTGAGGTACCAAGACTACTATAGCATCCAAGTCCAACTGTTCTGTAGCCTGCAGCACCACTACAAAGTCATGACAAATAAAGAATACATTTGCAAAATCTAGAGGAGACCTCAAGCAGGTGGAATGTAAATACCTACCCAGAATTTAAGTAAGGCTCCAGGACCCCTTAGGAAGGAAGGTGTTGCTCACTATTCAGGCGCCAGACAGGAAATGTTTTTAGATTATTTACTACATAGAGTAACTTATAATGATTTAAAATGATGGAATACTGAAGAGAAAAATGTAAAGTGTCAGTAATTTTCAACCTAGTAATGAAGCCATTACAGAACAGAGCCATCATGCTATATTAAGCAGTCTGCATTTTTTGAAATGTGTGAGTATAACTTCAGCTATTTGCTGTCTATTGGTTGAAATTGCACCACCTTGATATTTAAAAACAAAAAGTACTTTTCAAAAGAAAAGGAAAGGAGGTATCAACTCTGTCCTTGTGGCATGGAAATTTCATATAGGAACTTGGATCAGTTGGATCCTTTTCTGCATCTATCTGTGGCATTAAATCTGATGGGTACATTAGTATATATCTCAAAAGAAAGGCGGTACGCACCACATGTAAGAGGAAGGTGGAGGTAAATATTAGCCGTGGGCTTCAGCACAAAACCATTTTCATATGAAAATCAAAACATAATGCTCATGAGCCAGCAAGATCATATGTGATTTTCTTTGAATGTTGTGTCTAATAGACATTTAATCTGTATGTCTCTAGAGATATCGATGCTGTTTCAATATTTGCAAGACAGGTGTTGCAGGAAAAGTCATAATCTAAACTGAGAAAGGTGACCTAAGAGCAGAAATAAGGAAAAATCATAAACAGCCACAAACAACACCTCAACTTCTTTCTCTGAGGAGGCTGGAGAAGCTGAGGTGAAAGTCTGTTAAGAAAAAAAAAGAGAGAAAGTATTTCAGGTATTTCTAAACGCCTTAGAATAAGGTGTTATGTTTGAAAACAAAGGAGAAAAAGCAGAAGGCTGTCTCAGACAGTCAGTCATTGTTTAACTAAGTGTTCACCTTGCAAATATTTTTTGTACATCCAAGAGTATGCAGTGTTTCCTGTAAAGATAAAATGCATGTTAACAATGCAATGTAATATACTGTATTCCAGGATTCCATGGCAATCTAGCACAAGTTTGCTGTGTTTTTCTTCTATCATCTCTTTAACATCCCCAGTAGTTTAGGCTAAGATCTAAAAATTCCTTTCCTAACTGTTCTGTCTGCACACTTTGACTAATCAAACCCTTGAAGTCTGGGCAGGTTCTGGTCCCTGTTAATACAAGCAATCCTAAATGTTTGGGAAAAAGAGTCCAGTGTGATTTTCCTTAATACACACTGAGTAATAATAGCCATGACTTTTCAATTTTGGCCTCCTGAAGCCTTCTTGTAGTAGAACTCTCCTAAATCAAAACCCGTGGCAACAGTTGCAGAACACCAGCCTATCTTCCATGTTCAGCTTCTGTTCCAAGCGTTTTGGAAAGAGGTGGAGATGAGATTTCTTTGGCCACTCCTCATTCCTTGAAATAGTATGACTAGCACTTAGAGGATTAACTAGATGCTATGTTCTCTGTAAATTACTGAAACTGTGATAGACAAAACGCTGCTTTACAACTGTGCAAGGACATGATGTCCAAGTGAGGGGTTCTGACAGTGGGACCAAGGGAAGGTGAGTGGCCAAGAGCCACCAGTGATGAGGCTGTGACATTTAGTGCTTAGCCTGCATGGACCGGGGAAGGACAGAGAAGAACCAAGTATGAATTCAGGCAAGAGAGGCCCTATTGTCAGAAAGAGGGTGCCTGGTGGTAGTGCTTTTTAACTTTCCCCTCTATCAAACTAGATCCAATTGATCTCGGTAGAACTCTGCAGCTTTTCATCACTGTGTGCTTCAAAGAACTGAAGTCCTTTCTGCGCTTAGACTAAAGCAAGCCCTCCTCAGAAAAGAAAAGAGACAAATTGAGTTCTGGATTCTTACTTTAATCCATTTGCTGAAACGCTGATAATTTACAGAGCAATAATTTTTTTTTGTTCAGTTAAATCAGCCCTCCAAAAGTAATACCATGTCTTTTAGTTCTTGAAATAAATACATCTCATTGCAGGGATGTTTAACTAAGTAATCAATTTTGTTTTATTTAATTTTTAAAAAAAATACTCATGTTCTATATTATGAAACACTGAGAAAAGATTTTTAAAATTGCGCTCTACAATGTGCTTTACACACATTCTGCAAGAAACTGCACTTTCAGATCTATAAAGCCATGCTGTTCTTAGCTGTAAAGGCAAAATTACTTTGCCAGTCCATAATTTTAAGCAGAAAGCCATTTTATCTACTACATTTATTTCAGAAAAACATAAAATTAAAACCAATACTTGCTAGGCATTAATCCACATGAAACAGCAAAAACATTAAATTGCCAACTAGTGGGCTTGAAACATCTAATTTTGTAAAGTTCTAGTTTTAAAAGTAGAAGGTGAATCAGGATTGTTTAAAAAGAAGTAGTACATTATTTCTTTGCTCCATAATATCTAAAATGCTTTAAATAATGCCTAAGGAAAAAGGAAGGTATTTCCTCCCTGATCTAGTGCGCATAATAAATACAGAGCTAGATGGAGTACCACATTTTTCTTAAATAGAAGCTAAAACTGCAGAGCTTCATTCTTTTCCTGGATGAATATTCATCTTTTAGCGTGCAACTCTCCCACAAAGTAGCACTTCTAGGCAACTTTCTAGTTTTAACTTTAGAGCCACATCTTTGATTCTATCTTACCAAGTAGATTCACAAACAAGCAAAAACTACAAAAGTCTGCCTTGAAAGTCTGCTTGCAGCAGGCAAGAAATTACATTCTAGAAATGTGTTGACTATGTAGAGGTTTGTAGAAGTGTGAGGCCACGGGCTGGTAAAACTCTAGTATGGGAGGGACTGAACAGAAGAGGTACCTGCATGTGATGTTTGTTCATGTTCTCTGCCTGTTTGGAGTAAAAATGGGGATATTTTAAAGATACTGTTTTGATTTTTAAAAACTGATTTAAGGCATTTATAGATCCACAAACATCACTTTTTTTTCTGAATGAAAAAAAAGTCTGAAATATGTTCAAAATAAACCATCACAAAAACTGAAAGGTTGCTTTCATTACTACAGGATATTTGGGTTTGGAATTAACAGTCAAAAGGATAGTGACTCCTGGAACTATGGCAGTAAAGTGATAATCATCAAAATCTCCAAGTTTGATTTTTGGGTCAAATTAAAGGCTACTACCATCAGGTGGAGTGTCTTACTTAGGAGGATTTTCAGGGAGATCAGTACTTCCTTCATTAGTTATTTCAATTTTAGTCTGACTTGAAGATGTTAGAAGGGAAACATCTGTTGTTGGCTACATGTAATAAAAAAACCCACCATTTCTTTTTAGTTTTGAATCTGCATATAAAACAATTTAAGAGCCATTAGGGTATCCTACTAGCTCCTTGGATCTTGATTGTATTTTTATTCTAATCTTGGACTCTTTACAAGATGAAACAGTCACTTATTTAAAAGGTTGATGGTGAAATCAAGTGATTCAATATACATAACCCTAATTAAGAAAGTATTTTATTTACTTTGGGATCAGGATTAAGTTTATAACATAATGCTTTAAACTGATGATATGTGGTCAAAAGACAAGCCCAGAGAACAAAAATATTTTTTCCACAAAATGATTCACTAATTTTACAAGTTGTTGTACCAGAACAATGTATTGGACAGGGATAGATCAGCCCTCCAAAAGTAATACCATGTCTTTTAGTTCTTGAAATAAATACATCTTAAGTTGCTTTCCGCAACTTAAGGGAGTTTATAACCCCACTTCTTCTTGCTACCTGATAATTATACAAGTCTCCATATACAAAACCAGTGGGGTTCTATGCAGACATAGAAATGTGTTCAGAATTTATTGACAAATAGAAAAAACCTCTGCCAACCTTATGTTCTAAGCCAAACCAAGTTGCTTATTTCTGCACTTAACATGGACAAAGCCTTGCAAAAAAGCTGAAAAAAATTTCATTTCATTTCATATGTTTTATGTTTGTGTAATATTAAAAAATGTTATGTGTAGATTATTTAGGGGAAAAATTATTTTAACTCACTCTTGCTCCCAAAGATCTGGAGTAATATATACTGTATCATATTATAAACTGAGTGTCTATCAATACAAGAAAAAATCTTTCTTGACGGTCACTTGAATGATGGAGTGGTGGTTACTGCACTGTTCATTTGAAAACTCATCAAGTTGCACAGTAATCATAGAATCTCCAGTTTTATTATCCTTCAGGCCACTGAGAAATGCCTGCTGTTTTGTTGTTCTGTTTTCATTCTCATCATGTTCCAAACCAGAAATATATCATGGTCTAAAAATGCATTGGTAGGTAACACAGAAAAGCAAGTGAAAGGTCAAATCTCTTGCAAACTGGTAAACCACATAACTTAAATTTAAATAGAAACCACATTATATGAGCAAAAATAAACAATTTCTGGGTTGTAGTATAATATAAAATAAAGAACATTATCATTAAGAGAGCCTGGTAGTGTAGCACTGATAAGTAAAAATTCCCATTGATTTTTCTTTAGATATGTTCTGGGTTCTTGTTTGGTTGAGGGAATGGCATTTGTTTGGATTTTCCCTGCTGCATCTAATACCTCTTTTATTTTTTCTAAATCTTCACAAAAAGCACATGTACAAAACAAAATCTTCTCAGTGGGAGACATGCCTACATAATGACTTTATCTTGCTAATATTGCCCAATTCTCTTAAGCAGATCTTTAAATTTTCCCACCTACCATTTGCTTTATATTTGCTTACAAAACAACTTAGTGTATTGTGTGCATTTATATACACAAAGGAAAGTTAGCGGAATGCAAAAGTGCTGACACCATGCTCTGTTTTCTTTGACTTGTAACTTTACCTCCAAAGGATTGTTAAGGGGTTGATGCAGGCTCCCTTCGAAGTCTCATGCTGCTCCAGTTCCTTGGTTGATGAGGATAGCTTCAGAGATGTCACCACCACACCAGAAGTGGCAGGAGGGATGCAGAAACTGTACCAGAGGTTGTGAAGGTGACCTCTGTCATATGGAAGACAGGAGCTTAGAACACATCCCAATCTATAAAGGCATGGCCTTAGAGTGTGCAGTCTAAATAATCCTGTGAGCTGAATCTTTACCCCCTTTTTGAACCTTTCTCATAGCCTAAGTCAATGAGGCCATGAGAGCTGATAGCTGTACTGGCTGAACCACACGTATATTAGAAAAGATGTACTGTTCCCTTAGTATGGAGAAAGCAGAACCTTGAACACCTGGTTACACATTGGAATAACAGACCATATTGGCCTATTCCAGTGCCAGTGCTGCCTGAACTGCTGCTCTTTAATTCTCCTGTAGAAACAGGAGGCAGACCAGCAGAGGCTATTTGTAGTGTGTACATGTTTCAGGCTGAGCCTGATGTACATAGTCTGGTCTCTCACATGAATAAGCATTTACTTCCAAAGAATTCCAGGCAGGTAGAAATCAAACATTGGAGTTAAGTACAACATTTTGCAAATCACAATGAACTTGTACCATATAATTTTTTTTTAAGTTGTGCTCCCTCCTGTATAACTTTGGCTATTGCAAAGAACCAAATCAAATACTGAAACAATATCCACTACCAATTCATGTAGGAAAAGGTATCTAAAGTTTTCTTAAGGCTTTTTTTTGAGTGTTGTGATGTGTCAGATGAGACATTAATTATTTTTAAATGTTATTGTAATTATTTTAAGGAATTTTGAAAGCTATCAGTCAAGAAGAGTACAGAAAAGGCAGTTGCAAAAATATTATGGTCTGAGACTGGAAATATGTACAGCCCATGTTGCTGATGTACATGGAGAAATATCATGACAAAAAGTGATAGGGATCATCATGAAAGCTACATGAAAGCTGGGGAGGGACTGTTTAAAAAGGCTTATAGTGATAGGACTAGGGGCAATGGCTATAAACTGGAAAGGGGCAGACTTAGAATTTCTTCACCATGAGAGTGGTGAGGCACTGGCACAGGTTGCCCAGGGAAGCTGTGGCTGCCCCATCCCTGGAGGTGTTCAAGGCCAGGTTGGATGGGGCCTTGGGCAGCTTGATCTAGTGGGATGTCCCTGCCCATGGCATGGACATCTTTAAAGATGATCTTTAAAGTCCTTTCCAAATCTAACTGTTCTATGATTCTATGATCATACTTTTGCTTTAATTTGAAAAACCCACATAAAGAACAAACTGTAGGAGACTGAAAGTAAAATCCAGGTAAAGTATGAGTCACTGCTGTTTGCATTTGATGACCTCTGGAATGAATTTCTGATGAACAGGACAGCTGCATGAAAATGGCAGATAAGGGCCTGAATGCAGAGCTCTGCTGATGTAGCTCACCCTTGATGTTTTCAGTATTTCAAAACATATGTTATACTTTGCTATCTGTCTTCTGGGCCACGATCATCATTCTTCACACCATGAGCAAACAGAGAGGCAAGACACAGAGGAGATGCTGGATGCTGCAGCTCCCCTTGTACGTGCTGCTTGTAGCTGAGTCCTTTTTGAGACTATGGTAATTACCACCTACAGTGACAGCAATGGCTTTATGGTGGTTCTATGATTTACTGAGAAATGACCAGATCTCAGCCAGTGGAATAAAGGTCAATGAACCAACATAGAACATAACAGTACTCGTTCTCTTCAAGGTGAGAAAGAATTCTTGCCTTTACCAAAGTGTAAGATATAAAGTAAGATTAAAACTCCATTGACATCAATACCGAAACTCAGTGAAACCAATGTTTCACTTCAGATACTTAACTAAAAAGCTTTTCTTCATCATTGTCTGGGTGCTGCAAGTGAACTGATAGCAAATGTTCTGGGAGTTTTTTCTTTAGGTGCTTAAAACTGCTGCAACAGTCTTGGTTCTCTTGCTACATAAATGCAACATGATCCCAAAGAAGCTGATATATAACTTGTGCTTTTTTACCAAGACTAAGAAAAGATTAGTTTAATGAACTAGAAATCGTTAGCAATGGTATACTTCTGATATTCTTAAGAAAAATATACAATATATATAAATATTACATCTTTTGATGAAAATTGCATCATATTCTTTATGAATATAAGGGAAAAAATGTTTTAGCATAAGTAAAATCCTGAGAGAGAAAAAAACATGTGACTGACCTTGCAAAATACACATTTTTGGTCATTTATATGCTCCACTCCATTAATCTTGTCCTCATATAGACTGTAAGGAGGCTGAGATAACTATATTCAAGAATTTACTTCAGGTTTCTATGCAACTGAGAGAAGGATCCAGCAAAAGGAGCACCACCATGAAGAGCTCATCCAGATTGCTATTGTGTGGTAAAAAGAAGGGGCACAGATGAAGAATGAAATTCTGTGTAGAAGCTTTCTGAAAGTTACGAATGCTATTGCTTCCATAGAGAACTGAACACTTGTGCAAGGAAGAGAACATCTTTACAATGCAAACATGCTTAATGCAAATCCAAAGCCATTGAGTCGGATGGCTTAGAAGATCAAATTGAAAACTGGTGGATATAAAATGTCTCTCAACAGAGATGTAATGACAGGGAAGAAACATGCAGCTATACCCAGGAAATACATTTATCCAGAAGCTTTGCAAAAGTGTTTGGAATTTCTAGTAAACTATAACAAACACTGCAGAAATCATGTTTTTACACATAAGTACAGAACAGCTTCTTTGCAAAAAAAATTCAAGCATATTTAAAGCTATGGGGAGAAAGGACTGTAACAGCACAGTGATGGGAGAACTGTGGATGCCTCCAGCTGTATGACTTTGGAGTGTGTTGTAAGATAACCGGTATGACAGATCTCTAGACAGAAAATCATCAGCTCTTAAGCAAAGGTTTGTTCCTGGCATAAGTTGGCAGTCCTCAGAGTTAAGGATGTCAGGGAAGCCTACGGTCTTCTTTACTAACTCCTAACCATCCTTTTCAAATTCTCCAACTAAGTAGGGGAACCTCTGCATTGTCTCCTCCAAAATTTATACAGTGACCCATTAGGTACTGTGCACTTTTCATTTTAAACTGATGTTAAAGTGTGCATCAGAGCTCTGTTTCTCATAATCTGTAGGGAAAAAATGATAGAGTGGGAACTCTTACTGAGTTTATTCAACATTGCATAGTGCCTTAACCATGCAGAGCTTTTGTGCTTGAAAGTAATTATACCATGTATTCTAGCTATGGTCATCTATTGGAATCATTACAGAGTTAGCTTACAGTAATAGGGGTGTACAACACACATGAAAGACTAATTCTTTCATCCATGCTGGTGGCAAGACAGAACTAGATAGCAGGTATGCACATCTGGCATAGAGGGGACAAGACTGTGATTCTATTCTTTGCTACCATGAATTGGAGATAGTGAGAAATTTTTTTGAGGTGTAGTAAAATGTCTTTGATGACAGAAGTCAGTGCTTCACAAAAAAAACCTTTGCTCACATGAAAGCCCTGGTCTAACTGAAATTTCCCATAGGAACCTACATTCCAGGTCCGCATTGACACGATAGTGCAACTACTTGATACTGCTAGGCTAGTTAAGGTTACTGGATCAAGCAGATTAATACTGTGTCTTGACTCTTCCAGTTCCAGGTGGGGGATCTAACCTACAGTCTAGTTGCTCTTGCAGGATGTGTGAGGGTCTTTCACTTAGTTCGTAATAACAGCAACAAAAAAATTTTAAGTTTTCATTCTCACAGTATATGGAGAAGGGGCATCCACAACTGTGGGATGATCCAGCTTCTGTCTACCTATGCAGCCTGTGCACACGCTTCCTTCTTGCCTCGCTTCTTAGATTCTTCTCAGCAGCAAATAAGTCATGCTAGCCTCTGACCCTCTTTAGCTGAAACAAGAGAAGGTTTTTATTTACCCAAAGTAAGAAGAATAACTCTTAACAGCAGAGAAAACAGAGATGGAAAAATCCTGAAAAGAAAACATTTAGATGACCAAACAATCCACAGTCAGGCTGTGTCCATTCTTTTGATTCACTTTCCTAGCTCTATCTGCAAACACATATTTTGTTCCCTGTGACTACCCCAGAAAGGGTTATACTCCTATCCACTATGACATTTTTTCTATTTCACGTGGGAACAAACACAGCTTCTTCTGCAATTTCCAGATGTATATTATAAACAGAAATATATTGTAGGGGAAAATAACCTTTCTAACCTATGCAAATATCAGAGAAGAATGTGGGGATTATGTTAGAAAGGGTGAAAAGGGGTTAGTAATGTGAAGAAGAAGAAAAGCAGAAAAACGGTGTTCCCACTGCTTTTTAAATCTGTCTTTAAATCATTTACTTGGCACTTTGAGAGCTCATAGTTTAAGTTTTTCCATTCATCTTAATATTTAATCACAAATTTTAATTATATTAGTAACTTGAGGCTACTTCTTGACTCAGCAATACCTTCTCCTTCTGTTAATAAATGGCACATTTCCTTGGCTTTGACACCTACTTGCTGTGAGAGTTTTGGCTTTGGTAGAACACGCAGTCCAGAACACCATTATTGCCTCCTAAATCTCAAATCATCAGTACAGTGTTGATGATGATGGTAACTTAGCATAAAAATGTTCACTTTTCACTGTGGTCTTAGTGCTACTGTAACTAGAAATGCAGGATATCAGAGAAAAAGTTCTTAAAAAAAACCATATCCTGAAAGATATTATTCCAGATGATTTTTCTTCTCCTTAGCTTGGAGAAGGAACAGCCTGGTACCTCAGAGTTGTGGGCAGGAAAAATGTTACATCTTAGTTTGTGTGACTGAAAGGGTTTGAGATTAAGGTCTTGGGTTTTTTTGGGCTGCACACCAAATGAATTCCCATGCTGAGGTTACAATGTTCATGCAGCTGTGGGCTGCATTGGTCAGGAGGCTGTTGGGGAACATGAGCCAATGACTTTGTCTGGCATGTAGAGGCCATCCAGAACAAATCCACAAGGGAACAATAAAAAGCTGGGACTTGCTGAGCTATTCACTCTCCCCACAGCTCTCTGAAGTCTATGTGGCTCTCTGAAGACTGGAGTATGTGGCTTATGGGGTCAGGAAGGTTGACCATCTCTCTGCTGAGCCTTGGAGACCAATGTCCTGTTTTTGCAGGCAGCATGTCTGATAAAACTTTTTTATAAACTGACCAGCCTCAATTCTACAATGCTAGGGTTTTTTTCCCCATCCTTCTTATTGAAAGTTTGTTCTAGAAGCTGGCTCTTCTCATGCTTTTTGTGATTTCCAGCCAAAATTTATTCACGGAATGGTTTTGGTTTTGTGCCAACGTGGTCCATTAGCTCAAAAAAGTCTTTTTGATTGATCTACACACAGCAATCAGATGTCTTCTCAGCCTTCATTTTGCCAGAGTGTGTGAGCTGAGCTCTTCCAGTTTCCTCTGAAAAAATCCATCTACAAGTCTTTTCTGCTCCTCCTTGCGTTAATTTTTGTGGAGCACCAATAACTAGAACTAAGTGCACTTTTCCTGCTGATGTTTTGCTGGGGCCCATAGGCTGGCATGCAGCACTCTGATAGCATGTGCTGGCCAAACTTCACTTCCTGCATACGTTAATACTAGCAAAAATAATCAGCATAAACAAGACGGTGGATTTAACAGGACTTCTAATAAATTTGTTTAAAACAAAAGGTCCAGCCTGTTATGTGGCACTTCTTGTATTCATACAGTGATAACACCAGGATCAGAAATCAGAACATGCTGGCCAACATGGGTAGCACTGTTTGTAGGCAGATCTGAAAGAATCAGTACCCCAAACATGTGATATTTGGAGTTTCTTCTCAGGAGCTGGCCACTTTGGGTTCCATCCAGAAAGTGCTAACTCTCTCCATTCTCCTACAGAAGACCTACGGCTTATAAGAATCTCCTTCCCATGGCCACAAAGCTTATTTTAGACTCAGGGTGAGACAAGAGTTCAAGGATAATTGGGCCTTGAATAGTCTAAGGCAGAAGTGTAACATTCCCTGTACAATGTATTGGTTTGGACCAGAAGAGATCAACAGCAAGAGGAAGAAGAAAAGGATTGGCTTCCCTCCCTCCCAAGCTCCAATGTTGTATATACTCAATATATGTTTTGTCAGTTTACCCACTACAATTAGAAAGATTCATCACAGTTACACAATACAACCTTGACACTTGCATTAATTATGGCTGGTACCTGAAGAAGAGACAGAAAAGAAACATGCATTCAAAGGCAGAAAAGTGGAAGAATATATGGGGCATGAAGGACCTAGAATAGCATCTAAGGACCACAGCTATTTTTTCTGCAGTTCTCAAGAAATGTGACAGGCAGAGGGATTAAAGGAGAAAAAAGAAAAACTTTTCTTCAAAAAGAAAAGTTTCTAAGGAGGAAGGTGGGCAGAAATTAGCTACTCCTTTTTCCAGCAACCTCAGGCCAAAGGCAGTGGATATTATTTAATAACCTACAATTAAAAAGCAGTCTAATTACCAGTTTGCTCTAAAAAAAACCAAGTCAAGGTAGTCACACTGTTTGAAAGAATGGAATTCACAGACCTGAGTTGGAAGGGACCCACAAGGATCATCAACTCCAACTCCTGTCCCTGCATAGGACAACCACAAAATTTACACCATGTGTTTGAGAGCATTGTCCAAATGCTATTCAAATATTGTTAGGCTTGGCACCATGACTGTTTACCAGGGGAGCCTGTTCCAATGCTTCACCACTCTCTGAGTGAAGAACCTTTCTCTAATATCCAACCTAAATCTCCCCTGGCACATCTTCCTGCCATTCCCTCAGGTTCTATCATTGATCACCAGAGAAAAAAGATCAGCATCTGCTTCTCCTCCTTCCCTTGTGAGGAAGCAGTAAACTGCCTTGAGGTCCCACCTCAGTCTCCTCTTCTCCAGGCTGAGCAGATAAAGTCACTTCAGCCGCTCCTCTTACAACTTTCCCTCTAGACCCGTCATCAGCTTTGTGGCCCTCCTCTGGACACTCTCCACTAGCTTGATTCTGAGAAGATTAATTGCAGGTGAAACACCCAAAAGAGATATTTATGTAATACCTGTAAAAAAAAAAAGCCATGTACTTTTCCCTGTTTATGGGATCCTAATTTTGAGATCAGATTGCAGCAGAGACCAAAATTGAGAGAGAAACATATGAGATTCTGACTTTAGAAGCAGCTGTGTTAGTTTGCCACAGCTGCTGAACACTCTTGCATGAGAATACAGATTTTAGAAACAAAAGAGGTTATGGCACAGTAGACTGGGCTGACAAACTAGTCATATTAAAAAAATGGATAGACAAAGTGAAAAAACTTCAGCAGTTCAATTCTCATGTGGAGTGAATTTGCAAGAAGTAATGTGAAAGTTTACACTTGAAGACAAAGTTGCTGGGGAACTAAACAATGCCTGGCCTCGGGTAGAGCTACTAATTTGGCAAGAAACAAAACTATCTGTTTGAAGCTGTACCTAAAAGGAGATTAGGTGTAAGTATCCTGCACAGTGAAGAAGACCGTCCTGTGGAAACTGCTGAGATCGAGAGCTATTTTAGATGACTGAAATGCCCCCTTGTACATTAATGGAATTGCTGTTGCTTATAAACTGGATATTGATATCCATGTCAATATGAAATCTTAAGTCGATTTGAGTACAAATGGAAAAGCCCAGGTTGTGCTGTGACAAACTCAGTTCCATAATAGCCGTATACAAACTAAATGTAATTGCAAAGTAATCTCTTGAAAACATGGGATTTTTCCTATTATTCAAGGAGACAGAATCTGGAAATGCATGTGTTACGTCAACTCACAGGGAAAATGAATAAGCTAGAAGGCCTGAAGCACTTGGAGGTAGAAAGAAAAACAGACTAAAACCAAAAAACCCCAAATTAAATCAGTTTAGACTGCAAAGAAAAAAAAGCATAAGGCAAATTTCACAAAGAAAAAAGAGAACTGAAATAGTCATTATAGTTGTAAGACAACACTAAGGAAAATGTATTACAAAGATGAAAAGTGTTTAAACACACACGCATGATTAAATAAACTTTCTCTCCGTGATGATATCCATTGTATGTTTTGGGGTTTTTAGAAACAGATGTCCATTACAAAAGAGAAAACCGGACCACTTCTCTCAGTGCACCTTTACAACTGAGCACACAAAGAGCTAAACCACAACTTGTTAAAAATTCCTTGTCCACAGAGAATTTTATATGTAACGTCATCAAGCCAGTATTTTCTAGGTCCCTTTGATAATAATGGAATAAATGCACAACAGCACTTTTCCACCTCAAGGAATTAATGACATAAAGAGAACATCACAAGGCTTAACACATATATGCTATTGTAATGAGGCCAATACACACCTTACCTGGCTAGACTTTACAGTCTGTACTAGTGAGAAAAAAATATGATAAGGACTAAAGGAATAAGCCACTTTGAATAATGGGCATGCCCTTCATTCTAAATTAACAGGTGACTGTGTTTTGGCTTGGTTCATACACTGATTTTAAATACAATAGATAAGTGGGTTTCTACCACAGCTCCGCTTTATCCAAAACTAAGCTCTGTACACATTTTTCAGGTACACTTTTTGCAGTGTTTGCTTTTTGTGCTTTCCTGCAGTTAGTATGTTCTGAGAGCTGTGCCCCGCTGAATGCCCACACAAACTTTTCAAGCAGGCAGGCTTCTTCTGTGTCATGGTATGTGGGAGTCCTCCTCATTTCCCTGGGCTCAGAAGCACATAAAGGCTGAATGCCACTGCTGTACTGGGGCAAGACTCAAGCTTACACCACCCCCTTGTCCTGGCACCTCTCAGACACAGTTTCTATGCCAAGGAAAGCTCAAGCCCAAAGCCACGGCATGAGCCTTGGCACGTTGTATCTGGGTGTTGGTCTGAACACTCTGTGGAGCAGGACCCTGAGACGTGCCAAGGCATGCATGGGAACGTGCACACAGCCACAGATAATGTAAGACTTGAATGCCTGTAAGTTTTTAGGCTTCCTTTGAAGTCGATTGGAATTTGCCTGAATAAGGTACATGTAAAAATGGAATAAAAGTCTTCAGTTTTAGCCTGTTAGGACAGGGATGCCAATAGCAAATCCTTTTTTGCCAAAATCATAAGCAGCTGAATATTTGGGGATTAAGAATACTCCACCTAATGGCTTGCTGGTTAAATCATTCACAGGGAGGTAGAAGATGTGAGCCCAATCTACTCTCCTGCCTCCTGGGTAGATGCTTCAGCTCCTGAGTTGCACTGAGTGGTGCCTTTTAGTTCTTTGTTGTCTCCTTCTCCTTCCTACGTAAATCCCAGAGCTTGACGTGGTTTGGCACACTTCTTTATTTTCTGTAGCATTGGCCAGTGGCTAGTTGATAGCGGTTCCTGGAAGACCATTGTGAGTTTCTTTCTTGGGTGACTGGCTTTCTCCATGTGTTATGCAGGGAACTTGGGATCTAACTTTGGTCTGCATCTGCTGTAATTAATTAAAGATAGGTGCATCACTGCAGAGCATGGTGACTTTTAAATCACTGTGTTGCCTAAGCTCAAAGTCCAATGAGAGTGAGATGAAATCACAAGAAATAATGACAAAAGCTTGGCTGACTTTATTTAGAGTGGTGTGATCTAAGCCAGTGAGTTCCCATCAATATACAGTAACAGATGAGATTTGAATCTGGACTGGAAGGAAGACTGGGTCATCTACTCTTGTACCCCATTATTGTCTTTCATAATGTAATGTCTTTCATAAATTGGTGAGTGTCCAGTCTCCAGCCTGACATTATACATTCTTCAGCTTTAAATGAATATGAGTGTAAGGAACATAAAGTTACAGGCTTTACTACTTCAGCATCTGGTAGGTCAGTATGTCTGTAGGAAGGGGCCTTAGGGAATACTTATGGTAAGATGGGAGTTCCATGCTGCAGGTCAGAAAGTCACGTATTTCAATGCCAGTAGTCTGTTCAGCAAAGTGATTTCTTTATCTTTGTTGCATTATAGGAGCGTATAAACAAGTTCATTAAATTACTGATATTTGTTTCATTATTATAAACTGCTTACAGTATACTAATATAATTTTTAAATATTGTGGTAATAATTAAAGCTTATAACTGGTATGTAAATGCAGTATGTGTACATAATACAGATGTATACCTGTCTAAAACATGCAAGTGGTGTGCTGAAATATGCATTGCTGTTAGTTCAACAGTAATTTTTACATATAGCTTTAATGTTATTTACTGGAAAAGAAATATGGCTGGGTATGATGTTTTAAATAGAAATTGTGGTTTTCTGTATATAGTTTACTGTTAGATATTCTACACAGCAGCTATTGTGCCTGCATTCTCGAAGTGGTCATTTTGAATAGCTAATAGTTCAGCAGTTACTGAAAAGTTGCTTTCTTGTCTAAAAATAGAGGAATGTGTGCATCCTTGTACACCGTGGGTATTCAAGTAATAATGCAAGTGATTGATGATAAAAAGCTTTCTTTCCACTCTTTGGCCATTAACAATCTATTGCGATCAAGAGAACACTGGGATAGAAATTAATCTTCCCTGAATTATTCCAAACAGTCAACTGATAGAAGAATTCTTTGCTTTCATTCAGTTGAAACTGATTAACTCTGGTAATTACTCTGCTTGAACTGAGTTAGCAGGAATTTTTTGCATGTTGCGGCATCCTTGATGGTTTGTCATCTTGCGTGCCAAACAAGGAAACTTGGTAAAGAATTTGAAGGGAGGTGGTGTCAGTGTAGTATTTACTGCCTAAGACTGATGATGACTATGAGTGATAAATATCTGTAGAAGTGATCAGATGCAATTTGTTTTCATACTTGGATATTTCATTGAAACTGTCATTGGTTAAAATGCATAAACAGTCCTTGGAGCAGAAACTCTTGTCTCCCTCTGCCAAGAGAATACATAACCACTAAGCTAGGAATGTTTTCTCTCTTTTTCTTCCTCTGTCATTTTCCCACCTCACAAATCCTGAATTCTACATGAAGAACTGGGATTGCATGAGAAGACACTTGGGATGCTTGGGACTGTAAGAATAGGCTGACATATACTGAAGCATTTGCCCCATACTAAGGAGATTACTGCTTAAGGTTTGTCAGCCATCCTGAAACCCATCTTGGCTCTGACTATTTTTAGTCAAAAATAAAATCAATTATACTAAAATGTTAAGTTCAAATAAACCTCAGCCAAAACCAGAACAGTGACTATTTATGGAGAGAGGTATGAGAAAGGAAACAAAAAAACATGTTGTGGATACATCTCATTCTAGTTAGACATCAAGGTGATTTGTCTTTGCCATGTAGCTAGTAGGCACTTAAGCCAAAATAATTTCCAAAATAATTGTCACCCTCTGGCGCTGAGATCCAGCTCTCTTGTGACCTGCCTGCCATGGGTCAGTCTTTTGCTCTACAAAGATGCCTTTTGAATGCCCCTCTGCGACAGTGTAGGCTCAGCTGGAAGTCAGCAGCCAACTGACTCTGAAGAAACCTTTTGTGCAATAGGAAGGCAAAACATAATGACAAGCTCAGTACTTGCTCTGGGGGTAAATAGGCCATTTACCTCTTTTCAGTAAAATTATTTCTGCTGATGGCAAGGGAGGTCAGACTTTCTAAGCACTCATGTAAGTATATTAGTATTTATAGCACTCAAGTGTAAACTTTATTTTGCAGAAATATGCAAGTGAGAACAGAGTCCTCCAATCATTGCACTATTGCATAAAATCTGGTTTCTTTCATTTATGTTTTAAAATAAAGTCGTAACCATCCCTACATTTTACATAAAGTTTGTTCTGTCAGTCTTCCAGAAAAGCCTACCAAATAAACTCCCCTGAGGAGATAAGTAAGGAAGGCTTATTTTCTGGATCAGTTGGGCATAAGAATGCCATTAGTGGGAAGTGTGTTTGTGTCCAGGAACAGAAATCTTGCTAAAGAATGCTGGTTGCTCTCTACAACTACCTGAAAGAAGGTTGTGGAGAGGAGGGAGCTGGCCTCTTCTCCCAAGTGACAGGGGACAGGACAAGAGGGAATGGCCTCAAGCTCCACCAGGGAAGGTTCAGGCTCGACATAAGGAAAAAATTCTTCACTGAAAGGGTCATTAGGCAATGACCCTAGGTCTGCCCAGGGAGGTGGTTGACTCACCTTCCCTGGAGGTGTTTAAGGTGTGGCTGAATGAGGTACTGAGGGGCATGGTTTAGAGATTGGTGGGAATGGTTGGACTCAATGATCCGGTGGGTCTCTTCCAACCTGGTGATTCTATGATTCAGTGTTGAGAACTTAGCCTCATGGAAATTAAAAGAAATTAGGTTTTCAGAATGACAATTTTGCACAAAGGCAACTCTGTCCACATCAGATGACACGTCTGTTCCCTGTGATATGGAGATACCTACTTCACATACCTACCTTACAACTTTGGAGTTGTGGAGTTATTCTGCAAGTCACCTGAACAATGATACAGAAAACCCCAAAGTAGCTGACATAGAAGCAACTCCAGAACTGGAGGCAGCACATACCTGCCATGGAAGTACTGCATTTGAGTACTGCTGGGAGGTCAGAGTTACTAGTTTGAATGTGCTGCTGTGAAGATCATACCTGCCCTACCTTGAGGATATTTTTGTGATATGCTGCACAATCTTATGCATGCAGCAGGTTGCTCTGAATTCCCCCATGGCTCCTTGTGTGGGGTTGTGCCGTTACATACACGTATATATATAAAATCCTTGACATCTGGATTACATGTTATTTCTAGCAGGATGCAGGACCTAACCCCTGTGACCTGCACGTTAGGAATAAGGCATATTTTTTCCACAAGTCACTTTGCTCGTTACAATATTAGCTGACTTTCCAAAATATTCTAGGCAATTTTTATGAGTAAGAAAAATCATCAGATCTTCCCTCTAAAACAAAGGAAGAAATTGCCAATGATTCCCCAAGAATCTGGTACATATCTTCAGCCTGAGGCTTTCTTACTGACTGCTTTTGTTGTATTTCTTCCATTGAGATATTCTCACTGGATAAAACCTTAAGTAATTTTGAGTATTAATCCCCTTAATATCTGAAGTTGTTATGAAAAAGAGAGCAAGAAAAGTTAGGAAACCAATAATTTCAGGAACTGGTTTCCCTAGGGCTTTTCTATTAACATTTTTGGCATCCATGCCTCTTAAACTGCTAAACTCTCATTTTAACAAAAAGAAATCATACAAAGTTATAGGAATTGTTACAATGGTTCTCCTATGTTATTCTGTTGCCAATATATTATTTAGAAAAAAATATTTAGAAAAACAATTTAGAAAATTAATAGTTTTTATTGAAGATTACCTTTTATAGTAATGTAATGAATTTTTTACAATCTCACTTTGCCCTTTCATGCAATAGGGTGAGTTAACTTTCTTGGGCAAGTGATTATAAAAATACTAAGATGTTGAGGATTTTAGAAATAGAACGTCCTTCATGTCGAGGCTCCTAAGATGTCATGGAAATTTCCTTATTTTAATTTTAGCTGTTTTACATGAACGGGTTATCTTAAAGTAACTTTCTCACTAGTCATATTCCTAAGTGCGTCTGGTTCTATTTGGTGCAGTTATAACTGGCGTATTTTTATATTTATTATGCAAAGAGGAAAAAGGTGATCCCATCTTCCCCTATATATTGTATCTACATTTTCCTTGGAGACCAGCCTTAATACTCTCTGTAACAACTGAAAATAAAGCAGGAAACTATACAAAACAGTGTATCAATTTCCTTACATACTTAACATCAGCGGTACAACACAAATAAAAGACCTTACTTCTAGCAAAAATGTAAAAGTAGATTAGCGGATACTTTAAAGCTGAAAAGATGAGTATGAACCTGCAGCCTGTTCTTCTGTCAGCAGTCCATAGCTGCCAGCTCAAGATTAAACCCCCAAGCCCAGAATTTCAAGGTCTACACATGAAAGAATATAGAGGGAAGAGAGTTCAAGGATGGAAGTGCTGAGCAATGCCAATGCACCATGCGTCAGAATGGCAGCAATTTAATGTTTCCTGCTATCCAAGCATCTTGTGAAAACTGGGCTGTGTTCACCCAGCTTTCTGCCTCCATGGTGCTAGTCGTATCTTTATCATAGCAGAAAGACGTGGTCACTGGAAGGGGCAGGTGATACTTTGCAGATAGAACTATGAAGTTGTGATGCACTGATTTTCAAAGTCAGACTTTTAGTGTGATATGAAATTACCTCTTCATCTCTGTTTAGATGCTGAGTGGTGAATCTGGGAGATACTTCTTTTGCTCAGTTTTAAAAGGTGAAGCTCGATGCTTCTTTAAATTAACTAACCATTACCTACAACTGCCATATTTTGACACAAGCATTAGTGCACAGCTTAGTTTCACACTGTGATTTGTGAGCTCTATGCCTGGCATGGGGGCAGGAGAAAATGACAAAATAATTGAAAAGAGATAAAATTAGATGTCTATCCTTAGAACAAGCTATCAAAAAAAAAACAAACCATCCAAAGTACCAAATATTGTCTTCCAATAAAAAATCTGTATCATCATTTCCAGACATATCTCTGTGTAGCTGAATACAGAGAGATTGCCAGAAAATGTGGTCTTTGGTGCACGTTTGAAAATAACTCATAGATTTAATTTCACTCTCTTTTACGGCTACTGCCACATAGAAGTCTGGTGGTTTTAAAACACAGTTGATAATTAATGTTCTCCTTTTTTATCTCCTCATTTGTATTATTTTTTTCTGCAAGAAAGTTCTTTAATTACCCCTGCATGATACTTATTTGGTATTGCCTGGGCTACTTTCTCTTCTCTTGTCTCTTTCTAGTTTGTTCTGTTTCTTCCAAGTTTTATTTGTGGATTGCTCTACAAGAAAAGCACTAATGCTATTTTAGGTGATTTCCAGCGTCCTCTGCTTTTTATTTTATTTACAGATTGTTGTGCCGTAGGTCTGTGTCACTATTTCCAGAGTTCCCTGAAACGTGGATGTAGTACTTTAAAAATATAGAACTCAAATCCTCAGCTCCTCAAGACACAGTTTAAAAGTAAGCACCTGCTTACTTATTTATGGAAAACTATCTTTAGAGACAGAATGAACTTTGGCCATTGTCTTGTCAGGCCCGATGCATGCAGTCTTACATGCATGTTCTTTTTCTTTCAAAATACTCCATGTTCTTTTCCACTCTGCAAAGACAACACAGAGTTTAGGTTTCCATCTCATATGTCACCCAGTAACACCACAAAAATCTATGAGGACAGTTTCATGATTGGTACTAATGTGTGTGGACAGCCAGATATAAAATTCCCACTGGACAGACAGATATAAAATTCCCACTGTCACTCTCCTATTTTGAAGAGACCACAACTAGCAAAAGTGGAAAACAAATCACAAATCAGCAATTTTGTAGAACATTTTGGTGATTACAGAAAAACATCTTGTAATAATCCCAAATTATCACAAGCTTTCCCTTGAGGAGATCAGTAATTCAAGGCAGTAGTAAGTTTTTCCTGTGCCTAAATAATCCATAACAGAGGTGACATATTGCAATTCACATTTAGCACTGATGATAATGGCATTGAAAAGTCAGTTATAATTGTTGCTTCTGAAGCTGTCCAACCATAACAGATTTGTGAAAGCAAATACAAAAAAACAGTGGCAGAACATGTGACAAATAAATCCCATTAGGTCTGGTAACATGACACAGGCAGGGAGGAAACCCAGTGGGAGATATGAAAGCCGGTAAAGAAAAATATGCATTCACGATATTAATTACAACCGTGAATACTTTATGGTTTCTAAAACAACTTCCCACTTGCTCCACGTGGATAAATAGATAAGAAGTACTAGTGACGGAAAGAATTAGACCCTAATTAAAACTGACAACTGAGCTGTATGAAAATAGATGGGCACATGTAGACATTTTTGCTAATAATTGATGAGGTGAGAAACAATGGCTTTTCTGCTCAACAAATAATTTGTCACCCTGAGACAGGCATTCATGGTAGATGTAATAGCTTGCCAGTGAGGTAAAACTCATTAATACATATTCTAGTTCCGCTGCATATGCTTAACTAATTTAAAAATGTGAATTAAAAGTAATGACATATTTTTAAATGAGACTGCTTTAAGGCTTTATGGTTTTCAGAGGCAGATGAGGGCTGAATATCACTTAGCTACCTGCAAATGTCTCCTGCCTATTGCCTTCTCTTTGCCCTCCTAGCACTGGTGTTGGGCTGGGAAGGTGCAATCTCAGCATGGTCACTGGAAGCAGCCTCATGTCCTCACGTCCTGACTGCCTGCAAAGCACACTGTCTGCTCGTTTGCCCAACGGAGAAGCAGACTGTATTCCATTAGTTTCTTCTTTAGTGTAAATTCCCATAGAAGGACACGACTAATAGTTTAATGGCAGAATACAGTAACATGGCATGGCCTTAATGTTACAGTTATCCATAAAGAACCATCAGAGACCTTTTAATGTCTCCAAAGAAGTCAAGAGACAAGTAATTTGTAAGTCCCACTGCATAGGTAAAATGAGCCCTAAAATTTACTTAGTAAATATGTATTTCTGCTTAGCTCTGCTGTAATAAAACTTAGTAGTAGCAAACGTTTATCCTTGACTTTAACTTAGTATATGGTTTGGCCCATTCTGAAGAGCGGCGGAGGTTTTCCGCTCTCATGCCACGAGAAAGCATAATTTACTTTAGAGGGGAAGATGCTGTGTCCACAGTAAGGCCTGAAGCCCATAGCAATACATGGTTATATCAAAGGTGTGGGTCCCCTGCAGTGAATTAAATAGGTGACCATATGAACAGTGTGTTGAAGTCAGTGAGGGAAGTGCCCTCACTGAAAGCCTGGCCATAACAGTCCCTTGAGAATGTAGAAATCCACATCAAACAAATAAGAGTGAAGAAGGCTGGAATCTGAGGCAACTCCTATAACACAGCTGGTTTGAGAAGAGCATTTGCTACACCCAGAGGTGGGGGCCTAGCAAAAGCCCCTTGCTCCAGGCACAAAGCAAAAGCTCTTCATGGCCTTTCAAGGAGGGGATGGCTCCTGCAACTGGGCAGAGGAAAAGAAAGCATTATTAACAGATAAGGGTGCTTTTTATGTAAGCTTTTAAAATTGGTCTTTCCAGGGCAACATTTTTCTGGAATAACTATTTCCTTACAAGTTTTCTCCTGTCCTACCAAAACTATGTTTAGTTCATCTACAGATGTTATTTGCATGAATATGCAATCACTATGTTTTTCATATTCCGACTTCCTCTGCATGCTGCATGCCCATCTCTCTCAGCTGAGCTCACTTTTAACACTTCAAAGAGTTGAGCAGCTTCCAGCAGCCACTGTCTGTGTGTAAAGTGGCCATCCAGAACTCAAGCCAACACATTTTTAGAAAGCATTTATGAGTCTTTCTCATGTTAGTAGGAAATACACAAACTTGCATGTACTTAATGTTACAAGCTTTTTTTTTAGTTTGCTCAGATACATCTCTCTGTTACAGCAGCAAGCCCATTTGCTTGCAAGGTTGGAGCTCTGTGTTGTAGCTTCTTTTGTTACCTAATCTTGTCAGTGGTGGTTGGTGGTATATTTTGTCAGTGATATACTGCATTTGAGTGTGTTTGTTTAGTGAAGCTCAAACTGGTTAAACCGATAGTTTCAAATTTGAGGGCAAAATGGTCACACACAATATTCAAACAATGTGTGGCATACATTACAATAAAAATATTGGAGGGTAAGACTCCACAGAATAAATACTAGTGCTATATAAAGCCTCCAGAAAATAGGATTTGCTATATGCAATAGTTTTTGTTGTATAGTACAAAAAGAATTGCTGGTGTTCTTGCTGGATTTGAAGATGTCTGTCATTAAAGGTGCCTGCCATATGTGGAGTGTTTATACACCTGGTAAAAGTGAGAAAAACCAGCCTAAGACCACTTCGAGAATCCATTTGAAGTATGTGGTAAACTCTAGCTGAGGATTTCATCTGGGATCACAACAGGTGGAAAATACCAGTGAAACTAGACATTGGAGATATTTACTAGGTAATTAATGGAAATAATTACTTTCACAGAGACAGCTCTTCAGCTATTAAAGTTAAGGCACCCATGCAGTCATTCCTGGAGTTGATCTCAAACCGTTTCTGCCCTTTGGGTGGAATGCCTATATTTAAAGCTTTGTCAAACCTTCCTGAAGCTATTGATAAGCTCCCCACTGAGTTCACTGTAGGCAATAAGTCTGATCCTTTTTCAACTTTCAATAATTATTCCTTCACTCAAGGAAAAGCAAAATTGTATTCCAAATAATCAGATTGCCAAAGAAAGGCATATAGCACTAGTTTCCACAATACTTCAGACAGACACAGGACAGCATGGAGGAAGACTTTCATGCCTGTTTTCCCATAGGATGTTGGAAGAAATCCTCTTAAAGGATTCTTTTCCATGAGGTAGGAACACAGATTGTTTATATAGGCTGATAGTTAAGAAATCTTTTCGGGAGATATATTTTCTTTTCTTTTCTTTTCTTTTCTTTTCTTTTCTTTTCTTTTCTTTTCTTTTCTTTTCTTTTCTTTTCTTTTCTTTTCTTTTCTTTTCTTTTCTTTTCTTTTCTTTTCTTTTCTTTTCTTTTCTTTTCTTTTCTTTTCTTTTCTTTTCTTTTCTTTTCTTTTCTTTTCTTTTCTTTTCTTTTCTTTTCTTTTAAATAAAAAAGATCCAGGCATGAAAATATTGAATCTTCAAGAATCCCTTGAGCAAGGGAGAATCCATAGGCAGGAGGGGGCATTTTACTTTTCTACTGTTGTTTGAGGATGAAGTCAACTATATGACTGAAGGTCTACCTGCAAAAGATTTTGCTGTATTGGGTTCAATGGCTCTTGCCACTTGATAGCTGCTTTGCTGGTTCACAGTGATAGGGAGCGATAGGCTGCAGCTCAAACTGAACTGCACCTTGCGGAGACGTGTGAACACACTAGGGAAGACAGGTGTGATTGATGTTGCTGAAATCAGAGTCCTAAGGAACTCAATATTACTCTCATTTGTATTATGTCACATTGATACCGAGAAGCATTAAAATAAGTGACTTCTAAAGTGTTTGCTGATGGCGCTGCTGATTTGAGCAGGATTATAGCCCATTAAACACCCGATGTGTGACTGACTTTGGCCATTTTACAGATAGAGCCTCTGGCTTTAAATGCTCGTGACCTACACCCATTTGTTACAGGGAGTAATTTTTTAACGTGTTTGCAGAGACTTTTAGAGAGCGGTTGTGAGAGCAGTTTTTGGATTCTCTGGGTAAATCCTGCTGTCTTAGGCGAGATCATCACCTCAGCGCGAACAGCTGACCAGCGGATAATGTCACAGGTGACACATGACAGGGAAATCGGGGAGTTAGCAAATAAAACAAGAATAATTTCGGGCTTCTTAGCGCCAGAAATCACAGTTGAAGCAGCATTTCTGATGTATCTATCAGACTAAAATGGAAGGAGGCAGCGCGCTGACAGCGCGTGTGATAGGAGAGCAGCCACCATCCCTGACTCCCAGATCCCACCTAGTTAACTCCTTGCAGCAAAACACCGGGCTGGCAAAGCACACGGGTTAAAAAATCAGGCCAAGCTCCGCAGCCCCGCGGTGGTGGTGGTGGTGGGGGGGTCCCCCGGCTTGTCCCCGGCGGTGACATTTCCCCTAGTTCAAAAGTTCACGGGGAGGCTTTGGCGTGTGGGCTGGAGGGGGACCGCCAGCGGGTCCTGCCTCTCCTCCCTCCTGCCTCTCTCCTCGCCGTTTTCCAAGCGAGACCTCGGTCTCCGCAGGTACCGCTCTGTCTCTCCCCCCTCCCTTTTTTTTTTTTTTTTTTCTTCCCCTGCGCCCCTGCAGCACCGGAGGGCAGAGGGTGCACAGACACACACACGCCGCCCCACAAAAGGCATCACCGGGCTCGGGCTGCTCCGCACGCCCCGGGGCACGCACGGACACACACACACGGACACTCACACCCCCCTCCCGCACACACACACACGCACGGACGCCGCGATGTGCGATGCGCGATGCGCGACGTGAGGCACCTCGCACGCCCCGGGGCCGGGGGGAGCCGGCGGGATCCGCGCTGCCAGCCCGCCCGCCCCTACCGCTCCCTCTCCTCCAGACCCATCCATCAGCGCCTTTTCCTCTCGGTCTCCTCCTTCCTTTCTTTCCTTTCTTTGCTTTTTTTTTTTTTCCCCCAACCTTTTTTTTTTTTTTTAATTTTTTTTAATCTGACTGTATCTACCGAAGCCCAGAAAAAATGCCTGCCCGTGGAGCGAGGAGAGGGCATCGGGTCGGTAAATAAGAAGTGAGTACGAGCACAATGGCGCTCCTCCCCGCTCCCAGCCCTGCGGATGCTGCATGCGCTTCTGCTTCTCCGAGGACCCCGCGATGCTCCCCGCGGCCCGGGCCCCTTTGTACCTCGCCTGGCTGCTTTCCCTGCCTCCCTTTCCCTTTCCTTCCCGGCTCCGTCGCCCCCCGGGAGCATCCCCGCCGGCGGAGGCTCGGGGCTCGCCGCGCCGGGGCTGCACCCGCTCGGGACCGGCGGGCATCCCCCAGCTCACTGCACCCGCTTGGGGCCCCCGAGCACCCCCCGGCCCGTTGCACCCGCTTGGGGCCCCCGGGCACCCCCCGGCTCGCCGCACCGGCCGCGGGGAGGTGGCGGCGGTGCCCGGTACCCGCTTCTTTGTTCGCCGCCAGCAGGCGGGGGGCGAGCTCGGCGGGGCCGGCTGGGAGGGGAGCTGCCCGAACCCTCGCACCGGCCTGGGGGGGCTTGGAGGGTCGCGGGGCTCCCCCCGCCGAGGAGAGGGGCGTACGGGGCGGGGGGAGCCGTGCCCGTGCTCCGGGCCCCCGCAGGGAGGGAGGCGGCTCCGCGGCTGCCGCCCCGGGGGATGCTCCGGCTCCCGGCCCGACCCGGGACCGCGCTGGCTCGCTCCCCCCCGCCCTCTTCTCCGGGGCCGGGATGCCCAGGTGCCACCGCCGACCCTGCTGGGGACGCGTCCCGCCTCCGTCACCCGGAGGGAGACTTCCCTCTAGGTTTAGATCTGGGCTTTTCCCACTGGCAGCTGGAAGCGGTGTCGTGGCCGTTCGAAACGCACATGAAATTCAAAACGATTTAAATATAGCTTGTGCGGTCAACTGCTGTGGCCGCCTTCCCCCAGGAGACCTTCACCTGCACTTGATGTGGTGGATTTTTTTTTTAGTGCCTGTGTAGTTGCTGGTAGTCACATGGGTTATCGAGATACTCAATAACGCACTCAGCTGCTCTTTTCCTAAGCCAGTGGGGTTTGTGTAGCTGTAAATAAAAATACACGCCTTAATAAATGGGTGACTTTTCCAGTAAGTACACGTATGTTTTACTGGTATTTTCTGAAAGGTGTAATCAATACGCAGTTAACACTTTAGGACCGGTATGATAAGCGGTATATTGTGTTTATGGATGTGTCTGTGGAATTCGCAGGTGATCATACAACTGTTGTCAGAGAGCGTTTGTCGGAGCGCAGGACAAAATCGCTGAGAGAAAGGAGGATTTCTATTTTTCTGTTACCTTTGTCATGCTGAGGTAGAACATAACCGAAAGGCTGCTTCGCAGTGCTTAAGAAAGCAGTGGATGTAAAGAATCTGCCACAAAATACCATTTTATACTAATTTAAATACAAGAGCATAGCGGAAATCTCTGTTCATGAAATGATTGAATAGGAGAAGGAGGCAGACACATACAGAAAAAGTTCAGACGTGTGAACTGGATAATACTACTCAGAGCAGCAGCTTCATTATAAAGTGGCGCGAGGTTTATGTGAAAGATTCAACAGGTTAAGAATTTCAGTTGGAAGCAACAGAATTTATGTAAGCTTGGCAAGAAGTTGACAAAACCTGAACAGCACTGTAAAAATGAACTTTCTTTTTCTGTTTTGCCAGTGGCGGCACCTGACTTGCTGGATCCCAAATCAGCCACTCAGAACTCCAAACCAAGATTATCATTTTCCACCAAGCCTACCGTGCTTTCTTCACGGGAGGAAAGTGATTCAGCTATTAATGTTATGAAATGGAAGACAGTCTCAACAATTTTTCTGGTGGTAGTCGTATATTTAATAATTGGAGCAACAGTATTTAAAGCCCTGGAGCAGCCTCATGAGACCTCCCAGAGAACAACCATTGTGATTCAGAAGCAGACGTTTGTATCTCAGCATTCCTGTGTGAATGCAACAGAGCTTGATGAACTGATTCAGGTAATCCAAACCCTTGTCACCATGCCTTAGAACAACAAATTATATATGGCAGCACTGCTGTGACAAATAACTTTTTTAGCAAAGCTCTATATTGGCTGAGCGCTGTAACAAGTGTTAAGACCACAAGCTGAGCAATAGCATTTTCATGCAAAGCCTCATGGTTGGAAAGCTCTTGCTATTTTTAGGTCCAGTATGCTTGGTAGACGGCCTTTTTTTTCTGAAGCCCCCCTTTATACTAATGAAATGATTGTTCATCAGCAATATATACAATTAATAGTTCACAAAGGAATTGATACATTGATTGTGCCTTACCAGGTCTGTCAATATCTGAAATCCCTAATTCTGAAGAAGGAAATACACTGTCCATTGCCTTAAAGGACTTATAATTTACTGTGATTGCATCAAACTAGCTTTCCTTCCAGCTGTATGCTTCTTTTTATTGATTTTGCTTTAAGTACAGGAAAGTACCATGGAATTGCTATTTTGATCTTAAATCTCGTTATTCTCTGCTTCTTAAAGGCATACCCACAACTGGTGTACATCGTTGTGATCCAGCTAACGTGACTTCACCCTTGCAGGTCATCTGCCTCAGAACCATAGGAAATATTTATTTGCAGTAGCACAGAACTAGATCTAGAGCCTTATGAGGCCCTTTCCAACTTAAATCCCATGTTTCCATGTTCTTATGAATATCCAGTGGCACTGCAGGGAACAGCAAGGGGCTGCCAAATAATGTCAGTTTTGAGGATGAGACAGAGGCTGGAGTGAACGGCCAAGAGTTGGCAAGGTTTGACCCCTTCATAAGGACAATCTGTGGGGACATCTGGGTCTGCAGACCCTGAGATGAGACAGTGGAGGATGGTGGGTATCCAGACACTGGCTAGTATGAGCTCTGGAGCAGGCCAGTTGCATGGGCGGTAAAGCTTTCTGTTTTTTTAAGCCGACCTGGCTGTGAGTTTAGAAGTTGATTTTGCCTCTCTAGACCAATCTGCCTTGAATGTTAGCATGGACACCTGCTTTTTTTCAGTTTTAAAGCAGAGCTCAGATGTACTAAGTTATTTTTATGGCATGCTACTAATGAATTTTAAAGACAAATTGGGAAAATGTCTTGTATTTTGTGGTATCTTCCCAGCCTTGTTGCTAAAACGTGTTCCAAAACTGCCACCCTTTAAATAACTGTCAGAGTTCCAATCTCCGTGTCTTGACTGGACATGCCTGAGGAGGTGCTGTCCATGAGAATTTAGCTGCTGTGTAATAACCATGTTTCCGTGGTTTTACCAGCAGAATGTGAGACAACCTTTCAGAGAAATAGATAGACATGTTTTGATTGAAACAATTTCTTGCAGGTAGTATAAATATCCCCATATGAAATTTTTAGGTTAGATACTCTACTTGTGAAGATAAAACCAGAAATTTTGAAGTGTTATCTTACATCACCTATGTGGTGGTCCTTAAGGCAAAAACTCTTGCAACTTGCCCTGGAGTACTTAGATATTTTAGCATTTCTGATTCCCTACTCAGAAGCGCAGATTGCTAATTAATCATAGAATCATAGAATAACCACGTTGGAAGAGACCTACCGGATCATCGAGTCAAACCATTCCTATCAAGCACTAAACCATACCCCTTAGCACCTCGTCCACCTGTGCCTTAAACACCTCCAGGGAAGGTGACTCAACCACCTCCCTGGGTAGCCTGTTCCAGTGCCCAGTGACCCTTTCTGTGTAAAATTTTTTCCTAATGTCCAGCCTAAATCTCCCCTGGTGGAACTTGAGGCCATTCCCTCTTGTCCTGTCCCCTGTCACTTGGGAGAAGAGGCCATCACCCTCCTCTCTACAACCTCCTTTCAGGTAGTTCTAGCAAGCAATGAGGTCTCCCCTCAGCCTCCAGGCTAAACAACCCCAGCTCTCTCAGCCGTTCCTCATAAGGCCTGTTCTCCAGCCCCTTCACCAGCTTTGTTGCTCTTCTCTGGACTCACTCCAGAGCCTCAACATCCTTCTTGTGGTGAGGGGCCCAGAACTGAACACAGGATTCAAGGAGCGGTCTCACCAGTGCCGAGTACAGAGGGAGAATAACCTCCCTGGACCTGCTGGTCACGCCATTTCTGATCCAAGCCAAGATGCCACTGGCCTTCTTGGCCACCTGGGCACACTGCTGGCTCATGTTCAGTCACTGTCAACCAATATCCCCAGGTCCTTCTCTTCCAGGCAGCTTTCTAGACAGACTTCTCCTAGTTTGTAGCACTGCATAGGGTTGTTGTGCCCTAAGTGCAGGAAAAACACCTCATCAGCATTCAGTTTCTATTTGATGTTCTGTGTAAAACAGACAACAGTTTCAGTACAATTATCACAGCACAGATACCGATACCAGCGTTATCTCCCGTCTTTGCTAGCAATCTTGGCATGACCAGAAAGACACAGGCTTTTGAAGCGTGAGGGGGTGACACAGCATCCCACAGCACATGGAGGAAAGATAGTTGTGGGAAGAGTACGCTTTGCTCGTTGTTGGGGTGAATGGAAAACTTAAATTCTTCTTGTTCCCTTCTGATCCTCTGTGAAGAAAAACACCATGATATGGAGGTAGGAGCATTCTGTTAACGATCCTTTTATAGGAGGGGAGCTGAGGTATAGGGAGCCTGGTCCTGGAAGTGCATTTGGGGTCCTTTCTTTACACAGATAACAAGTTATATCAAATTATTTAATGGTCAGGAATTAAGTAACTTGCCCAAAGTAGAATAGGAAATCAGTGGTAAAGTAGAGTTTCAAATCCATTTTTCCAAGTCTAGACTGTTGCTCTAACTATGGGCTCATATTTCTTCTTTACTTACCACTTTGCCACAGAAGCTAAATTATTGGAATACATTTTGTCTCTTTGGGTTTATGTCTGACTGCTGTTACACCATAATGTGCTGTTACTTCAGTTGGATGTCTATATGAATGAAAATAAATAGTGCATGGGAGGAAAAAGTAAATTATATTTAAGAATTCACTGAAAGCTATAAAATTGAAAATTAATATGTACTACTGCAGGAAGCTGGAATAATTAGTGTGTGTGAAGAAAATTACTGAGCTTACAGCCTATGATGTCTTCTTTAATCAAGTATTTACCTTGAGCCAAACTATAATAATATTCATTATAAACTTTTCCTTTTGAACTTAGTGTTCTGGGATTCCAGAAAATGGTTTAGCTCTGTTTCGTGGTAGTCGTTACTCAAGGTGCTTATCATGCTAGGCTTTTTCAGTCTTTACAACTTCTGATCTGCCACTTCATCCTTACTCGGAAGCAGGCTTGGCTATTTCAAGACTGCTAACTGGCAGTACAATGTGCATTGGCTTAGTCAGGTGAGAAAATTGGGGAGACTAGTTGGAGAGCTCAAATGCAGCTAAAAAAAATTGTACAAGTGGAATGGAAGTCTAGTTTGCTGGCACCCAGGGGCCATCTAGTTTCTATCACCTTTGCCAAAATCATCTCTTTATCTCAGAGCTGATTACAACACAGAGTTGTGTGCTTTTATATATGCACACAAGATAGAGAATTTTCCCTTCCTGTCTTTTCTATCCTTATTTTATCTCACCAGTTACCAGAAACCTTCCTAGCACAACAATATATACTGTTGCCAGGTTTTCAGGGTACACAGCTTTATTCCCTGGGTTTCAAATTCCTGAAAAGACATATTTTCACGATGATTGTGTGCCCCCTCTGAGTGTACTCAGTGAGAATTATACTTTTATAGAATTTATATACTTTATATACATGTGAAACATGGGTCAATGGAGAGCTGCTGTGTAGCATAGGAAAGGTGCGAAGCTGATGAAATGGAGTGCTCTGAGGATTACAGCCAAGTAGCCTCAGCTACCTCAGAAAAATGACCTAGGTCTGCCTCATAAATTTTCAGCCCTGTCCAGCAGCATTGTTCGTGCATTGACAACGAGGTGGTCTCCATGACCTCTCTCTCTGACTTCCATGGTCCAATGTTACAAACCTCTATCAGTGTAGACCACTTCATTTACTTATCGCCTCACTATTATAAAATATACCTGCAATGAACAACAGCAATGTATGACCCTAAGATCTGCTTCCACATAGATCTTTTTTTGATATTGTGTGAGCACTTCAATTTAGTACCATACTTCAAATATGCAAAAGTCATGCAGAGCGTGTATGTACACTTAAGAGGCAATTTCTATTCTGTTTGCTGTAGCCCGAAGCTGGTATTAACAACAATATTAAGTGGATCATTGCATGCCGTACACAACAGTGCTCATGTGGGCAGTGCACAACCATCAGTGGTGATACATCTACATCTACAAATAAACAAGTATCCCAGTGAACATATAAACACTACCTTAGTGAGTCTAGTCAGGATTAAGTAGATCAGCAAGCTGTGCGTGGTCTGGTGTTAAACTCAGTTTTCAAAGTTTCACTTGGAAGGTCTTGAAAGAATCTCAGTTATTAACAGATAAGAAAGCACTGGTTTGTTGAAAGATATATATATAATATCTAATACATTATCAGGGTGTAGAAAGGGATGTGGCCAGATGCTTTGCTACTATTCATTCTTCTGGAAGAAGAAGGTCTCTTGACAATTCATTGTGGATGGTGTTTTGATTTCTCTGTCCATGCCTGCTCTCAACTTGGCCCTGACAAGTATTGCAAAGGAGCTGCCAGGTGACAGAATAAAATAGTGAATATAGTTCAGGCTGTATGAATTTTATATATATGTGACAAAATATTTAAATCTAATCTTCATTTACACTAGGGATTTTTACATCTGGCATGGAACAGGTTTTCTCTCCAACACTAAGCTTTTTGTGGGTAGAAGCTGATAGAAACCTGGGTGTAATCTAGCTACACACACACAAATAACAATGAGCATGAAAGAATTAAAAAAATTCTCTACTTAGAGAACTTATATCTCTAATTCCTTCAGTTTAGTTCTAGTTCTCCTCCAGTGTGTTGACAGGTCCCTATAGTAAACTTGCTAATAAATATTTGAAAATGTTGGGGACAGTTTCCAAACTCAGATGCAAAAAGTGTATTGCCAAGTACCTAGAAAAATCTCCTGTTGTGTTTGTGCACCATGCATAGTAGCAAATGGAAAGAAACCTTAGGTTACATTGCTGATGTTCAGGTTGCATGCATGTCCTTCTGCAGTGCTGCACAGCCATAAAGTACATTAATACAACTTCATCACATCTCTTGGGGTTAAGAGTTTGTCTCTGGGATCAGGTGAGTCTAACTGAATAGGATATCCAACAACTTTGCAAAATGGTCATTATTATGGTTTCGTACACCTCATTCCTCTATAGAATGGTTTGAGTGGTTTAAATTGGAAGGGACCTTAAAGATCATCTAGTTATAGGAGGGAAATGAATTTGCTTTCCAACCCTCAGAACTAATATTGTTCCTAGGAGGTAAGGATGTGATCAGTATTGCATATTGATGGATATCTTGGCAATGAGAGAAAAATATTTGTCCCCTGCCAAAGAGAAAGCCGATTAAAAAAAACAGAAGACCTTTTTAATGTAAATGTCACCTAATTATGTATTATTGCTCAGCAGTTAGTTGTTTTAGTGTTGACCTTTATAAACCAAAATGGAAACCCTCTTCCTTTTAATACCCAAGGATCAAGTTGCTTAATGTATTATTTTTGCATACAAAACCTGGAAATGAGATAAATTTCAGTTATATTATTTTAAGTATCTAGAGTGTCCCAGCGAGCGGGTGTGAATTCTGTTCATTGTCTTAGTGAGTTAATTCTGAAACCTAATAAAGAGCTTTCAAGTAAAGGTGCACCGAATTTAATAACAGAACCTCATTTCTGGTTCCTTTAGCAGAAACATCCTTCCAACACATCCATTCTGAAAACCCTAGAAAGTGGAAAATAGAGTATCACACTAAAGACCATGATCTTTTAATATGCTCAAAATGATAATGTTTGTCTCATAAAGCCTTCATTTCAAAATCAGAACAAGTTTTCAGGGTGCTACACCAAGCTGTCTCAGCAATAAAGGCTTCAGCAGTAAAAGACTTCTAAGTTCAGCCTCTTTCAGGGTACGTATATTCTTCTGCAAATTGAATGTCCACAAAAATGTGCTTGCATTTAAAACAAAAAAATAGTTAATGAATCTCTAGGATTAGCTGAATTGACCTCAATCCCACAAGCTGATCTTGGGTTCTGCATGGGCTTGTAGTTAACACGAGGAGAACAGCTCTCCATGCTGGGGTCCACAGTCATGTCCCGTGCCTGTTTTCATCTTACATTTGCATCAACTGCTTTTTCTCTTTTCTTTCCATTCATCTGTTAGACTGTGAATGAGATCAAAATGTGTTTTATTTTTATCTCCCTTGAGGGAAATTTTTTTTTCTTAATCTCTCTGGAGGAAAGCCTGACACAGTTATGAATGACATAGGAGCAACGTTCCATTCATCAAACTGTTGTCACCAGAATGTCCTCGTTGCTTCTTATATGATTAATTATTGTAAAAAATATTTTACTTTAAAACATGCATTTTCTGTAGCTTCATTTTTGTAGGTCAGGGCAGCTAGCTACATTAAGTTGCACATCCACCAGTAGCTGATTTTGTTTCTTTTTCACAGGGTATTTTAAAACTTGCATAGTAGCCCTGAGAAACTAATTTTGCAGCATCCTCAGGAATATGTTGTTTTGTTTCAGCTGAATAGGCTCCTTGAGCTGTCTGATTATGTAGGAAACTGTTAAAATAAAGAAGTGTAAATCTTTCTCTTCCAGTGATTAGAAGGCATTGGAGCTAGCCCTATCATTTTTGGAAATAATAAATCACAGAGGTGCAAAGATCTTGTTTTCAAACAGATCTGAAATTTATTTAGACAAATTTAAAATTTATTAGCTAAGCGTATTAAGCTTGAATCATATTTTACTAATTCTTTGAATCACAACATTCATAGATATTCTGAGTCCTATGAGCTGTAGATTATGGGTCCTCTAAGCAGGAACTTTTTGAGAGATTTTGAATGTACCAGTTTAAACCGTGAATTTTATTAGTCTTTCCTTTTTGTGATTCCTTCCAACTTCTCCAAAAGGAAGTAGGAGCCATCCCATGTCTGGATCCTGACCTGGAAGCAGCAGGTGGTTATGCTTTGTAAACACTAAAGCCTTGAGAAATTGATGCTGCAGCATATTTTATTTATATATCTAGGGATCCAGAATACCGTTGCATCATTTTTTCAGTGTACTGTCCGCATGTAAGGCATAAAGCTTGTGACGAAGTGCACATGCCAGTAGAAGAGCTGCCTGTTGCTGTTTTCAAAACAATGTGAAATGAATGACTTCTAAAGTAGTTAAAACATGAATGGTGGGAGCTGTAGTTTGTTGGTGGTTGCCTTCTGCATATGGCAGTTCTCAGTAAGGTGTCTGACCCTCAAAGCACTTGAGCTTATGCATTCTTAAAGTATACAGGTAGTCCTAGCAGATACAGTAAGGTTCTGTTTCTCTTTTCTCTCACTGAGTCTGTAAGTCTAGTTTTCATTCCAGTATTTGCTTTCTGCTTCACTCATCAGAAATAAACATTCAGATGTTATTGTTTCCTTCCCCAGTAAAGCCACCCCCCCCCCCCAATTCTACCTGTATCCTCAGCCCAAAGGAATGCTTATTAAATAAAAGATCTCTGTGAAAGGCTTTCAATCATAACCTTACCCAGACCTGTCCTCCCCACAGATACCCTCCTGCTATGGTCGAATCCAGATGGACTGCAGAAGCCCTGGGGTTGTGCGCATTCCTTGTTTAGGATTGCTCTGTTTCCTGCTGTCCTCTTGCAGCCAGATCCCTTCTTCTGGCTCTGCACATAGCACCTGTAGGGAGGGAAATTTTTGTCAAACTGTTTTCCAGCAGTGTATACCCTTCAGTGACAGGACAGCTCTTTTTTGTCATTACTTTTTACATGGCAGTTAAATCAAAAGGATTATTTTAAGCAAAAAGTCTTCATTCTTCATGAGCATGACAACAATAGAGGTTTTTATTTTTGAGAAAATTAAATTCTAACTGCCATTATCACTTCTTTGTTCAAACAGGTTGGTTTCTAATTCGTTTTGCTACTTCTGGTGTTGAGGCTCTTAAAGGATACATTTACTTCAGCTGAACACTTTTACAGGACCTAGAACCTAGCTAGCTTGAATGCATCTGAATGACAGCTTTTGTCTTAGAAACGGTGGCAGATATGACTCATTAGTAAGTCAGTTTTGCTGAGCGGCTTTCTGCATAATTCTTCCAGTCTTTAGTCTCCAGAAGCAAAGAAAAACCCTCCTCCCTGAATGTGTATGTATACAGACATATATATATGCACAGACACAAAATTTATGTACATTGTCTGTTTGTAATGAATATTTAGAAACATAAATGTATTTTAATATGTTTCTGCAGTTTTAGTTCAAGTAGATTGTGAGCACAGGGTAAAAAAGTTCTACAATTCTTCAGCACGTTGGCTACTGGTCTCCAGCGAGGACTACAGTTATATGTTATAGAAACAAGAACAAAAAACATTAGAATGTAAACATAATTGCAGTCTCTTTCAACAGCTAGGATCAAAAGCATATGCTTTTGGAGGCTGGAGTATTGTTTGCTAAGTGTTAAGAGCATCCTACTGCACCTCTGAACAAAGGACTACCTTTTCCATTCTTTGGAAACCAAAGCTGAAATAAAAACACAGGGCTCCTGCAGTAGCTGTGCTGTATGAAATTCATCTTTATACTGGAGGGGGAGAGAGTGCTCTTGTCAAATGACAGCAGGACAGTGAAGGAAGAAATCCAGGCTGAGGAACGAGTTTCCAGAAACTTTGAGGCATATGTGACTTTTTGACATTGCTTGTTAAATGATTGCCAGGAAGCACAAGCGAACTGCTGACAAGCTGGGTAATGAAAGGCTCCATGCTCTGTATTTTATCAGAAGCATAATTTAAGGTACTTCTATTTTAATCTTTGGATAGAAAAGCTGAGAGTATTGAAAAGTTCTGTTACATCATTTCATAAAAGTGAAGTGACTGGAAGATGGTGCAAAAGCATGTACTCAAGAGTCTGGTGTGGAGCAAGGAGATGAACATTAGGGTGGCTGTTTTGACAAAGACTTGTTTCTGCCTGATCTCTGTATGAGACAGCAGTTGGCTACCAGAGACTTTCTCAGTTTATAGCTTCACTTTATTTTTCCTGTGGCTCTGCAGACCTGTGCTTAGTGGATATATCTCTATACCTAACAGATCAGCTTTTGTCAGTCACCTCCAGTGACTCCTAACAGTGTCAGAGGACAGGAGGTTTAAATCTTTGACCTACAAGAGTTGTTTTCTGTTTTCACAAAATGACTGTCTTGTTTGAAAGGCTAGTTTATCCCTCTTTCTGACAGAAAAAAGTCACAAAAATCTGTGTCTTAATCTGCAAGGGTGGCTCAGCATGGTCCATACAGACATATATTTCTGTGTGAACACAGAGATGCGATAATACAAAACTGTGTAATGTATTTAAAAACACAGAGATTATATACAGAGTTTTCATGATTTGAACTGTTTCAAGATTTAAAATACGCAGAGTTACTACTGCTATTGTGTAAGTTAGGATAAGATGAAGGGCTCAGGTGACAGCAAGAAATTATGAGGGTGACATGCCAAACTTGTGAACTTGTGACAAATGAAATGGTTGTGTTTGCTATAGTAGTAAGTCATCAGTCAAGAAAAAAGGCTAAAGACCAAAAATAAAGTGGCAGAATGGCACTGACAATGAATAGAATCATAGAACCATAGAATCACCAGGTTGGAAAAGACCCATCGGATCATCGAGTCCAACCATTCCTATCAAAAACTAAACCATGCACCTCAGCACCTCCTCCACCCATCCCTTAAATACCTCCAGGGAAGGTGACTCAACCACCTCCCTGGGCAGCCTGTTCCAATGCCCAATGACCCTTTCCGTGAAAAAGTTTTTCCTAATGTTCAGACTGAACCTCCCCTAGCAGAGCTTGAGGCCATTCCCACTCGTCCTGTCCCCTGTCATTTGGGAGAAGAGGCCAGCACGTTCCTCTCCGCAATTTCCTTTTAGGTAGTTGTAGAGAGCAATAAGGTCTCCCCTCAGCCTCCTCTTCTCCAGGCTAAACAACCCCAGCTCTCCCAGCTGTTCCTCGTAAGGCCTGTTCTCCAGCCCCCTCACCAGCTTCGTCGCTCTTCTCTGGACTCACTCCAGAGCCTCAACATCCTTCTTGTGGTGAGGGGCCCATGCTATCTGAACACTGAGGGAGAAATTTTGGCCCTTAGTGAAGTTAGTGGAAGCCAGCTGCATGAGCCTGTATTTTTATTCCAGGCTAAGGAAATATTAATATCCAATATTCCAAGTAAATTTGTGCTGTGAATATAGTCAGAAAGAAGATGCTACTCTGAAATCAGTGCCCTAAAATGCATGTATGTTAGGAGTCGTGTCATATATTATTTGCTTTTAAGATTATATTTGGGAATAGTCTTAGAAGCTTATAGTCACTGACCAAACTAAGAAGAAAAGATGTTCTCTGGTCCAAAGGACTGAAAATGCAGTTACCCCTCCTGAAAAATCTGCAGGCAACATATAAAGACTTCATGAGATTCAGTAAACCGACAGCCTTACCTAACTGTCATTCTTGTTTGTAAGAGAGACTCTTACAAAAGGAATATATTTAAAGGAATTTAAAGGAATATATTGCAGCAACTTTGTTAGTATTTCAGGCTTGCTCCTCCCAAACATGGGAACGGCACAGGAGGAAGCATAATAATGTGTGTTTGGAAACTTAATAAGTAGATGATGAAGAAAACATCATTTGGCCCTTTATTACTAAAACTATGTTTAAAATAATTGATAAGGTAAATCAGTAAAGGTACAATGAAGGTCAGTGAGAAATACCGGCAATAAAAAAATTACTTATATACAGTATTCAACAGATTTATTTAAATAGGTAAATATATTATTTAATAAGAAAGAGTCTTTAATTTGGGAAAATAGAGACAGCTGATGGGTCTATAAGATCATTAATTTCTTCAAGGAGACAAATAAGAATTTGCTGTTCAAGTGTTTCTCATAGCATAAGAACTTATGAAATTAATTTGAAGCACATAAAAATCTCAAAAGGGAAATGTTTTTAAATTATAACTACAAGTAAAATCAGAACATACTGCCACAGTATGACTTTGCTCCCAAAATATATGTAAGCTGCGAAAGCAGCTTACGTATAAATTCTTACATATATCAATTCTTACATATATAAATTATATCTTACATATAATAATAAATAATATCTTACATATATAAATTCTTGGTAAAGCAATCCACCCAAGCCAATCTGAGCACCATGATGCAGATGCAGCGCCCCCCACTCAGAAAATTCCACAAGCTCCGCTTAGTCAGAAGCTAGGACATGTCTACTTGCCCCAGTTCTTATCCTAATTAGCATTTGTCTAAAATTGGAGGCAACAATAGCGTCTATTTGTGTTTGTAGCCATCTGTTGTGTTTTGTTAAGTCTGACCCTACAGAGTAGTTTGGAGATAAATAGTATTTTTTTTACCTGGAAGTCTGTAGGTACAGTATAGTGCAGTTAGGAAATGCATAGCATTAATGGATCTTATCACAGAATCACAGAATGGTTTGGGTTGGAAGGGACCTTAAAGATCATCTAGTTCCAATACCCCTACAACAACCAAAGACAACTTCCAGCAGGTCAGGTTGCTTAAAGCCTCATCCAACCTGACCTTGAACAGCTCAAGGGTGGGGCATCCATGATTTCTCTGGGCAACCTGTTCCACTGCCTCACCACCATCACAGCAAAAAATTTCTTTCTAACGCTTCGATCTACCCTCTTTCATCTTAAAATCATTACCTCTTGCCCCATCACTGCACTCTCAGATAAAAAGCCCCTCCCTGGCTTTCCTGTAGCTCCTGTAAAGTCTACTATAAGATCTCCCCAGAGCCTTCTCTTCTGTAGGCTACACAAGCCCAACCGTCTCAGCCTGTCTTCATATGGCAGGTGGTCCAGCCCTCTGATCATCTTTGTAGCCCTCCTCTGGACTCTACATTGGCAAATCTTTTGTACAAAGGATGTTTGGATAGTATGGCTTCAAAAATGTGTAGTGATCATATAAGGCTATGAAAACATTTTGCATCTGGATCCGTATAAAACTTCCCTTTGCTAGACTGCCTAAACAGGTGTGTTGCTCTGGGTAGTATGTTCATCCAGTACAATAAACTGTAATAAAACATGAACAGTCCCACAGTACTATATTGATCCACCGCTTTACTATATGATGTCCTCCCTGGAGAACATGTTCCCATTTGAATGTAGAAAGACTTGTGATGAAATTTCTTAGTGCACCAAAATGAAACAGTACTCAAAATGCATTCAGTAGGCTTCATAATGCAGCACACTGTGGTTTATAAGTCAAAGGAATACCTGTATTGCATAAATTATAAAATCAATATAAGATATTTTTTTCACATGCTACTTAGTCATATGTACCCCTTCTTACAGTAATGTAAACACATCAGTATCAGTGCTGCTGTATTTGCTGTTGCCAAGTTGTGTGTGATGTACAAATGTAGAATAAGCTTTATTCTTCCAACCTAAAGGAAAATTAAATTCTCTTGCCCTTCCCTTTCCCCATCTTTTCTCCTCCCTTAGTAGGATTGAAAATTCCACATCTTTGATGTCTGCCTTTCCGGTATTTTAGGAAAAAAGTAAAAATGAGAACAGTTGATGGTATAGGAGAAAAAACAACGTAAGATCTTTGTAAAAGTATCCCAGCTGCCTTTCTGTTGATAGCCCTGGATGTTGAAAGTGGCTTAGGTGTGGTAGCAGTATCCCTGTGGCTGTGGAGATGCAGCTGTGGATTTACAAATGGCTACTTTGTGCATCTGAGCTTTGAAAACGTCAAACTGGAAATGCTGGATTCCAGTCGAGATCCTATCATGAAAAATTGATGACCTGGTTAATCCAGCATTGGTATTTTGTCATTTCTGTCCAGATCAACTGACTTCCATGGCCACTGTTTAGAAACAAAAATGTTTTCATTTGCAAATTATCAATGCATTTTGGGATTGAAAAAATATTGCTACTGCCCACTGTTCCTCTGCAACAGACTGCCCACACAGAAAACCATTCTGGTCTGCCCTGTTGCTGAATATCTTTATGTGCTTAATCGTTGTTGGACAAATTGCCAAGCAGAAACTATTAGTTCTCTAAAATGTTCTGTTTCACAATGCAGTATTTTTTGTTGTCTTCTGTTGAACACCAATTATTGTTATAAAGATCATTGTTATGAAACAAGTCCTGTTTTAAAATTTCAGAATGAAATGATAACTTATATTCCTTAATATATTTATTACAAGTTTAAAAATATTTCCTTTTGATGTGTATTGTTTAACTCACATAGCGATGTGTATATCTACCATAGAGATATAATTAAACAGGAATACTTTTTGTGATAAGAATTTACAGGAGTTGCTGAAATAGAATATGTTTCATATTTCTCAAGACTGTGAAAATGTCAGTAGTGGCAAGCTTGTTCATTTTAGCTGCTAGAACTGAAGTTTTCAAGAATAATATTTATGAAATGTATATTTGTATAACCATGAAGATGCACACTTGATATTTTACTCTAAATTTTGTATTAATATAGTGAAAGTTTTATAGCCATACATGTAATTGTTAATCTTTAATTACTGAATTATCTTTTCTACAGAAGTGATTTAATTAATTGGAGTTCATTAGATCCAAAACAATGCATGGACGTTTTTTCTTGGAGTTTTAAAATGACCGTATTTTAAGAAGAACATTTACTTGCCTAACTAAGTAGATGAATATTTTGGAAAACTCTCATTGTAAATCTTTGTCTAATGCATATTTTTCTTCACCAGGTAGTTCCAATAGTAAAAATAATTGTGTTTGCCATCTAGCTAAGGTGATGCTGTTACTGATATTGTGGGTTTTGCATTCTCCTTAATGGTCTGGACTTTACAGCTCTGCTGCATGCTGAAGTGCTTGGGGTGTCTGCTGAAGATTAAATTGTAGCCTGACTCAATGATAAAACCTGAGCAGAGCAACAGTGCTCCTTTTCTGGTTTATTGCTTGGATTAAAAAAGTGATTTAATCAATTAATTGTGTAATGTATATTAATATCATTGTTTCATGAATATTGACAAAAATCTTTTTAAACTTGCAGCAAGTAGTGGCAGCAATAAATGCAGGAATCATACCTTTAGGAAACACATCTACTCAGATCAGTCACTGGGATTTGGGAAGTTCCTTCTTCTTTGCTGGCACTGTTATTACCACCATAGGTAGGACACAACTTATTATCTTTTCATAGTAAACGAGCTGAAACTCTTTTGATTTCCAGTGTGTATATATATTTGTTAATGGTAAATCTTCCAAATCTTCTGGTTTAAAGTAGAGAGTTACTTTTAGTTGCAGGGGCAGAAATCTTAGCTATCCGTAAGGATCCCTAGCTAAGTAAGCAATTCTTCTAGGGAAGAAAAATGCTGCCGTATTATTTCTGCGAGGTGACTAGAAGAGGTTGCAGACACATTTTCAAGGGGGGATTTGTTCAACTGTGTAATCACAAGTGTTAACTAGGGCATGATTTAAAGCACATGTGCATTAAACCTTGACTGAGACTTATGGAGTTTCAGGTCTGTGTAATTCCATTCTATAATGTTTTCTCTAAATTCTGAAAAAGATGACAACATGGCAAAGATTCAGATCAGCTTAATTTAATCAGTTATAAGTGTTGTACTGATAGGCAGATTTACATACAAAGACTTACTTTGAGGCTTATGTTGCGTTCAGAGAAATCCTAAGCTTTAGGGTGATTTATCCGTGCTCACAAACCCAGGCAGTTTTCTGGATCCTTTCTGCATTTGAGAGCTGCTGTCCCTCTGAGCAGGTGTGAATAGGAGCAGTGTTTGATCTTGTAGTTTCTTCCTTTGACTACAATATAGTGCACATGCTATACAGTTCAAAGATGTAGTACAGCTCACAGATCATATAAGGGGCATCCACAAAGGTGTCCAGAAATTTGAAGAAGAAATCAAATGAGAAATATTTAAGACTTGCATTATGAGGGTAATATATAAGGAATTGTAGCATTGTTGCAGTAAGTAACTTTATGGAATATTTATATGTATACTGTGATGGAAGGGGATGTTCTTTTCAAGCACTATATGTACCTTAGCTCTTTTTTATGTAGAAGTGCATGAGTACTAGAATTTTTTTGTGTATTTGAGTATGTACATGCCTATATATATGTATAAATATTATGTATAATATTTTTTTCACATCTAGCATAACTGAAGCACAAGGTTAGTGAAACTTTTACCTCCCTGAGATTAGTAGCAAACAGTGGTTTTATGGTTGTAGGTCCACAAGGTAATAAAGAAAATAAGTATTGGAAAATCTGATTTTAACAACTTATAACTAAGAAAAGCAAGAACCTTGAAAGAATAGCTTTATGATCAGTCTTATGTCATCCTCTTCTGACAACATAAAACTTTATGTTGTAAGTAAGTATCCGTGGTCCTGTAGAAAGTGCTTAATGTTTGTTATGGTTCCGAATAAGGATAAAAGTTAACATATGAAAATTGTTCAAGAAATTAAATTATTCAAAATATTACTTTAAAGCCATGGAACATTTTGTTTTACTATTTTGTAAAACTAAGGCTTTTCAAAATAAAAATGTTTCCTGATTTGATTTATTGACCTGATTCAATCTCAACATGCCTAAGTCCTGCTTAGAGGAGAGAGTGGGATCTGCAAAGGCATTCAGGCCACAGATCCACTGTCCCCAAGAGGCAAGATAACCCAATAGGAAATACATTTGAAAATTAGTATTTCTGTAAACCAGAGTAGTCAGAAACAGGTCAGACTAGGAAACTGTAAATATTTATTTCAGGTCTTGTGATAGAAAACTCAGAAAAAACTAGGGAAAGAAATCTTCCATGAAATATTTTTACTTTCTTCTGGGAAGTTCCTAGTCAATTATAGATTGGAGCTTTGTTTCGTAGGATCTGAGGACAGCGTGCTTACATAAAAGCCTTAGGGTGATTGGCACTGTCTTGCTGCAATGAAACCTCTTCTGAGGGCTTGAAGCATGACAGCAGCTGGAGCTGTCATGGAAAGCCCTTGGATTTGTGACTTACCTGGGACAATGGTGACAAGCATAAAAGTTGGATGTGCTTTCCCTTATATTTTTATTATTACGTGCCATCAAGTGATTTTGTGCTCAGAGTTTCTTTTCTTGTATGAGTAACCTTTTGAAAATGAAGACATTCCTTACAATAAAGGGGCATATGGTTATCATGTAACTTGATATTTTAATTTAGCAAGAGATTAAGCATGCCATTTATGAGCATCTCCAGAGAGTTTCTGTAGATTTCAGCCAAAAAACTACAGATATTCTCTATGGAAAAAGACAGGACTTTATAAAGTCATAAAACAACTTTACAAAAATAATTTATAAAACTGATTTTATAAATATGAATAAAATTTATAAATATTATGTCCCTTAGACTGTATACCTTAAGAAGTACTTCAATAGAAGAAAAAAGGATTACTATCATTTAGAGAAAATGATAGCTTTTCAATGTTGCAGCAGGTTCTCTAGGTTTCCAAACCTCTTATTACTATAATTTAATCTTATAATTTCACTCACACTCTTCATGGTGCCTTCTTAGAAGCCAAGAAATTCCAATGGAACCAGGAGTTTATTTATGTATAGTTTTTCCCAAACCTTTCTTTAATGACTGTAGCACTTGAATCCCCCAAGTATTTGGTTCCTGTGAAGAGGGGATAATAAATAAAGCCTTTAGCATTTCCCTAAGCAATAGATTATTGCTTTACAGTAACTGTTGTTATTGTATCACAGTAGTGACAAACATTTAAGTGAAAAATATTGCCCATGTAATTTGGTGGCTGTTGACAGCAGTCCAAAACCATCTGTAGTTTCCTACTCATCTTGGACTCCTGTAGGCTGCTGAAAGGTTCTGTGAGGGGGCATGTAAATCTATTGAGCTTCAAAGCCAGCGAACAAAAGCAGAGGTAACACTATAGAAAACATGGCTTGATATTTATGTAACAGGGTTTTTTATTCTCTTATAATCCTTCGTGTTATCCAATAGACGTTACAGTGCATATTCTAAAATTACTAAACACAGTTTAAATAGAACATAGTCTGTTGTGCTGCTACTGGATCTTTCCTAAGGAGTGGATTTAGTTGAAAGATCAGGATAAAACAACTTCACAAGACTTTATTTAGAAAAGATCCTTTGTAGGCTTTTTTTCCCATGTCTGGATGGATTGGATTTGGCTTTGCATTTACTACTGTGGAATAGCATAAAACTTGTTTCATGAAGAGATCTTGCTGGTTATAGGTTTGGCTTGGTTAGTTAGGGGTTCTATCTTGTGGATATGTTTCTAGAACAAGTATGCCTCGTCTCAACAAAGAAATATGAAACTATGTGATTACTCTGTGTCTATGGAGCAGTTTCAGACAGCCTCCCAGAGAGAAAAGGGCAGCAGGGGGAAATGGGAAGGCAAAAATTGTCTATGAAAAATACTGTTGCATTGCTCCCTAGGATACTGTACATGCTGCAAAGTGCAAAACTTAACTCTGTTCTTCTACCTGAAAATGTCATTATCCAGTTAGTCCTGTTCTAAGACTACATGTCCAAAGAGAAGGAAAAGGAGAGTTGAAAAGAAAAGCAAGAAAGAATGGTAACTCAATCATAAAGCTAGAGATAGTGCTGAGGAAGAAAAGAAAATAAACTTTATGCCACCTCTTTTTACTCTAAGACCTCATTGTTCATACTGTGCATGCTTTTTTTGTCATCTAGATAATTTCCTTCCACAGACAGCTTAACTCAGAAATGGGCATACAGACAAGACCTGAGAACACCCCACTCCCCCTAGACAACTTACATATTATAGTCTGAGAAAGTTTTGTACTGGCAGCAGGGTGGAAAAGGAGATGTCTCTTACTACAATCCTTACACCTTTATCAAGGAAAATGAAAAACCAAAGTAGACACAGAATCATAGAATCATAGAATCATAGAATGGAGACTTTAAAGATCATCTAGTTGAAGCCCCCCTTGTCATGGGCAGGAATACCTTCCACTAGATCAGGTTGCTAAAAACCTCATCCAGCCTGGTCTTGTACTCCTCCAGGGGTGGAGCATCCATAGCTTCTCTGGGCAACCTGCGCCAGTGCCTCACCACCCTCACAGTAAAATATTTCTTTCTAATATGTAATGTAAGTCTCCTCTGTTTCGGTTTAAAACTGTCGCCCCATGTTGTATCACTACACTCCCTGCTAAAGAGCCCCTCCCAAGCTTTCCTGCGGGCCCTTTTCAAGTACTGGAAGGCTGCTACAAGGTCTCCCTGGAGCCTTCTCTTCTCTAGGCTAACCAAGACAACTCTCTTGGGTTTTCCTTATATGGGAAGTGCTCCAGCCCTCTGATCATCCTTGTGGCCCTTCTCTGGACTTGCTCTAATAGATCCATGGCCTTCCTGTGCTGAAGACTCCAGAATTGAATGCAGTACTCCAGGTGAGGTCACATGAGAGCAGAGTAGAGGGGGAGAATCACCTGCTGGTTGCACTTCTTTTTAAGCAGTGCAAGATACGGTTGACTTTCTGAGCTGCAAGCACGCATTGCTAGCTCATGTTGAGCTTCTCATTCAGCATTTGTCCCATTTTAATTTATCTGCTTTGCTTCTTTTGTTGTTCCTGTGACAAAGTGTCTGAATTTGACCCAGTTATTGGCTGCTGACAAATAGTAATTCACTTGTGGAGAGACCTGTTAGGGTTAGACAATGAAATTTTCCAAATATTTCATCTGAACTGAGCATACTCTCTCCCAGGACAATAGCAACTAAACAAGATTTGCACTGTAATTATTTCTCCCAGGAACAGTGGACTAGAGTGTGTATTACCACTAAACCTTTGATTTTCTCCTTCATTGGTTCAGGCAATGAGAAAGGGGGCTTGTTTTATTTAAATGCTGAGAAAATAACACTTGGACTGTATGAGGCTCAGAAGTAAGAATTAGGAGAAGACTGCTGAGTGCTAGGGAACCTGGAACTGCAGAGGAGAAAGGAACTTGGTGAAAAGATGAATGGAAATTATATTAGATGAAAAGCTTAGTTAGATATATTGAGGTCTTGTAGATCAGAAAAAATTAATTAAATTGAATGAGCACATCAAAGGAAAGAAATTGATCTTCACTGACCAAAACAACAGAGACTAAGAGAAGAAGAGGGCCACTTTTTTCCCTGCACATGCTAGAATACTCAACAACACTAAGAGACACTCTGAAATTGAAGAAGTGCAAGTTTATGGGATGATACACGTCTTTAATTAACCAAAGAAGTGCTGTTTTTTCTAACAAATAGCCCTATTTTGATACACAGGTATCTGACCTGTGGTTGTAAGGTAAATTGCAAGCACTTGCATGTTCTTGGGCCATATTCCTAACAGAAAGGACCTGATATTTCTGATGATGTTGTTACTTTAAATTATTAGCTGTATTAGAAAAGCTTAGGGTGATGTAGCCTCTTAGTAGTGTGAATGTACAAGGGAGCTTTTGTTGACCTGGTTAAGTTCTGAATGCTGGACAAGAAACTTTTTTTAAAGGGATGTGATGGTATGAAGGGATGCTGTCTGTTTAGGGAAGGTTGTGGCGTCAGTGACATTTCATATCCCTTTTCATATGTTCTTTGCACTGATCTTTATTTTTTTTAAAACATTTTTCTTGTCTTCATTATTTGTCTTTTAATCCTGATTCAGAGCACTGCCCACTACTTATTTTAGTTATAAGACTGAGTTTCCAACTATGTTTATATTTTGGAATATTTTTTCCCAACATCTGGAATACTTCACAAAATTGATGTGGTTTCATTAAAATTTTGTTTAGTCAAAAAAGTCTCTTTAATTTCATTGATAAGCTTCCTGCTAGACAGCACTGATGGTTTTATTTTGGTGTGCTGTCTATTTATTGTTGGATATTGCAAAGCAAGGTGGAGGTCGTGCCATTTTTGTAGTTTAATATGCTTGTACATTCTGATCTTTTAATCTTCCTTTTCCTCAAAACCAGCAAAATAATTATGTTAAAACAAATTGCCAGGTATGCAGCTTTCCATCACTCTTGGTAACTTCTGTAATTTCCTGATCAAGAAAATGTGCTTAACACAGTTCTGCTGATGTCTTGCTGTAGATTGAAAATATCAGTTCCTCAGTTGTGACACAGTCCCCAATTTACTGAAAATGAGCACTGACATTTTTGCAGCTTACTCTGTTAATGTTAGTGTGCTAATGGAAATGGATTTTGTTTATATTCAGATTTCTCATCACTGGCTGATCACTACAGGGTTTCTGACCCTCCCAATCCTGTCCATTTTAATTTCCAGGTTACGAAAGTTTGTTGTTACTAATAAAGGAAAGGCTGCCAGGAAGAATTGCTGAATACGGTTACACTGTTTGCAGAATGCCAGGATGAATGAAAGTATTTCCTGCTCCCAGTTTTGTTTGTTTTGGTAATTGCATCAGGAGCAGTGCAACCAAACATGAGAACCTCAAATCCCATGAAGAAACAGAGGCACAGGATCTTGGAAAATACAAAACAAAGTGAATGTTTCTACTAAACAAAAAGTAATAAAATGGGAGTCACTGAGTGTGTAGGTTTTAGAAGTCAAAATAAAAGCACCTATATGTAGGGTTTACATTACATAGGGGTTATTTGTTGGTGAGTTCCCTTTTGACCGTGTTAATCTGTTTACCATTATATGCTGCTATATCACAGCTGTTTGCATGTACTGTTTAGCTGAGCTGTGGAACAGGACCAGCTTTTGAAAAGGGAAAGGCAGCCCTAATCAATGCCAGATTATGTATTTTGGTTTTTGGTTTTGTTTTTTTTTCTTTTTTCTTTTGGAGACTAACAATGTAAGAGCAGTGTGTTGGTGTGTAACCTTCTATGAAAGTGAAGCTGACCATCTCAGCTGGACTTCCTGCCTACAGATTACTTTAGAAAGTAAGGCTCTTTTAGGTGCCTTTAGCACAAGGTCTGAGTTCTGAAAACTTAAAATCATGGAGTAGTTTGCGTTGGAAGGGACCTTAAAGATCATCCTGTTCCAACCCCCCTGCCATGGGTAGGGAAGTCCCACTAGATCAGGTTTCCCAAGGCCCCATCCAACCTGGCCTTGAACACCTCCAGGGATGGGGCATCTACACCTTCCCTGGGCAACCCATGCCAGTGTCTCACCACTCTCATGGTGAAGAAATTCTTCCTTATATCAAGCCTAAATCTGCCCCTCTCCAGTTTATACCCATTCCCCCTTGTCCTGCCACCAGCAGCCTTTATGAATAGTCCCTCTCCAGTTTACTTGTAGCCCCTTTCAGGTACTGGAAGGTCGCTATAAGATCTCCTTGGAGCCTTCTCTTCTCCAGGCTGAACAAGCCCAACTCTCTCAGTCTGTCCTCATATGGAAGGTGCTCCAGCCCTCGGATTATCCTTGTAGCCCTCCTCTGGACCAGTTCCAACAGTTCCATACCCTTCTTATGTTGAGGATTCCACAAGGTGACACAGTACTTCGGATGGGGTCTCACAAGAGAGGAATAGAGGTTTAGAATCACCTCCCCTGACCCTTTTGATGCAGCCCAGGATGCAGTTGGCCTTCTGGTCTGCAAGTGCATGTTGCCGGCTCATGTTGAGCTTCTCATCAACCAGCATGCCCAAGTCTTTCTCTGCAGGGCTGCTATCAATCATGTCATCCCCCATCGTGTACTGAAATAGGGGATTGCTACGACCCAGGTGTAGGACCTTGCATTTGGCCTTGTTGAACCTCATGAGGTTCTCACAGGTCCACTTCTCCAGCCTGTCCCTCTGGATGACATCCTGTCCCTCTGGTGTGGCAACCACACCACTCACCTTGGTGCTGTCTGCAAACTTGCTGAGGGTGCACTCATTGATGAAGATATTAAACAGCACCAGTCCCAGTATGGACCCCTGAGGGACACCACTTTACATGGGTCTCCCTCTGGACTTTGAGCCATTGACCACTACTCTTTGAATATGACCCTCCGACCAGTTTCTTATCCACTGTACTTTCCACCCATCAAATCCATATCTCTCCAATTTAGAAAGAAGGATGTTTTGGGGGACCATGTCAAAGGCTTTACAGAAGTCTAGATAGATCACATCATTCCATTTACCTGTGTCCACTGATGCGGTCACCCCACCATACAAAGCCACTAAGCTGATCATACAGGATTTGCACCAGGTGAAGCCATGCTGGCTGCCATTAATCACCTCCATGTCCTCCATGTGTTTTAGCAGAGCTTCTAGGAGGATCTGTTCCATGATCTTCCCAGGCACAGAGGTGTGACTGACAGGTTGGTAGTTCCCAGGGTCGTCTTTTCTACCCTTTTATAAAATGCGCACAGCGTTACTCCTCTTCCAGTCACCAGGGGCTTCTCCTGATTGCCACGACTTTTCAAATATCATGGTGTGTGGCTTGGCAACCACATTGGCCAGTTCCCTCAGGACTCTGGGATGCATCTCATCAGGTCCCATAGACTTATAAATGTTCAGGTTCCTCAGGTGGTCACAAACCTGATTCTCCTCTACTGTGGGAGGCGGTTTATCCCCCTGGTCACCATCTTGCTGTCCCTTGACCCAGGAGTGATGAGGGGAGCAGTATTGGGTGAAGACTGAGGCAAAAAATTTGTTAAGTACCTCAGCCTTCTCCTCATCTGTTGATATGTGATCACCATTTCCAACCATCAGTGGGGGTATGTTCTCTATGTCCTTCTTCTTTTGATTGACGTACCTGTAGAAGCCCTTCTTGTTAGTCTTCACTTCCCTTGCCAAGCTTAGCTCCAGCTGCACCTTGGTCTTCCTGACTTCATCCCAATATAACTGGTCAGCGTTCCTATACATGTCCCAGGTTACCCATTCCTGCTTGCACTGCTTGTGCAGTTTCCTCTTCTTCTTTGGTTTAACCAGCAGGTCTTGACTCAGCCACACTGGTCTCTTCCATTCCCTGCCTGGTTTTGTACATACAGGGACTGTGTGCTCTTGTGCACAGTGTGTATGGAAAGCATCCATAAGTATTTTCCAGCTCTGTTCCTCTCCCTTGTCTCAGAGGAGCACGTCCCAGGGGGTCCTTCCAAGTCACTCCTTGAAGAGCTGAACTTGAAAGTCTCTTGTTGAGCAATTTGACAAATCTGGCCAAATAGCATATAGCAGAGCTTTATACCAGGTGAGAAGTTGCCCAATGCATGTCCCACTTAGTTTGTCTGTCATACCGACCTGAATGTAGGATGGGTTGGGTATTTTTCTGGGAACTAAGATCTGCAGAAGATTATTTGTGTAGTACTGAGGCCTTGCTCAGTGTACACATCAACTGCACATCTGCTCACAAGTCCTAGGATTGCCTATTGTCACTCTGGCTGATTTGAACAGGGCGGGAGCTAGTGTTCATGGGGAGTATCTGGGCCTGGATATTCCTGTGGTGTACCGAATTGGAGATATGCTGAAAAAAAGGCTTGGTTTGCCTGGATAGACTCTTAGTCCCCTGTTCACTCTAATATTGATGTGTAAATTGTACTGTATAATCCCTGACAGCTGGAATTAAAAAACTGATGGATTCTATTTCAATGACATTTGAAAGATACCTACTTTTTTCAATTTTTTTTCCCCAAAGAATGTAAAAAGGAAGTTACATTGATAGTTTAGAAAAGCTTAAAGTTTTCTTGAAAAAGCGAACTGCCCATAGTATAAAATCTGATGTGTTGTGGCACCAGTATTATGGAGTAAAATATCATTGAAGTATCACTGCCATGTATGAAAATATCCATTAGCATTTTATAAAAGTGATGGTGGGGTTTTATGTACTGAGAGCTCTCTGTATTTTATAGATTTCTCATTATTGCCAGCAGCTTAGTTCTATTAAAAAAATATGAAAAACCATATGGGAATCTGGGTAGAAATGCAGGCGAGGAGGAAATTAACAAAATCCATTAACGTTTTTCAGTGAGTCTTTTGCTGTTTTGAATCCTCTGGTGCTTTGGAAAAATCTCACCCTCTGGTGTCATCCTGTTTTTGCAAGATCTTCATCAGTCAGTATGACTGCAAGCAAAGTTAATTCATACCAGATGAAGTTTTAAGTGTGTGGCCCCATGATATACAAGTGAGGTACCTAGGGACTTTCTGATCATTTATTTCTGATACTTGACACAATGGTGTACTATATCTGCTGTTGAAGTTTGGAAACCATGTCACTAATTTGAATGGTGGAGATTGAAATCCTGCTGGAGCTGGGAGGAGAATAACAACTGTATTGGACTCTCCCTCTGAATCTGAGTAGCTTTGCCTACATTGCCTGTGAGCGGCAAGGCTGATTAAAAATATTTTAAAATACTAAAATATATACATATTGCTAAGAATGATTGGACTAGAAGATTCTTGAGATTCTAGCTCAGATCTTGATGTGGGTTAGGAATCCATATTTTTCAGGAGTACAAGTTTATTTCTACAGTAACTTGCATATAACCTGTGTATGCAGCACTTAAGGTAAAAAGGATAAAGCGATAAAAAATAATCTGAACTGCTAATGCAAGTGCAGTCACTGAGTACAAAAGTTATATTTTGATGGCTTTGGTATTTTCATTTAGGAGGAGAAGGTGTATACAAAAGTCACCTGTTACTTGCAGGTCAGTAGTAAGATAGGTGATATAAAGGACTCTTGGGATGCAAATTTGCTTTAGTAGTAAAATCCTGCATATGCATTATCCTTTCCATCACCCTTTCCTGGTCATGCTAGGTTTTACCAATGAATAGTTAGATTTCCAGGTGTGAAAAAACTGGGATGTAAGCAAAAGGAAGGACAAATGTCTGCTACATATTAGCTAAAAGCAAAAAAAATATGTGTAGTGGTACAACTGTTAGCCTGTAAAACATATGAGTTACTCTCTTTCTCATAGTGTTCTTATATTAAGTACTAATTGTTTAAAATTTTGGTCTAGATTTGCACAGACAGCAGGATCAGGAAGAATAACGCCTTCTAGTTAATATGCTTTCTGAAAGTTACACTATTCTAGTTAAGGCAGTCTCAGATTTTTTTTTTTTTTAAGAGAAACGGTTGGAAATACTCATTGATGGTAATAAGAGATTAAGATCTAAGTTTTTGGCTTTTTGGTTCTGTGTGGGCAAATCTGCAGATAATTTTGTGGCTTTAATAGAGATGTGCTTTTCTGTCCATTCTGCACTCGTGTGGGATTCTGACACGTTTTGCTGGACCAGTAACCAGAGCCTAGAGAAAGTGAAGCGAAACGAAAGACATTATTTCATTTGGACGTCTTTACTGTGGATGTTTCATAGCAGTACCGCAAACTGTGTAAATTCAAGTCTTGCTTGTTGGATGGGAATTTGATGATTTGGTAATAATGGTCACAGTTAGATTCCCTTACCTGCAGGAATCCTTCCTTACTCAAAACCAGTTGTCTACCTGAAGTCAGTAATTCAGTATGCTTAGATATTGTGGGTATGGAAGTATTAATATTTAGATGAATGGCAACCGCTAGTAGTAGAATATTAATCTTAAAATAGTGTTAGATAAAAGGTAAGGTACTGAGATGAAAGAATGAAGAATTTAATTGATAGTTGTCTTCTTAAACATATAGATTCATAGGTGCTCCTGAAGCTGCAGTATTACCAACAGAGTAGTTTTGGTCAGTCTGGCATAAAAAGGAAAAAAAGTTGTAACCTTCTACTAAACCAATTGACTTTGGGTTAGTGTATGGGTAAGACACCAACATTTCCTTCTTTCTTTTTATTTTCATTGACTTACTGACAGGAGAGACAAATGTTTGCATGGAGTGCTTCGCCGGTGGAGTGAGAAACCTAAACAGCATGTCCAAGTGTACTGTATCAATATGTTTGGGACTTCATGAAACAGATATTTTTTGGTATGACGAATTTGAGTGTGTTACAGAAACCAAGGATCATGCTCCATTTTAAAGTGTGGAATTGCAAGATCTGCATATGGCGGATACCTAGTCTTGGAGCTTGACAAATTAGAGCAAAAATGTTCATTTGATATTTTAAGTTCATCTTTTCTGTTTCATTGAGATAATGATGCATAGAGAAGGCAAGAGTACAGAACCTTCAAGCGCAATGAGAGAGCTGTGTTATGTTATGCCATTTTCTTCCATCCTTTGAAGTAATCAACCCTGGCAGCTGCCCCAGTGGTAGAGACCTTGATGAACCTACATGACAATGTAGTTTGGCAAATATTTGATCCTGTACAGCAGAGAGGCTTACACAGTTACAAAACACCATTGGTGATCAATAACAACCATAGGGAAGAAGAGATGGCAAAGAAATTGGAAATTTTAAACATTAATTCAAATTAAATTTTAAATTATCTGTAAAATCAAAATAATTCTCAGATGAGTCTGTTGAAGGCAGTTCATATCCTGGGAATTGTTTTATGAAGGAGTAGATTGTAGTAGGTTATAATCACTATTTTTTGGTGATCTATTAAAAGTTTGGAAAAATGTGTTTTGTAGGGATTTCTTCTTTTATAAGCAAGTCTTACCCCATATTTATAAAATCACAGCATTTTATCATAGAGAAAAATGTCTACAACATGACTAGAATACAATAATAGGCAATTACATCTTTGTAAGAAGTATGACTTTCAGGGAAAGGCACTTATCTTTTACTAGAATCACTCAAACCAGTTGGAAGAATAGGTGTGCTTTTGGGGCATAGCTGAGGAAGGCCTCAACAAATACTGTTGTTTTTCTGATTGTATTAGATACTCTACTCAAAGACATTTCACTTTCCTATTATTTTATCACACTTATATTCTTCTACCATCCGGATTATAAAAGAAATATTATTAGGCCTCTCTGTGAAATGTTTGAATCATCTTGCGTACATCGAAAAACTCATGTCTCCACTCTCACGGTAAAACATTTTAAAATGTTTATTATTTTCTCTTAATTTTTAAAATGAGATTTCCATAATGTTATGCCACTGGATCATCATACAAATATCAAGTACAGTGCAGACAGTGGAATTGTAAAGATCCATCTGTGCTACTCATTTATTCCCCCCATCCTCCATGTTTTATGTTTCGTAGTTGGAGTACCTCAACCTTAGTGGTTGCTTAACATTTCTCTGTGAGTGGCAACTTACAGGGGCTAATTAAAAATAATTATTCTTTCCATAATATGGTGAAAATAAGAGAAGAGGTTTAGAATAAATTTATTTAGATATATGATTCATAGAACTTAATGAAGCAGTCAAACTTATTTGTCAGTCACAAAAATAATTTGTAATACATTAGCTTCCACATTAGAGACATCTCTTCTCCAGGTTCTGGCTGGCTGAACAAATCCTGTCCTGTGCTCTGCATCCATGATAAGGCAATAGAGGTGGGAATCAAAAAATAAACATGAGTACTTTCCCCTAGAACTAGCCATAAAACAGAGATTTATTTATTTATTATATACGAATATATAATATTATCCATCATGAAAGCAGCCTGCCAGTTTTGGGCACGTGTGAATACCCTCCTAGCCAGGATGCGTGCAGCAGTAAGCATTATGCCTTTGCTGAGGATACATGCTGTGATGTGTTTCAGAAGAACAATAAATATATCATGACAGCTTGCCACTGGTGTGTTGGATATAAAGTTAGAACTACTTCATTCTCATCCTTGTCCTCATCCAGAAAGTTTAGGATTTTTCAAAAGATATTTTTTTGTGTTCCACTTAAAACACCCTTCTCTAATGATGGCATAGAGGAATGAAGCATTGAAAGCTGTTGGAAGACATGAAAGATTACCAGATGCTTGTTAGAACAGCATGTTGCTAAGTAGTCACACAGAGAGGATGGTAATTTCAGCTGCAGTCCTCTGTGAAAATGCTCCCACAGAGTTCTGCTTATTAACTGACACCAAAAAAATCATAGCAGGAGAAGCTGAAAAAGCAGCTGAGATGGTGAGTGCTTTATTGATGACCACTGGACACAGAAGAGTGCAAAGTGTGCTCTGGCTCTGGGGATGTTATACCTCTCCCTGGCATATGGCCTTTGGAGAAATTGTAAAGAGGAGATACCTACCATAAGCATCAAAGCTGGGATGTTCCTCTGAGGTGTTTGGAAGCCCAAGTGTGGTTTTTTTCATCCTGTGCTGACTGCTTTCTCCAGCACTCTCTCCTCTTCCCATCTCTTTCTGATATCCTTTTAATCTCAGGTTCTTCTGCACCCACCTTTCTTTTCTCCATCTGTCCTCCCTCTGAACTCACCTGGAAGAGTAACTGCAGAACTAACAGAACACCTTGGCAGGGAAGGCTGTAGCCTCTATCTGAATGCAGAAGGGGCTTGGAGACAGCAAGTGGCACTGCTGGGAGCTGCTACTTTTTATCATGAAGCACTTTAAAAAACTTAAGTTTCTAGATAGTCCAGTTGTGAGACCCTGGTAATAAACCTGTAACATAATATATTGCATATGGCACTATCATTAGCACTATGGTTAATACTAAATCACAAAAATTTCTAGGGAAATAAAATCTGAAGATTCCAGAGAAAAAAAAAGCAGATTTGGCAGCATTTGAGGGTATTGATGCATACGTCTAGTAAATCTATACATGAATCAGATTGAGTCATATTCAGCCCCCAGCATTTGAAAATAATGCATGTGTGATATGATGTCATTATAAAGCTAGGTCCTGAGCCTACAAACACACCTGTGCATATGCCTGACTTAAGGAGCATGAGGAGGTTCTCTGTGTGTCAGGACCTTGGAGAACTGTTGTGGAAAAGGAATTAATTTGGTAAGCAAAGACAAGAGGTGCTTTGTGTTACAGCTGGATTCAGTATTTGTGAGTTCAGTGATGTCTAACCGATAATTTTCCACTCTCTTGTTTTTGATCTGTGGCAGAAGCATAAGCTTCTGAAGTCTTTCTGTAGTCATGATACTTCCTGTTTCCTGTAAGGCACTCTTTGATAATATCAATACAAATTAATTTAAGTACACTGAAAATAATAGCATGAAAAAATTTTTCTTTCAATCTGGGGAATACCACCAGGTTCCAGTGTAAAGGTAGTTTTACTGAAGCTACCTCAAGGTTACTTGGCTATATATTCTTTAATATTTCTTCAAATCAGTGGCATTCTAGTTTTCTTTTTAACACATTAGATTAGTTTATTTTGATACTGCTAAAGTTTCTCTGCTGATCCTTGTTCTTTCATATACACATAAAAAAATGTTTTTTATAGAAATTTTATGTTTCTATCAACTTGCTGGCTTTCAGTCTCCTTAAAGCATGTTAAGTTCAGCAGTCAGCTATTGCATTCATCATAAATGGCTCAGTTGCTACCCATGCTAACTATATTTTGGACACTTTCCACTAAGTCCCACTCAAAACTGGTGACTTGGTTTGCAGATGCTGAGTTCAGACCCTTGTGCTGCTTTGAGTGCTGTGTATACTGTCCCAGCCAACAAAGCAGAAAGGTTTTAAGTTCAGCCTAGTAAAGTACTTTTGCACTGTGAGGTTTTAGAGATTTTCTCTTACCTGTTCTAAAGGTGGAGCAATTTAGTTCCTGGTAGCTGTGTTGTAGTGCAGCCACAGGTCTTCCCATAACTTATCTCAGCTTGCTTAAAGCTAGTGGAGGTTAAAATAACTTAACTTGAACAGCAGAGTAACTCCAGGGTGCGTTTTATTCTATATCTTACGGAGAAGGACTTGTAGGTGCTGATTGACAAGAAGCTTGGCATGAGCTAGCAATGTGCACTTGCAGCCCAGAAGGCCAACCATGTCCTGGGCTGCAAGAAAAGAAGCGTGGCCAGCATACAAGAAAGCTGGGGAGGGACTTTTTAGAAGGTCATGTAGTGATAGGATGAGGTGGAATAGCTTTAAATTGGAAGGGGGAAGATTTAAATTTAGACATAAGAAAGAAATGTTTCACAATGAGGTTTGGTGAGGCAGGCCCAGGGAAGCTGTGGACGCCCCCTCCCTAGAAGTGTTTAAGGCCATGTTGGACGGGGTCTTGAGCAGCTTAGTCTAGTGGCAGATGTCCCTGCCCATGGCTGAGGGGTTGGAACAGGGTGGTCTTTAAGGTCCCTTCCAACCCAAATGACTCTATGATTCTATCATTCTATGAAGATTTCCTGGTATTTGGCTACAATACCATGGCTCAGCCATGCAGTAGGGAGAGTGATATGATACAATCTGTGTACAATAAATGTCTTTGTTCTCTAACATAAATAATTTACATTTAAAGGTATGAACATATGTTCACACATATGTATTTGCATTAAGGTCTTTTAAATAGATGTGTTGGCATCTCTACAAGCAGTATATGGCTTTACCTTTCAGTTGTATCTTATTGTTCCCACTTCCAGACAAGTAACTGTACCTTAATCACTTTTTATTCATGCAAATATTTCTCTTCAAATTAATGGAAAGAAGAGGGATGCTGTCCAGCTATGAGAAATCAGATTTTTGTACCTAAGATCTCCTTCTGGATGGTGTTTTCAGTGTTATTTCACATGTAGCTGATATACCTTGGTAATTGCTGTATGATGCATTTTTCTCTGGAATACAAAGTTACAAATGATCCCCTCATGCTGTATATGAATAGACACTGTTTTTTCTTGCCTGCAGTTCCAGTCTGAAATGGGACAACCAATAGTTTCACAGCCAAATGGCTACACCAAGGCTATGTGACCCAGTAGCTTGTGGTGTTGATGTATTGCCTCCTTTGATCTTCTGCTTTGCCCGGATACTTCTCCATGTAGTGGTGGCGTGGGTCGGGGGGAATGGTGCGGGCTGCTCTTCTGTTTTGGTTTTTTTGAAGCTCCTGCTCCTCCTGCAGGGGAGATTTTTGCTTTGAGCAATAGCAGGAGTGATCTTGGATGGAGGTTATCATATCCCTTGATAATAGTCCAGTTTTATGTAACATCTCTAAGGGATTTCTTAGGAACTTTTAGAGCCTTGAGCAGAATTCTAGCTTATGCAGCTCTGTCTCTGGTAGAAAATTGAAATACTTGCAGCTTTTGTAAGATATTGTTCCAAGAACTTTACAGAGAACTGGTACTGCAGTCAGAGCCTCTGGCTAAGCACTGGATCCTGGTCTCATTCTTGGCCAGAGAGGTTTTAATGGTGCTAAATTCTGTGGGGCTAGAGTTTATCCTGTGGGGCTAAAGTTTATCCTGTTGTCCTTCTCGAAAAGGGGTGTTGTGAAAGGAGTGTTGCAAGGAGGCCTTTGTTCTCAAATCAGCTTGAGTGTAGTAGGGGTTAAAATGAGCGAGATAGTAAAAGGGAAGAATAAGCCACTTTGAGAAATGTGCAGCTTTTTTGTCCAATCTTAAAAGTTTAATTTGAACTTTCTTTACTCTTAGATTGCTTAGTTTCTCCTAGTCTTCCATCATTGTTACAGACAGGCCTGCTTCCTAAAAAACTTATGTCAAATAAAAAAAGAAATTAATTTTTTTGTTGGGTAGATGTTGCCATGTGCAAAGATGATATACTGACTGGAGAAAACTGGTTTGGAAGATATTTTTATGTGGAATCTTGTTATTTCCTAGCCTAAATTGTTCAATTGAGTGTTCAGATTATGTGGTAGTTTCTAGATTCTCAGTTAATGAAAATTCTGGTAGCAGTGCTATGGGAAAGACTCATTGAGGACTAGATGTTTATTAGGACTCCATAGTGTTTACTGAGAGTTTGAGTACAGGACCATGTGATACAGCTGTGGCACATTGTGTAGTAGTTTTCAGCTGCAAAGAGGGTTGCACTGGAAAGCTCTGTGCCAGCTTCTGTTAAATGCAGATTGCATTTCTCCACTGCAGACATCAGATTTATATTTTTTTTTTCCTTCATCTTCACTGATTTATGAAAATGAGCATCTGGAGCCTGTTATTCAGGATAGAAGAGGTAGCATCAAGTGGCTTACTCATATACAGTGGTTTGTTTTTTTAAAGATGTGCAGGGAAAGAACTGTGGTATATAGAGCCAGTTACTCTCTCTGTAGCATTGAATATACTTATTTCCAGTTATAAGTATGTTCTTGTTGTGGAGAAAAATTGAGAAGGGCATTACCTATTTTAAGATAGTTAAATGTAACTTTAATTTTTTTGTCAATACACATCTGAAAATCTATCTTTGAAATTAAGTGTATGATTTTTCTAGACATATCTGTGAAAATGTATTATGGTATTCTTGTACTTGATTTGCATTTTTAATTGACAAAAATCTTCTCAAGATAAGGGAACTGATTCATGTACTTGATGATCAATATCTTATGATGTCCAAGTACTCAAGCATCTCATCAGAATAGATAACCTGAAATTTCATTTACAAAACTTGCGTGGTACATGTTTTTTGACGACTGTTATGTACTCCTGTGGAGTATTCTGATTTTTAAAATATGATTCCTCTTTTTTACTTAAAGTGATATGAGACTGGCTTTTTGTATGCAAACTCATTATTTGGCCGCTTTTCCTTATTGTCTGCATGTATTTCTAACCTGTATGTGTGGATCCTGAAGGCAGAAGTGTGCAAAGTTTAGTCTTAATATATTTTTGGAAGGGCATTTCCTTACTTAAATTAAAAAAATGCATTCATATAAATAACTGTTACTGTATTTTGCTTTGATTTAGTAAGACCCTGTGTCTGGAGCAATTTTCTTGAAGTAAGGAACAAGGAGGAAAGGCACATCTGTTGCACTTAATTAATTTGTGTGTGTGTGTGTGTATGATACATGGATATAATTGAAGACATGGAAGGAATGGGATACTAATATGGAGAACCTTTGTATATCCTATTTCCTGTGTGTGTCTTCATTACGGTCCTATATCTACTTGTTTTCATAGTGGCTATTCCAATTAAAGACAGCTTTGTATCATTCAGCTATACTTCTGTGGCTTCCTCTAGAAAGCTTATAATCATTTTATTCTAGTCAGAAAATACATTTGGGAACAGGATTCCTTTTATTTCTGTTCAAAACTTTTTATCTATTTTGAATCTTCTGAACTGTAAAACTAAGTGTAAATGAAATGTACATAGAATTGTTTAGAAAAAAATATTTTTAGTCCAATTTTTCATAATTTTGATGTATTTTAATGCTTGTAGTGCTGTAGTATTTAGTTACCAAGTAACATAAACTGCCAACAGCCCCATCTCGAAGAACTGTTATTGCTATTCATTCACTTCTAATTCTTGTTGAATGGGATGTTCCCTTTTTTTGCATGGTGTCAATACATTTTCATTATGCTCTGAATACTGGAGTACTACTTTAGATCAGTTTCAGGAACGATAGTATGGAAAATCCCAAGGTCCCAGAATTTCATCCTTTTGATTTGAGCTAATTTATGTTGTACCACAGAAACATATACATTTAATTTTGTGACCTTAACTTGAGGGAAAAAATGTTGTGCATTAGTTCTTCTTACTTCATCTTTAACAGTTATGAGGCAGTGAGGATTTCATTAGCATCGTAGTTGCCAGATATTTTTTTGGAGGGGAAAAATTTGAACTGCCAGATGATAAATATCGTAGTATTTGTATATGATTAAATAAAGAAAGGAATCAAAAGACTTATACTAATGAATCCCATTGAATATTTGGGCATATTAATAGACATACGATAATTTAGATTTCATCTATTTGTGGTCTGTTTGTGTGTAAACATAAAGAATACCTTACATTGTAGTTTTTCTAGCAAGTGTCAGAGCTGTGCTGAAAAAACAAAATGGCAACAAACAATTTGTTTTCCGTTTTTGTGCTGACAGATGAAGCTGTGAGATACCAAACTGACATAGATTGCTCTTACAAATATTTCTGGTCCTACAGAAGAAGTCCTGGTTAAAGCGAGAAAAAAATCTTTAGACTTCAGTTTATGACAGATTATTTAATTTCTGCAAAACTTATTGTTATTATTGTTATGAGGTTCTCGTGAATGAATATCATCCAGTAGAATCAGGCAGTGTAAACAAATTAATTTAGGCTTTGAGTGGGATTTTTTAAAAAACATCCACTCTTTTCCCAGTTTTCATCCCAGTTTGGTTGTATACTGGATGCTTAAGGAAAATGAGATCCTGTAAGCAAAATCAGCTGGAGTTACAATATGTTTTGACTAGTAATCTTTCTGTGATAATTCCATATAAATTAAATAGAAGGCAGTGTATTTCATTTACATATTGGGCACAAACTAGCTACTCTAATTTCCTTTTTCAAGCTGAATGTAAAGAAAGTAATACTGATTGGGGAAAGTATTTTTTTTTCTCTGTGATTGTTATGCAGGATTCTGCAAAACTATCTGTTAGTATTTGCCAAAAATATTTGAAGAAACTAATTTGCAGCATTTGGCACCTTACAAACCCTTCATGGGGTTTTCAGGATCATATATTCCTAAATAAAAATGGAAACCTTTGGAGGGGTTGGACTAAAGTGTGATGAGCAATACTCTTGTGTTAACCTAGTCTCTGAATGTCTGGGGTTTCACTTTGTCCCTTCAGGACGCTATGTGAAATAAGCACAAATACCTGTTCGGAACGGAAATGCTTACAAGCGACGATTTAGTAAATACTTGTGTGAACAAAAGCTATATATGAAAATATCGTGTCTTAAAAGTCCAAAGGAATGGAAACATGCTTAAACATGTCACCAGTTTGATCTTCAAAGACAGTTTATGAACAGTGCTGCAGAATATTTGTAAAACGTTCTAAACATTTTCTGGAAAATAATATTTTCTATGTGACAGGGCAAAACAGATTTTAAGAAAATAAGTGTAGATTTATTTCTCTATGCAGGATCTTTTTCCTGAAATTTTGCTATGTCAAATTGGAGTGACTAATGTGGAATTCACAGCAGCTAAATCATTGATGAAGTTTTCCCTATAATTAAGGATGAGTCTGAGCTAATATTTGCTTATTTCTTCTAGTAGTGCATTAGTGACCTTTAGTGAGGCTAATTAACACTTGTTCTCTTCTGCAATGCATTTCACAATGTTGTAACAACAGTAGAAAAATTAATGCTATCCGCTAAAATACTATGAAGAATATTACTCTTCTTGCCTCCATCTTACTCTTTAAGGCTGAATAAAAGTATGGAGTATATATTAATTAATGTAACTGTCCTCGTACAAGGAAGAGTCCAATTTAAAAGTTATGCAAGCTAAGGTCAGTAAATCTTAATAACTAACTGCTGCTTTTCTGTACCTCTATATGGTTTCATGTTTTATGAGAAAAGAAACAAAACTATTTTATTCGAGAAAAGGTTTTTCTTGTCTTTTAGTTCAAAGAGGTATTGTGTTTTTGATGAAAAGGGAGCTGCTGCTTTTACAAGGTGTACTGACACTTAAAGGAAAGACAGAGAAAAAAGTAAATTAATGCTTCTGTGTTATAAAACTGGCGTGCGGGTGAACGTGTTTGTTCAAAGTTGGAACTAGATCAAACTTGAATCCATTAAACCTAAAACATTTTTTTTAATATTTGAAGACAGCCATATGCATTCCCTAAAGGTGATGATCTTTTCTTTTCTGACTCCATTTTCCTCTTTGGCAGTGGGAATGCAACACAGAACTTGGTTTGTTTCTGGTATCTTTCGTGAGTCATTGGCTGCTTTCATGTCGGCTGTCAGAAACCAGAGAATGGAAAAATCAAAGGGTTTGACCCTGCAGGGTATGAAATGCCCTCAAACAGTTTAGATTTAAATGAGACAGCAAACTGATAGTCTCCACAAGGATCCAAGACTGGAGAATACCTTGAAACCTTTTGGGAAGAGACAGGTCATGCCCTGTGCTTCACAGCCAGGAGGGAGAGGAGCACTAAATGTTTGAGTTGATGACCTGAACTTTTAGATCACAGAATCACAGAATCACTAGGTTGGAAAAGACCCACTGGATCATCGAGTCCAACCATTCCTATCAATGTCCAAACCATGTCCCTCAGCATCTCATCCACCCATCTTTTAAACACCTCCAGGGAAGGTGAATCAACCACCTCCCTGGGCAGCCCAATGACCCTTTCTGTGAAAAATTTTTTCCTAATGTCCAGCCTAAATCTCCCCTGGCAGAGCTTGAGGCCATTCCCTCTTGTCCTGTCCCCCGTCACTTGGGAGAAGAGGCCAGCACCCTCCTCTCTACAACCTCCTTTCAGGTAGTTGTAAAGAGCAATAAGGTCTCCCCTCAGCCTTCTCTTCTCCAGGCTAAACAACCCCAGTTCCCTCAGCCGCTCCTCGTAAGACTTGTTCTCCAGCCCCTTCACCAGCTTCATTGCTCTTCTCTGGACTCACTCCAGAGCCTCAACATCCTTCTTGTGGTGAGGGGCCTAGAACTGAACACAGTATTCAAGCAACAGTCTCACCAGTGCCGAGTACAGAGGGAGAATAACCTCCCTGGACCTGCTGGTCACGCCGTTTCTGATCCAAGCCAAGATGCCATTGGCCTTCTTGGCCACCTGGGCACACTGCTGGCTCATGTTCAGTCGGCTGTCAACCAACACACTCAGGTCCCTCTCCTCCAGGCAGCTTTCTAGACAGACTTCTCCTAGTCTGTAGCACTGCATAGGATTGTTGTGCCCCAAATGCAGGACCCAGCACTTGGCCTTGTTAAACCTCATGCCATTGGACTCTGCCCAGCGGTCCAGCCTGTTCAGATCCCTTTGCAGAGCCTCCCTACTCTCCAGCAGATCAACACATCCACCCAGCTTAGTGTCATCTGCAAACTTGCTAAGGGTGCACTCGATGCCTTCATCCAGGTCATTGATAAAGACATTGAACAGGGCTAGACCCAGCACTGAGCCCTGGGATTACGACTTGTAACTGGCCTCCAGCTGGATTTAACGCCATTTAGTACCACTCTCTGGGCCCGGCCATCCAACCAGTTTTCAAACCAGGAGAGCGTTCGCCTGTCCAGGCCAGGGGCTGACAGTTTCTTAAGCAGAATGCTGTGAGAAACTGTGTCAAAGGCTTTACTGAGGTCCAAGAAGACAAGATGTTTTCCTTTTGATTTTTCAACAAATAAATAGTTTATAAACTATTTACAATAGTTATAAATTATATAGCTATAAATGGTTATAAATAGCTTAACAAATAAATAGTTTTTTTACTCTCAGTTTATGTTCTTGGTCTAAGACTGTATTTCACTCTTGATTTCAAGACACAGTACATATCCCTTAGTCCAAGCAAGACTCAGAGCTGTATTAGTAGATTCAGGTGGCTTAGTCTACAGTAAGGTGGCTATTTGTATTGCAACTCAGGGATTTGGGGGGTAGGGGAATAAGTGAAATAATGTTTGAAAAGTATCTTTACTTGTGGATAATTTTTACATGTATGTTAGTTTTCCGTCTGTGAATTGAAATGCAAGATTACATAAATTTAAGACCTGTAGCTGAAAGCCCTAGTCTCTGTCTCAAAGCATTCTGTCACATATTGAATTATTTTCTTTGTGCAGGTGAAGTGATAAGAGATTTCTGAAAGATTCCTCTTACTTTGTAAAAGAAAAATTTGTGTATTTAAAAGTAAAGTGCGAAGGAAATGATTGCTCATGATTTTGCTACTTGCTGAAATCCCTGTTCACTGTGAATCACACCGGCTTCTTTCAAAAGCAAGCTGAGCATGCAAACCCAAAATATTTTTACGTACTCAAAGCACAGACTTTGGAAGTTATTTTGCATTGCCCGACAATGATCTTTTTAATGGCTTTACAACATGCACAGAGACAATGTTATATTCAATTACTGCTTTGTTAGGAATTTTTGGTTAGAATCACAAACTCTTATGAGAAACTACTATTCTTTTCTATAGATCTCCATTGTTAGACTACTGTCTTTGCCAAAGAATCAGATGAGAATCTCCAGTGTGTTATCTCACCAAGTGGCTTGGATGAAGACTTAAGAGTTGTACTAAGGGTTGGTAGGGCACTGGTGAGCCACAGAGTGCTCATCTTCCACTACTTTCTGCTGACATACTCTCACTGCAGAGGAAAACCCCACACATCTGCATAGTTTGAAGTCACTAAAAATTGAAAACTGTGAAAGTAGACATTAATTATTGCTCCTTTAAAGGATTTTAAAATTTTTGCAGTCTTGTAATTGGACTTTCTTCAATTACTTGTATAATGACATTATAACAGAAGATTTTTTTATATATATAGTGTCAAATTCTGGGAAATCAGAAAGCTAGTGACAGCATTATTTCCAGGATAGATTTCTGCCACATCACGAGAGTGTTGCAAATGAATTCAAAATCGGTTAAGAGTTTCATTTGACAAAACATATGTCTGTTCATCTTTGAAGGTGTATATGTTTTCAGGTATTTAAGTGTTACCTGAATAGAGATAAATTTAAACATTTTTAACGTTAAGCATGTTAATTACTTCAGTGAATCAGTAATATAACACATAAGTAGCTAGAAGCCAAGATGTGAAGTCAGTAGACATTATTTATGCATGATGGTTCATTTTTTTCTATTTTTTAAGATACTACATATGTCCTAATTGTAAAGATTGTTGGGGGACGGGGACAGGAGGGAAGAAAAAGCTGAAATATCAGAATGACCTCACACTTTCAGATACTTGGTGAAACTCACTGGCAAAAAATAATCTCAATGTCTTTTTAAGTAATACAATGCTACAAATAAAAATCTTTAGAGCTTTTTCTTTCAGAAACTTGGTAGTTGCCTTTCTTTTTAACGTGAACACTTTTGAGGATATTGTGTTTCTTAATATGCTGGCATATATTAGGACTAACTTGGTCAAGAGGCTTTTTTATTATTAATAGAATACTCAGCTATTTGACATTATGTGCGAAGTAACCCATTTGTATATGTATATATATGTACACATATGTGTTTTCTCTTGAAAAGCCTTCCTTCCTACCTGCCTTACTCAGATAAAGCAACTGTGTACTTAAATTTGTGCAAAGGAGGAGTTTATTTTTCTTGGCAGTTTCCTTTCCTGTTATTCCCTGTGGACTGCTCTTTCTTCCCCAGATTTTCTCTATCTCTGGTTCAGGGCAAAAATCTAGATATATGGGCTGTGTATGTGTAGTTTATAACAAGAATAGATAAGTGACATTCATTTTTAATTCAGTTGTTAACAGTAAAATACTGATGAGGCAAAATATTTTTAAACACGGACCTGGTGACAGTTCTCCTAAGGAGAAATAGGGTGTATGAAGAACAGTTTAAAGCAACAAAGGAAGTTGTAGCTTACTTAATAGGTCAAGATACCTGTATTCATTTTGGCCAGCTATATCAGCTTAACAGGATCCAGGAGCAGAGTCTGCTGATTGTACAATTATGGGTCTTTAGTTCTTGTTTTAAATCTATGACTTCATTGAAGCCACATCAATACCTATGGTGGCACAGAACATCTTCCACAAGGGAAACTGGATGTTCTCATTTCTTGGAATAGCAGTGCTCCTCGAGAGAAAGGGTGAGTGCTGGACACCTGACATATTTTACCTGTTCATATCTCATTTGTTGCTATAAGTCTGCCATAGCTGTTAATGTGCTAACACTTTTGCTACATTTTATTATTTGTAAGGAATACAGAAATATGTGTAGGCAGAGTATGGTTTAAGTCCTCTGAAAAAGCATATGGATTGCTTGGTACTTGGAATGCAGAGGACAGCAAGAACTTACTTTACGCAGCACCAAGAATTGCTTTATTGTAAAAAAAAAAATCAAACCTGCTTCAATTACTTACGGGGAAAAAAGGGAAAGATTAAAAAAAAGTGCCCCAAATCAAGGGAAAAATTATTTCAAATCTCCATTAAAGTCACAGTGTCATAGGTTGTTCTTGTCAGTAAGTCTAAAACTCACAATTCTTGTTTTTCTGTGAATTACTTGTATTAATGTATTTTATCTACACATTGATATTGTCCATGACTTTGGTGCAGAATGAGCATCACATTTGATGCATTTTCACTTGATGAGAATATGTGGGTAGTAAAAGTTTCGTGATATTGTGAACTATTGACTTTTTACTTTAAAGTTCATTCTGTTTTTTTCGGGATGTTGGCCAGATATCTGACTCCCATGGAGCAATTTCACTTAAAGGAAAAAAGCAAAAGGGAAGTTTGGGTTTTGGAGCTGATTCAGTTTTACTAGAATCAGAATTAGGGGTAAAATGAATGCAAGCAATAACAACAACAAGAAATAATTGAAAAAGGGACATAAGTTCTACTGCTGATGAGAAGATACTCTTCACAAGGCAAAGTGACAGCTAAATGAAATGAAGAACCTGTACTGGGAGGCAGAGCCATCTGAATTGATGTTTAAGCTTTTAAAAGCCTTTTAACAATTATTACCCAGTTGCTAGAGAAATTGCCTTAGCAACTGAATGTGAATTATTGAATACTCCAACAGCTTCTGTATCCTTACAGAGACTTTCCTTACAATGCTCCTTCAGCTCTCCAGCACAGAACTTTGACTCGAAGAAAGTTAATTTCTATTAATGTTTATTGCCTTTTCTTTTAAAATGAAGTTTATTGATTTGATTATGCCCCTTCCCATCCCCCTATCCCACCCCAACACAGATGAAAAGAAACCACTGGAAGGAGATCAGCTTCTGTCTTGTCAATTCTTGAATATCACACGTTTTATTAATGTCAGTCTAGTTTTTCCTGATGTTATTCATAGTTGAAAAGGAGCTATACCTTATGGTAATTGAGAGGGTTTCTTAGTAAAATATCTTTTATCAGGTTCAAGCCGTAACATGATAATGTTCAAAATATATTAACATTTTTGTGACACACAATTATGGTTTATTGCTAAAAAGCAGAATTTTGTACGTTGAGATCCAGCTAATACCTAAGGGAGGACTATGCTGTGCAGTGATATTAAGTAAATGGCAGTACTTTGTGACAACACTATTAACTGACTAAAACTACTGAAAGAATTGGCTTCTAGATACTCTGGTGACTCGTAGAAATATTACACCTAACTTCTGTAAAGCAGAGATTTTTGGTTTCATAGCAGGGTGCAGTTTAAAACAGAAGTTACTTCACTCCTTTGCAGTTGCATGGGGCACTTTTTTTTTCCCCCGCAAGATTCATGCAGCAATTTCACTAATTGCGTTTAGAGGAAGTATTTAACTTTTAAGCTGAAGAGTGAACTTTGGAGGAGGAGCATTAGCTGCATACCCATAATGGGACCCACAAGCAACAAATTGTGAGCGACGATTATAAGATATAGGATGTAGATGTGTGAAAGAATTTGTGTTTATGTGTAACACAGAACTATTTGCTTTCACTGAAAGGTAATTCATATTCAATTCACTCAAGTATTCAAATTTGTAAATAGTCTTTGTCCTTATTCAGCCTTCAAAATCTCTTACACTGTGTTTAGAAATATATCTGCCTGTGGATGTGTGTGTGCCCTGACAGAAAGGGATTCTGCAGATTTTGTTAAGTATTCACAACAGATTTCTGTGTAGCCTCGAACAAGCTTAGGTGAGGTTCTTTGAGGATTTTAGATGCCAAACTTTCCCTAGTTCAGGGTCAAAGTAATGTGATTGCATTGGCCTCAGTCACAGATTTGGTGTGAGTTACATGATATAGAGAAATGTGGACTTCCCTTCACTATGTTTGCTACATATTTGTACAAATGAGAACAGGAATTTTACAGGTACTTTACAGCATTGGGAGGAGGGTCACACGGAAGAATGAATAAGGCCCTTATATTATTACTAGTGAAAGCCATAAAACGCCATAAAGTGTATATTTGTAAAAATATATATATATGGCATGAGTATATGCAAGTGTATAAAATTTTGGAGTGTAGGACAGAGTTAAGAGGAAAGAAAGGAAAGGGAATCGGTGTAAAAATACAAATGTTTCTACATAGTGAAAATGGATGTGTAAGTTTCAGTATTTCTGCAGTTTATGAAGAGATTTCCACAGAGCCAGTATGGTTACTTATAGTTGTTTAATGATTCTGTCCAGTCCATTGTTTATCTATGAATAAACGCATATCTTCGCCTTAGCACTGATGGGCAGGCATGTATTTAAATGCTGACCTCCTGGGCCCTAATGGCAATCCAAAGGGGAAAATCATCTTAGCTACGAGTTCAATGAGGTACCATTCATAAAGATTTCATCAGATAGTTCCTTGAAGCCTGGAAAAAGTATCTTTTGACTTCTTAAAATCAATTTCACATACAGTATCAAAACACATGTATACCCTTTGAAAAAGGTAGTCACTGTAATTGAGCTGCGTAGTCAGGGTGGATGTAAACTTACTGTAAACAGCTACTCAGTGTCCAGTGGCTGAAGGTGAGGGCATGGCAGCCGGTTCAGCTGGCTCTGGCCTTGTGGGAATCAGCAGCAAGGAGCCAGTCTTTCCTCTGAGTCTATACAGTCTTCTCAGTTACAAGTTTCTGTAATCTATTTTTGTGTAATTAAGGGTGTGTGGGATCACTGAGTTTTCATCTTTCAGTATTGAACTGTTTCATCAATTGCCCACGTATTGAAACCTATAGCTGAGTTTCTCATGTCTCAAAATATATGACATTACTTGAGAATTATTTGCACTTTCTTACCTGATGAACGATGTCTTGTGTAATGTGAGGTGTGTCAAAAACAGTGAGAAAACATTTGCTTGTGTTTGAATTTACGTTTTCTTGTTTGCAAAGAAAACGCTTCAAACCTTCCCCAGACCTTTCAATCTCACTTGAGCTATTTGATATAAATCAATCATAAGCAGTGACACTCTTTTCCAGTCAATTTTGCAAGTAAAATCTAGTCCTAGAACTCTCAAAAGCAGCTATAATCTCTCACCTAAGTAATACTTAATTGCAGCCAGCTAGTTTCGGTAGATGCCCTGCTTTGTCTAGGAATTTTCTGTGAAAATATGTTAATTTGGAGTATCTGTTCTTCTAAATCCACTTTGAAAATGTGGATCTAAAAGAGCTTTCTGAGAAACTGAGATACCAGTTAACTAGAAAACAAAGGGATCTTTTTCTCTACTTAAAACAGGGATTAGATTTTTTTTTTAAAATTAGTTGCCAGCCTTTGTTTCTATTAAGGTTTAAATGTAAAGACAGTCTCATGTCTCATCTGAACAGAAGCATCTTGCCAATTATATGAGACCTTGTAGGATTTCAAACTTTTCTATATTTCCAATATAACGTATTGTTTGTCACAGGGAAAAAAAGCCCACTACTAGATATCGAAACTTCAAACACTGGTTTGCTCAAAAGCCATAATATATTTGTAGCTATTAAAATAACTAATTTCTACTTAATAGCAAATCTATTTCAGATGGAAAGTTATAGATATTTTCATCCTCAAAGAACTACGTCAATAAAGGGGACAGGGACATGGGAATAAAAAATAGTTCCAGTGGAGTATTGATTTTTTTTTTCTTTTCATTTAGCATACCCTTGCTTCCATCTCTGTTGCTGACCAAAGGGGCTGAGGGTCCCTTTGAATTTGATTTGAATCTTGGAGGCTATAAGAGTTTTGGAGCTAAAACCATGGAATATGTTATTTTGTTGAATGAGGCAATTAATTTCAATCTATTTACAAAGGCCTTTTATTCTTAATTCACTCAAGGGTTCCTGGAAGCTCCTTCTGAAATGCATTTCCTGTCCACAGTTGATTGTCAGAGACAACATATTCTTAATGCACAAATTCCTTAAGGTATTAAAGGCATACTAAGCATTTAGCAGAATGCGAAAATGATTTGGTGAAAGTAGGAGGCGAATCATGCTCGTGGTTATGAAAGCTTGCACTGGGGAAGGACAGCCTGAAAATGGTGCAGACATTACCTTGGGTGAAACTGATCCCATTCTGTAAGTTAAATTTTGTACTCTGTGCTGTTCATTGCAGACAGTGTTGATTAAAAGTGCTTGGAAGGAAAATTTCTGATAAATTTAGCAAGTTTAAATCAAGTGCTTAGTTAATGTCCATGTTCCCAAGAAAGTGTAATTGCTGTAATGGGGGAACAAACTGGTTCTAGGAACTCACCATTTTGCAGAACAAGAGGAACAGAAAAGTTACACGGGACTGAAGGTGTGAAAAGTAACCAAGATACTGAGGCTGCTTGTATGATTACAGTGTGCGCTGTCCCCATCCCCTCTAGGTAAATAGGTGGGAGAGAAGAGCACGCAGAGAGCGTGCTGTGATGTGGCTGATAACCCTCAGGTTTCTCAGTGAGCAAGACAGTCATAGACAGATTTTATACCAGCCTCTGGAGCAGAAGTGAAGACTCCTAAGCGACAACCCTGTGCCAGGGAGCTCATGCAGCAGTGCCAGGTGTTCCTGCCCTGCATGTAGGGAAATGCTGTGTGGTACACAAGGAGATGTGGCGGCATTCCCATGGCTCTGTGCTCCTCTCCAAGCATGCTGCCCAAAATGAAGCTTTTCTTTGGTTTTACTTACCAGTAGGATTCTTCTAATTTTTTTTTCTTTAAAGAGAAGAATGATACTTTTCTGAGGCAAAACCCTCAGGAATTACATCAACCTGATGAAATATAAATGTTTCCTCTCCCATTGCATAAATGATGGATTAGCTTTTCACTGGAGAAACCAAGAGTAGGATGTAAGGACAATTTGAGTAACTTGTGAAGTAGGCTGTGGTGTACAACAGCAGACTGTTATGAAACATGACACTGTAGGAAATATGATTAATGTGTTATGGAACCCCTTGGTAGATCAGTTCACTTAAAGCACATGTCCTGTCACAAGTGTGCCATGGTTTGTGTGGTAAGCATCTGCACAGAATTAAACTGCTGCCTATTGGCATATTATTTTATCCAGTAGCGTGTGAGATATTTTTAGAAGTATAATTAATAATACAAGACCTTTTAGTCATTTATGTAAGAAAAGCATTTGTCATTTCTCAGAAAGAAAAGCAGCAGTTTGTGAGGGCAGAAGTCAAGTGAAGAACCATCCTTTTCTTGCTCAAGATATGACTCTGATTTAGGCAGGAGAATACACAGAGCTGAATGTGAACTTCGTGTCCTCATACTGATTAGCAGCAGATGAGACGTATGCCACAGCAGCAATTGTCTGTAATAGCTGCGGGATGCAGAGAGAATGCCAGTTTGTTTTATGAAGCTAACCGAGCAAAGCTGCCTGCTTGTGTGCTTTCCTGGACTGGTATTTTGTCACCATTATGAGACATCACTTTTATAGAGCAAGTGAATACAGTTCTTAAATTTAAAAAAAAGGGGGGGAGGGGGAGAGCTATTTCCAAATCCTTTAGTATAAGTTTTATAAATCTGGTGTATCCAGACCCCCGATTCTGAATTGCGTTAAGACCCTGCAGGAATTACACCCTGGCAACTATTCAAGCTCCTGTTGATGCATTGACAGGCTTGTTTACAAAGCCAGAGTAGCTTGGATCTGTTTGTCGTTTTTTGGTTGGTGATGAGCTAATTTTATTTTAAAACTCAAGGGTCATTTCTGCTTGATGCATGAAGGAACAAAGTGAACTCAGTGGAGCTAAAATTTCCTGAGTTACAATAAGCAGTAATTTTAGACCTGGATCTGCTTTAGGGAAGGATACTAAGTTGGACTAAAGGTGCTGTGACTTTATTCTACTTGTCAAAGTCAGACTTTTTTTTCATTGTGTTAGTGCAGGGAAAATTTACAAAGCTGGAGGACTCTACAACCTGTAATTGATTATATTTCCTTTAATTTTGTCCTTTTTTTTTAGTTTGACAGGGTTTGCTAGTCATGATTTGGGGAAAATTTATATTCACTTTTTTATCTAAATGAACTCTATCAACGGTCCATTTATTGTTTGCACGATTACTATCTTGTAACTGATGTTAAGGCAAAGTATCTAGGAATAAAATATATTACAAATGTGATTATTTTATTTTAATGATGTTCAGTGAGGGACAGCTTTGTCTCCCATGTACTGAAAGGAAAAAACAGTTTTGACAATGGAGCTTTGGTAGTTTACCTACATGAGAGAAGAAACAAAAATTAAGATAATAGTTTTAACAAAGAAAATCTATATTTGTCTTAAAGCAACATGCTCAAAATAGTTAAATGAAAATTCTGATAAATAGGGAAGCTATTCATTAAATGTACTTTGCATTGTAGGAGCTTGAAGTCATCGTTGTGCATAAATAATAAGCTATTTTAAAAAGGAAACTAACACTGTAAGCTCTCAATAGAGCTGATAAAATTTTTCAATTGACAAATTGACAAATTGACAAATTTTGTCTATATTTTCACCTGAAACCTGGATTTTTAAAATTAAGACTTTAATAAAAAAGAAATTACTTGCAAAAGTGTTTTACTTTACTTTTTGTACTAAAAAACACATAAATTTTAAAAAAGCCTTTTGTTTAATTTCTCCATGGAAAATAAGCCTGTTTCTGACAAAAAGATGCCCCCAAGACCCCCAACAAAAGTATTTTTCCTTCAAAGCATGCATTGTGCTGAAAAGTGAAACAAGGTCAAAAATGCTGAGGTGTTACTGCAACTACAGCCCTGCTCCACTAAAACCCTGAGTGATCCTTTGTAGGAGGAAAACTTTTGAATTACAACTAAGGATTGATGCTCATGAAACTTGTCTGTAGGGTTCTGCCAAGGATGTTTTGGAGATGCTTATGCCTGTGTTGCTTGTATTGGAGTTTCTCCATTTTAAATGGGCAAGTAGCTATTGAAGTATCACAGGTATCAGGATGCTCTTTTACACAAGCCAGTGAAGACTAAATTATTTCCACTTTCCAATGGGCACTGCTGTGACTTATAAAGTGTTTCTCTAAGCTTTGTTTGCTATACTGGATGAATTAAAGCCTCTAATAATGAAGACTCTAAGCAGTCTTGTTTATGCTGGAAATCCCTGGTTTGCTTATCCAAATGTGGGTTTTTTCCAGCTGCTTAACTTTGAAACTCAGCACATCTGAAGGCAAATTATATCTTATCTATGAGTACTGCAGCCTGCCATTTACAAGTCCAGTAATAGTCATACCCATGTAGCAGAGGCTAAGACATAGCTTAACTAATTGGGATTTACTACATGTAGTAGACGAGAAAAGATGTGATTTATTAGAAAAAAAATAGCGTTTATCTGAGAGAAATAAGTGAATTGTGCAGCAGCTTCATTTTAGCTCAAAGAGGATTTATAATCAACAGTTTCAATTGATTTTTCACAATGTTTGCTGTGTCATATGGTTAACCTAGTAGGACCTGGGTTTTTTGTTCTGTTCTTTCAGTCCTTTTAAAATGTGTAATGTAATGTATGTAACTTCTTAACCATCTAAAGTTGTTTGTAATTTAGGCTTTGGAAACATCTCCCCACGTACACAAGGTGGAAAGATATTCTGTATCATCTATGCCTTACTTGGAATTCCTCTGTTTGGTTTTCTGTTGGCTGGTGTTGGAGATCAACTAGGCACAATCTTTGGAAAAGGAATTGCCAAAGTAGAAGATACCTTTGTTGTGAGTATGCCAACTGCCTTTTTCTTCATGCTGCTCATTGTTCTTAAGTTAACAAATTAAAGGAAAAGTCTGAAAAACAGGGTATAGTTCAACATTTTAACCAGCAAAAGGTATGAAGAACTTTGCCAAGTCTGAATATGTTATTGAACACTTCAAACCGAGAGTTGGATGAAGCTGAACATTTTCTGCAATAATTATGGTTGGGGAAAGGAACAAGATCCAAAACATTTAATTTTCGTTTTGCCTTTACAGTACTCCTAAGTTGGCTGTAACGTTTACCTGTTTAACTTTAAAGTTGTCATATAGGTTGTGGTAGGAAGTTAGTGACTCAGATGGCAAAGTGAAACTGTAGGGGTAACATGGAAATTATTGCCGCTACTTTGAGTTGATTCACAGAATACATTTGGGGTCTAAGTCTAGAATCACAATTCTTAAAATCTCCATTCACATGCCATCATACCTGAGTAAATGCTTATAGTCCATAGACATGCGTATTTCCAGATTTATGGGTCTGTAGGTGACTAAAGCTTTGGTCATACACAGAAGCAGGACAGCCTAACTGGTACAGAGGCTGTTGGTGCTTCCCTGACATTGGACTCCTCTTTGTGTTCTCCCCGCTAGACTTTAGGATGTGCTACATTTTAGGATATTTTCAGCCTCGTCTGCTAAATTGCTTAGCACAGTGGAGAGGTTCATGTCCTTCATTTCTTTGGGTACCATCTTTAATTTGTGCAGCATGGCACAGCTTCAGTAGAGGAATAGACCTGTTAAACACATAAGAAGCTTGTACAGATATTGGTAATGTTCAGCCATAGCCAGTCCTTGACAACCAAATGCCTTGAATTCTAGCAGGTGAACTTAATTTACTTAACTTTTTTTTTTTCTGAGTGTGAAACAGATAGTTTTATTTACTAATATAGTTATTAATAATGTATTTATTGAGGTTTCTGAAATACAATACATGGTAAAATTAAACTTTATAAAATTAATTATTTAGGGGTTTTAATAACCTTTAATAAAAGGCTTAATAAAAGATTTAACTGTTAGCTAATGGTCAAAACACATATGAAATACTATTTGTCTTTTGATACGTAGAATACTCCAGCGAGTACTTAATAAGTAGGCTGATTTTGTAGCTGTTTGCATCAGCCCTCAAACATTAGATGTATTGTTTTTCTGCAGCAAGCCCTAACCTTTCATGTGGAACACTATTTCTCTATAGGAAGAATCTGCCATGGCTTTATTTTTAAGCCAAGCAAACTGAAGCTGTGTTGAGTAGCCTTATGCAATGGGTAAACACAGGCTTGAAAGCTTTTTAAGAAAAGGCAGTTATTTTGGACTTTGAGAAGGTACTGGTGCACAGCATCCATTTCAGTTGAGATTAATCTAAAAGAGGCAAGAACACTCCATAAGAACATTTTATTTTTATCTTTTCTGGGTTGTTTTGTAACTGAACTTTATTATTTGCTTAAAAATACAGAAGACTCGAGATTAAATTGTGTGCCTCTCAGCCTGTTCCTCATAAGGATAATGGTTTTCCTGTTTTCTGAATGGATTTATCTCTACAAGAAGGATGCCCCAACATGAAGAGCAGCATCTTGCCCCTTTTTGGCAATATCCAAATCAAAACTCTGATCTATACGTTGCAGTCTGAAACACTCGTTCTGTTTTCTGCTTCTCTGAAAGGAGAACTAAGAGGCACTGATGGGTCAGAACAGGGAATTTCATGTTGCCATATCCCAAACTACTACTATGATTTGGATTACAAAAGCTGCACCTTGGCCATGCTGACTGTAAAACAGTTCCCATTGGAACTAAACTTAAATACAGGAAAAAATGCATTGTGGAGAGTCTGATTTACTTTTTTGGTGTCATTTTGTGCAATCCCTTGTTTGCTTTAAGTTGAACCAAGGCTCTTTGGATGGATGTAAAACTATACTAAGAGGAAGATTGTCAGACTGTTAGGGCGTGTCATATGTGACTTTGCAGAGGTCTGTTCTAGCTTTGGTACTGTTAAATTTCATTAATATTCAAACAAACAGATAAAGGATTTTGTTCATTACATCTACAGATTATCTCAGATGATGAGAACTAAAAGTTGGAGGACAGAATTAGAATTCAAAATTATCCTGAAAATTTTGAGAAGCAGTCTGAATATATAGGATTCAATTCCAGAAGGAAAATTCAAAGTACTCTCTGAAAGAACAATAAATATGCAGTTACATGTCAGGAAAGAGTTGCCTAGGTGCAGTTTTCTAGTAATGTGCTGAGGTACTCATAAGATAGCATGGGCTTATGTCAGTGTTGTCTAAAAGCATACATTATAGTTAGAAGTATAAATAGGAGTGTAAATAAATACATAGATACAGCATAAGAAAAGAGCTTTCCATTCTATTTTATGCTGGTTTTTATATCTAGTTTTGAATACAACACCCAATGAAATGTAGATTAGTTAGTCGGAGTTGAGAACAGACAAGTGAGGAAAGACTGAAACAAATTAATATATTTGGTCTCAAGAACATATGACTGAAAGAAAACCCCTGCAAAAGTTTGCTGGAAAGAACAAAGTAGCAGTTTCTTTGTTTGCCTTATATATGACAATAAATAGTAGACTTCAACTGAAGTAGGTGGGGTGCAATTTAAGCATTAGGAAAGCCTTCTAATGAGAAGAATGGTTAAGCATGATCACATTTTGCCAGGCCACTACTGTGTTTGCCAGTACTGTGTAAGCAGTGGCTTAATTGGGGTGGTTTTATCTTGGAGCAGTTTTATAAGAGGTGATCTCTCCCTTCCAGCTCTTGTATTCTGTGGTTCTGTTTAGCAAGCTGCTTGATTAGAGAAAACTGTGTGATTGAAACTCACCTTTCTTACTCAGTTTTGTGAATGCACAAAAGTAGAGTCATCACAGGTGCAAGCACTACTTGAAGCTCACTCGAATGTCTAGCCCCTCCCCTCAAAACTTCAGCATGATCAGCTGTTAGTATTGACGAATGCTACATGAGACGCAGATCTCAAACCTGGCCACAATGAAGAGTCCATCCTTGCTCTGCGTATCATGCTACCAAATGTTTCCTAGGGTAGTCATGTTTGCTTTGAAAGTCTTTTCAAAGTAAAAACCTGCTTTGATTTTCCTGTTTGTTTGAGAATTATAATGCGCTGTCCTCTTGAGCAATATAGTGTCACTGAAGGGGATGGATAGGTGCTTATGTACAGTGGTGCAGTTTTATTAATGATGGGTTTCCTCTCTTTCCCCTTCCCTTTCCAGAAATGGAATGTCAGTCAGACAAAGATTCGCATCATTTCAACAATAATATTCATACTGTTTGGCTGCGTGCTGTTTGTTGCTCTTCCTGCAGTTATATTCAAGCACATAGAAGGCTGGAGCACACTAGATGCAATTTACTTTGTGGTGATCACTTTAACTACCATTGGATTTGGTGACTATGTTGCAGGTAAGATTTTCTAAACAAAGATACCTCCCTGTGCAAAATATAATAAAAGTGTTATTTTCTGCATTTTGTATTATTTTGGGACATTCATATGCCTGTTGTGGTGCCTCTCTCGCAATTTTACCCTTTATCATTCTTGTGTAAGTGCACATGAGATGGCCTGGCCCCATCTTGGATCATGTGGCAGACTAGAGACAGGAGGTGGGACAATGAAATTCATGGTCTCTGTCTCAGTATACTCTGCTTGCTCTCCTGTACTGTTTAAAGATGCTTTGCTTAATTTTAGATAGATTTTTTGTTCTTACAGATTGAGTGAAGTGCAAGAATTAATATAGTATTTTAGTCTGCTGAATATTTTTTTCAGCGTCAACCACTTAAAATGTCTTACCTTGTGAAATTATATGACGCAGTTTTTGTGTACATCTCTCACTTCAAAAGCGTTGTTCCAGAGCTCTGTTTCTGCTGTTGAGATGTCTCTATTGCTGTTGGATGCTGCTACTGTGCTTTGTTTCTTTTGTTTCCTGTGTATGCATTTGTCCGTCTGTTCTGTAATGTAAGGAGAAGGTTTAGCACAACCTAAATGCATCCAACTTTTCTGGTTCTATTAACCTGGACTGGATTGGTTGCAAATAATTTTGTAAAACTGAGCAGAAATCTTGGGCCAGTTTTCTGCATCAATTTTTTTCTTGGAAAGGTGCTAGAGGTGTTAGACCAATTCTCAGAATAGGATTGACTAAGTTGTCTGTGTTGAGGAATTATATTGGTCCAAGTAAGTGATGTTTTGACATGAGTATTGGAAATTCAGAGCTTTGTGCATTGAGACCAAGACTTACTTTCTTCAGCCTGATCTCATGCTTCTTCTGATGCAGCACCATCATTTCTCTTCCATGAGATGCCTCTCTGACTTCTGAACTCTGTGCAAACCAGAGATAGCTGTGAAAGGTAACTGAGAAGGACAGCAGGGCTAGGCTGCTGTCAGTGATCTGTCCTGCTGGAAGGAAATCTTCCTAGTAGGCATCCATGTGGTGTGGGCACCTCCCATGTCCCATCTGCTGCCATGGCTGTTGCATGAGTCAAAGTGCACCAAGGTGAGGGTCTTAGATTGAGTAGCTTCTTCTAGTTACTTGCAGGCCTGCCTGAAGTTTGCCTTGATAACAGGAATGTAACTGATCTTGTCTCTGGCAAATGTTTTTCAGTCTGGTGAAGTCGCACAGAGATTTTTGTGGGACTAACTGAACTGTTTAGCAAGTTCATAAGTGATCTAGGTAAAATCAGTGGAAATTTAGTTAGTGTAGAAGATACTAATTTATGCAAGCTGTTTAAAAAAAACAAAGGTCACATAAGAAGTTGCCAAAAATTCTTCTAAATTATAGAATTGAGCTGTAAAATGGTACATGAAATTCATTTAGACTTTTGCATAGTATTTTGTAATGTTTGTTTGTTTCTTTTGAATTTGTCTCCCTGATTCCCCCCTGTTCTTTTTCTTTTCCCATATTGTTTCTCTTATTTCCATTTTGTGGAATTTGTGATTCTGGTCAGATTCAAACTTAGCATCCAATAAAAAATTACGTTTTTCCAAACTAGGAGTCTAAGGGTTTTAAAATTTAGTTCCTGAGGGTTATGTGTATGTCAGGGAATAAAAATAATAGTGTATAAAGGCCTGGTTATATTTACTGTAAGGCATTATGTGAAATGGTCCACTTGGCTCTAGCTGGAACACTGAGTACATTCATCATTACTCTCACTTTAAATTTCTGCAGGTTTTTCTATTTGTAGACCACTTGATATCATAATTTGTTCCTACATCATGCCTGTTTTTTAATTTTACCAGGACACATTATCTCTCTTTCTACAGAATGTTCTTGAATTGTATCATTCTATAGCTTGTGGCCTTTTATGGTTCACTTCATAAATACTTTTTTACTTTAAAGTTCCACTGTAAACGCATGATGTCAAAATGTCATGGATGTTCTTTATTTTCTTTTAGAGTAACATGCACAAGACTTGTATTTGTACTGTAATATGTTATTGAATTATGGTTTCAGTGTGTGGGAGTTGTATTTGTACTTGCAGAGATGATGCTCAAGAGAACAAGGTTAGATGATTATATCTATCATAATTGGGAGTTTAATATTGCCACTAGACCATATTTTGTCAGAGATTAAGTTGAAAATATCATCTTTGTGTGGACTAATATACTTAGTTTATGGCAGATGATCTGAAATATTTTTCAAAATGCGTCATTTGTTTTCTTGTTATTCCAGCGACTAATTGTCTAGTTAAACCTTGCCTATTTTTCATAATTTTATTTTAATTGTCTGTGCTTTGCGTTGTGGAAGCTTACAGTCATTGGTGTACAAAAATGCAAAATATTTGAAGAAAACTGGCATTGCAAGTTCTCAATAGAGCTGATAAAATTTGTCTTAAGGGCTAGATTTCCTTATTAATTTTGACAAAGTATGTAGAATCTTTAGCATGCTAACAAATTAGTAAGTTGTCTATTTTTTTTTGTTTTGTTTTGCTAATTTTTCCTTTAGCTAAGTCATAACTACAATGTGGATACTAAGTGCCATTGATGTTTTGTGGTAGACTTCATCGAGAACACTCCCTCCTGAAAGTTTAGAAAACCTGAGTGCCATAAACAGAGGCAAAACAAACATGTGGGATTTAGGCATGTAATGCTATATGAGGTTGTAGGGGAGGTTTTCATGACAGAATATAAGTATAGCATCTGAAATCACTGTGTCTCTAGACCATACTCTTCTTGGTTTTGGTTCATCATGGGGAGGCATGCTGCAAGCAGAAGGTCACTTCAGTCCACTTAGTGCCCAGGAGCAATGCATTTAGAAAAAAAAAACCTCACACTTGGCATTAATTTATTCCTTTACCTGATGTTTTTTTTCTTTTCTGACCAAAAGGGCATGTTTCTTAGATAATTCTTAGAGTGAAAATCACCATCTTCCACTCAGAATTATAGTCAAATATAAAACAGAGTGGCAGGCAGGTGTACTCCAATATGAAACTACAATAGAGTGAACTCTTCAGCAATAAAAATAAAATGGACACACCTTGTAGCATATTCAATGATTATATGTCAATTTTGACTAATGAAGTTCCTGCAAAAAAATCCCAAATTCCTAAATATTTGAAAATTTCCAAATATTCTGGTAATTCTTTTCTGGAAACTGCCATCCCAGAAGGAAAATGGGTTTGCAAACTCTACATACATTTGTGATAACATGTATTCGGGTTATAAGAAACATTTCTTGCACTATCTTGCAATATTCTTGTTCACTAACATGGAACTCATTACTTTCTGGCACCACTGGAATTAAAAATTGAAACGAAGCCCTGAAGATCTTTTAGCAGGTAAAGGCAAGAATGTTTCTGAATAGCTGTACCAAAAGGGAGCAAACAGTACAACTTGGAATTCAAGAATTTAATGACTTTAAAGGCGGTATAGCAGGTTTCCTTAGTAGAAACTCTTAAGGAGTTCTCCAGAATTTTTCTACAAGCTTCTCATTTGTACTGGAGAAGAAGTACCCTGTTCCAGGAAACTAGAATTCCAAAACATTTTCTTTTGTATTCAGAACCTACAATGGTATTGGAGCTTGTAGAAATTTCAGGCACAGTTTCCATGAGCAAGAGAAGTCCTAAGGCAAAGAAAAGACTGATCACTCAGGTGCATGCAAGGAAGGAAAAGATAAAGAGCCCTTGTATTGCATGTTCAAGAAAAGATGTGAAAGGTGGGGACAGTATTAAAAAAACCAACCAAACATAAACAACCCCCAAACCAAAGTTTCTCTATCATAAGAGAGTTTGGTTTTTATAATTTTGAGTGGGTTTTTGTAGGGAAATAAATAATTTACTTGTAATTGAAGAAAAATTACTGTTGTAGCTTTTCACAAAATAAAAAAGAAAGAAACTGTGCTACAGCCTGCAGTATTATGAGAATCAGGACAGAGGCAAATACCCCTTCTCATGTTTTCAAGATAAACTGTTTACTACAACAGAAGAAAATTGAGATGATTTTATGCATATTCTCAGAAAAAGAAAATTAAGAGGACTTTTCATGTCAAACATGTCACTTTTAGTATAATGAGAGATATTGTTGGGTACTAAAGTTAGCACTGAGCTATGTATATTTATGTATAACACAATGCTGTATTGTTCATATGTGCAGATAAATCTTTTAACTACAGTGTGGGTTGGAAGTTATAGTTGAATATTTCTAAAGGAGTTGAACTAGAATGTTTCAAATCTAAATTAGATTAGATGTCCAAAACTTGGTTGAATTAAGTGGAGAGCAGAGACATAAATAGCACAGTAGTAGTCTATTTTACAGTGGGACATAATGTTATTATAAGGTTATGCTGCAATCAGTCCACTTCAACAAATCACAGAATTTTTCAAGTCTCCACTTTAAAAATGTATTCTAAATTTTTGGTGGTGGTGGTGTTTTGGTGGTTCTTTTTTCTTTGTTTGATCACTGATTTTTTTGCTTATTGCTTCTTCACTGATTTGCTCTGTAACTGAATTTAGTGTATTGCCACTGTAATACAGATATGTGGGTCTGCATTGTATTGCTTGGCCTGAGACACAGTTCGTAGAGTACTGAGGTTATTTTAGTCTCATTTAATGTCACTGAAGTGGAACACTTCACTTGGTGGTCATAGCAGTCCAGCTGAGCTGCTCTCCCTATATGATATTACTTACCCAGCAGAAAGACCTTTACAGAAAGAAATTGCTGTCATGGAGACTAAGAGGTGGGTGTCAAGCATCCTGTGAGAGATCTGTGTGCTCTCCTGCAGGCTTTGTGGGTTTTTTTGGCATTTGGAAATGCTCTTTGCCACCTCAGGACATCATGTCCAAAATAGGGGCTGTCTTGTGTGAACTATGCAGGCTGCTTTAAGCTTAAGTCAGCATGCTGTGTCTTGCTTGATTTCTGTGTAGAACAGCATATAAGGAGTGTTTTATAGCTGTGCTTTATATTCCGAAGCAGCTCTCCATTTTCCACTGAGTGGCATCAAGTACAGCCTACTTACATTCTCTCACACAGAGAGTGCAATGTTGCCTTGTCTGAAGCGTGCTGCTTTTCCATGTCTCCACATAAGCTAGCCTTTCTCTGTCCCTTTTTGTAGCCCTTGGAGGCAACTCCTCTCAAGCTGCAGGGCTGAACCTCTGTATTTCTTTGGAGTGGGACAGATGACATTTCTGGTTCAATCCTGTTGGCCAGGTTTGTCACGATGAGGATGATGGATAACTACTCATCATACTGCAATTAAAACTGTGCTTGGATTTAATCCCGTATCTATACACAGAATAATTTGTACTGTTTACAGTTGTAAAGGCATTTACTGCTTTGAAGGGACAACTTTAGAATAACTCATAAATTTGTGCTGGTATGGAATTAAAGATACTCAATGCCAACAGAACTTCCTATTCAATCCTTCTGCTTTGGAAGCAAAAATGCAAACAAAACCAGATAACTTTACAGAAGTAATTGCATGTTTCTATTTTGAGCTATACGAAGAATGGGGAAAAGAGTGGCAACAATAAAGGAAATTATTTACTTAAAATGTAATTTTCTTATGTAAATAAAATATGTATTTTAAAGCCTGATCCCTTGCTTGGTAAATCAAATCTGTCCAAATGCACCCCCAAAATCTTCTCTAATGCTATCCTCAACAGAAGTGCATAGCTTTTCACCTCTGTAAGGAATATGTTTGTGCCATAAAACAACCTATGCGTTCCAAAGTGTCAAAATCGTTTAAAAGTTCTTTGGCAGATGAAAGAATGATGGCAGCAGCAATACAACATCCTGTAATGAAGGTGAATGGGAAAACTCTTGGATTTCTCATAGACTTCAAAGGACTTTGGATCAAATCTTTACCACCGAACAGCTCAGCAATGAACTGTGTCTCCTCTTGATAAAAGCTTATGGCAATGATACTTCTAGGTAAAGAGTAAGCGCACTCCAGTTGAGAGATATATTTCTTCTTCATGGTTGTTGTAAACAGTTTTGGGTAGAGGTCAAATAAAGTTGGAAAAAAGTTTTGTCCCTTGGCCCACAAAATTGGTTTTGCCAAACAAACAACAAAAATCAGCTTCTTGCTTCTCATCATTTTGCTTGCTAAAGGGCTATATAAAACAATACGCTTTGCAAAAGAAAGATGATAGCATTATTGAGTCAAAGTTATGCTATGAAAAATCCATGCAAATGGATCAACGTGTAGTGTGTTGATACACTTTTTACAATGTTACCAGTAAAATCATTAGATGAATTATCTCATATACTTCAGTACATATATACTTACCATTTAATGACATTCACAGATATCTGCATTATAGCACTCCATGAAGTTTAAGCATATGTGCTGAATGCCTGCAATAGCCAGAGAAGGAACTAGTTATCTCAGGACAAACGTCCTTGGATGTGTTTCTTTCCTTGCTATTCCACTACATTGAAATGTCACCCAAGAAGTCCTTGAAATTCATAAACAACAGCTAATAAAAATTTTAGCTGTTGAGCTTTTTCCTAGAGGGTTGTTGACTGTCCCTTTCTAACTAGGAAAGCTCAATTCCTTTGGGCATGGTTGGATGGAGCCATCTCCTGGCCAGAGAGTAAAGAAAACTCTTGATTGAATATGACTGTTTCCTAACTCCTGCCACAGTAATTAACCTTGCTGTAAACAAATTGGGTATAAACTGTGAAGGAAATGCTCCCTTAACTGGCAGATAGGCAGAGTTAGGTTCCAGTTTCAGTGTATAAACTTTATGTACCAAAAATTATGAATCAGCTGCGTGGATGCTTTATATCATGTTTTCTTGTACATTGTACAAACAGCTGAAGAAGAAGATGAGCCATCAAATTCGGTTCATAACTAGCTCCTGATACTGCAAAGATATGGTGGTAATCAACCATTTTTTGAGTGGCAACAAATTTTGGGCAAATCATTCCATATCCTGGCGACATCAAAACAAACATGTCCAGCAGCTTGAGGGAGATTCTTCCCCTCTGCTCTGCTGTTGTGAGACCCCACCTGGAGTACTGTGTCTGGCTGTGGAATCCCCAACACAAGAAGGATATGAAACAGTTGGAACGCGTCCAGAGGAGGGCTACAAAGATGATCAGAGGAATGGAGCACCTCTGCTATGAGGACAGGCTGAGAGAATTTGGATTCTTCAGCCTTGAGAAGCAAAGACTCCAGGGACATGTTACAGCAAACTTCCAGTACCTGAGGGGGGCCTACAAGAAAGCTAAGGAGGGACTTTTTAGAAGGGCATATAGCGACAGGACAAGGGAGAATGGCTTTAAATTGTAAGGGGGAAGATTTAGATTAGACATTAAGAAGAAATTCCTCACGATGAGTGTGGTGAGACAGACACTGGAGCAGGCTGCTGAGGGAAGTTGTGGATGCCCCCTCTCTGGAAGTGTTCAAGGACAGGTTGGTTGGGGCCTTGGGCGGCCTGTTTTGTTGGGAGGTGTCCCTGCCCATGGCATAGGGGGTGGGACTTGATGATCTTTAAGGTCCCTTCCAACCCAAACCATTCTATGATTCCATGGTCCCTAAAATCCTGTTTTACTAGATTGACTTGAGCTGCATGATGTTAACAAATTGCTTCATTTCTGATACTTTCTTTGTCTTGGGATACATCAAAATCAGCCCTTTGGCGGTTGGCTGTTTTCTGTTCCAGACAGAAGTGTTTCCATTTTTTTGCAATGTGGATTCATCTCTTTGGCAGTTGGGTAAACCCCTGTAGTTCAATAGTGTTTATCACTGAAAAGTGTCATGGACATGAGAGCAACAAAATTTTTGTCTATGAGGGCTTGCATACCAAGATAACAATCGGTAACATTCTTTATTTGCATGTAATCTCTGTGGTAAATAACAGCTAGGGAAGACATTCATCTTTAGAAGAGTTAATCCTGTTACTCTAACAAGGTGTTTGGTATTTTGGGGCCAGTTTTCCTTTGACTGTTTCAGTAGAGGATGCAGACTACTTTAATGTGCCTGAAAAGGTTTTACTATGGAGTCTCTTCAGTTGTGGGCAGATACGCATATCAAACTTTTACTTACAGTGGCTCAAATTAGGAGCTTGATTTTATTTGTTGTAAAACAGCTGAAGTTGAAGTCTTCCATTTTACTGTACTGCAAGATATGAGATGTGAGCTATTTCATGTTGTAGAGTGCTCTGGATGAACATAACTCTTTTTTTGTGCATGGAAGTACAGCTATATTGTTTTCTATAGCTGTATTGTATCTGAAGGCTCTATTACAGACATCTCTGAAATTTATCCTATTTTACTTTAACACTGGAATGAAGGAAATGAATGGTGCTTTCAGCAGTGGGATTCAAAAAAACTGCTTTCAGCTAATATCTATTTTATCCACCCTTTTTTTGAGTATGATCAGTGCTGCTCAAGTCCCTGCACCCTAGTTTCTTCCTCTGCAAAAGGGAGATGATAATATTTGCTTATCCAACAGGAACACTTGTTAATGCAGGTGCTATTCTTCTTTACTAGGGATAAAGGACTCAGGTGACTGAGATGTGTTTCAAAGTCCTCGCAAAGTCAGATTTCTCAGGATATGAACACATTACATATCGCAGAGCAATACTTCAAATTTAGTACAGCGTGGGAAGTCCTCTCATTCAAGCTGTCCTCGATGGCCTCTACCTTGAATAGTGATATAGCAGAAGCTGATTCCATTTGTGTTCATTTTTTAATTATTATGAATGATTAGCAATCATTGTCTAAAATTTGCATACTCCAAACTGTTTTCAAGAGTGGGGAAATTTAGATCATCTTTTATTCAAATTCAACAAAATGTTTCACTATGAATTTTTGCATGGGTAAGAAAACGGGATTAGTAAGAAATACAACTTTTTTTTTAAGGAAAAGAATTAATTTGAAAACAGTTTTCCACCTATAACTATTAAGTCTGCTTTATTGTTAACTTTGTTGTTTTTTCAGGGGGATCAGATATTGAGTACCTAGATTTTTATAAGCCAGTGGTGTGGTTCTGGATCCTTGTTGGGCTTGCTTACTTTGCAGCTGTCCTCAGCATGATTGGAGACTGGCTAAGAGTCATATCAAAAAAGACAAAGGAAGAGGTAAGAACACTTTGAAAGGGGAAGAAATACTACTTTTTAAAAATTTCGATTAGAAGTCAGGTGACCTTATAGCTGCTTTTGGTCTTGGGGCACAGGTCAAAGCTGTTGATGTATGAAATATATGCTGTGGGTCAAACTGCAGCCTAGTCAAATGTGGTTTTTTATGTGGCTGCATATAAAATTAGATTAAATGTATTGATTAATTTATTGTATATGTACAATTTCACCTGACTTACAAAAAAAAAATCTCTAAAAAGATTATTCTGGTCTGTGAAATGTAGTCCTTAATTTTTGAGGCAAAGTTTATTCTCCTTTGATCATTTCTATATGGGATGCAGGTATGTAAAGAAAAATACTAAATCACTAAATGGTTATATTCAAGATACCTTATATTGTGTTTATAGCGGTAACAGAATGTTTCATATTATGCAAGTTACTAGAATGAATTATTTAAATACGCCTGAGTGTATTTTACCATATCATCTTCAGTGACATGCCTAGTTATTTGTAGTCATGTGCATTGCTTTCAGTTAAAATATAGTTTTACTTGTAAATGTGTATTTATTTTTCCAATGATGCTACAATATTTTGCTTTAAACTTTGCCATTTAAGAAAATGTCCAGTTTTGGAAACATTGAAGGATAAATAAAATTTCCTTTCATTTCAGCTAGCACAGTTCAGGTTTTACTAGAAATTTGAGAAAGAAATTAATTTTGTTTTAAGCTACTTGTTATTTCCCTCTAATTTAACTTCAGTTCCTCTGCATGCATCGGTTCATCTGTGTTACTCAAATACAAAGACTCTAATTCCTTTTTGATGGAATGAATATGTTGTTTACTGTGCAGTGGCCTACTACATATATTGTTTTAAATTGCTTTCCTAGCTGTAGGGCATGGCATCTATACCTAGATGTAATCCTGGTAATCCTTAACTTCCCAAAGACCTTGCTATAAAGGGGAGCTTTCTCTTAAGTACTTCACTCCTTGCAGACCCTCAGGGTCCCTTCCTCTTCCTGACCAGGGGAGCAGCAGTGCTGGTGACAGCCAGGATGTGAGCTGGGCACTTGGGCAAGATTAAGTCCACTTCGTGAGGCAACTTTTATTCATTGTCCTTGCTATGCTCATAGCTCTTTACAGTTAGCGATAGCATTGTGACAGGTCTGTTTTAGGTACACTTTTACCATGCATTTCATGAGCACTTAGCTCTGAAGTGGAGGACAATATTTGATCAGTTTAATTTAAAGAGTATCAACTTTTGCCCCTGTGCTGTGAATTTGAAAGGATATTTATAACTTGCCTTATAAAATGAGCTTTTCTAGTATCCTTCACAGATATAGAGCAGCGAGAATCACACAAGCATTCCCATTTGCAAGTTCAACAGTGTGCAGGGTCACTGGTTTTTTTTCTGAAAAAGCACTGAGGCAATCTTTAAAACCCAGACTGCATGATTTACACTGGCTGCAGGGAAATCAATAGATTGCTTCAAATGCCATTAACCTGCATGATTTTTCATTAACATTTTGAATTTTTGAATTTGAATATTCAGAATTACATCAGTCTAGCCCATTTGTCCCTTTGCCGTAGGAAGAAGTAAGTGCTGGGAAAGCTCTAGCGGTATTCCCCTGTGCACTCTGCCAGTTTCTAACTGTTCCCAACTAAACTGCATTTAGTTTCCCTGAGTTACTTGTTTCTAGATTCTTGAAAAAAGTAGGATATGGATGAGGCACTGTGACTTGGGACTGTGCAAAAATACCTTGTTCTACTAGCTTTGATGCATGTCCTCAGACACTGGTGACACAGTTTTGTTCTTCACTCTATTTCCTAGAATTAATCTGATCTTTAATCTAACTTTTCTCATACACTTCTCTCTTATCCAGACAGTAAGATCTCTGGATAAGATGCTATCTTAACTATATGAATCTATGTAACATACTGACATTTTAATCTTGTTTAGAGTGTCTCATTATCCGTATTAATATAACAATGATAATACATTAAGAATGTTTGAATTCTGTAATGTCTTGTTTTTATTTTATACTGAAACTATTTCAATATAGACTCACTTAGATGAAGACTTCAAGAAACATGAATTGAACAAACTCATGGATTCCTTTAACACATTAAATACATGTCTACTTTTAGCAAGTAAAATTCTGTTCACCAGGTTATGTAGCACAGTGTCATGCCAAATTTTCCTTTCTTAGTCACCAAGAATGTATGCCCTATTTCATCTTCACATTCTTTCTCACCTTTGTGGCCTAAACAAGCATATTTTGTCTACAGAAAGGAAAACCTCATTCAGCAGGTATATCCACATTTTCTTGGCTGGTGCAAGTATTTGGGATTTTACTATATACAAGTGTCTCATGGGTTATGTTAGATAAAAGACAGACATAACATAATTGGCACCATTTGTTCAATTAATCATATCCCTTATGTTCAGAAATTTTCCCCCCCTTTTTAACTCATTGCTCAGCCATGTCTGAGAAAATTCATAAGAGAATGAAAATGTTTTAGCAGTTTAAAAATGATGCAGTTCTAAAAGTGACAGAGACTAGTTTGAGAATTGACTTATGATGTAGCAGAAGTTGTGTGCTAATTAGAAAGTAGGAAAATAATTTCTTTCCATATTCTGTCCTAATGATATTGTGTAGGAAGAAAGTTGTGTTTAGATATGTTGTGTTTTGCTATAAGATTGGCTGCATTTGAACAGAAGCGTTGTACAAATATTCACTTTACAGACAGCATTTTATGATAAAAACTGCTGCTCTTAGCCCATTCTTACTATCTGCCTAGGAAAATTTGAATGAAGAAGCTGAGAGAGTTCAGTGGGCATGTAGTCATTACATCTCCTCTGTGCCAGCAGAAGCCAGAAGATACTGTGAATTTCTTTTATTTTCTGTTTCTTCAGTTAAACCTAAATTTACGATGGTCTGTTCCAGCTTCTATGGATGTAGATTATAGCAGAGAAACCTACTCATAGTTCAAATAATAGAAATGAGTGCAATGGAAAATTCTAGTTCTAAGCATGTTTTAACTGTCTTTAAAGCAAACATTCCACCAGTCCTTAGGGAAATAGCTTGTTATACCTAAAGGCAGCCTTTGAAATTAGAAACAAGTTGTATAGTGAAATCTACTGAGAGACAGAGGCTATGATAAAATCAATAGGACCACAACTAATGCACTCGGAAAACTGAAACAGTTTCAGTATAGTTCCAAGGAAATAAAAGACTGAAAATCTTCCTTCACGAAACTTACTCACTATGCGTATCAACACCTACAAATAAACAAGGTTATGTGTAGGGTTTGTATAATACCTTTTAAGAAAAACATAGTAGTAGCTTACCATGTTTTAGATACAGGAGGAAGCAGATTATTTGGTAGTGATTGGTTGTGCTGTTTTCAGCAGTCTGTGACTGAGGGCTGATAATAGCCAAGTCCAGTGAATTGTACCAGATTCCAGAGGGTAGATAGAGAGGTTTCAAGTGTTGAAAAGCCCCTCTCTTTACTTCCCTTCAACAATCAAAACTATTTATCAGCAGACATATTTGATATCTCGTTTCCTGGGCAGTTATAAAAATCTCCTTTTTGCCTTTTCCTGTAGTCTAAAGCAAAAAAAAACCAAAACATAGTTTATCAAAGCATATTTAGGTTGTATATTGTGAAAGGAAACTTGACGTCCCAGGAAGCTGGCATGCTGATAATGAATATCACCTAATATCTATAGTCCTCTTCATATATCTCTTAATGCTGTTGCATTTTTCTTAAAAGCAGTTTACATAAGACTTCGCAGTAATAATGAATATCGCTTTCAACAAAATATTTATTTTTTTCAAGATACTACCAAGATAGTTTGTCATATGCAAGTGGAATTGAGACAAAATCTGATGTGCATTGATCCACAGTAATGATGTATTTTGATTTTAAAATACAGATAACTAGAATGTCTGTCAGTTGCTCAGGTGGCTTTTGTCTCCTGAAATACTCTTGAGGGTTTTGAATGCATCAAAAGAGGAGGAAAGTGAAAGACAAGTAGAGACAGAAGTGGGAGTTTCAGAAGGATAGATCTGCTGCTAGAAGCAGTTCATACAATAAGATAGATGAAGTGTCAGAAAGTCACTGGAACATGCTGTGTGCTGTAATCTTAAGTAGGCGATTTGTCTCTGAAGTTCAGCTTCAGCTGTACTAACTTGCCTTAAACTCCCTCCTCTTCATTATTCTCTGTACTCTGATTAATCTGAGCACCTTTAAAGTCTTTTGATTTTAGTCTCTTTGAAAAGTAAAATTTCACTAGGGTCTTTTTCATGTCATATTTTTCTTTTACCTCAGTATGCAGCAACTTCTGAATTTCAGCATTTCCTGAAAAAATGCCTGCCCAACCAACAATCTTAGTAATTTGGGCTATAAATTTTAAATTCCTGGTTTTAAAATTAAGTGCTTATGTCTCTTGGCCTTATGATACTCTCTTTGTTAAGCTGTAGCCCAGACTTCATCCAAGTCAGTGAACATAACGTTTGTCTCCACTGTGGATATCAGCATCTGTCTTAGTCATCTACATGCCATTTATAGTCAGTGGCAGGAAATGAGTGTTTCTAGCATGATCCATTTGAATTTTTTGAGGCATCTACCATATGAGATTAATTGCATCATGGAAGAGCCCACTCTTTTCACTGTATATCAAGACTCTGGATGACTGATTCGTATTAGATATCAATTCTGTTTAGACAAATTATTTTGATGCTGTGAAGTATATGGATCAAGATTTAAAGGCAAAGCCTAAAATTTAATGAGAAGTAGTACATTCACTTCTTGTGGAAATTCAAGAGGCAACTATTACATTTTATGTTTATAAACAAATTAAACAAATTTGACTCATCTGAATCATCATTTCTTTTAATCCTCTTGGCACCTGTGGCAGAACTGTCACTCACGTCTGTCAAAACTGTGTTAGGCTTGTCATGATGATACCATGGAAATTATCACACTCCCTGTAATATTTGTTGCCTTTTCATTTTACTAGCTTCAGGCTAACAGTGCTCACATGCCATATGGCTCCTGGTCTTAAGAGAACTTCAACCCATCTCTCATATCCCACACAGAAGGATCCTAAATGTAAGTTGTATGCATGAAAATATGGAAATATGAGTGGACTCAAGTGAGAAAAAGTTCTGCAAGGTTTTAGTGAGTTGAACAGGCATACCAGGCAAATAAGTAGACCTCATACGCTGTTCAGTGAAGGCGTGTGGCCAAGGAGAGGGAAGGAATAGTTCTTTCAGTGGCAGTGAGCTCTTAACCTCTCTCACTGTTTCAAGGAAGAAAATCTGTTCACTTGGAAATGAAAGTTATAAGAATAACTCTTCAGCCTGGTGATTAGAGGTTTTCTAGAAAGGTGTGATCCAGTTGCTGATCAATCATACATTGTTTTAAATGAGAAGGATCAGCTTCTGTTGAAGAAAACTGAGCTTTTCCTTTTCTTACAAAAATAAAAACCCCCACATTGCAGTAGTTTGAAAAATCATATATCCACAAGTTTAATGAGTAGGGCAGACTGACTTTGTGGAAACCTGTTCCTAGAAAGCACTAAATCAGAAATATTTGTGGGAGACATAATAGTGTGAAAGCAATTGCACGTGAAGTTCTTCTGCAAGGCAATGATTAATAGGGGTGACACAATTCTAGGATGTGCAGGCAGGTGATCATTGAATTTCTGTAGGAGAGTGATTTGGCTGCTGCAGATGTTATTAAAAGGTTTATTACCAGAAACCACTCCCTAGATCCATGGTCTAAACTTCAGAAAGAATGCAGAGAACTACAATAATGACAGAAAAGCTGTCTGAAGTGAAGTTCACTTAGCATTGAGTTTTTTGCAGTCCACTCAAGATGTACAGAAAAGTGTATTTGAGAAAGAATTCCTACATTCAAAAAAAGTGATTGTTTCTAATAATTTCTGAGATGGGAAAAAATACAAGATCTTTCTAGAGGAAATGCAGCCATAGGTCTCTGGTCAAATCTGACCTGACAAATTTGGCATAGGACAAAAAAAAAACACTCTAAGAATGAAAGATGGGAGTACAGTCCCTTCATATCTTCTCTGAGTCTTGGAGATGCATAAAGAGTGGTACTGGCACAAGGAGAAGGTAGAAATGGCTGGCCTGGTTTTGAATGCAATTTAATCTCTTCCCTTTTCAAGAGAGAATGAGTCTAAATCATCCTGGTTTTGTTCTTGGTCTTGCCCCAGCAGGAGTCTGTAAGGCCGAGTTTCTGTATCGATCATTCTTTTACACTGTAGTACTATGTGTAATATGAGTGTGACAGAACAAGTTGTTCTGAGAGTCCCAGGAAAACTAATCTGCTGATGGATTTTGACACTTTTGAGATGCCTTTGTTGTAGCTTTATGTACTTTGGATATGCGATGCCTGCTTAACTTCAAGTTCAACACGCACACACAAAGGTAACATGTACACTTATCGTTTTGGTGTGCTTTATATTTACAACACACCTCTTAGCTGGGCATTTTAAAACCCTTTAGAGAGGGCTGTTTTTCTATTACATATTAAGTATCAGGTCCTGAAGTGATGCTGGTGTGGTTCCTGATTACAAGAGACATGCCTAAATATACTTCCTAAATACACTTATAATACACTCCTAAATACTCCTAAACAAATTCCTAAGTGCACCACCTAGATACATTTCCACGAGTATCAGGGCATGCTCTGCTTCCCAAGGGCAGGGGGGCATTGTTGGCACTTCTCCAGCCAGCCCCCATGCCCGGCCCTGCACTCCCATGGTGTTCTCCCTTTCCCCACCATACCAACTGGACTGTTGAGGGGAGATGGAAATGCCTCCAGTGCTGGTTGCACGCAAGCAGGAGGTGATAGTGAGAGCTCTTAAATTTGCAGAAATAAAACCAGAGCAAGTGACTTACACTTCATAATTAGATAAATTGATTCAAGAGAGCTCATTTATAGCAGTGGCATTTCTTGGAGCTAATTACCCATGAAGATTACTTGAATGTTAAGATGGTTTACTTTAGGAAATCTCAATTTTTAGAGACAAGATCTAGTTGATTCTTTAGGTTACTGTGGCAAATACAGCTGTGATTTAACTCTATTGACAGTGATATTTAACCTGGAATCTGTTCAGCCCACACTTTCATGATTAACATTCCTAAAATCTTTATTGTTTTTAAGCTAGTCTCAGACCTTAGATATTGTTAGGAAAAGACAATAAAACATGTTAATGATGCTGAGCATATATGCATTTGATAGCTGTCATATCATAAGCCCCCAGAGCCAGTTCTGCACAATACCTTTGCCCCTTCAAGCAGCTGTGTTAACAGTAAGGAAACTGCTTCGCAGTCATGGATGAAACAACTAAAACTATGGAATACTTTTCTTTACAGGGGATGAGTGCAGTTGTAATACCAGCGTTGAACATTCAAAGTGGAGGTTTAATATATGATAAGTATCCCTCCAAGTATTGACACCGGAGAGTTAAGAATTAAACAGTTTTTACCAGGATTTGACTATGTAGTTAGAATAGCAATTCCTTTCTCCATAACAAATCAAAACCTCTTCTAAGGTTTTCTTTAGAGTAATTTTCTAAGCAAAAAGACCCAAGTTTATGAAAGTCGTTGTCTTTTGCCTGTGGTAGAAAGTTGAGATGGTCTCTCAACTGCCTGCGGCTTGGGTTTAATTATGCTTCTAGTATGATTCTTAAAATATTTGCTATTTCTGGCTATAGCAAAGTCATTGGCCGTATAGTACAGACAGAGAATACATGCTGTTCTCCTGAATCACCTTAAGCTCAGCTGGAAGAGCTTTGCATAAACCTGAATAGTGTCTTGTGGTTAATGCAGGTGTATGTCACTCATTCTCACCATGTCGAAAGAGAGGTTGGATGGCTCTCTAAGGTAGATGGAATAACTAAATAGAGCAGCTGATTTTAGTAAGAAAATATCAGCATCATTTTTTTTTTAATCCTTGGAAGTAATTAATAAAGCAGAACATTCAGAACTGAGAGCCAGACCAATAGTTTGTGTACAGTATTGAGACACACAAATGCAGGTCTGTGCAGAGAAGTGTGTGATGAGCAGTATTCATGATAGTTCTGAGGAGGTACCTAACACAGGAGTGTTCATATTTCTAGAAAAGGAAAAAGTAAAACAAAATGAGCCTGGCTACTATTACTGTATCTGTTTCTGGTTTTGTAGACATGGTGGTTTTGTTTTTTTTTTGTAGGCTTCCTGTTTTTGTTTTGTTGAATCAGACCATGATAGAGCAAAAGGGCCATTTCTGCATCTGCCATCTGTCACATCTTCACAAAATATATTCCTGCAGCTGCTACCATAGATGTTCCTCCATAAAAAAATAATCAAAATTCACGAGCCCTCTGCATTCTCATTTGAGAATGTGGTTTATTTCATCCAAGGCATCAGATGTGCTCATGGAATTTATGTGGGTGAAACCAAACAATCGTTGCCCACCAGAATGAACTCACAAACATTACTTATTACAGGGCTGAACAATCTAATTTCCAGTGGGGGAGCATTGTTCTCAAAAATTCTGACCACTATAGCTACAAAAATACAACTGCCTATGTAATTTAAACGTTAAACCAGAACACTGCAATTTCACAATATAAAAAAATTTCTTCTTTGATATTTGCCTTGAAAACAAAGGGACAAGTATACAAGTCAGTGGAACCAAAGGAGGGATCAATTACTCCTTTATTTGTGCCATTCACTTTGAATTAGTCTGGTAGCTTAACAACCTGGTGCGGAAGAGTTCTCTGCTACAGAGCTGAGGTCCTGACAGAATGAAGGAGTAGAAGATAGTGCTTAAATACCTGGGAAGGCTCAGCACAGGTATCTCATTAGTGCCTGTGATTTTCCTATGTTGCATTTTGCTGCTGTTTTCTTTTGCCTGTGAAGACAAGTAGAGCAGAGTCCTCTCTAACTTCCTCTTCACAGATTATAGAATAATGGAGTTTGAGTACTTAATAATGCTATAATTGCAGAAATACTAAAAGCCAGATAATTGGGATGAGAATTTATTTAGTAGGACTATTAGAGAGATCCACTTTAACATACATGCATGGATTTCAATAAAAATGTCTGTGAAACTTTTTTTTTTCACCTCTTCTGCACGCTAGTTTTCTCGGGCCAATAGCAAATTGATGTAGTGAACATAAATTTGCAGCCAGCGGTAGCTCAGGTGGGAAGAGGTGCCATGTACTTGCCCAGAACTGCAGGAAAGTAACATAGCAGATAGAGGAACTCTCCTACCCATGCATGGCAACAACCCACCCAGAAGCTGTGTTGTTAAATCCATCAATCTTCTCCATACCTCCTTTTTTTACATCTTGATTTTTAAGTGGGAATTTTGAGGACAAACTATGCAAACACTGCATGAGTTTCTTGAAAGCTAAGACAAAATGTTATGTATTTACTATGCTGCATGGTTAACGTGACATGTACGTGCTCCTTCTAGTTTTGTCTCTAAGTTGCATATCATGGAGAGGTTAATTGGATGTGTTATTTTCAAGAAACAGAGAAAGTACATTGGAGAAGAAAAATGAAGCTGTTGAAATTTGGAGAAATCACTAGAGATAAGTGTTAGAAATTATATACAGAGGAAAATCTAGAGTGTTAAAAACATCTGTAGGGAAGACTACCCTTTGTTTTCCTAAAATGCAGTCAGATGGATGTCTCCAGCTCATCTACTTGCTTTAATTCATTTGTCTTGGCTTGCACTAACATGGCCGTGGTAAAATATATGTGCCTGTATGCCAAAGGAAATAACACAGAGTACACGTATGAAAGAAAAAGCTACATATATTATTTAGAAAAAATATTTCTTTTTCTTGCTTAGCATATATAATGTTGTGGGTTTTTTTTTCTTGTTTCGTACTTAGTTGTTTAGCTCCTCCTGGGTAACTGAGTTCCATCTAAGCAGGATGTCTGTCTTCCTACTCTGTAAGTAGAAGTAGATTAACTGGTTATACTGTAAAATCTCCCAGAAAGAGCAGCAAAACTAAGGTGAAGTTAAGCAAACGGATATTCATTTTGGCCTATTTCAGAATGTCCTTAATTAGGCTTGAGGGTTTTTTTTCTGTTAGAGCACAGATGTGGCTTAATTCAACAGTACAGATTACTCTTGTAACAGCTATGGCTACATAGTTTGTGCTGTCCAGACCCCATTTAATAAGATGAGTAGTCTTCCTGCATGGTGGGCAGTTTTAATTGTATAATTATTTGGATATCTCTTGTGAGCAAACTGTCTGGAAAGATCCCCAAACTCCTGACAAGTATAAGGAATTACAAGAAATGTACTGAAAAATGAAGCAGATGCTTCAGTATCTTCAGATGTTTCTTTCCTTTTAACAGGATCATCCCCTTGGACATACTTACATTCTGGGCCTCCATCCAAGTGCACAGATCAGCTAGATAGTAAGAAAGCTAAAACATGGTGGCAATGAAAATGAATAGACTTTTGGTCTCAGTGGCATTGACTGAAAGCCAGTTTTAGGTCATTATTAATTTAGGTGGGTTTTGGTAGGAGTAGGTGAAGGAATGTTTGCTTAATGTCCATGTTTTTTCCTCATGCTGTCAAATTCATTATGTCTGTCTTTAAATGATATTGATGATGATATATATGCACAGCCGAGGAACTGTTTGGTCATTCAGGAAGTTCCTGCAGGATTTTTTTAGTGTATCATTAAAAACAGACAAAAGCGAAAAATTAAAAAGTACTTTAGCAGGGATGAGTAGACACCTCAAAATACTTCACAGTTTATTCCTCATTATATCCTAACAGAGATAATGTTAGATTTCCACCACAAGCAGACAGAGATAGCCTAACATAGACATTTAGAGATACTACTAGGAATGACCCATGGCATTTGAAACATCCTCATGAGGGTGTCAAATGTGATGCAGAATATATGGGATAACCAGATCTATCTGCAGTGGTAGCTAGAGACCAGGCACCCTGTGCTGTGCAAGGAATGGAGTCAACACTCTTTATGTGATAGCTGTGTGGAATATGTAATTGTGTTACCATTACAATATTTATTGAGATTTTGTCATTGAGATCTGTCTTCACTGGACTTATAAGGCAGTAGGGTATTGCTTCATAGAGACCCAATGAAGTTACTAGCTGTTGATGTTCAAAGTACAAAGTTGATAGGTGAGAGTTGATGTTCCTTGTGAAATATCTTACACCTTGCAGTCTAATCTGGATTTTCATATGGAGGAAGTTAATCTTGGAGCTGAGCTAGGAACTGTGTCCCCATTACTGGTGACATTTCTATTCCCCAAAGTCTAGGACTGAGCAACACCACCAGATCGGTGCTGCTCATTGCAGGTCTGAGTCAGGTGCTATCACTGTGACATGTTTTTCCTATTACTTATGAAATATTTTGTATCATTCAGCCTTACATAAAGTACTTAGTTGTCAAGAATTTCTGTGACTAAGAGGCCTTGTCCTTGTGTCACATTGCTCCCAACTATGACAGCTTCTGTGTCTACAGACCTGTGTGCTGTAATGAGGCAAGAGAACTGGAGAAAAGTAAACAATTGCTGCAGTAAGTAGGTATGTTAAGGATTTTTTTTGAGCAGCATAGACAACTGGCATTTCAATCACTTGGCGTAAGACATTTTGTGACTGCCAGTCCTTGGATAAAGAGGTGCTGTAATGCGGTGCAATAAAATGTCACACCCTAAGGACAGAAAGAACCTGAGCATATACAGAAATGTCCCTATGGATGAAGGAGGGATCAAATTATAAAAGCAAGTTGCTTATGTGCACTGGCAGTTAAAAACTGCACACTTCCTTTCCTATAACCTTTTGTGCTTGAGTCCATAAGTGCTATGGAATTAAGAGTTTTATTCTGAAGAGGTAATATTTTTGAGTGCATTCCAGTTCACACAGAAGCTAGGGACTGAAAGCAGTAATTTGGAACACACAGAGTTCACACAGTACTGAACTTCTAGTTTCTCACGCTGGCCAATTACCTCTGGTTTACTACTAATGCATTTCAATTTTGCTTAGCAATAGCTTTGCATTTTTCAATATTTTTTCCTCTAAGATTTTAATATAAAACTGGAATTGTTCCAAGCAACATCAGATCTCTGGTCTATGAGCAGACAGGATTGAGTCCACCATGTTCATGTTTCACATCACCTTAATTGGAACATGAGCCCATCTCCAAAGGCATATTTAATGATGTTCTTCAGCTGGCTGTATAGACTTGCTTCACAAAAGAAATCTAATTAGAATTTAGTAATCATATATCCTAATAACTACAATTTAAAATTCTCCTGTATAGTTTATATGCACAAGAGTTAAAATATAGCAGCTTACCCTGTGCAAGACAGGCCCATCACCGGTATACTGTGAGGTGGGCTGGCAAGGGAATTCTGAGCCTATCCAAGGGATTACATAGACTTGCTTTTGTCAGAAGCATGACCAGCTGTTTTTTCATTGCTTGGAAAACACGAGAGAAGTGGGAACTGAAACTATGAGTAAAAGGAAGGTTAAAAAGCATATAGGGAGACAGTTCAAGATGCTTATATCTTCCAGTAGGTTGCCAAGACACAATTTTAAAGCCACTGGTCTGAACATCCCTTGAAGGTGACAATATGCAATGACAGAGATGTGTGCATGAGCAAAATAAGTGGTCTGTTGAATGCTTACACAGCTAGTGAGAGGGACAATTATACAGGTGAAATAGGAACATGTATACTGGTTCTTTGCTCCCATGGACAAAAGCATATGCTCCAGAACCTGTGCAGCCTGCCTTGAGTGAAGCTTTGGAGAAAGACAAAGCTGCCTTGGCATGTGCACTGATACTGCTTATCTTATTTTTATTACTTCTTTACTACAAATAAAGATATTGTAGCAGCTAAATTATTTCAGCGTTACAGATTTCACTGCTTTCTGATCTGAAGTGCAGTGTGTCTGATCCTAGTTGCACAATTTAAATACTAATAATCATTCAGCTGGGCGAGTCCTTTGTGTATTACAGATAATAATCCTTGTTTTAGAATATATGCATAATGAGTCCACATTAGTCATCTGGGTAATTCACTGAAGCTGAGACAAATGTAATAAAATGACCCCTGGGTAAAGAGATGTTTTTGGTTTGTTTCTGGAGAGGGAAAGTTTTCCTGGAGACTTGTCACTCCTGGGTGGACTGACTATTCTTTACCTTCATTATATTCCTCTTTTCCACTGCACTGCAAAGCATAAATGAGCCCATGGACACTTTTTTTCTGATACCCTCCATATTTTTCTGTGGGTTTGTTGTTTTGGGGGTTTTTTTTGTATTATTTCTGTGCTCACCAAGTCCAAGCTTGCTTGCCAGTGGTGGAAATTCCAGACTGAGCAGTACCAATTAGACTAATTGAGTTAAGTGGGTTAATTCTTCTGAAATGCTTTGCTTTGGAGTTATACTTATCAGCAGTTTATCTTCCCTGTGCTATACCTTCCAACTATTAAACTACCAACAAAGTAGACATTTAATGAGAAACAATCTATTTCCTTTGTAGTTATAATGAGATAATCTCCTCAAAAGGTACATCCTTTCATTACCTGTATAATTTATTTAATATTGTAACAGTGGTTGGGTTGAAATACAAAAGCAAAATTATACCTAGCTTATAATTTACAAAGCCATAGTTTACCTCAGACTATTTTCTGGATGAGCTACTCAGTCAGCAAAAGTAAAGATAATTTGGGATTCTGCACCAGCAGATGCTTTCCTCCCCCTCCTCAGCCCTACTCTCAGAGTTTGGGCTCATGGAATGCTCCAGCTTTCCTACTACTGAGACACTTAAATGGTGGAAATAAATTTTGTAGTTCTTCAGCCTGGAGAAGACAAGGCTCTGAGGTAACCTTGTAGCAATCTTCCAGTACCTGAAGGGGCCTACTTGAAAGCTGGGGAGGGACTTTTTACAAAGGCTTGTAGCAATGGAACGAGGGGGAATGGGTATAAACTGGAGAGGGGCAGATTTAGACTAGACATTAGGAGGAATTGCTTCACAATGAGAGTGGTGAGGTGCTGGCACAGGTTGGCCAGAGAAGTTGTGAATGCCCCATTCCTGGAGGTGTCCAAGGCCAGGTTGGATAGGACTTTGGGCAATCTGATCTATTGGGATGTGTCCCTGCCTGTGGCAGGGGAGTTGGAACTAGATGATCTTTACAGAATCACAGAACCACTAAGTTGGAAAGGCCCACAGGGTCATCAAGCCCAACCATACCTATCAATCACTAAACCAACGCACCTCAACACCTCATCCACCCGTCCTTTAAACACCTCCAGGGAAGGTGACTTCAAGGTCCCTTCCAACACAAACTATTCTATGATTCTATGATAATCATAGATTAGAGGAAAAAAACAAGAGGAATAGTTCAAAGACAAGCCAGTTAACTGCTAGTCTTTGCCACTTAGTAGATTGAAAGGCCCAGATATAGCTAACATCTAGCAGAATAACCAAACAGATACACTGAATGACTTATTCTGCTTTCAGGTACTATTTCCTGTGCAAGACATGGAGATATTCATGTTGTAGTTCACTGGATCACAAAGAGGAATGGTCATTACTGTTAGGGAAAAGAAAAGCTTGTTTGAAGTATGAATATTTTTTTCTGTCCTTGTAAGGAGCCCGAGTACACATTGATGCAATTTGATATTTCTCAAATAAAGTCAGTGTGAATTTATACCAGCAGAGTAATTTTCCTTCTTTTTTTAAAATTATCTTTTTTTTTTTTTTTTATTCAGGGAAGTTGTATGTATCACTCACTCTTAGTTTTGATCTTTAGGTACTATGTTATTGTACTTACATAACAATTTGGACAGTTTAATTATCCTGAGTAGTTTGCCAAACATTAATAAAACCATGTTAAACTCATCAAGGATTATCATCTTAAACACTCAAGAGAGCTGGAGAGATCACAGCTGGGATTTCAAAAAGTTCCTAGCTCCTAGACTGAATGAGTTTCCTGAGGACACAAAGTAATTTCATCCAGCGAACGAGGGAACTTGAAGAATTCCTCAAATGTGAATCCAAATGGCTTTTGGATATCACTCTGTCCAATGTTGTTCTGAGTTGGTTGGGTCTGAGTTAGAAGCAGAGTTCACTATTCCATGGAAATGTGTTGAATGAAACATAAGTGCTTTCAGTCTACAGAAAACTGACCCAGAGTAATAGAAGTTGAAGACCGAAATTGCTGGGGCAATGGCTGGAGCACCTTCCATATGAGGACAGGCTGAGAGAGTTGGAGCTTTTAAGATGAGAGAAAAGAAGGCCCTGGGGAGACCTTGTTACATTCCAGTAACAACAGGGGGCTTACAAGAATCCAGGAAAGGGATTTTCGACATATAGTGACATATAGTGATAGACATATGGTGATAGAATGAGGGGCAATGGTTTTAAACCGAAAGAGGGTAGATTGACATTAGTGATAAGGAAGTAATTCTTCACTATGAGAGTGGTGAGGCATTGGAAGTGGTAGTCCAGAGAAGCTGTGGATGTCCCATCCCTGGAGGTGTTCGAGGCTAGGTGGGATGGTGTCCCTGCTCATGAGAATTAGATGATCTTTAAGGTCCCTTCCAACCTTAACCGTTCTATGATTCTATGATATTTGTGAAATGGTAGCACTGGTACAAACTCTCACCTTGCTTCCCACCTGACTGGAGATCTGTATATAGCAGGGGAAGTAATCTCCCTCCAGCCATATGGTAATTGTACAGTAGTGGTGACTGGCAGCTTGAGTTTCCTCCTCTGGGTGTAATTGCTAATTGACCTCCAAATCCTGCTCTTCAATTGTCTTCATGCTGCTTTTTAGTATGTCATTTTGGTGGAGTCAGGGTGGTAAGCAGACATGTTGCTGACATGACTGAGATGTTGCTGTATTGGTGCTACGTTTGAGCAAGCACAGAAAAGAAAGAATACAAGCAGCTGACTTTTTTCTTTTTTTTACAAAAAAAGCTTTTCTGCCTAAATTTAGAAAATTGTTTACCAAGTCTCCCAGGGATCTTTCCAGAGACAGTCAAAGTGCTCATAAATAACCCTGTACCCTAGTAACAATGCATAGCATGGCCTGGTTTGCTGGGATTTCAGTGTCCCCTGACCAGCTGGGTACTCTGCAGCTGTCGGGGCTCTGCAGCTTCCCTGTGTTGCTGAGTTCTCGTAATTAAAGAAAAAAAAACGAGAAGAAAAGATTGTATTGTGCCTTCAGAACTGTTGTTAAATCTGACTAGTGCAACATTTCTTCTAATTTAACTGCTCTCAGTAAAAGAGTGAGTCTGTGGCATGAGAAATCTGTGCTGGCAGCAGCAGCTCTTTGCCACCCCAAAGCTGCATTGCTCTCACTGGGTTCTTGAGCCCACACAGTATCTAAAGTCCTTGGCCCTGTAATGCTTCCCTTTTCTTCTCACTTTTGCCACAGGTAGGGGAATTCAGAGCCCATGCTGCTGAGTGGACAGCCAATGTCACCGCAGAGTTCAAAGAAACTCGAAGGCGCCTGAGTGTGGAGATCTATGACAAGTTCCAGCGTGCTACCTCTATCAAAAGGAAGCTCTCTGCAGAACTCGCCGTCAACCACAATCAAGACCTGACTCCCTGCAAGAGAACTCTGTCAGTCAACCATCTCACCAGTGAGAAGGACATCTTGCCAGCTCTAACAAAGACAGACAGCATTTACATGAATGGTTTGACACCACACTGTGCAGCAGAAGAGATAGCCGTTATTGAAAACATTAAGTAGCTGTGACTTGGGATCTCAGTCCTTGAGAAGCTCTTGGCTTAGACTAGCCATATACCTTTTTTCTTCACCCTGTCAGTGATCAGTGCTAATAGCATTTTATATGTGTGCATGAGTTCCACAGAAACTACAGTCCAGAGTTACCATCACACCTCTACAAAGACGAATGGCACTTCTGTTAGCGAAACATGCTGGAACAAGCAACGTCTTCTGCCTTTATCTGCCCAGACTGTTTTTCACTTCTCCTAATGTGCCATATGGCCTCAAGAATGAATCACACTTGTTTATGGTAACAATGTAGCTTTGAGGGATCAGTCCTTAAAATTTCAGGGTCTACCTTACTGAGCCTAGGAATGGACTATTTCTGGACTACAACACATTTGTAAATGGCAAGAAATTCTTATGCAGCCTTTTACCTAAGAAATTTTTGTCAGTGCCTTATCTTTTGAAGAACCAGAACCTCTACAGTTCCTGTATGGTTTTTGTTTGTTTGGGTTTTTCTTTTTCTTTGCATGAGAAGTGTATTTCATTTGAGCTTTCATTCTTCTTGAAGCAATGGTGTTTTAAAGGTGTCTGTCATGAAGATGCCAACCAGCATGAATGAATGCCAAAACTCAACAATCATCAAATGATGATCTTAGCTCTAAATTTAAAGGCACTGCAGTTTCAAAAGTTGCAAACATATCCCCCAGAAACATTTTATTTTACTCAGGTCCAGCTGATACTTGTCCACGGTGACTTGCAGAATTTGCAGACCCTCTGAGTCTTATTTTTTCAAGCAGTGTTCAGCAGTTGTTTTTCTCTGCATCGGATGTACCAAAAAAAAAATCTGCAGCTTATCAACCACTAAATTATTTGGTAGATGACAAAACCAAATGAAAATTACCATTTTGAGGAGAGGCAGGAGAGGCTTTTAATTCATGTATTCTAATAACCACATCCAGAAAACCATGCAGAAATAAGCAGCGATTTTTAATAAGCATAAACATTCAGCCAGATATTTGCTCTATGAAAAACATCCTTAACTTCCTCTTGAAGTCAAGTCACACCAGACTCCATATGATATTTTACCCAGGAATCCTGCTGGAGTGCTTTCCTGAATGTCACACTGTACAGTGGCTGCCTGTGCCGGAGCTGTGACAATGTGGGAATGCAATTGAAACTGGTATCACTGTGACTTTCTACATTTCAGATAGAGATGGCTCTGAATATAAGTGCAGGCATGAAGAAGATCTGATGAATAGCACAATCTGAATACTGATGATTGTTCAGACAGGATAGGCTGATGAGAAGCAGATCTAAACCAGACTATGGGTTTTCTTTACTGGATTTAAGGAAACACATTAAATTTTGTATCTTCTGTTTTGCTTATAGGTGTACATGAGATTCAGAAGAAATGCAGGATGGAATGGATAATTTTGCATTTTTTTCTTATGTTAGTCTGTTGTAACCTGGCTGTACATAAAATGACTAGAACAGGCCTTAAAGATTAACTTAGGCTCTGTGTAAATTCAAAAGAATGAGACTTTGCTGATTGGGCATGATTCAAGTGGCAAATCTTACAGCATCTCTGACCATTAGATAACATGCAAGATATGAATGTTAATGTTTTTTGGATGCTTAGCTTGTTTTCTAATAAATATAAGTTAATATGTAAATTCAGTCACTTCCGTGTAAATATCAGTCAATTAACATTTACAGAGAGTATGCTTTTAAAACTAAGGAAGTTCCATGACACAGCACCGAGCAATGCTCTTATAACAAAGACCCTTGTCTCCCCAGCACAGTGTTCTGAATGTCCACATGGTGAGTGTTCATCTCACCATATATAAACTGTGAATTGTAATGAAAAATAAAGTTTTTAATTAAAATAAGCTTTTCTGAATCTCCTGCTTGCTATAACTGGAATGCTAAGAAATAATTTGTGAAACTGATTTTTGTGCTTTTATTGGTTACAGAGTATAGCAGTTTGCCACCTGCTTTAATTTAACATGGTTTAGCAATAAAGGTTTGACTCGCGCAGCACAGAAAATATTTTTTCTTTGATATTAAAAATGATGCTGTTTGGTTGCTGTATCTTAAGATGTGTTTCTTGCTACTTTGTTTCAAAAACTTGCCTGGATGGAGTTTCTTTTGCCACGTGCTACACAACTGATGGCAATTTCTCCATCATTGAACTAAGGGAGGTGTGAGGAGCTCCAATCTATTGCCTTGCCAGTTCTCCTGTGCTTGCTGGTAACCTTCAGCAGAAGTGTGTGAACAAACAGCTCCAATGGCAGTAGTCTTTCATGCCAGAACAGTCATTTCTGCCATGAATATTTTACAACAGCCTCTGTAGGTCTTGGCCAAGGGAACAATAGCCTGCAAATATGTGGTGCTAAGTGAAGACAACTGTCTTCTTACATTATTCCAATCTGATTTGTGTGGGATGTGTCTCAGTGCCTTTTGGATCTGATTTTTAGAAAGGGCCTGGTAATTCTTAATGCTTTTTGTCTTTGACATTCAGAGATGTGGCATCTTACGTTAAAGCTTTGGATCTTCCTAACCCATTTGTTTCCATTTACCAACCTATAGAAAAGAATATTTCTGTGGTTCCTTTCATTTTAAAGAAACTTTTAGGCATCTTGGAACCTGCTGTAAAGAGTTTTGGGACATTGTTTTGGGATCCTGTGACAACATTTGACAACAAATATAGTTAATTGTTAAATTCATTCAGCATTTATTTACCTTTACTTTGTAGATGATCTCTACGAAGAGAATCTCTGTCGATTTATATATAAAAGATATTGTTTCTTTTTTCACTTTTGTAATAGAACTAAATGATCCTGCCTTATCAAACTAGATTTGACTGTTTGGAACAAAGCATCAACAAATAAAATTATTTATTTTTAAGTTTAAAAATTGAAGAAGAAGAAAAGATGCCACAGTCCAGATGGTATAAGTAGGTAGAGTTATCATGATCCAAATGTGTCTAGTACCATTAATGTTATTGGAAAATCTTTTTCTTCCTCTCCACATATAATGAGAGATCGTATATACTGAGGATGATTAAGTGAATTTATAAAACTTGATCAACTCTGTAAAAGGTTTTCTTTTCGTTCCTGTAAGAGCAGAATTTCATATTAAAAACCCGTCCCTCTTGCCTCTGGAAAATTTGCATAGCTTGTTTTCCCCTTCCAAATATGGAGCTATGAAACCATGAATTAAGACTTAATGAAAATCCATTTGTAACTTCCTTTTTCTCACACATACATGGGAAGATTTCCAGACTGTTAGGATATTTGTTATTTAAGCAAGTTTGTACAAATGGTATTTCAGTTTGGTAAAGGGTTGTTTTCTTTTGTGCTGCCACTTGTATTTGATAATAATAAAAGATGTTGGCAAATCATTTTATATGAGAGACAAGTTTTAGCACATAAAAATCTGCAAAGGTGCACGTGCCACCTAACAAAATAATTTGTTTCTAAGTGTTAGAGGAAACATAACATTAATAAAAACTGTCCAAAATCTGTTGGATAAGTAGCTAATCTGTATTGTTTACTGTTGCCTATGATAATATTGCCTTTTTTTTGCATTCTGTGGTATAACTACATCTGGTAAAATGTCAGTGTTTTTAACACATCAGTTTTTGGATAACCCTGCATGAGAGGCAGGGAGATCAAATTACAAAGAACTTGTTTTGTGCCTAATTCTTGCTTGAGTACCAGGGCAAGAGCTTACTTTGGCATCCCCTCCATGTTTTGTAGCTCCAGGCTGCCTATCCTCCTTTTCCAAATATTTAGGGTGCCTTGCAGTGCCACTGTCTGAACTGGATGGGTCAAACCCAGAACTAAACCCAGAAGCTTACTGGAACTGAACTTCCTTGCCATACTTTCCTCTTCATCTCTTCCTGAAATTTTATTTTATGCGGGAGGAGAAAAGCTAGAAGGTAACACAGAAACCTGCACAAGTGCTAAACCTCTAAAGGGACCGTCCTTAAGTCACTATCCTTAGGTCAGTAAGCAAAGCCATAAGACCAGGACAGCAGATGCGAGAATGTCTAGTCCACATATTTGTTTTGACTTCTTGATCCTCCACCATTTTTTCTACAGCAGTGATCCTCTAAATAGGAATACAATGCAGCCAATGAAAGAAGAAATGGAAGGTTGCTCTACTCAGTCAACCCTACAAGCACATCACAGGTCTAAATATGCATATAATTTAGTTCCTGGGAAGGAAATTTTCCTGCTAGGGAAGCTACATACAGTGTTGAAATACTGCAGTAATATTTCTAATAAATTGCTGTCATACAGTTATGTGGAAAATACCTTTTTGTCCCTACCTTTCAGTACTGTTTGAAAGGAAAGGATTTATATGCTAAGAAAAATATACATTTTTACATGAATTTGTCAGAAATGAAGTAATTATTTTGTCATAGAAACATGACTAAGATTTTTCTGTATTGCCCTGCAGCTTTAAACAACAACATAATCTTACTGCAAACAAAGGGGTCCATTTGGGGAAAATAGAGAGGCTGTTATTAGAAATAAAAAGCTGTTGAGCTATACAGAGATATTAAACATCTTTCATTTGAGCAACCATTCTCTGCTTTGCCAAATTATTGTTACAATTGTAAAAGGCCTGTGTGAAAACTGCTTGGAAGAGGTTTATTATACTTGGAAAATGTGAACATGTCAATTTTAGGCCATTACTTAACATGCTTTCACAAACTTTCAGAAGAATATGTTGAATACATTTAGAAATAGGTACATTACTTATTGTAGGACAACATCATTTTACCCTTTATACAGAGCAGCTGGTACAGTAACTTATATAGCTTTTTATTCTGGACCCAGGTATATTTGTGCCTTTAATGCATAGCAACAAATGTGTTAAATTGACTAAAAAACCCACTTTGATACACTGACTCTTGTTTCTTGCTAATTTAGTGATTTGACAATATAGCTCAATATAAAATCCACATCTTAGAAAACCAATGGACTCAAGTTTTTATGAATTACAGAATTATCTACACTGGTGATATAATAATTAATATTTATTTCTTGTTTTAGTAATTTCTGAATGTTAAGCTAGCTTTCTAGTCTAGTTGCTGGAGACAGATAATCATAGAGAAAGCAACTCATGTCTCAATGGTTTGTAATACACTATGACCAGGCTACTGGTATTAGAGGTCTAAAACTGGGATAATACATCATGTTCTGTCTTCACTGTTACTAGTTATTAGTAGTAGTATTCACTGAACACTCGGGGTACACTGTTTTTTTCTGGGAATGTTACAAGCATGTTACAAGACATCTTCAGTATAATTTTAGCAAATAAATGTTCTCAGTGAAAAACTCCTTAAGAAGGATTTACTTTATTAATTCGGTTGTTAATTCTAGATAATTCTCAAGACTAATTTTATGCAGTCAGATCTATGTCCTCTAAAGAAAGGTATATAATACGCATATAACAGAGATCCTAATGTGAATGTACTATATGTCATTAGTAATAAATAACAGCATTCTCCAGAAGATGAACGGCAGCCTGAAATGACTTTGTTAAGTAGTAGTTTAGTGATAACTTGGGTTTTTTTGTTGTTTTTTTCCCTGAATTGCACTTTTAATTTGACCCTTCAAATTAAATGGGGAAGTCTGACATGTTTTTCTGAAGAGAACCATCTTTCTCAGTTAATGTATTTTAGTCTTGTTTAGCTCAGGAGACAGAGGCTAACTTTGCTGGATGACTAGAAATATTGAATGTATTTGTTAAAAATTCTCTAATGAGAACATGAGAAAAATACATTGTTACTGTTGATTCTGACTTTTATACCAGTCACAAATCTGCTCCTGTTTTATATGGATTTTTCATTTTCTCCAGAGGTTATAGTATTCAGTATTCATGCACTCAAGCATGCTAAACTACAGTGATGGAAAGCTGATGGAAATTTTTTTCCAAGGTTGTGGTTTTGTCCAAAGTTTCCCTATATTTTCCACTATGCACAAAGTTCCTGACGGTTGAGTGCCAGATCCAAAAGGGATATGCAAGTAGTGAGGTTAATAAACTGAAAGGAATAATAATCTGAATTCCAGTAAGATGTGCCGGCACAAGGTAGAGTACATCCCTGCAGCAGACAATCCCTGATCCAAGTCCAATGGAACTGGTGGTATACATGACAAAGAAAGGCTTTGCTTTAACTAGTGCAGCCATACTTAGCATATCCCTCTCTGTAACATATAGAGCATTTAGAATAATTTGTCACCTTGGCTTGTTCTGTAGCAACAGAGAGAGAATTTTCCGGATTTAAAGGCACTGGATTGCACATTTGGACAGTAAAAAGAGTTGCAGTCTAGGTCCTTCTGAACTACAGAGTAAAAAGTCACAAAGTCTGAATACTTTTTTTAATAGAGAATACCTTAGTGGCTTGTAGCAAAAAGGAGGATAAAAAATTAAGCTCCACTGTGAAAAGTGAAAGTGGGAGTAACATGTCATGTACTATTGTGCACTATATAAAGTGGAGGTGGTACAGGCACAAAGACCTTTTTATTTCTCAGAGTCCTTAGAGACTGTCAGAAGAGTTTCAGAGTGTAGCCTGCATTATATCAGTGTACTCTTGCTCTTTTGCAATGCTTTTGCAAGCTCTGAATGCGCCCCAGCTGTAAATCTTTCTGGGTGCCAAGGTGACTAACAATGGTGGGATAGCTTGAAATTAAAGAAACTTTTTCTCTTGCTCATAGAGCACAGGCGCAGTAAGAAGAGATAGTTTTGGCTTTTGTAGGACAGGAGCGGCTTTTGAGAACAGGCACTCCATAGCTGAATGCTAGATGAAATTCACTTTTTCCCATATTCAGCCCTTAGTATACCATTTTATGTAGAGAACGTGTTTTATAAAAAAATTTTCTGTATCAAGATAAAAGCAAAGGCTGCAGTTGTTTTATCACTGCTCCTGCATGCTGCTTTTGAGATTGGCCTGTGTTTTCATGAGCAAGACTTCAGAAAGAGAAAGACTTCAAGAAAACAATTCCTTGAAAATTAGTAAAGAGAAAATTCCTCTAAATTCTTGCTGCTGGGAGGTGATCATGGAAATCAGGTTTAGAACTGCAGTTAACTCTGTCAATACAGAAGAGGCTGCTTTTGCTCATTCATTTAACTCTGCTAACCTCAATAAAGTTGTTCCGTACTTATTGTCCTTCAACAGAGCCTACTGTTCCGAGAGCAAAGGATTACATTGGAGAATATGTAAAGCCCTTAAATTTGGAGCATACCATAAATCTTTCAAACTTTTCATTACAAATTGAAAGCCAGTCACTCAGTACAGAAAAACAGAATGCAGAAATGCAGAACTAGCTTCAAAGACAAGTCACCGTATATTCCTTTCTTCTTTTTTGTTTTGTTTCTGTTTATGTCTCCAGACTATAGTTAAATTACTTCATACATTTTAATGTTTTTAGCAGCATCTCGCAAAACAAATGTAGCTCACTGCAGCAAATTTCTGTGCTGTAGGCCTCTGGTTTGCACATTTCTTGTCCTATTTGAAGTCAGTAGAACAATCTCCAGTGCAGGTGGAAAGGATTATTAGCAAAAAAACCATACACGAGATGGTAAAGATAGACTAAGTATCTGATTAGTATTTTTCCAATCAATATGCCAGAAGTTTTGAAAACAATATGTTACTGTGGAGATTGTAGCATCACATGATGTATGAAGAGGACAACATGACCATGTGCAGACCTTGTTGGGTTGCCATTTTCCACAGTGCCCAAGACAGCTGCTAGAGTGGCATGCAACCAAAATAAAGCTGTTTTCCTATCTCTTCCAGCTTGTCTGCCTGGCAGTTTTCTAATTTTGCAGCAAAAATATAGTTGAAGCCAGCTGGATAAACAGGCGATGCTGACCTGAAAGGATAGGGGGGCAACTATGGTGATTACATGAAGTTAAGTGGTTTTATATCCACCTGTGCTTTTTGGGAGCTGTGCAAGAGATGAACCTTGACAACTGAAGTGCTATGTCATCATATCAGATTGGGTTTGAAACTGCCTGTGAGCCTCCACTAAATCCTAACCTGAGATAAATAAACTAAAAATTAATTTAAAGAAGGAACAGCAATTCTTGGGGCACTAATTATTGACCACCTGAGGAACGTGAACATATATAAGTCTATGGGACCTGATGAGATACATCCCAGAGTCCTGAGGGAATTGGCCAGTGTGGTTGCCATGCCACACACCACGATATTGGAAAAGTCATGGCAATGAGGAGAAGTCCCTGGTGACTGGAAGAACGGTAAGGTTGTGCCCATTCTTAAAAGGGGTAGAAAAGATGACCCTGGGAACTACCAATCTGCCAGCATCACCTCTGTGCCTGTGAAGATCATGGAACAGATCGTCCTAGAAGCTCTGCTAAAGCACATGGAGGACATGGAGGTGATGAATGGCAGCCAGCACGGCTTCACCAGGGGCAAATCCTGTATGACCAACTTAGTGGTTTTCTATGATAGGGTAACCACAGCAGTGGACACAGGTAAACTGATGGATGTGATCTATCTAGACTTCTGCAAAGCCTTTCACATGGTCCTCCACAACATCCCTCTCTCTAAATTGGAGAGATATGGATTTGATGGGTGGACAGTATGGTGGATAAGAAACTGGTTGGAGGGTTGTATTCAGAGTAATGGTCAATGGCTCAAAGTCCAGATGTAGATCCATGTAAAGTGGTGTCCCTCAGGGTTCCATACTGGGATCGGTGTTGTTTAATATCTTTATTAATTATATTGACAGTGAGATTGAGTGCACCCTCAGCAAGTTTGCAGATGACACCAAGCTGAGTGGTGCAGTTGCCATACTGGAAGGACGGCATGTCATGCAGAAGGACCTGGACAGTCTGGAGAAGTGGGACTGTGAGAACCTCATGAGGTTCAACAAGGCCAAGTGCAAGGTCATAAACCCGGGTCGGGGCAATCTCTGTTTTCAGTACACGATGGGGGATGACGTGATTGAGAGCTGCCCTGCAGAGAAAGACTTGGGGGTGCTGGTGGATGAGAAGCTTGACATGAGCCAGCAATGTGCACTCACAGCCCAGAAAGCCAACCGTATCTTGGGCTGCATCTAAAGAAGCGTGGCCAGCAGGTTGAGGGAAGTGATTCTGCTCCTCTATTCCTCTCTTGTGAGACCTCATCTGGAGTACTGTGTCCAGTTCTGGAATCCTCAATGCAAGATGGATATAGAGCTGTTGGAACTGGTCCAGAAGAGGGCTCCAAGGATGATCAGGACATGCTGAGAGAATTGGGCTTGTTCAGTCTTGAGAAGAGAAAGCTCTGAGGTGATAGTATAGCAACCTTCCAGTACTTGAAAGGGGCCTACAAGAAAGCTGGAGAGGGACTACTCATAAAGGCTTGTGGTGATATGACAAAGGGGAACAGGTATAAATTGGAGAGGTTCAGATTTAGGCTTGATATAAGGAAGAATTTCTTTACCATGAGAGTGCTGAAACACTGGAACAGGTTGCCCTGGGAAGTTGTGGATGCCTCATCCCTGGTGGTGTTCAAGGCCGGGTTGGATGGGACCTTCAGCAAGCTGATCTAGTGAGATGGCCTTGCCCATGGCAGGGGGTGGGAACTAGATGATCTTTAAGGCCTCTTCGAACCCAAACTATTCTATGATTCTATGATTCTATGATTCTAAATATCTCAGGAGTTTTAATGGCCAGTCTGTATTGAAACTATATCTGAAGCAAGTGATCCTTAATGCAAGTCCAGAGCATTACAAATCAGGGAACTTCACTCAGTCATAAGGAATTCTCTTTTGCTGTGATAAAAAGACTGCTTGGCTACTGTTGTACTGAGAACAAATTTGTTGTGGTCACTTGTTTTTCTTCCATTTTGCGGAAATGCTCCACATCTGTCTGTATCCCTGTACTTTATCTTGTCCTGGGATTATAACATTTGGAGACAAGGATGTTGTCTTTGCTCTCTGCTGTATTGGGTGCCATCTGCAGCAGGGTTCTCTGTTCTGTTGGTATTAATGTAATGCAGATTCACAACCTGTCACTGCGTTGGATACAAAAATGCCTGATTTCTTGAGGCAAGGAAAATAAGTTGTCTTGAATACCTCAATCGTGCAGACTACCAGGAACTTCTCATAATTTCTAGTTACCTCTTCCACCAGCAGTCAGATTATCACCTCAGCTATCTAGTGAAGTGCAGGGTGATGCTGACAAAAGGAAAAAATGTTGTGCACATAAAAAATATTTAAATCAGGTAGTTAAAGAATTGCTGTGTGTTTGTGCAACTAGGGTGATGCTTTAATACTTATCCAAAGCAATTCACTGGAAATTATTTGTGGCCATGTAATAAATAAATAGGATCACCATAGTGAAAAGTATGGGAACCACAGATAATATGTTAATTCTGTTTGTCATGTTTATTTGAGAGCAGTCTAAGCATCTGGCAAGTCATTATAATGACAGTCTGTAAAATCAAAGCCAGCATTTGGGCTCTAGCCTTCTCTCCAGAACAGAACTGCTGGCTCACTGAAACTTCACAGTCTTAGGCTTTAAATCACTATTCATTAAATGTCACAATTTTTCTAAAAATAGACAACCCTTAGAACACAGACTTTGGGAAGGCTTGTAAAGAAGAATAGACTTTGGACCTACACTTGAAGCTGAAACAATGGTTACCTCCATATTCCCTTTCATGGGAAATGACAGCAATTATAAATTTACTAAAAGCTGTGCTGCCAAATCACAGTAAAATGCTAGATGTGAAGCTGCTTTGATAAATGAAGTAGCCAGACTGCTGCAGGGATTCAGAGGTGCTACTCATGAAAAATCTGAATCCTGTGGCAGGTACAAGAAATGAAAAATATACAAGAGAAAATGTAAAAGGAGAGCTTTGCTTTGAGTACTGCTACCAAGAATCAAAAGCTCAGGTGGGAGAGTCCTGCTTTTTATGTCAAATAAGCTTGCTAAAGGCAGTATACATAACTCTGCTTCCTATGAGAAAGCCATTAAAGGTATGTCCTTCCATCTGGGCAGAATAGCAGGCTGTGGTCTCTTGTCTGTACTTCTTTGACTAACTCTGACCCCTGGTCTTCTCCTGGAATATGGTAAGAGGGTAGTTTCTACGCAAAGGAACTGAAGGGTTGGGCAAGAAAATAGTAATACGGTGTTTGAAGAGATAATGTCAATGTTGTGTGCCTCTCTAGGGTCCTAAAATTTGCATGAAGTGTGTTGTTAAAGTGCCTTTCCAAACATTTTTGGGACTGTGTTCTTGAAATTACGCTTTTGTTGAGCAACAACAACAGTCTTTTCTTGTAGTTTTTCTTCTCATTTGCTTATACTGTTAAACCTCACATATAAATATCGCAATTGCTTCTGCTCTAATAATCCACAGTGCAACTTTGTCTTTAGAAAAAGTGGGAGGGTGAGGACATTGCATTAAGTCAACCTGAAGTGTTAGTAGTGAATCTTATGCAGAACTCTTAAGCAGTTAGTGGGTGCTTAATACAAGGGCAATTAACTATAACAATATTGCTAATATACCTAAATATTCATTCATCTTAGCACTTGAAGCTACAAAGCCAAGTCACTTCCAGGTCTGTTGAGGTCTGCAGCTACCTTGGCTCACTGTCAGTGTAGATGAATGGCAGAAGGGGAAAAAGCTGCTGCAGGCACCTTACAGCTGATCTTAGGGTGACAAGGCAGACTGAACTACAGCTGCTTATGGCTGTCCTGGGCTGTGCAACCAGTGCTCCCTTCAGACTTCTTCTGCTGGCACTTCATTGGAAAGATGTCCTTTGTATTGGAGCAACAAATGCTGATTCAATTTGGAAGCAGAATAATGACATCACTGTGGCACTTCAAGCTATCTAAGTTTTGGGAGACTTTCTTGGTGTTCAGGAATTTGCCAGCTTAGCAATTTGCTTTCTGAACAAGTGCTAGTGTGTGTGCTACCTCAACAGTCATTTTGACAGTCCCCATTCTGCAGGGCAACCAAACCTTCAGAAGATGGTTTTCCACTCAAGGGAATACTTGTCCCAGCTTTGTCATTCTTGGTTTATTCCATCTGTAGGAGAATGGCTAGACTGACAGATGAGGTTAAAACTGGATTTTTTTATTTTTTTTATTTTTGTGGATGAAGAGGAGGAACTCCATCTTCATTTTCATCTTCATCTTTCTGCAATGTCACTACTTGGGTTGTCTGAATATCTTTTCACAGCCCTCAAACCACTAGAGGAAAGAAGAGGCCATTGCACCATTTGTCTAAAAGGAAAAAAAAAATATCAAAAGAAAATTTTCTAAGGCAATTTTTCTGCATCTATGATCCATAAGGGAAAGGGCACAATATGTTTAAATTTTGCTTTGCAAAATCACATGGAGATAACACAAGCACAAGAGATGAGGCTGGAATATTATGTGGTGGGATTGACGCATTTCTTTCTTGCCCCATTTTTGAGTGATCTCCACATAGCTGAATTCTTACTGTGTGTAAAAGTGCCTATCAAGTGTTTGGATTTTTTTTGTAGAATAAAATACAGAGTGCATTAACTTGCATTAGAATAAATTCTACCCCTCACTATTATATTTTCCTTCAATTTCATAAGCCTTCAAGTTTAAAAGATCAGGCTTGATGTAAAAATATCTGATATGACAGAGAATTAGAAGAAGAGACAGGGACCTCTTATCAAATGAGGGAATGCTAAGCTTTCCAGCTAAGATGAAAGACTAATTACAGAGGTGATATTAAATTGATGCCTTCATTTAGCATAGCTCTGAGATTTAGGTCCAATAAAGAATTTATGTACCTGAAAATAGTCAATACAGAACCTAATATTCCAGCATTTGGTCATCAGACAGGGACCGTGAAGCCAAGGAATGTTATTGATCTGCTAGAGCAACATAGCAGCCAAGAAAGCTTCTCAGATCATCAGAAAGGGACTACAGTTAGTGCCATCAGCCTCACAATTAACTAGCCTAGATATGACTCTGCTAGTTGTGCGGAGTGGCAGAGGGGCTAAGGAACAAATCTCTCTTCTGCCATCTGATAGAAAGCACCAGGACCTGCAGCTTGCGCAAGCTACAGTTTCCTTCAGGTCCCCATTGAATCCTCATATCTAGACCCATTTTAAAAAAAGAAAATGCTGAAATAGAAGCAAGTTAAAAAAATATCTTATGGTATTGAGACATGCTTCTTCCGAGTTCTTGATCTAATCTGAGGGTTTTTTTCCTCACAGAGCACTTAGCGGGACCTTTAAATGTGCAGTCAGAGAAGGCTGAAGTGGGGTTTGCTACTGCCTCTTTTTACACAATAGCTCTTACCCAGCAACTCTCTGGAAGACTGAATGTCTTTATCTGGAGAAGATGAGTTCATACTTCCCTGAAGAGCAGCTGAACCTGTCAAGGTAGGATTTTAATTTCTCCTACTAGAAACTGAAGTGGTGTGTGGTAAATCATGGGGTTAAGGGGATGAAAATGCTGCAGCTGAGGCATCAGCTAGTTAATCCTACACAGCTGAACGCTATTCTGACCCACTGTCTGCATAACACAAGGTAACTAGCTCTAGTGGCAGATACAGACAGTTAGAGTCTCCACTCTGGGAGAGGTCCTTGGATACTAGTCTAAGGAGGAAGTCATTCCAAAAATGTAGTGGTTTGAGGCTGAAAGGATTGATCCATGTCTTCTGGTAAAACATGGTAGTTCTGTGATTCACTGCAGGGCGCAGCTGGGTTCTTCTTACACTCTGTCCCTGGCAGCTGTGATGGTAGAGATGATGTCAGATGTCAGGTGGGTCTTTTGGGTCCTTGGGATGCATAGAGGGCCTGCTGAGGACAGTAAGCTGTGGGCTGAGGACTTGTGTCTCCTTCAGAATGTGACTGGTGCCTCTAGACATAGCTGGGTGAGTGGGTTAAAACAAGCGAAGAGGGTAGTGTGGTCACTTGTCTCCACTTTGAAGGGAGCATTGAGTTCAGGCTACGCTAGAAAAGGAGTTAAGGGCTGTCTTAACTATTGGTGGTGGTTATTGGGGTTTTTTTGTTTTTTTTTTTAAATTATGGGTAAGGGCTTTGCTGCCATTCTACTACCCACCAGGATGGTCTGGGACTGGAGGGATTATAAGTCTATGCATGTGGTTGCCAAGTAGTGGAGCACTTGTCCAGAGGTGGATTCAATCCAGATGCGGAATCAAAGGGATAGTTATGCAGTTCCACAGTTAAAGAAACATATTTTCTAATACACCATGTTGCTTCTTTTCTCTCAACCCAGAAATAAGGCTTTTGTTAGGTCTGAGGTTGTCTTGTACTTGAACCAAGATAATGATGCAAGCTTGTAGAAAATATTATGACTGGTGATGGAAAATTATTATTGATCTATGGTTATGTCATTCCTGGAGAGCTGTAGGAAATGTCCCTGTGTTGTTAAGTAAGCAGGATGATAAGGAATCCAGAAGCAACCATCCTGCAGAGAGAAATAAAGCAGTAACAGCATATAAATTAAATGCATATGAGGAAAAAAAAAAGTGCTGTGTGAAATCATATGAATTGCCTGTTACACCACTTCCCTTTTTTTGTATTAATAGTTCACTGCAAAAATGAAAAAATGAAAAAAGTTTATTGCCAATGGTTACTTAATGAATGTGGGATTTTGCCAGATATAACTAAAGGGCTAAAGCAATTACCAGTATATGCAATTGACTTTTGGAGGAGGAGTCAAGAAAGTCCACGTTTTTAGCACAGAAGGAAGAAAAGTGAGTGAGCTAGCTTTTCTTTAAGTTCCCTTTTTGGCCCTTAGTTTTCTATTACTTCTGTCTTTTGTCCAGATTCCTCTGTGCTGATGTAGCAGGAGGAATGATGTCTAAAAGTACATTATTCCCACTCTTATTTGTGTGTTCTTATTTATATAGCTTGTTCTGTTGGGGGCTGGAGGGAGTTAATGTGTTTTGTGTGTGTGCGTGTTTGATTCATTGCTTTTTAAGTAAAGCAAAACTTAGGGCAGTCAGTGAATTTGTCTAACTGGGAATTCCTATATAAGTTTTTGAAAAAAACCATCACTAGGTTTGGATATATAGGGAGATTAGTTAAACAATCCAGGGGAGAAACACACAAAACAATCAAAAAATTAAGAGGCTTTGGGACTCTAGCTCCTAATTAACAGATGTCTAAGTCTAATGTTTAAAACCTCCTGTTAAACAACTGTTATTTACCACTTTGTTCTTCAGTGTTGACTTAATCACTTGGTTTGATTTTGCATCACTCTGGGAGAGGCTGTTCTCCCTCCTCGTCTCATCCTGAGCTTCAGGTTCTCATCATTCCTGTTTGCATGAAGGATCCTGTCCTGGCTTTGAACTGACTGCCTGATGACAATGGCACCAAGCTATGCTAATAGGCCACAGAAAGACATTTGCAGGAGACCACAGTGTCTGGAATCCAGGGTTTTCAATATCCACCCTGAGTTGTCACTTACAGTACTGTGGGCAAATAGTTAGAAATGTTTTATTTGCTCTTCCTGCAGAGAAATGGATTAAAAAACAAGCATTGCTTGGTTCTGGTTTGTATCTGCCAGATACTTGATTAGAATATCTCCATTTTTGCATCCAAGAGGTATAGATACTACTTCCTTTCCTTATTTTAGCTTGTCTCAGCCTGCTTCCACTCTGATGCTCTCTTTGCACCAACTACACAGTAGTTTCTTGTTGCTTTGGAAGCTGCAAATGCACCTCTCTAGCCCAAGACAGATCTCTCCAGTAGAGTCTTACTCTATACAAAGCCATCTGTGTGGGCACCTGGGTTACCAATTTTATCCATCTTTATGCCAGGCACAAGCTGAAGTAGCCATGAGTTGTGGGACTACACCTGCAGAGACTGTGAAATGATTGCGTGTGTTACCAACTGGTACATTTCAAATTCCAGTCAATGTGCAAGTCACTCTTTCCTGATTTTCTGACTGCATTCTTAGCAGCTCTAGCTGTAGAGATTTGTTAGAAATATTAAATTTGACATGAATTGAAATGTGTCTATGAAAGCACTGGGAGAAGCATCAAACCAAGGGTTAAAATAACAGCCTGTGCTCAAAATGAAGGATGTTGCTGCCAGATAGCTTTTCCCAGCAATATACAAGTCTTTTTAAAATACTTAGAATTTTAAGTCGAGTATATGCATGTATATTTGTTATATATTAGCCTTAATATATAGACAAACTACTTGCAAACAGGACTTTAAAACTAAATTAAGGTTGTTTAGGAAAGGCGTTGTAGAGTTGCACTCTGCAAAAAAATTAAACTGTTAATTCTGTTCTTCTGCAGCAAAGACACGAGCAAATTTCCATCTTCAGCTCTCTGATATCCACAGGGCTGCTTCTCCCTCACCCCCATTTCAGGTAGTAATTTTTTTTTAGCCTATGTGGTCATATTGAGCTTAGTTGTGGAGTTCCATGAATTTAAATCCTGCATGTTACATGCTTTTCTCATTAGCAAATCTTTCAACAGGGTCAGGTTAAACAACAAAAATTTTGGAAATTGGTGTCTCTGACAGATAATTATTTTCTTAGCGATTTCGAGCCACAGGCAGTGTTATAGCACTAAAAAGTGGAAGTATAAAAGAGGACAAACTTGCATGGCACGTGATCTGTTTGCATTGTTTATTTTCAGACTGTGCTGTAGTCTTCATATTAATGAAGAAGGAAAGGGGTAGGTAGAGAACTTTTTTCAGGTTTTACCTTTGTAATTCCTATGCTCTTCCCTTGACTTTTGATTATTTGTTAGCTTCCCAGGGGATAAAAATAAACCAGGCTTCAGGTCTGCTCTGAAGAGTGTTAGTGCACTGCAGATAAATTATTTTGTCAAGAAGAGAGGACAAAAGAGGAAACACCACCAGCATAATGGCCATATGGTCTCAATAATAGTACAGCTCTACAAGGAACTACAACTGTTTTAAGTGTATCTGCTATAGAAAAACACTAATGTCAACTAGAAATTAATGTAGCTGAACCATGGAAAGAGGGTAATTGTAGTTTAATATGCAGAATGCAACAATATGATAATCAACCAGAATTTGAAGGAACTGTTAGATTTTCAGCAAACAGCCAGCCTCCATAAATGCAGCTTTATGTAGTTCTGTTCCTACCAATAGCAAAGAGGGTATTAAAAATGAAATTATTGAAACTTCCAGTAAACAACATCTTCTTTGGTCTGTTCACTTTCTAAACTATAACCAAATTATTTTTTATTTGTATAGTGTAAAGCTTGGCAAATTTTATCCAACCCTCAGTGATTCTTTTAAACTCTGGAGTAACTATCCTGTTAAACTCACTACAAGTCAAAATAAAAACTGCAAATCTACTCAGCTTGCTTCTGTCCTGGCATGCTGAGTCATTTCCAGCTTTTTGTTTTTATTAGCTTAGGCAGACAAGTTGGTAGGAATTAAATGTGAGATCAGTTACATACTGCATTTTTTGTATTCAAAAGTGCTGGTGAAATCCATTATGGATTGTGTGGATCAAATGTCATTGGATCCAGACATCTTTCACATATGTGACCTTTACAACAGGCTTTTGGCAATGCCTTTGCAAAATCTATACCTTCATTTGGAGCTACCTCTGTGTTAATCAGTACCAGAAGGGGACTGCCTTGAAAAGAGGCAATCCATTTGTATATGTCTCTTGCCTTTATCCACTCACTTTCCTCAAAATGAAATGGCATATGAACACTTGGATGTCATGCTAACAAAAGAAGTATCTGATCATTTCATCCTACCACTAGAGATCAGATAAAATGAAATCTAAATTAAGGTTGAAAACGGTCACTTCTTTCTTCAGCTCGTATTGATCCTTTTGTTCTTGAATGATGTAGAAATGTATAGATAACCTAGTTGGTATTTATCAGGCAAAATCTGGAGGGCGCTAAACTTGGTTGGCGTCCAGATCTCATCTAGAGCTGCTTTTCCTACTCAGAGCTAGAAACATTTGGAGCTAGAAAAGAGAACAACTCTGTCCACGTGATGCCCACAGCTGAATTGAGTGACTAAAGAGTCAGTTAAACCATACTGTGCTCCTTAGTTTTCTTGGACCCTTTTTCTAGAAATAATGAAATATTTCTGAATACTGAAATGCAGCTCAGTGATCACAGTAGTATAAGTGTTGTGCTGTTTTCATCAAAGCAGTGCTTCCTGGATTTTAATAATGAAGAGTCATGCAGGAAAAGGGAAGTCCTACAGTACAGCGGTTTTGAAGATCCCAGATGTTTAGGCAAAGATTTTATACCTATGAAACATTCATCAAAAGTTATCAGTCTACCTTGCTCAGTCACTTACTTTTAACTGAGAGCAGATCCTCAGGTCAGATAAGACAAAGACACTGATGCTCAGGAGCTACAGTTCCATGATTTACTACTGTCAATGGTGCTTTGGAAGTGAAAGATATTTCATTATTATTATTTGGGATGTTATATTGGATTCTCAAGATCTATTGGTCAGCAGAGAAAATGAAGTTGGAATATGTTGGAATTAATAAGTAATATGAATTTGTTCAAAATTGTTTGTTTTATATTTTCTGAGGGGTAGGAAAACACAGAAAGCTTCCAGTACTGCCCTCTGGGTGGTTCCTGCCCTCTGGGTGGTTCCTGCCCTCTGGGTGGTTCCTGCCCTCTGGGTGGTTCCTGCCCTCTGGGTGGTTCCTGCCCTCTGGGTGGTTCCTGCCCTCTGGGTGTCTGGTTGTGGTGGATTCATGTTTCTAGTGCTTCTGGATTCAGCCAGGCTAAGACTACGCCTAAATCCCCTCTCTGCAAAATGTGAGTTTATACGAGACAACACTAAAAATTCTTAAAATGGAAAACAAATTTTTATTTCAAACAACAACAAAACCAAACAGAAACAAAAATAGTTCTAATCACTGATTGCTACTTGTGGATGCTTTCACAGTCCTTTCTTCACACTGGCAGTGCCCCAGTCATTTGTTTCAGGATTTCAGTTTACTATTGTAGTAGCGAAGAACCTCATTCATCAATGCTCATCTTGTGTTGCAAAAAGAGGCAACTTTTTGTAGTTTGTTCTCAGCCAGCCATACTTGTCTTAGGTAAAAATCATGCTAACGTGACAGTGGGTTTTTGGTGGTGGTGTTGACCGTTTTTGCTTTTATAATTTAATGGTTAATATCAAGATATTGTCCTTTGAATCAAAGAGAAGTTCAGATGAGCATATGTATTTTTCTCTGGAGTGTGTACGGCATCTCTGTTTTAATCAAGGCTAAAACTCATAACAGACATGGTTCTTTGGAAACCATAAGTAAGAGATTTTCATGCCTGGATTTTTTTTTTTCTTTTTGCTGGTTTGGGGTATTTTTCCTGGCAATTTTTTAAAAAAAGAAGTTTGCAAATCATATTTCTGTTTCTATTGAGACAGGAATTAAATTGCTGCCTCCTGATGATCATCTCTGACTAAACTTGGAGACTATATGTTGATGTCACTGGATTTACTAATTCAGTGTCTGATTCTGCATTTAATTTAGCTGCAGGACAAGCAGTACAATAGTACTACCTGGTTTTATTTTTATATTTATAGTTGATAATATGAAGAGCTGGACTCTCCAAGGTTATGCGAGGTTTTTCTTCAAGCTTTGGAGTTTAAATTTGATTACTGTGCACATAACTCTTGAATGGGTACCGATAATTTGATAAGAATGACTTTTTATGATGGCTTTTGTAAGTGGTCAGTAGAGTAATTTATATTTGTTTGTTAAAAAATTATTTTGAGTTCTAGTAGTGTGCCCTGGAGATACATTTCAATGAAAATAATTTTTTTTCTTTTTTTTCTTCCAAATAAGGAAGGACTATTCACCTCACAAAGAAATTAAGTTATTGCAGTCATTTTGGAGATGATAGATCCTAAACTCCTAAATCAGTGGTATGCAGCCTAGACACAGGACTTAGTTCTTGCTTGAAATCATTTTAAGCAAGTATACTTTTAGCAGTTCATTTCTGCAGATTTAAGGGAAACTGTTCTGGATCGCTGTTTGTGTTACAAAATTAGAAAACAGCCAAGCAATCTGCCCTTGTGAGATTTCAGAGGAAGATGAAGAACTGCCTAGGATGCAGTTGTCCCACTATCTTAGAAATTAGCAGGTTTTTTTAACATCTGAGTAACAATTCAACTTCGAAAATCTTTGTCACAGCTGCAATATTTCACTTATCTTGCCCTAAAAGTCATCTTACATTACAAAAGCATAAGACATGACTTGTGCTTCTGCAGATGTGCTTCCCAGTTGCATGCTGTAATGACGTGTAATATTTCACTTATCTTACCCTAAAAGTCATCTTACATTACAAAAGCATAAGACATGACTTGTGCTTCTGCAGATGTGCTTCCCAGTTGCATGCTGTAATGACGTGGGGGAAGTCATGAAAATTAACGGCTATTTCATCACTTTCCCTGAGAACTTCTGCAGATTGCACTGTAAATGAAGAGCAAACTTCTGGTTTTGAGAGGGTTAAGGCCCTTTGTGTGCTATGAACCTCATTGAAGAATCTGTGACTTAATATGGGCCTTTCCTTTCAGGTATGTTTCTAGAAATAGGAATTTTCTAGCAATTTACTAAAATTAGATCAAGACTTATCTAACACCAAATGAGGCTACATTAGTAACCTTAAATGGAAGTCCTAGAAAAAGTGAAGATTTTATTACGTATTTTTGGAGTAAGGAGTAAAAAAAATATTACATTCCCCCTTCATGGAGGTAAAAAAGTCTGAAAGAAACTAAGTAGGGAAAAAAATATTCTCAGAAAGGCACTGCTGGTTGCTGGTTCTGGATTTATTTTACCAGGCAGAATTCACCTCTTACCTGCACTCATCTGAAAGCTAGTTATTTACATTTTCTTTTTATCTGCTGGAAAGGAAAGTCTTACTGTGAACTACCCAAAAACTTGATTTGGGTGTAAACTAAACCCTTTTATATTAATATATATAGATAATTTGTTTTTACAGAGCAATATATACACAACATGCAATGCATTTTGTCATTATAACAAAGCATGAAATGCTAACATAACGAACAGATAAGAAAATTACAATGCAATCTACTTTGATCAAGAGAGTAATAATTCTCTCCCCTTCACTCAATTGCACTGTAGGTATTAAAAAGGTCATGCTTTATTTAAATAGGTAATCTGCTTGCTTGTGTCTGGCTTCAGATTTGAATACTCCTATACTTTTGAAATTATACAAATATCAAATTTTGTTTCAGATTTAGCTCTAGATCTTTCTTTGAAATTCAGAACAATTTTCAAAGAATACATGACTGCTTCTAATTAAGGCATTTCTGAGCATAGTGCCTGGGTTGTTGCTGATAGGTTTTTTTGCTGGTGTAGCATTTCTTAAGATCCTTCAATTAAGACTGTTTGAGCAAGTTAGTTATTTCCTCTGTGGAATTGCCAAAAATCCCCCAAACAATTTGCTAGCTTAGCTGCTGACAGCTCATTTGTGAACTAGCGTGCCTGGCTCCTTTGCTAGTAAGACTTTTGTGGAGTTGACCACAACTTCTGCTAATTAATGTGATTTGAAAAACTAGCTATACAATGACCGGCTTAGAAATGAAAAGTATGAGTAATGCTGCAGACCTGAGCACATCATCCCTCTCCCAGATTTATACTACCATATTCAATAATTAAGGATAGACTTAATCAAAAGCATTCCAATCTTGCCTTTTGTACTGCATGAGCTGAGAATGTCCAACTCCAGTTTCACAGGACTGCTGTCTTCTATATTTTTTAAGTTTCTGTAAAAATTTTTTTTTGAGATGTGCTGATACTCAATCAAGATCAGAACGTGAGAATACTACTGGCATAACCCTACACCTTTGCTTGATGGTAACTAAAACATGTTATTATTTTTCGCATCTAACACAGAAAAGAAGGAAGAAAGAATGATGGAGGAGGGCTAATTATTTCTGAAAGTTTTTGGTTTTGCTTTATAAAACCTATTCACAGAATTTTCCACCTGCGTATCTGAAGAGATCTACAGATGGTAGTAATATTATCCTTGTGGGTAAAATGTTAAAGTGTAATTTCAAGCAACTGCCTTTATTTTTCCTAGAAAAGAATACCTAATCATTGTCCTGTTTTTCTGCCATACACAATGGTGAAAAGCAATGTCCCCTGTAGCAGAAGTACTCCAATTATTCTATCTGAAATTACTTAGTCTCTCCTCAAAGAAGAGTCATCTATAAGAGAAAATACCTTGCCATTCACTTGCCATTTCTTTTTATAAGCTAAAACCGTTGTCAGTGGTCTCTATAACCGTGTAGCTATTGCCCATCCCAAACAGCAGAAAGTGGTGGTGATCATATGCTTTGAAATTGCTGATTGGAAACACAGTGTTTTCATGCACAAGAATAAGAAACAAGGCATATGTATTTGGGGCAGTATATTTTTTTTTCATTACAATAAGAAACACTTTTGAAGTGTTAATTCCTGTAATAAATGGCTGTAAGAACTATAGATTGGAAGTATCCCTGGTTTTTTTCCTTGCAGCTTCATTGCCGCAATGCTCAGAAGGTCTGCACATCTGTAATGCTAGTATTCTATGGTGATCTGTGATCTATGTCTTTGTTGGTAAAAATGCCAATTATGACTTTTGTACGTTCTTCTTACTAGTTCAAAATAAAGGCCTGAGTTTTCTGGGCAGAAGACTTCTTCAAAGTCTCAGCATCTGAAAATGCTGAGGTTTCAGCTATTTTAGCTATAAAATGTGAAGTTACTGAATCTGAACTATGCTTACACTAGCTTATGGTAGGTGAATAAAATGTGTATGGAAAGCTATGAACTGGGTAGGGCTTTCCACAAAACCAGTTTTACTGTCTTTCATTGTATGTGAAAGAAGAGAAGTCTCCAAATTGCACAGATATTTTACTGCTCTAGGAATTGCAGGGCATTTTGAAAGGCTAGAACACACTCAGCTTGATTTGTAGTACCTTGAGTGTACAAGGTAATCACCAGGAAGATCTGTGCATGGTCTCCATACTCAGTAAGATTTTTAGACATCTTAGCTGTCAAGGTCCAGCAAGACTCTAATAATCTGCAAACAGAAGATTCTCAAGGGTACCTTTAATAGGATCTAGGGAGTCTGCATCCTTGGCATAAAATCCATAAAGCAATTAGAGTTTTGGAAAGTTAAAACTAACTGAAAGTAGAGTCTTGGGAAAGTTCCCTGACACCTTCCATTATAACAGACAAAGCTATGCAATTCTGTGAGCAACCTGGGCTAGAAGCCTTGCAAAAATTGTGTAGTACTAGAGACTCTAAAACCAAATTGTTTGAAGAAGTTGAAATGTATGATACTCTGAAAGGCTTTTGTTGTGGTGCATGTGGTTTTGGTTGGTTTTTTTACTCAAGTCTTACTTGAGAAAATGGTCGGTCCTTTATCTGGCTGGTAAATTCTCCTATAAAATAGCAAGCCATGAAAGACCCTGGATGTTTTTCTAAACAATGTTACAAAGTGAAGAGCACTTCACATTTCTCAATTTAACAAAATGTACAAAAAGTGAGGAAAAAGAAGAAGAAGAAAAAATAGCACAGAACCGAGTTGAGTAGGATTAAGGACTGATGGTGAGAATGGTCACTCTGCTTAGCTGCAGGAGGTGAAAGGCCAATGGGATGTCACTGAGTGGCCTCTGGATGCTCATTTTTGCTGCACCACTTGTTCTGCTCACCAGAGAAGACAGCAGCAATGGCTGATGCTGAGGAGGGAAGGGAGTGTTATTGTGTTATTGTAGCCTGTGTATTTTACATTATATTTAAAATAATGATAGTTTATCATAGTAACTGATACAGTATTTAAATTACAAGTAGCTTAATGCAAGGTTATTTTCAAATAAATACACTGACTCTTCCCACCTATCAATGCTCTTTGCTAGGAAAGTACTTCTTTTTGCACCTGTAGGAGGAAAACAACTGAATCTACTACCCTCTGAATGTAGGAAAGAAAATATCTTTTAACTGGAAGAGATTTGATTACTTGGGTCTACAGTAATGATCATTTAAAAGAAAAAAAAATCATGTTTCTGGCCCTTTTCTGAGTCCTATTGTAAAATGGAGGAATGTTTGCAAAGTATTTGATGTAGACTACAAAATTTAGATATTTCATATGGAGCTTCAGTGCACAGTTATTGCATGAACATTGCTGTTACTCTGATCATACGGATCTTGAACATGACCATCCCAAGACCCAGGCTGACGTGATTGTCAATCATCACATTAACTTAGGAGTTAAGGCTACCTGTTCCTTGTGTCATTCATGCAGGCTGGTGGCAGTATCGGAATCTAGTTGAACAGACTAAAGACTGTGTTATTTTCCTTGTGTGGATGTTTGTTGTTGTGGATTTTTTTTAATCCAAACCTCTTTCTGCCCTTCGAAAAATAAACTGTCTTAAGTGGAAAGGCACAAAGCAAAGGCACAGGTGCTTTACATAGTCCTAAATATCCATGCACACAACAAGCCATGTTCAGTTGAATGAGGACTGAAACTGGTATTTAAGCTCCTTCTTGTGTCTCCTGTCCTAAGTTAGTATTATCTGTCCAGTGTAAGCTTAGAGACCCCTTCTCTACGACAATATTAGGGCAACGTTACCCAATGGGATAACAGTGACTTCAGAAGCAGCTGGTTTGGTTCCTTGGTGTAATTTGTAAACTGGAGGCAGGGGATAACCAAAACATAAAAAAAACCCCAACCCAGCACCTACTTTCCTAATTGGTTTTTTTTGGAGAAGGGAAAGATCGAGCTTCAACTCTGAAGCAGCCGGAGGACAAATGTGCAAAACTTGTTTGTGAGTTCCCCTGAATTTTATAATATTTAGATGTGTGTGATGGCTCTATTGATGTCAGCTAGCAAGGCGGGATGGCATTCTTCCCAAGTACTTGTTTTTTTTCCTCATTAGCAAGGAAGAACTATCAACTTTTTTTCCAATATTATGTCCAATTGAAGCTGCAGCTTCTGCATCATGTTTTCATTTCCAGCTACTCAAAAGGATAAAGGATAAACTAAAGGGCCTCCCGTGACTTGTTTATAACCTCTCGGACTGATTTTAGAACTTGATAGGGGTTGTTGGGGTATTTTTTTCCCTCTCCAAATATCTTAATGCTTTACAGAATAGTGTTTCAGAACACAAGCCATGTCTCCTTTCCTTTTTTTTCTTTCTTTTGTCCTTTTTTCTGATCAAAGCATCTCAGCGGAATCTCTTTGATTCCAGCTGTATCATAAGCAGTTTGACACACTAAAAAGGAAAAAAGCACTTGTGGAAAAAGTAATTTTCCAAATGAGACTATTTTTCACTCAAGCAACAAAGCAGCATACAGGGCAAAGGCTTATGCAATCGGTGTTGTTTTGATTCCATGCTCAGCCTTCAAGGGAAGGAGCACTTAACTGAAATATTTTCTGTTTTATTCCTGCTGCCTCTTTTTCTGAAGGTTCTTGTACATCACATCTCAGGGTCTCCCCTTGCACTGACTGCAGAAAGCCTGCTTATTGCATCCCAATCCAGACTTAAACAAGCGTGAAGCCTATTGTGAGCAAGAGGAAAATCAGGCCAAGTGTTAGTAACAACAACAGCTCTTGGCTTTTTAAAAGTACATACCATGCAAGGAAAGCAAAGTGCTTTTAAAACAGGTGTTAAGGCAGACAAGCTCCACCCTCTACTCTTGCCATGAAGTTAGTAACAGGACAGTAATGTTGATTGTCTTTTAATCTCCCTTTCCAAACAGTGACCTGCCTCTTGAATGGTGCAGGGGGTGTACGAGGGAAGGACAAGAGAGAAGATAGAGCCTTTCCATCCATGTGAAGATGGCACAATTCCTTCCAGAAGGGGCTTCTGGCACCAAAATCGTCACAACCTGTGAAAGAAATTGTCTTTGGGGGAAGGATGTGTGAAGTGTGTTTTGACATGTCTCTAGGGACGGCTGCTGCTCTTTAAAAGTTAGAGTTGTGACTTGCTTAGTCACCCCATGGCAGGTAAAAACATGTTGTTCAGAAGGTAACCAGGGTATGGTGATAAGAACTGTTCAGTTGAGCAGCTACTCTTCTCCACTGGATTTTACCATCCTGTCTTTAATCTAATGACTGAAGATCTATCCAAGATAGACCTAGATTTAAAAAAAAAACGAACAACAAACCAAAACAAAAAAAACGCACACAAACAAAATAAAAGAGAATATTCTCTTTTAAGACTAGAATTGCTTTCTTCTTCCTCTCAGCCTTATTGGAAATAGTGTGGCTAGCAGTACTAGGGAAGTGATTGTTCCCCTGTACTCGGTGCTGGTGAGGCTGCACCTCAACTACTGTGTTCAGTTTTGAGACCTCATTACAAGAAGGACATTGAAGAACTAGAGTGTGTCCAGGGAAGGGCAATGAAGCTGGTTGAGGGGTCAAGAGCACGAGTCTTACAAGGAGAGGCTGAGTGAACTGGAATTATTTTAGTCTGGCGAAAAGATGGCTGAGAGGAGGCTTTATTGTTTTTTGCAACTACCTGAAAGGAGGTTGTAGAAATGCGGGTGTTGATCTCTTCTCCAAAGTAGCAGGTAATAGGATGAGAGTAAACAACCTCAAGTTGCAGCAGGGGAGGTTTAGACTGGATATTAGGAAAAGTGTCTTCACCAAAAGGGTTGCCAATCATTGGAACAGGCTGCCCAGTGAAGTGGTTGAGTCATCATCTCATCATCCTTAGGTGTATTGAAAAGATGTGTAGATGTGGTGCTGAGGGGCTTGGCTTAGCAGTGAACTTAGCAGTATTAGATTAATGGTAGGACTTGATGATCTAAATGTCCTTTCCAATCTAAATGATTCTGTGTTTCTAAACTTGAAGCGCTAGCACCAGGTATTTAATGTAGTTGTGCCCTTATCACACTAAGCAGCTCTATGGGTAGATTTTATAATGGCAAGAAGTGAAAGCAAAAATCTTCTGAAGACCATAACAATGGAAGACTTTGCATTGCATATGAAAGAGAATAATTTTTTTCCTGTTTGCACTTAGGTTAATACTTGGTTATGTTATTAGCTGTAAGGAATAGTTTTTGGCCAATGTTTTTTGTGGCATATTTGTATGCATTTGGTAATCCAACAGTGAGAATTGTTTGGTTAAAAATACTAATAAAAGGTAGCTGAAACAGTTCCATATCCTTCTTATGCTGAGGATTTTAGAACTGGACACAGTACTCCAGATGAGGTCTCACAAGAGAGGAATAGAGGAGCAGAATCACTTCCCTCAACCTGCTGGCCACGCTTCTTTAGATGCAGCCCAGGATACTGTTGGCCTTCTGGGCTGTGAGCACACATTGCTGGCTCATGTCAAGCTTCTCATCCACCAGCACCCCCAAGTCTTTCTCTGCAGGGCAGCTCTCAATCACGTCATCCCCCATCGTGTACTGAAAACAGAGATTGCCCCGACCCGGGTTTATGACCTTGCACTTGGCCTTGTTGAACCTCATGAGGTTCTCACAGTCCCACTTCTCCAGACTGTCCAGGTCCCTCTGGATGACTTCTTCTCCGTTTGATGTGGCAACTGCACCACTCAGCTTGGTGCCATTTGCAAACTTGCTGAGGGTACACTCAATCTCACTGTCAATATAATTGGTAAAGATATTAAACAACACCGGTCCCAGTACGGACCCCTGAGGGACACCACTTTACATGGATCTACATCTGGACTTCAAGCCATTGACCATTACTCTTTGAATATGACCATCCATCTAGTTGCTTATCCACTGAACCATCCACCCATCAAGTCCATATCTCTCCAATTTAGAGAGAAGGATGTTGTGGGGGACCATGTCAAAGGCTTTGCAAAAGTCTAGATAGATCACATCCATCGGTTTATCCGTGTCCACTGCTGTGGTCACCACATCATAGAAAACCACTAAGTTGGTCATACAGGATTTGCCCCTGCTGAAGCCATGCTGGCTGCCATTCATCACCTTCATGTCCTCCATGTGCTTTAGCAGAGCTTCTAGGATGATCTGTTCCATGATCTTCACAGGCACAGAGGTGATGCTGGCAGATTGGTAGTTCCCAGGGTCGTCTTTTCTACCCTTTTTAAGAATGGGCACAACCTTACCGTTCTTCCAGTCACCAGGGACTTCTCCTCATTGCCATGACTTTTCCAAAATCATGGTGTGTGGCTTGGCAACCACATTGGCCAATTCCCTCAGGACTCTGGGATGCATCTCATCAGATCCCGTAGACTTATATATGTTCAGGTTCCTGAGGTGGTCACAAACCCGATCCTCCTCTACTGTGGAAGGGTTTTTACCCTCTGGTCACGATCTTGCTGTCCCATGACCCAGCAGGGGTGAGGAGAGCAGTTATCGGTTGATATGAGGTCAACATTCCCAAACTTTAGTGGGGGTAGGTTCTCTTTAACCTTCCTCTTTTAATTGATGTACTGTACATCATTAGGAATCCTTCACTAGGAAGTCTTACTGGATTGAAAAAAATCGTGAAGTGTGATACAGGAATGTAAAATACACTAAATAAGATTTCACCTTCATCAAGAAGTTCTTTGCTAAATAGCCTTGTAAATATTTTGACTGGAGCAGTCTGACACAGCAGAAATGCCTCTTTGGTTTTTTTTCCCTTTTTTTTTCTGTGCCATGAGCATAAATAACATGCTACAACTCCTAGCTCAAACTCCAGAATCTCATTTTACATTTCTACTCACCTCATCTAACTCATAGAGAATCTGACTGAATAATATCAAGGTTATAAACAATAGACTTTCTGTCTCTTTACCCTTAAGTGATACAAAATTATCTTTAAATATCCTTTTAGCATTCCTACATCCCAAACGTCCTTTAAAGTATCTTTAAAGAGCCTAATGTAAAATTATAGCTGCATAGGCCTCCAGATTGATTCAGATGTTCTAATGTAGCAATTATTTTAACATATTTGTAAATAGTATACAGATGAGGAGTTGCTCTGCTCCTTTTTTCTTGTTAATCTTCCAAGTAGCTAAGGATCCAAACCATGGCTTATGAATTAACAATATTCTTGGGAAAGAAAATACAGTGTTCAGTGGCATGAACATTAGATCACTGTTTTATTAATGTTTATTTAAAAAGGAAAAGAAATAAATGGGAATTATATTTGACAAAATCAGACTGACATAAAGAGCTAGATGGTATATTTTCAACATAGCTGAGCATGTCCTGGCTATCTCTCACGATGGAGTCCACGTCGCTTTTTGCATGTACGTAACTATATAGGGAGAAAACTCTTTGCCCCAGAATGTTGCTGAATAGAGGCAGCAATGAGACAGGTTTTATTTTTATGATATGGAGACAGCCCAACATATGAGGCTTAACTTCTGCTAAGCATATAGCAGTTTGCAGTTTGAGTTTTAAGGAGCAGTGAAGTAGCTGAAAGAAGATCACTGAGGTAACTTTGTGGGCATCAGCGAAGAATTCCTTTCCAGTACAATGGACAGCATGGGAGAAAGCAAGGAACCATATCACAACAGAAAGAGGAGGAGGATATGGAGGAGATAACTTCCAGTCCACCAGTACAGGTGAGTTACAGGAAAAAGATGTGAGTATAATGTGAGAGAAATGGTGATCTGGAACAGCATTAAATGGTTCTTGGTGAAAGGGAGCATTTCAATACAATTTCCACTTACTGTTAAATAATAGTTAGAAGTGAAAATGCAGAGACAAACACTCCAAACAGAAATTATGTTGGTAAAATGAGGATATATTCTGTGTTTGGTTTTGTACACCTCAGAGCATATTGTCACAGCCAACAGATAGCTACTATGCAGCCCACTGGTTCGGCAAAATCAGTGTCCCAGTTGTGTAGCTCAGCACATGAAATGCATGTTAGATATGCCTTAAAGCTGAAATTTCAGACAAATATATTATGCTCCTCTATAATGAATATATAGTTGGCCTATATAGACAAATAGTCTCAAGCATTATGACTCAGCACAGCCCGGCGCTATTGTTAAGGGTTGTATTTTGACTTAAAGGAGTAACTTTTCAACTTAATGAATATCAATATCTCTTATTTTTCTCCAGTAGGAAAAACAGCTAACTGTTTTTCACCCTTGATGGGGGGATCAAAACCAGGACTTGGAAAACAGCAATTAAAATACACAAAGGAGTTGCATATGAATAATGTGGGAATATAATGACTTCATTGAGGAAGGCATCCTTAGAGCAAACTTTCAATGACTTAGTTTATTTCCATACAGTTCTTCTCTTCAATGTTACTTAAGAGTGCAACTGTCTACTTTGAAGCCACTCTGCTAAGTGTTCTCCCCGTTTGATATTTCCTATGTATAGCACCAGAGAAATCTGAAGTTATTTTGGATTGTCAAGAATAGGAATCACACTAACAGTGAAAGATGAAGTCCCTGTGGTTTATTTTATGCTATTTACTGAGTAGTGAGTTATAATTCATAAAACCATTTCTCTGCTCTCACTGCACAGTGCCCCGTATTGCTAAAATTATTTGGTTTCACAAATCTGATTATGTTCATAATATTTCTGAAACAAGACATTTCCCTTTCTGTTATCTCAGATAATACAATTTCCAGTGTGCATTTAGAAGATCAGAGAACATCAATGACTACAGCTGCTCCTATTTTTATGGCGCATATTGTTCATGGTTCTCCACAGCTAGAGATGACTTAGTTATGTGTTTCTGACTATTAAACCTTATAATAACATAAAGCATGCTGTACAATCAATTACAATAAATGACTTTATTGCCAATATCTAGCAATTTCCTGTTATTCTTATCTCAATTATTTTCAACAGAACAAATTGCGTAAGGACAATTACGGGTGTTTCATAAGCAGATCAGCGTGACCTTAAAGCTGCAAGGGCAATGCATGAAAAAGTGTGGAGAGAGCTTTGAAGAGCCTCAGTCATACTTGCTTATTATCATATCTCACTAGGGAAAGTGTAAAGGTCCCCACCTTGATTGTGCACATCATAGTTCTGAGCCTCTCTAGTACTATACATGCAAGTTCACTGGCAGCCTATAGCGATCAAGGCGAAAAGACGAAAACAGTGGTTATAGAAATGTCTAACTACTAAACACCTATGGGCAGACTTAAATTATTACATGAAAAAAATATACAATATTCAACTATTTTATCAACTATTCAACTATTCCTCTGTAGCAATAGGAACTAGAACAGTCTTTGAGAGAGGACTGAGTCTCCTGCAACCTCTCTGTGAGACAGCAAGTACACAAGATCACCGGGATGGCACTGAAATGATACTGGTGCTTGGCAACACATTTCACATTGCTGGCTATGAAGAAGCAGGCTGAAATCCCAGGAGTGTGCTGTGAAAGACCATCTTGTAAATGCAGAGAGAGATGCTTGCAAAATTATGTAATCTGAATTATGAGACTGGCAAACTTTTAGCTTCATTTTATAAGAGAAATAGAAGTGCAAAATATTAGAAAAAATGTTGATCCAAATCATGTATGTAACAGGAATTACAGTGTAACCCAGAGGTCCTTATTTCAAGGTCAGAGAATCAACTAGAAAATCCCCTTTTGTTTCAGTACGTACCTAGCAGAGCTCAAGAACACTGAGAATTTAGAACAGCCAGGGATCCCCCTGGTGCTTGCAAATTCATCCTGGTTTGTGACTTGCACAAGCTCTAGTACCCAGGCGAAGGTTTGGTATGTCCTCTCTGCCTCTCCCTCCCCTGTTCCCATGTCACTCCTGTATTCATGTGTTGCTACTGTAACCTTCAGTTCAGCAAGGAACACTCAGCTCCCCCTGAACAATTCAAAGTGTTCTCTACCTCCTGCATGTTATCAGCTTCCATTAAGTCCTTCCAGTACTTAAAGTGGGCCTACAGAATAGATGGGCTCTTTATCAGGGAGTGCAGGTGAACAAGGCTGCATAAGGTGCTGCACAAGTTAAGCTGAACAAGGGGGTATTTAAATTAGCATTAGGAAGAAATCTTTTACTGTGAGGGTGGTAAGTAAGGCACTGGTACAGATTGCCTGGAGAAGTCATGGATGACCCATCCCTGGAGGTGTTCAGAACCAGGCTGGATGACGCTTTGAGCAGTGTGATGTAGTGGAAGGTGTCTCTGCCCATGGCAGGGTGATTGGAACTAGATGAACTTTAATGTCCCTTCTGACCCAAGCCATTCTATGATTAGTATGGGATGTAGGCATTGAGTTTAGACCCTAAACACTCTTCCAAGAAGACACCAGGCCAGCCTGAGGTCTAGAAATGCATTCAGACCAGATTCTTAGATGAATATCCAAAGAAGGTAACAGTTGTTGCTATTATCACATACTTGTTCCTTGCCAAGAAGCAACAATAACATCAATATGTTATACGCAGCAAAAAAAAAAAAAGTGAGCACCTGGGAAACAATTTGTTGTGCTAGGATATACATAGTGTTCCCTATGGACGAAAATAAAGAAATGCAAAGAGAATGTTTTTGAAGTAGGTCAGCCTTTAACTTATTGTAAAAAACAGGACAACTAATCAATGAATTGTTGTTATAAGAGAGAGATTCAGGCTTTCTTGTTCATTATTAGAATACTCCAATTGGATTTTGTGCTATAAAAAAATTAATGAATTTTAATGTAATAGCCCTAATTATCACAGAATCACAGAATAACCAGGTTGGAAGAGACCCATCGGATCATCGAGTCCAACCATTCCTACCAAACACTAAACCATATCCCTCAGCACCTCATCCACCCGTGCCTTAAACACCTCCAGGGAAGGTGAATCAACCACCTCCCTGGGCAGCCTGTTCCAGTGCCCAATGACCCTTTCTGTAAAGAATTTTTTCCTAATGTCTAGCCTAAATCTCCCCTGGCAGAGCTTGAGGCCATTCCCTCTTGTCCTGCCCCCTGTCACTTGGGAGAAGAGGCCAGCACCCTCCTCTCTACAACCTCCTTTCAGGTAGTTGTAGAGAGCAATGAGGTCACCCCTCAGCCTCCTCTTCTCCAGGCTAAACAATCCCAGCTCTCTCAGCTGTTCCTCATAAGGCCTGTTCTCCAGCCCCTTCACCAGCTTTGTTGCTCTTCTCTGGACTCACTCCAGAGCCTCAACATCCTTCTTGTGGTGAGGGGCTCAGAACTGAACACAGGATTCAAGAAGCGGTCTCGCCAGTGCCGAGTACAGAGGGAGAATAACCTCCCTGGACCTGCTGGTCACGCTGTTTCTGATACAAGCCAAGATGCCATTGGCCTTCTTGGCCACCTGGGCACACTGCTGGCTCATATTCAGTCGGTTGTCAACCAACACACCCAGGTCCCTCTCCTCCAGGCAGCTTTCTAGACAGACTTCTCCTAGTCAATGCCAATTGTGGGCATACCTTAAGTTTTCATATAGTGATAACTTATGCTTGAAAATACAGTACAAAAATGGGTTTGGTCAGGTTTGAACAGGCTTGGAAAATATGTTACAAGAAAATAGAGCAAGCTAACTAGAAAGTGAAAAGGAAATTATTTTTTGTTCTTTTACAAAGATAAAAAAATTATGTTTCCATTGGTGCAAAATGGAGGAAATAAAAATTCGAAAACAAAGCAGGAAAACGTAATGCAGTTTCAAAGTGAGCAATTCCTGTGTCAAAAGGAAGATTACTGTTTGCTTTCAGTTTTCTGATTTATTTTGAAAATGGAATTGAGAGCCCCGTTGTTGGGAGCTTTTTCTCAATGAGGGACTAGTTAAATGATTGAAGAATTTGAGTTCAAGGGTAGGGTTTTTTTGTTGTGTCTATTTAACTTATTTTAAATTGTCATTTCCTTCTATGAATAAAGTTTCTGACATATAACGGCCTTCAGTGTTGTGGAAATTGAGGGAGAGAGTGAGCAGGTCTGTTAAAAAAAACTCTACTAAATAATTCATAATGAAAATGCTATTAAAATATTATTTGCCTGTTTGAAGGCTGCAGAAGTCGTGATTCATGACCAGGGCTGTGTATTGGGTTCAAAATTCATTCTACTGACCTAAGGGCCTAATTAAAGAGCCCAGGTTCTTTGGGCTGTGCTTGGCAAAGAGATGCTGGCTGGAACATGTTGCCCCCAGCAGACTTTCCCATTGACTCTGGAAAGAATCCAGACTGATGAGTTTTAGGTACCAGAGGTCTGAGCCCTAAGATTCAGGAGACTGAAGATCACATCTGAGAAGTCCAGATGCGTGCGTTTCACAGATTGCATTTAGATGGGTAGTTTCTCCTTTTTAAAATTCTAAAATAACTTTTAAAAGTACTGTATCCATATTTAAAGGTGTCTGACTTGCTTCAAATTGGAATTAGTTTCTGAAGCTTTGGCTTTCTGGAAGTATTAGGCTAGTTCCGGTGTTCACAGGTGGTGAGTTAATAAAGTGCTTGTAAAAATGCATTTTTCAGGCTTTCTCCTTTTCCTTTAGAGATCCCTATATCCTGTCTGAAAGTCATCAGGGGAGTGGAAGTTCTTGCAAAGAACATTACTATTTTAGTCTAAATGAGCTCATGTTCTGCAGCTCTGCATTGCAATGGGCCTCACAATTGTTCAGAGAAGCACTTCTTTTTATACGACTCTTAACCTTTCTGTCTTTTAAGCAATGATCAAAAAAATATTCAACTTGTCAGCAGCTCTCTCTGAGATCAAAGAGGGAGGGAAAGTGGATTGCTAACAAAAATACAATCCTCTGTCTGAATAGGTTTAAATTATGATGAGGTATAAGGTAGCAACACATTTTTGATGCATAGTTCTGTACCAGAGCTTAAGCATTTTGAAGCTTTATCACGAGCCCTTGAAGATATTTCTGTGTATGAATAGGAAGAAAGCTTTGCCTTAATGAAAAACATATTATTTAGTCCTATATTAATCCTGACAAAATTCTGAAACAGCAAAAAACATTAATTTATTGATTTTTCAAAACATCGTGATTTAGCAAAGAATTTAACCACTTGCTTAATACTTAATGTAAAATAAGGCTTATTAATTTGCTTACAATTAACTGCTTTCATATGTTTTGTTCTTTTTGAATCTAAAATTTTTTACTATGCCTGAGTATAGAAAAAGCTTGATTAGGGGAATATTGATTTCAGAGTCTCTTGATATAGCCTGTCCTTGGGAGATCTCTCTCCTTTGAAATAGGTTCTCCGTGCATAGTTTTCAGAGAATATTGCCTAGCTGAGAATATAGGACAACTATTTTGTTAGTTATTTGCCTCAACTATGCCAGATATTGACAGCACATTAGGTGTTTACAAAGCAGATATATCAGCTTCTAGTCTGTGAAAACCCTTAGGAGTCAGTCTTCCCTGTTTGTACATGAAAATCTCCAACAGGATCTCAGGAAGACTTTTTTAATGCACTCCATTGAATAATCGAACAGCCTATTTGACTCATAATACCTTCAGGGTCTAAAACTGCTGTTACTGTTTGTGAGAGAATGCAGTGGAAAATGTTTTACCAACATTTACTTCACTGGGAGGAAATTTAATCCATGGCTCTCTGGTCTTTAGCTTGATGGGTCCAGGATATGAATGTTTTATCAGAAATTTTCCAAACAGGGAGGGATTTGTTGACCATTATCAAGCTCCTCAATGACAAAGCAGAAGAATGTGGGAGTATTTGATTTTGCATCTCGCACCTGAACTTTGAGAGCTCATAAACAGATGGAGTTTTTCCTATTTTGGAATCAGCAGTCCTTATGAATACAGATTCGACATCCTGAACACCTGGCATGGAAATAACAAAAGTGCCAGGTTAGTGGACTTGGACATATCAGGACATTTACATTTCTTCTTGGCAAGTCAGACTTTTTATAATATTTTTAGCTATCCAGTGGTTTTTAATGTTTTACTCCACTCTGCTCAAAAATACATACAAAAAACTCATATGTGTTCAAGTAATTTTGCATTTCTAGGAAAGCAGAACTCCCAGTATTGATATAACTGGACGGTTCAGAGATAGACCTGCATAAGGTATAAGAGCAGTGAAAATATAATCATATGAGTTCAGAAGCAACTTTGTTACTTTCCTTCTAACACAGTTATCTCATGAAAGTTTTATGAGAGAGAACTTACTCGGGTTTTGCTAGAGTTAATATCCACCTAGTCCCCAGATATTCTTTATGGCACTGACGTGTTTTCATATTCTTATAATATTAGTTCTTTATAATCATGACAATAGGGACACCTTTTCAAAACACTTAAGAAAACTGGGTTCTAACTCTGTTAGGAAATAGCAAACACACTGTGATAAAGCATGCTACTTCTAGTCTACATGGAAACAAATAGTGAATTTTACAATTAAAGGATGCTCTAAGTACTTAGCTGACAACACTGTAGCTGTTAAAATTATGGTATAAATATATCTGTGCCAGATAATAAAAAAATCCAATCCTTCTCAACCTCTAATTTGTCATGTAGGTTCTTGCGCAAATCTTGTTTTCTTAACTACTCTCAGCGCACTAAATTATACATCACAATTCTTGGCTGTGGATGTGTTAATAATTCTTTACAATTAATGAAATGTAAATCGTAAGAACCATTGGATGTGTCCAGTGGACATGACACCTTGCAATCCAATATGTTTTAGAGATACTGAGTATGTGTTGTTACCAGGCACACCACCACAATTCTAGTTTCTGTTTCAGCAAATCTTGTGAACTACTTGGGTTTATCTGTTTAATTGGCATTTTCATACTTAGACCATTGTGTTAATGGTCCTCTATGAGAAAAACCAGTGCTGTTCATGAAATACAAAGGCAGCTGTCAACATAGGAAATGTTCCCAGCTCCATGAGATGTTTTCAGTAAAGATATACTTGAAATTATGAACTTTATGGTCTATGTTGGCAAGAAAGTCACTATTTTCACATGCACTAAAACACTGAAACCACATGGGGTTTTAATATACATTAATAAATACAAGTACATGTATAATATATATACATACAATCTATATAATATGTATATTTATATATGTAATGCATAAATATGTACATGTAGTGTATTATATATGCAATTCTTACCCAAAAAGTTAATGTGTTGGACTGATTTCTGTGAGTTTAAGAAAGGATTGCTAGAACAGAAATCAGTATTTCATTGTGGTACCCAGCAATGATAGAAAGCATCAAGAATACTGCATTCTTCTACAACATTCCAAGTGAAGTCTTCCCTATTGTGAGGCCATTGCAATTTTTGCAGTCAATCACAGTGATTCATCTACCAATCTGCATGAAACCCTACAATGAAGTATGTTTCATTAGTAACTTCTGGGTAGAGAACTATATTAGAAGGCCATGCTCTGCAGTTTTCAAAACTAAATTATTCAACAACAAGAACTGGTGTATTTCTGTTGGAAGAAGATCAGAGGTGAAAGTGGCTTCTTTGGATTTTACATGCCTTTTAGGGAGTCGAAGCATTGTGCTAATTTGCAATAAACAGCCTGACTTTAAAATCCTAAGTAGAAGCCATTGAGATATTTTAAAATTGTGTAGCAAGACAGTCTGAAGTTGTCATCTAACTTACACGCCTAAAGGCTAAAAGCTGGAAAGCTTGCAGCTTGTGAAAAGATATCTGGAGGATCAATAATCTGTAGATTATCCTCTGTCTCAGAGGATGCTTGTGTCAGAAAAACATAGAACATCCCTTTTTCTTAAGTGAAATAAGATTCTTGGAAGCAGGACTGCATTTGACAGATTCTGTACAGGGAAAATAAAAGGGGGCTAATGGAGGGAAGCAGTGCAGCTGTGTTGTAAGGTTTTTGTAATGGAAACTGAAAATCCAGGTGGAATAGTAGTCTTCCTAGTATTATGTAAGAGAAAAAAACGATTACTCAGTCACTAGTAAAAGATGATAAACTTCCGTATCTCTTGCATAAAGTTTTGTATTGCTCACAAAAGCATTTCAGTGTGAATGGTTTCAAAATAAACACTAGATCATTAAGTTAATGCTGTAATACTATAAATAGGTCTCACCATCTTCCTCTGTGTTTCTGTGATGAACTTTCATCCTTAGATTCATCATGGAGGTTTCTTAAGAAGGTTTTTGTGGCTCGATATCAGTCTTCAGGATCACATGAGAGGATGCTTTCTGTGGTGAGCTGTACCTCCCTACCTCCATCTCAGCCACACAAAACCTGTTTTGAGACAGGAGAGACATGGGAAGCCCAGTTCCGAAAATCCCATGCTATTCAGATCTTGAAGTTGGCACTAAAAACATAACAACTGTTATCCAATTTCATGGCTTCATTACAGCCCTCAATGAGGCCTGATGAATTCAGGACAAAGACTACTTTGTGGAAAGTGAAAGATGTAAACTTAATCACATCGTTGTGTGGCTGCAAGTTCACTGGGAATTAGGAAGAGACCTCCAGTTGACATGAGACAGTAACAAGTTCAGCTCAGTGGGTAAAAGGGTCCATCCTGCTCTTCTCCAGCACACTAAGACACTCAGAGTGCCAGCAGGACAGGACAAAACAGATACAAAGCCAGTTCTGTATTTACCTGCCCATCCGATAGCCCTGGTGAAATTGGTGGCAAATGTGCGCAAATTAAAATGTTTGTCTTCAGGGAAAGTCCTCCTCCCATTAAATGTGAAGGAGAATAAAAACATCATAATGTAATTTTTAGAATTTTAATGAGATTAAAATAAAATTATGTTGGTTTTGTAATCCTTGAAATGAAATCCAGAGCACTCCAAGACAAAACTGGAGAAACACAGGTCAGAAATGGTCTGGGGAAAAATGGTATGTTACTAGTAATAAGGCAATGTTTGTAATATCACATTCACTTTCACCTGAAGTGGGATTTGCCACTTTGTGCCCTTATTAGATTATTGCTCTGAAATTAGGTCTGTTGATTAAAAGCCAGTTGTTCCAGCACCAGCCTTGTTGCAGATGATATGTAGAAAGCATTTTTACTTATTCAAATATTTACTTTATATTTGCAGATGCACAATTGGGTCCAGTGTTGGGACTGCCTACTGTACAGGTAAATAAGAAAAAAGCCAATATATAACCAGGTTTTAGTGAGTCAATGTACCTGTCACAAATAACTGGACTGCTTTTACTGTTTTCTTGGCAGAGAAATGAAGTCAGACTGGTAGAAGTCCATACCAGGTCTTTTCTATCCAGAGTGATTAATTAGACTTCTTTCACATAAACTTAAAACAAAAAGGAGTAAGATCTTCAGAGGCAAGTGAGTCAATAAGTTGTCAGCAGTAATTTGCATTGCTGATGTATGATATCTCAAAGAAATGATGCGTGAGAGGCTGACCATGGGCTAGAAGGAACATCAGGACATAACGATAATTTATTTGAAGGAAGGAGAATAACTGAATCTAAAATACACCACCATCCCCTCTATAACCTGGAAACAGCAGTAGTAACAGCCCAAGAGGTAAAAGGACGTGCAGTATGTCAGAGTTTTAATGTGATAAATTCAGGACCTTTAGCTATAACCTTAAATGTGCTGCTTTCAAATTCCAGTCCTCTTGATTGCTAGGAGAACCTTGAAGCATAGAATATGAATGAGTGATGTCTCTTCAGCTTAGCTACTCTAAATTGAAACCAAAATACAATTCTAAGTACCAATCAAGCAGCAATCTCAATAAAAGGAAGAGTTAGACACTTTTCTGAGCTTCAGGCTAGCTGCTATTCTGTGTTTAAAGGGCCAAAGGCTGATTAATCTTGGCAGAGGTACCACAATGTATATTGGAGGGAAGGGATGTTCTGAACCCCTCATTTAGCTTTTTCTGTCCTTCTGCACTACAGCATATTAAAAATTTATCTATTTCAACTCCCAGTGCTTCATTGTCTTTAATTGGAGGGGCAATAAAAATGACAACCTAGAGTAAATGAGGATCAGTTCTGTCAATGTTTGCAATTAAGATTTTTAAGCATAATTGGAATATAAATGTTTCACTGTGTCCCACTCCTGTGGGACTGTTGAGATAGTCAGAACACTTTTCATGTAATGTCACCCTAAAAGAAAATTGTGTCACAAATACAGGTTCTTCTTGAATGTTTCTCATCACCAATGCTTTCCTTGAAAAATGTAGCATTTCATGTGTTCTGTTTCCAAATGGATGCTTCTCTCTCCCAGGTAGCTGAGAAAAATTTAGAGTGAAATTCAATTGTATGTGAAGGTGCACCCATCAGTTACAGCAATCCTTGAAAGCTTATGCAGGACCAGGTCCAAGAAATGAAGTGTCTCAGAGCTGATGGCAAGGATACTGTCCATAATGCAATCCTCAAAAGTCCACAACCTATTCTAAACACGCAGTTAATGTACAGATACATGTATGTACACTTTGCCCAACTGAGTTCTGAGTACCTGCAGGGATGGGCATTCTCAGTCTCTGCAGCCACCTTGTTTCAGAGCTTAACCAAAACATTTTTCTTATGTCCACCTGGAATTTTCCTTGCTGCAATGTTTAAAAATTGCCTTTCATTCTTTCTCTTTGTACCACCAAGAGGACCCTAGCTCTGTTTTCTTGATAGCCTCTGTTTATCAGCAGATTTCTGCACCTGTATCCTCCTTAACACCTCTCTAAGGCAAAGTACGGATTAGGTAAGGATTTAGTTATATGCTTATTTGGTCTATTTAATTCCACATAAATTGTAATGACTGTATAAAATACACCTAAAATTATGTATAATTTGTGCATATTATTAAGCATGCCAGTATAAACTGGATACAAATAGTACGGTTCTATGGTAGATCAGCTGTTTAGCGTGGATTTTATAATTTTCATCTTTAAAGTTTAAATTCCTAAGTGTCTCCAAGAAAGAGATTATATTACATATAAAAGATTAACCTGTCTTTTGAAAATGTAGTATTTGTACTCCATTGAGATGACAGTCTGAAATAAGCATGAATAAATGATAAAAATATGCAATGCAATCACTCCATGCTCTATGACTTCAATTTTGGAGAGATTCTGACCTCTATATAAATTGTGATTGCAGTTTTCCTTCTGTTCCATAGACCTCAATGTGAATCCCAAATTATGAAAAAACGCTTCATAATGGCAAAAAAACTTTCCTTTTCTTCCTTTCCAAGTGGAGTATTATATAAAATTACAGTTCAGAAACATATTTCATACTTAGTTGCTTGAGATTCTCAGGCAGTAAGCGGAACCAGTGGTGCATGCACTGCATATGTTTCATGGGGTGCTGTGATTTAGGGAATAGTCTGCTATAGCCAGTTGGCAGGAGCCATCATCACAGCCATGTTCAAAAAGAGGAAGAAGGAGAAGCGAGGGACCTACCAACTGGTCATTCCTCGGGAAGATCACAGAAGTGATCTTCTTGGGAGAAGGCAAATGGGAACTGCCCATGTGGATTTGCTAAGAACAAATGTTCGTCAAAACTCGCTGCCTTCTATGATAAAGTGACTGACTCAGTGTATGAGGAGAAAGCAACAGGTAGTATAGCTTCACTTTAACACAGCTTGCAGCATGGTCTCCCATAATATCTTTGTAATTGGGCTGGAGACTGGGTGGGTGAACTCTTAGACGAGCATCAAACTGACTGGACCACTGGGCTTTGAAAATAATGGAGAGCAGTTAAAAGCCAGCTGATGTCTGGTTGCTAGCTATATTCTTTATGCTTCAGTGGAGGTGGCAGCAATGTTTAATGTCTTTGTTCCAGGATGATGGGACAAAAGTCAGCTTTTGCAAGCTCATAGAATCATAGAATCATAGAATAACCAGGTTGGAAGAGACCCACCGCATCATTGAGTCCAACCGTTCCTATCAAACACTAAACCATGCCCCTTAGCATCCACATGTGCCTTAAACACCTCCAGGGAAGGTGACTCAACCATCTCCCTGGGCAGCCTCTGCCAGGGACCAATGACCCTTTCTGTGAATATTTTTTTCCTAATGTCCAGCCTAAATCTCCCCTGGTGGAGCTTGAGGCCATTCCCTCTCGTCCTGTCCCCTGTCAAATGGGAGAAGAGGCCATCACCCTCCTCTCCACAACTTCCTTTCAGGTAGTTGTAGAGAGCAATGAGGTCTCTCCTCAGCCTCCTCTTCTCCAGGCTAAACAACCCCAGCGCTCTCAGCCGTTCCTCATAAGGCCTGTTCTCCAGCCCCCTCACCAGCTTTGTCGCTCTTCTCTGGACTCGCTCCAGAGCCTCAACATCCTTCTTGTGGTGAGGGGCCCAGAACTGAACACAGTATTCAAGGAGCGGTCTCGCCAGTGCTGAGTACAGAGGGAGAATAACCTCCCTGGACCTGCTGGTCACGCCGTTTCTGATACAAGCCAAGATGCCATTGGCCTTCTTGGCCACCTGGGCACACTGCTGGCTCATGTTCAGTCGGCTGTCAACCAACACCCCCAGGTCCCTCTCCTCCAGGCAGCTTTCTAGACAGATTTCTCCTAGTCCGTAGCACTGCACAGGATTGTTGTGCCCCAAGTGCAGGACCCGGCATTTGGCCTTGTTAAACCTCATGCCGTTGGACTGAGCCCAGCCGTCCAGCCTGTTCAGATCCCTTTGCAGAGCCTCTCTACTCTCCAGCAGATCAACACTTCCACCCAGCTTAGTGTCGTCTGCAAACTTGCTAAGGGTGCACTCAATCAATGACACCAAGCTTGGGAGCAGGACAGGAAGACTTTTAGAACCTGAAGATATTCAGATCTTGACTGGCCAAGGCACTGAGCAATCTGATCAAACTCTGGACACGTTAGTATGAGCAGAAGCTGCACCGCAGCTCCTTAGAGGCCCCTTAGAACCATGGGATAATATAAATCCTACATACAATATGTATGCAAGAAGTACGCATGGTACATGCACAATAAATCTTTTTTGGTTTTGAGGCATGTCCAACTTCATGATGGGAACCGAGCTGCCCAAGCCCCTTCACCCACTGAAACTGTTCCTATGTGAGCAGGTGTGTAAGATTTATAATTTTAAACATGCTTACCTTATTGCTAATATGTGCAGAATCTTCTCATCTTTAAATTACAAAGTCATTTTGTTCCTCACAAAAATAATGAACCACAAGAGCTGCCATTAATAATGCACCCTACTAAATGTCCTAGATTTAGAAGTGCTATACTAAACCAATACTTTTACCTATCAATCAATCTTTGAGCAAGAATTTTTCATACTTTTGCAAATAGCCTCTTTTTCTCTTTGCAACTCTTTCTGATATAAAGGTGCTGTCTCTGTCACCTTCTCTACAGTAAAATTTACTTTCATTTCATGCCAATTTGGGCCACAGAGATAGTAAAGGAAAGTTTGAAGTGGTTTGATATAGGTCGTGCTTGTCTAGAAAACTGAAAACACTGTTGGGTAAATTTTTCCTTGGCCTTCCTTTTGTCTGAATAGTGTAATAACAACTTGCCAAGGGATAGCAGTGTGAATGAGAACTTTCTTAAATTAGAATCAAAAAAGTCTTCGTTCTCCTGATTTTTATCTTGCATAAACTGAACTGAACAATCAGTAGAAAGAGTGACTGTAAGCTTAAATGCAAGATTGTTACTGATACATGACCCTGGAAATGAGCCAGAGATCAGAGAATGTAACTGCTCAAAACTATCTATGCATGTTATGCTGCCAACCAAGAGTAAATGAGGTGATGAGGCAGCTTTCCACAGGAATGACTAAACAAAGTTTGAAGCTTGAAGCATTCTTAAAAAATGCATGTAAACCTATGCCAGAGGAAAGAATGGATACTTAGGCCAAGATCAACTCAGAACCCTGCAAGCAGACACACTGTGTTGCTTACTGCTGGGGGCCAATCCTTCTCAACTAGCAACAAGATGTCTGAATTCTTACCTTTAAGACCAAGCAGAGTATACAGGTAATTTGCTGAAAAATCGTGATTGGTAAGGTACTGTGTTTCAGATGTTTGTTTTACATATATGCCTTACAGTTTATTTAATCTGAAAAGAGAGTCTTCTGTTCAACTAGACCTGCTTGCAGGGCTGTTTTTACATTTTCCATGTGCTTCTTTTTGTACTTCAAATACATCAGCTGTGCTGCTAGAATGCTTGCCTATGTATTCTGCTGGAAACATGCATTTAAGAATGTCTTAGTAACAGTAAACTACCAGAGAAGAAACGGGTTCTTCACAAGACAGTTTATTCTGTGCCCTGTCCCTATTCAGCTGTCATTTTCAAAAGGGGGGACCGCAGGGCTTGGAGATGGGATGGAGGGGAGAGAATTTGAAGTGCTAGATCGAAGTCCTTTGGAAAATAAAAAAAAAAATTAAAAAAAAGAGGAAGAATGAGAAAAAGAAAACCAAAACAAACAAACCCTGTGAGTTATTTGAACTCCATTAGCTTGACGCAGGAATTTCTATGAGGGGGGAGGGGAGGTGGTTCTGGTTTCAGCTAATATTTGGAGAGGTGGTGGTTTCCTGTGTGTTGGGAGTGTGTGCGCCCAGCCTGTTTGATGCCAGGGGCCCCTTCCAGCATGCTGCTCATCCACCATGCATTGGACCACTTGCAGCCTTGTCAGGGCAGATCTCATGGACAGCTTCCTCTTGTTGTCTGTCCTTCATTATTTTAGGTGGGACAGCACAGAAACAGTGTACTTCTAACCATCCCAGTATCTGCAGTACCAGCACGATTTCCAGATAAACATTTTTATCCCTGTGGGAATTTGGCAGTTGGCTTGATCCTGCCTTCTCTTAGAGCCAGGAAATCCAGGATTCCTTTCCCAGACCAGGCAGTAGCAGACGTTGTAGCAATGCAAGGAGCCAGATTTATGCAAAGGAGAAATTGCAAAGAAAGGAGTACCTTGAAATGAAAGAGAAGTAGTGGTGTGTGTAGGTTTCTTGTCACTGTGATTTCTGCACAGAAGGGTTCAAAAGATAGAGCAAACAGCGTGGCAGGAGGCAGGGACATAGCAGAATGGGGCTGAGGGGTCACTTCTGCTTGTGAGACGGTGCTGAGTGCTGGTACATGACTAACGCCAGTTTATAAGACTGTTTAATTCAGCATGTTAGCAGCAGGACTCTTCTTTACATGTAGGTCCTTTTAATAATGTCATATATGTGACAATTTTCACTTTCTAATAGAGATCAGACAGTGCTCTACGTATACCTACTGCTGTTTAATGTAATAACATTTTGCAGTTATGGATCTACCAAATCAGCTTTTAAAGAAGACAAAATGCTTACCTGTTTTAAAACATTTAGTTCAAATAATCTAGATAGCAAATGCTTTTTTCTTCATAGCCCATATTGCCATCAGCTGCAAATTGCCACATGAGCCTTGTTTTTGGAAGTCATGTCCTGAAACCTACCTTGGAGCAACCAGGAGTAGCAACAAAAGGATGTGAAGTGGAATGTAGGACATTAGAAGATGACTGTGCATTCTAAGAGCTCCTTGTTCTATTTTTACATGATGTGGATGACCTAATTCATCTGATGCCATGTTATTTTAATTCTACCAAATAATGTTTCCCCCCTCTTTGAAGGGAATGGAGGTTATGAGACCGTGCTGTGCAGGACTGATGTGTTTGCCTGGGTGCCCATTAGGGGTGCTTCATTAGGGAGTCCTGGTAACAGAGTTCTCTCAGAATGGCCCCCTGGTGGCAAAAGCTTTAGTCAGAACTTGTTCCTGAGGCAACCAGCAGGAGACAGAAATCAACAGGAAATCTGGCTTCTATAGCACCCCTGCTTCTACAGCTGTTAGTTTTTTCTTTAAAGGTTGCGTAAAGGCTTGTTCACAGCACTGTTTTTTAGCAGACCTTCACTTCTCGTTGGCCTCATTTTGTCTCTTTTTTAATATATTCTATAAAGGGTTCTTTCTCCTCCATCTTTCACTCCAACTCCCAGTTATTTCCTTGTCTGCTGAAGTGTTTTGTAACTTACACCTCACTATAAACCAAATGCTGATTATGATGTGGCACACACAAGCGATTTATTTTCTGTGTATATTAGGTAAGCGAATTTCTAGAACTTAAAGAAAACTTCCCTCAGATGGGCAGTGAGAAAGAAGAAAACAGCCTTGAAAAGCAGGCAGACATCAGGGACAGGCAAGACAAATGGCCCTGATTTTGTTCATATGCTGTGTGGGATTTGAAGAAAGGCAGATTAATTTTATCCTGATTTAGTTAAGGTTTCTCACTGATGGCAACAGGAGTGTTTTCATTCTCAAATAAGGAATGAGTGAAAACTCAAGAAAAACTAAACGATTTTGCAGTTTTTAAAATTTTTGGCTAGCAAGATACTTTAGCATTGACTGTAATTTGCCCTACAGGCTTAAATTATAGATAGTTTCAGGCAGAGGATATATTCCTTCTTCCAGTTGCACAGTGCACAGCACAACATGATGGTGATCCATGACTTTGGGTTGTGCATTGCAAAATAAGACTAATAAAGACAGCAGAAAGCGCAAAGTTTTTTTTATTTTTCCTTCTTTCTTCTTCTTCATGAAACAAATTATGTGTTAGGAGGTGTGCAAGTGTGCACACACAAGAGTCTGGGTGCTGAAACACATTAGCTTGAAAAAACAGGAAAGCAGTGTTAGTGTCGGTGGTTCTGGAGTGCAGGGCTCTTTTCATTGTTGTTGTTGCTTTAGAAATAGGAATTTCCAGCTTAAGACACCATCATGTCTAAACTCTACAGCATGGAAAATATATCTTGTAGCAGCCAGGAAATATGTCCCTAGATATTTGTTAATGTAGTAACCATATAAAAACACAAGGTGTTTGACCTTATATTTGGCCTGGGAAGGTTTTTCACATGAGATTCACCCTAACACTACTTTCTGCATGAGCATTTATCATGTAAAGTACTTCAAAGGGTTCACAAAAATAACGCAAACACTTGCTTGGTGGGTTTCTTATAGGTGATCCTAAAGCTAGGGTTGGCTGAAATTTGTTAGAAGAAGCAACGGTATCACAGTGCACGTGTAGTACTGTGTCTGAAAGAATTAGCTTTCCTCATTGGAAGGACACCAGATTACTTTCCTTTCACTGTATTTTTATTGTTCTAATCCTCTATTTACATCTCCTGTTTGGAGGTAGGGCAAGAATGGTTGAGACAGGAAGAACCTTTTCCTCTCAATCCAATGTTCACCTCACCTTTGGTGAACAGTTCTAGACTGCCCACAAATAAAATGAGAAAAGGTGTTCCCATGCTCCTGTGGTACCACATGGTATATTTAGGTTACATGTTCATGGCTGAACTGGTCTAGCTCCAAGACCAAATTTTCTTCCCATGCACACCTAGAGGGTGAGCAAGAGCTGCTAAAAGATTTTCGTGTGGCTTTAACCTGTCTTTAGAACACAGTGTCATCTATTTCCAAGGTTGTCTTGGAGTTGTACTTGGGAAATCTGACGGTGGGTTTAAATCCAAAGTGCCCTTGGCACCATTTCCTAATGGTTCCTAATATCTCTGTGCAATACTATGGTCACATATATAAATGTATATGATTGTTTAGAGCTAGCTTCGGGATATGTAAAGTAGAATTTTGTTCCACTCTGTGAATAGACCCTAAGTTTAGCATAGTTTTGTTTAGTTGTGTTTTGTTTTGTTTTGTAAATTGATTTTTTTTTTCACCTGAAGAGGTAACAGTTCAGCAAACCTCAAGATTTGCAAGCAGATTGTGCTGACTGTGAGGATCAGTTTGTGGACTGAGTTTTGTATCTGCTGAAACTATATCAAAATTTCAAACTGCAAGCTAAGATGCTGCTGTTGCTGATTTTACTTTAATTAAAAGTTCCTGCAAAAGATCAGACTAATTAAGGCTGTCTCCAAGGACCTAAAAAACGCACAATCTTGATCTTTTCAGGTGGAAGTGAAACAGAAGTTTGTGCCTGAATTTTCCTATGCAGAAACAGCTGCATTAGAGACCTGGTAAGGAAAATTTCAGGTGATTCTATTGGGTGGACACAGGAGTTTAAGCAGGAGCTGTGGTCCATCATGAACCTCGGCTCCCAAAACACTACCAATACAAATATAAATTGTCTCTCTTGTTGGCACCACTCCACTTTGTATTAGTAATGGCTTTAGGTATATTTTCCCAAACAGCTTCTGGATATTTTCCAAATATCCCAGAAGAATGTAGTATACACTACTTCTGTACAGAGAGCCACAGAGTAATTTAAGTTGGCTACGATCTCTGCAGGTCCTGCCCCTGCTCCTTTCAGAATTTGCTGAGTGCTTTAGTTATTCAAGTTCTGATCATCTCCAGGCTGGAGATCCCACAGCCTTTCTGGGCAGCTCTTTCTCCTGTCTGATCTCCCTGATCAAATAATCTGAAGATTATTTTCTTCCTTCTGTGCAGATGGCATCTCCTTTCCTGCAGCTGGTGTCTGCTGCCTCCTGCCATGGCTGGGCAGCTCTGAGAAGAGTCTGGCTGGGTGTTGACTGCAACTACCCACAAGATAATGGAAGAGGCCACCAGCTTCCCTGTTTAGCCTGTCTTATTTACTGAAGGCAAGGGAAGCCCAGCTCCCACAACCTCTTCTGGTGCGCCACGGGCTCCAGTTCCCTGCCCATTTTGGTGGCCTTTCCTCTGCTGCACTCCCTCTAGTATGGCAGCAACATCTCTCCTGTGCTGGGGAACCCACAGGTTCTACTCAAGAGTAAATCTCTTGCTTTTGCTTTCCAACATATATTTAAATTCTTTCAGCACAAAATTTATTTCTACCTTCACTCTGCATTTCTAAGTGATTTCTGTTCTTAGAGTGAGATCAGTAGTATTTTTTATTCCATCTCATAAGTCTGGATTTATTAACAACCTAAATGAAACTATTTTTTCAACCCTTACTCTGGGTTTGATGCCTGGGAAAAGAGACAAATAAAGAGACTTCTTTTCTGATCTTGTGTGATCACGTATGATTTGGGCCCAACTAACTCCTGCAAGGGAATCCTACACTGATTCCTCAACAGTCAGTGACAGCTGAAAATAACAATAATTATGAATAGCTTTCAATGCAAAATGTGGGCTGCTTCTCTGTGTTTCAATTCCCAGTCCCTCTCTAATTTGGCATCCAAGCAGCTGTAACCACCTTATTTTCTACAACTGGGAGATTCAGAAGGTATGCATGGCATCTTTTACAGGTGAGAAAAAGCAGTTAACAAAATAGCCCCATAATCTTTAATAATAATCTCCATTATTCTCACACTTTGCAAATATTTTTGGACATTCAAACATAAAATTTATATTGAACTAACAAAAATTAATTTGGTCTTCTGTTAGAAGAGTATAATAAAACATGATAAAATTTATTTTGATGGGCCCAGGTATCTTCTAAAACATACAAGAACTCCATCCTTTTACTGTTACTTTCCATATGTTCTTAAAGAAAAAGGTCAAACATGAAGGGAAAAGGGAAGAATTAGGAGAACTCCAGCCAGTTTGGGAGATCTGATTTTAGTGGTGTTTTGTTAGGCTTTTCCCTGGGACGCTGATTAATTAAAATAATAACGATGGGAGACTGACATGGCAGCTGATAGTTTGAGCCTGGGGGGAGCACCAGAGCTGGGCAGCTCAGCCTACAAAGCTGGAGAGCAGCCATGCTTCTAGGGAGGCTCTGCTTCTTCAGCTCTTACTGAAGTGTGCTGAAATTCAATATATCTCTTCAATGAAACTTTGGAGAAATAAAGGGCTTGATGTTTCTGACTGGAGATAAATATCTCTGCTAAATGACCTTATCTTAGAGGATTAGAGGGCTGCAGTTTAAACGTCAGTACTCCCAGGCTACTAGAAACAGAGACGGCATCACTTTGCCTATCTTAGATGATCTCAGCTGAGGAAACATAAAAATACAATAACTACTGAAAATCATTTGTTCAGTAGGGATTATTCTTGAAATTATCTACTCTTTGGCTTTCTCATTCCCAAAATTGTATTCCTATTTTCGGGCTTCAAAATGATGTAATATACCAATTAAAAAAATGACATTGATAAACCACAAATCAAAGCTGTAGATCTCTTCTCTGATCTGTACCATTCTTCAATTATTTAATAATAAAAGGGAACTATTGAAGGTCGGCTCACTCAGGGGTTTTTCTTTGCACAGCACTTGTCTAAGCAGAAATCTTCCCTTCCATGGCTGTGTTTAGTTTTCACAGTTGTTAAGGCTTGCAAGTGATCACAATTTTTCCTTAACTGTAAGACAAATTTCTTTTGGGAACCAGTCATGGATTTCCAAACCTGGAACAGAAATTAATGTATCTGAATATTATCTAGTGTGGTGGTAGTGAGAGTATTGTTATGCAGGTATGGATTATCTATCCAGAATCTCATTGCTACCTGTATTTGTAGTTTTTTTAGCATCTTCTAACAATTACATTCAACAACTGGTGCAAATACTGATTGAACATAAGGAATTAATGGTGTTGCTTCCATGCCTGTCATGCGAGAGCAAGCCTATATCTCCATGGCAGCTTTGCCTGCTCTTCAGCTCCAGAAAGTATCTTAAACTTTCATGTGTCAGCATGAAAAAAAATCCTTTGCTCTTTTAAAATGTTAACCTAGTTTTGGTCATCCAGGAATACTAGCAAAATACACCAGGGCAGAGTACTGGTCCTGCATGTAGAAATTTAGCCAGGGCTTGTAGCAGAAGCGTATCATCTCCTGAGCATGAGATGTTCAGAAGTCCTCTGGGCAAAGAGCCCCAGCAGCTTCTTTTGCTACTGGGTGAGTAGTGCCTGTAAACATTTTACCATACTAACTACTGCATTAATATGTAAGTATGCTAGGGTTGGTCAAAGTAATCAAGAGCCTGTAGCTTCCATATATAGGATTCCTGGAATGCCTGCTTATACCACAGCTAGATGTTGCCATTAAAATTTAGGAGACTCTAGTTCTCTGGGCATAGACTTCTGCCAGGGTTAGAAAGTTACTCTGATGTCTTGAACCTTCTGGGAAGTGGTTTTTGGAATGATCAAGACTAAAGTAGCGTGAGGGTCTGAAGCACTGCAAATAACGGTCTACCCAAAGGTGTGTGCCTGAACTGAATGAAAATGGATGCTTCCTGATGCCTCTGCAGTCTTACGTAGGTCAGGGTTACGATACAGGATTTTGTCCTGCAGAGGCTAACGAATTTGAAGGCTTATTTTCAGAAAGATTGTAAAGCTGAATGGAGAATTATTTCCAAAGGGTTGCTAAATTTTGCATCTAAGTGGACTCTCAGCATTAATGAAACCATTAAGGTAGGATGCAATCAGAGGAAGGACAGATTTAGGATTACATTAAACTAGCTCCCAGAGAAATACCACAGTTTCACTCAGGAAGTTCAGATGGCTCATGACTGATCTTCAGATGATTCAAGTTACAATATTTTTGGTCTTTATTTTAGTGCATGATTTCTAGCATTTCAAGGTGATGCATTGTTTTTTAATCTAGTAGAGAAATGAATAAATTAAAATCAATCTGGCCTATCCTTGGATCTGGAGATTGCAGCAATGAAATGCATTATGTTATTTTTGTTTTCCTATCAGAAAATGCTACTGGCTAAAGAAAGTGCCAAGTAGAATTTTACAAAACTGGTTTACCCAGAAGCTATAAATTTTCATGTATTTTTTTTTTGGCTACACAAAGATTTACATAAATAATAATATAAAATGAAACAACAATATGCTTTCTTTTGAAAGTCAGTAGGAAAAAAACGAGTTCTGTTTGGCCTCATTAAAAGAAAAAATAATGCTGATGACAGACTTGCGTGGGTGAAATCGGAGACAAGGAAGAGAAGTCACATAAAAACTGCAGATTTTGTCTATTGTTTTATCTTCAGTTTCTTTGTTATGCCACTAAAAACAGCAGTGCGTATTAAGGGAGGATACTGGCGTTTTCTCAGAAACATAGCCTTAAAGGTTAAATACCAGCAGAACATTTATCCAAGACTTCTTATTCCTTGCAAACTTGAAATAATTTAAAAGATCCATGGCAGACCTGACTGTACTGAATGTTACAGCAACACAGAGCTAAAGCAGGAATTCAGCCTATAAAAATGAAGAACATACAAATCACTAGGACTCTGAGTAAGCAATTCACAAGGTTATTATGAAGGCTGTATTTTCCATTTTGTAAGAGAAACAGCAATGTTTTTAAGAGTATTGAAAATAGAGACAGATGTAATTTTGATTTAAGCGTTTAACTAAAGAATTTTGGTGTAAGTGGGAAGAAGTATGTCTTCAAATACTTTTCTAATCCTTTGTGCCAAATAGAATTTAGTAAAGCACTTTCTGACAACAGTCTGCTTTTTCAAGTCTTCTGGTCAACTAGATAATATTCAAAGGTACATTGTGAAAGTAAAACTAAAATGCCTAGAATATGTGCTTTCTATTTCCATTACTTGCATGCTAAATGGCATTTGGTATCAGTAAGTCTATTCTTCAGATGAGAGGGAAAAATCATATGGTTTAGATTAAAAAAATACATTGTTTACGCCCTTTGGATGACTCCTGACTTCACTAAACAACCTGATTACTCAAGCAGTTCAGAATGTTTAATTTCTGTTTCACAGTAATTTTCATCTGTCTCACTTAAAGTAAAACTGCAAGCACTTGCCAATAGGTGAGCATGGACTGACAGCCAAATTGCCAAAATGCCACGTGCTACTGTTTAAATATATAAAAGAGCCCGTGATGTGTTGATTGTGAACAGAAGTGAAAATGGACGGACAGGGAATTTTTTTCAAAGGAGTGAATGTTTTCCAGAGTGACCAGACATCCAAAGAGATAAATAGTAAGGCCTTGCATGAAGGACAGGAGCTCCTGTTTGTTTCATGATGTGAGGTCTGCTGCCCCAGCAAGAAAAGTGGGCTATTCCTCCCAGGAAAAAAAGGCCTTCAAAGCCCCATTTGAAAGCTCTGCTGTGCAGCCAGGCAGGCGACGTGTCATGTATTATAATAAAACCTGTCTTCCCTGGAACATGGTCTGCACAGATGATGTTTTAAAAATTAAATCAATCTGGATGGTTCAGGCACTTGAACTATATATTTACTAGATAAACATTCAAGATGGATTAGAACATGAAGTATTTTATTTCTTGTTATTTCTTTCAGCTCTGTTTGTTGTTTTACTGCTCTTACAAAAAAGCATGCACCATGGGAAGGCATGCCTTGCATTTATGCTGACTTCACCCAGGAACCCTTACTGGCTTGTGTGTTTACCTCGCACACAAATAAAGCACATCCAGATTTGAACTCTGTCACTTGGATACTGCTGGAAACTAAAAAACAAGTCACTTTGGCCCACTCTTCCTCAGAGATTTGTTTTATTTAGGCTCTCAAGCTGCATGCAGTGTGTTTTCTGGAACACATAGCCTGATTATATATATAGGGCAGGAGGACATATGTAATGCTGTTTGTCTATCTTGCAGCTTGGGAATTGTCACCCATGCTTTTTGCTCCTCTTTCCTCTTGTCTCGCATTTTCTCCTGTTTGTTTTTTCTTGAGATTTGGTTTCTGATTCTCTGCAGCAAGAAGCAGACAGCATCCAAGCAGCAGGCTCACAATGAAAGGATGCACATCACATAACAGAAGAACTCATTAACACGGGTTATTGTAGAGGTCAAACATCTAAATGGATTAAAAAGATTACAGAGGTTATGTCCACTGTGGGCTATCAAATGCAGCAACTTGGTGTCACTTTGCCTTGTAGGTCCCTGTATTTATGTATGCGCAGAAATGTATACAAGGAATAATCCTTTTGTGCCATTTCTTTATGCTTTTCAACATCTCTATTACTTGTCATTGAGAGAGAAAAGGGGATGTGCTTGGATCAATCTCTGCTGTGTTCCAGTAAGCCTCTTTCTCTTGGATAAGATCTAGTAAAGCTAAATCTGAACTTCTACAGGAAGACCTATATTCTTTTGTGTGACTCTTTTCCTAATCATTCCCTATGGTCTGCATAGGATAGCTTCTAACTGAACATGCTGCTTTTGGTAAACTCTGTCCTTAAGTGCTCAGTTCCTAGGTCAAAGCTGAAGGTTTTGCTGGGTGGAAAGATACCCATTGTCAGCAAGAGCAGGCTTATTCTGAGAGAGAGGATGAGCTGGGACCCAAGGGTAACACGGCAGGGCAGTCACCCCAGCAAGCAGGACACAATCCCAAAACACTAGGGGACACAGCTGAGTCACTCTTAGGGTCTACTGACAGTCCCTCACATGTGAGTTAATGCAATAAATCCAGTGCCCACCAAGTGATACCAGTCAGGAGCAGCAGGAGTTGGGGCTCAGGACATGACTACAACATAGGGCTGAGGTTCATCTAGGAAAACTAGCCATCAAGTCAGGACAGCAAAGGACAAGGCTAGGTATGACCTTCACCTTCAGCACAACTCAAAAGCCTGATTTTAAACAAGCCATGAAAATAATTTGGATGGGAGGAAGACCAAAGTGAATGTGGCCGTAATAATGAAAGTCAAGTGGTAGTCCAGGTTCATTTGCAGACTTAGCCCATTGTATTGTATTGTGGGTTGGTTTTTTTTTCCCTTTTGCTGATCATCAGTAGGATTCTAGTATAACTTAGAAGGGTAGATGAAACTGCGGTAAGATTAAATGAAATAGATCACAATCTGAGTAAAAATGATGTGGGTTCTTGTGACACTTGGTAGATGAATTCAAGTTCCCCATGCCATTTTAGTAGACAGAATTATTACTGTCTCACTAATCAGTAAAAGTTACATAACAGTGTGTGTTAACAGTCAGAAGGAAGTCTGCAATAACCAAATAATTTTACTCTCTGGGACTTCTAAGTCAATATCTGCAGCAATAATAGGCAAATAGTAACAATTAAAACAAATGGAAAAAAATAAACCAATGAAACCTGTAACCAATCTGAGGGAATGTCTTAAACCAAGTTCTACACTTTTTTGTATTCAATGGATTTTCAGGCATGTGTATTAGCTCAAATCAGAGTAAATTTAGCTTGTGTTTCAAAATAGAACACCACAGCATATTTTGACATAAATTCTAACAACGCACTTAACATTTAATAGAAGAAGATTAACTTCTTTGTAATGTCCAGAGTGGTTTCTACATCCGTTGTAAAAAAAAAAAGCTAACATAAATAGCTTCTGTCACATCCACTACATGATGACTGATTTTTTTTTTTAACACTAGTTTTAAAAATTAACATGCAATTTTGTGGCAATTTCAGAGACCTAGTAGCTGCTTAATTTTAAATCGTAATTAATTAAGTAGTTTTCACTGTATCCAGACCTTTTAAATGTCTTATTGCATATAAGGATTTGGTCCTGTAGTGTGGCTGTAGCTCCTGCAGAGGGAGATGGTGATTTAGGGGATTTGGACACTCACAAAACCGGGACCATTCTCTGGACCCGATTACCTTAATAACTGTCTACTGCTTCGTAAATGTCTCTGCTAAAGTGGATTAAATCAAGAAGTCCAGTGATGTAGAAACACAGAATTGTGTTTCTGAGGTTCATCCAGGAAATCTGAAAATCTTCTGATCTGGAAACACTGCAATTCTTGGGTTAATGTTTTTGTAAATTGCCTGTTTCTTTTTATAGGAATTGATACTGATATTTCACATTACAGCCTGGAGAAGAGAAGGCTCTGGGGACACCTTATGCAGCCTTCAAGTACTTAAAGAGGGCTTACAGGAGGAAAGATGGGGATGGGCTCTTTATCAGGGAGTGAAGTGATAGGACAAGGAGGGGGAATGGTTTTAAACTAAGGAAGGATAGATTTAGACTGAATTTTTTTACAGTGAAAGTAGTGAAACACTGGAACAGGTTGCCCAGGAAGGCAGTGGAAGTCCCATACTTGGAAATATTCAAGGTCAGGTTGGATGGGGCTCTGAGCAACCTGATCTAGATAAAGATGTCCCTGCTTCTGCAGGGGCTTGGACTAGATGACCTGTAAAGGTCCCTTCCAACCCAAAGCACTCTATGAGTCTTTTATTCTATGATATGATACTTTTCAGTCATATAGGACTCTTGGTTATACCAAGAGGAGTTTGATAGCAGCTCCTTAGGTAAAGATGAATTCTGAGAAAAGGCTTAAGATTAAGCATCCTTTCTGTCAGAGAAGCTGGTGCTCTCATGGGTAGTATTAAGCAACATCAGTCTTTGAGTGCTTTAAAGTTTATTTACAGAATTTTCTCTGATTTTTCTTTATAATATTCAGTTTAACCGTGACTTTTCATGATGCTTAGGCAAAAGTGCAGATACCATAGCACCAGTAAAATGAAGGAAGCCATAAAAATAGCATTGCTATATAGTATAATAGGAAACCAACAGTAAACAGACTTGAAGAGGTGAAATAGAACTGTCGATGTAAAATCCTGGCCCCAGTGCTGACCTGAGGGTTAGTTCCATTACTGGCAGCCAGGCAGAGGATGAACAGGCAGAGACAGAAGCTCAGACTTTTTTTTTTTTTTTTTTTGAGGGGGTGGTGACAAACATGGGAACAGAAACTGGGTTTATACAGTATCAGCTTATCAAAGTTAGTATCTCTGTTCTAAATATGTTGTGTAACTATTTGTAACAGAAAAGGCCAGTAAGCTTGACTTGCTTTTCGTAATCTTTTTTTCTTAGAAGCTCTGAATAATGTCTCAAATGTATATTTTATGAAGCCCAGATGAAATTTTCTTGTTTCACATAGCATCCTTCAATTTCCTGTGCCATATGAGTTTTAAAATAATATATTTCAAAACATTTTCATATGTTTTTGATAATATCATGATCAAAATTGGCTTAAGAGATGTGGAGTATTGTTTGGCAGAGACAAATGGGGAGAAAAACCTCCACAGCTGGTATTGTATATCTGCAATATCTCTATTGCAGACTTTTGAACTTGCAAGAATAGTAACAATTAACTGTTATCTATGGCAAGGGAAAGCGTATATTACCAGTTTATGTAACGTTACAAATTCTAGTTGATTTACATGGCTTTAAATTTTTCCCTCTATAGCTGTTCTCTGTTCTCCTTTGTCATTCACACACATACAGTCTCCTTTCTCCTGCATCATTCTGAAAGCAGCACAAGCAAGCTGATCAAATGGAAGCTGGTACTTCTTGCCTAAAAAAAAAAAGGTAACATGATCAAAAATTTTCTTTGAGAACTGATAAACTGAAAATTGAACACTATCATTTGACTCTATTGGGAAAAGAAAAGAAGAAAAACCTATTTAATAAGGCATACATTTTCTGATTAAACTGCTGTTGAACAAAGAAATTGTAGAAAATTTTCAGTAGAATTTTTTTTAATGGGTGGTGATACAGAGGAAAGTTTCTCTTTTCTTTGTGAAGTTGCAGTTCCCCCTGAAATTTCCCCATGTCAAAATTGTTTTGCTGAAGTCCTTTAGCTTCTGGCATGTTAGCTCTTACATTTTACAAACAACACAGTAAATAATATTTTTCTATAACTTAGAGGAGGAACAAATATATGTAGATGGGCAGACAACCATACTCACTGAATATCCTTTTTTTTTTTTGCTGAGAAAAGCAAAAGACTGCTGAGAAATTCTGTACATCTGGCACTTAAAACACAAAGAATGTCTTTCCATGTTAAAAAACTTTCTGAGTGACTTAGAGCTCAACACATAACATTAAAAACAGGGACCAACATTCTCATTATATTCCTGTAGGATTAGGCACTGAAACATCACTGAAGACCTCGTCTCTCTTGCCAATTTCTTCAAAGCTTTGAATATGTCTTTGAGTGAAGCTATGAACTAAATGTATACAAAATATTTGAGGAATTGTAGCATTTCAAATTCCCAGTACTGACTTATTGCTCCCTCACCCTCAGGCTGAACCAGCACTTCTGAGCTCACAATTTAAGTCCCTGCAAGGTATATTAAAAAAATAGGCAGTAAAGACAGTATATTTTTTAAAAGCCAGTATGTTCAGCAACCACTTCAACTTATCAAAAGAAAACGCCAAAGCAAAGTGTCACTTAAAATGCAACATGTTTATTTGGAAATGACCAGTCCTGCTCCTTTTCATTCCTGACTTCTAAATGAATAGACTTCTTTTCCGAATATTGCCTCCTTCTCTCTTTTATATATGCAGATACGTTATCAACCCTTCTCTTCTGTTTCTGCCCCACTTGCTGGTCTTGTCAGTCACCACAGCCTCCCCTGGAAAAGTTATAAACCTAAGGGGGAACACCCAGTTGCAGTTGTGATCTGCATAATTGTTTGACACTTTATCAGTAATTATGGCTGATCATGGTGATCCTTAAAGAGTTTAGTAGTTTCTGGTTTTGTTTCTCCCCAGCTGGAAAGACTCCATGTGTGCTCACCAAAAGGAATGTTTGTGTCCTAAAGCCAGTTCCTTGATGTCAGGAAATGGGGCACGTTCCTTGTGGGGACCATGGCTTCAGGAAATTTTAGAACTGCTTAAGTGAAACATGTACCTTGCTCAATAGGAAAATGTTGACTATAACTGAACAACTTGAGGTGAAGAGAATCTAGTTCTATTTAGAAATGTGGATTTTAAGAATTTCTGATCAAAACATTTTGTTTGAACAAACAAAGACTTATTTTGTTTCAAGCTACAAGTATTATTTTAAAAATCAAACATCCTAGACTGCAAAGACCTTGTTTTCTGCTTTTTCTACTTAGTTTAAGAATACCCAAGACCTCCCAAAAACTTAAAAGCAGAACTGAGATCCAGGCAGGCAGCTGGCTCTGACACTAAGAGCAAGGATCAGCAAAAAAAGCAAAAAGCATCAGCAAAAAAAGGGCACAGTGGCAGAGAACTGATAATTTAATCTGGATAAATACATATTTTTAATTAGGTATCTCAGCCTTTACATTAAAAAAAGAAGGAAAAAATAGAAAAATGAAGCAGAACTGGATTGATACTTTTTTAAAACAAAAGTATCTTGATAGTGGAAAAGAGAACAGCAGAAGAGTGTCATCTTCTTGTTTTCCTTGATGCCTGCTACAAAGAACTTGTCTACTGTCTCCTACACATATTTAGACAAAAGAAACCCTTCTCAGGAATATATATTCTATAGTCTCTACTCTCTAACTTTGCAAAAAGACTTTTGAATCTATATGCAGCTTTACCCAAAACTTTGCTCATTCGATAATTCTTGTTCAGAGAAACTCATAAAAGAGAGAAATCTGTGGCATTTTCTGCTGACAAAAATTACAAGAAAACATGCAACGGCTTCTGTAAAACCCCATTCATTTTGAAAGCAATCAAATGTTGGCAGCTCAACCTCAGGCTTGTGTATTTAAATCAAATTTGAAAGACTAACTTCAGTAATAACATTTAGCCTTGGAACCAGATTTGAAAAAAAAGCATAGCACTACAAGGTGTGGAAGAAGGAATCAGTTCCATGATGTTGTTATCTGTAGGATGAAGTACCTAAACAGTTCTTGCAGTAAGGTCTAGAAACTCAATTACCTTTCTACTAATCTTATTGCCTATTGCCTCATCAAAAAAAAAAAAAAGAAAGAAAAGAAGTGGTGCCACTTCATTTTGGGTCAAGCACAATCTTGGTAGTACCTCGTTTGATTTCAGAGTATGCATGTGTGTGTGGAAAGGATAGTGGTGGGAAATGAAAACTGGAAAAGCTATTGCAGGACCCGTTACTTCTCAGGTTTTATAAACTGGTGCACAGAGAAACATACACGGCAGTAATGTTCCTTGATTTCATCCTTTTCCATCCTGTCTAAAGCCAAGTCAATCAATTAATACTATAGAAATGAACCTTGCAAAGTGGGCGCTATTGACACATTTTGTAGGTCTGAAAATGAATTTATTTCTTTAATTCTCCTTGCCAAAAGAAAAGTATTTTATTGTGAATTGTGTCCACTGTAAGATGATCAAACCCATCAATTCAATTTCTTGTTAACATACTTGATGTCAAATGCATAAATTAAAGGCTTAGCCATCAGCTGGTCTGCTTTTCTTACAGGGGTGGAACATGCAGTCAGCACAAGAACACGAGCACTCTCCATTACTGTTCCTCCCCCTCCTCTGCTAGAGATCATAGAATCACCAGGTTGGAAGAGGCCTACCGGATCATTGAGTCCAACCATTCCTATCTGCCACTAAACCATGTCCCTGAGCACCTCATCTACCTATCTTTTAAACACCTCCAGGGATGGTGACTCAACCACCCCTCTGGGCAGCCTGTTCTAGTGCCCGATGACCCTTTCTGTGAAAAATTTCTTTCCGATATCTAGTCTGATCCTCCCCTGGTGGACCTTGAGGCCATTGCCCCTTGTCCTGTCACCTGTCACTTGGGAGAAGAGGCCAGCTCCCTCCTCTCCACAACTTCCTTTCAGGTAGTTATAGAGGGCAATGAGGTCTCCCCTCAGCCTCCCCTCTCCAGGCTAAACAACCCCAGCTCTCTCAGACACTCCTCATAAGGCCTGTTCTCCTGGCCCTTCACCAGCTTCGTTGCTCTTCTCTGGACTCACTCCAGAGCCTCAACATCCTTCTTGTGATGAGGGGCCCAGAACTGAACACAGTATTCGAGGAGCGGTCTCACCAGTGCCAAGTACAGAGGGAGAACAACCTCCCTGGACCTGCTGGTCACGCCGTTTCTGATCCAAGCCAAGATGCCATTGGCCTTCTTGGCCACCTGGGCACACTGCTGCCTCATGTTCAGTCAGCTGTTGACCAACACCCCCAGGTCCTTCTCCTCCAGGCAGCTTTCCAGCCACTCTTCTCCTAGTCTGTAGCACAGCACAGGGTTGTTGTGCCCCAAGTGCAGGACCCGGCATTTGGCCTTGTTAAACCTCATGCCATTGGACTCAGCCCATTGGTCCAGCCTGTTTAGATTCCTATGGAGATTCTCCCAATGCCGCTGGGTTCAGAACTTCTGCTTTGTCATATGGAGAATGTGGACTTGGCCATCAGCAGCACAGAAAGGGTGTGAAGTGGCTGGTATAGCCCATTTGCCCCATGGGACAAAAGATGCAGTTTTCTGAGTCTATATTATTTCCACAGTTTAACACACACACACCCCCCACACCCCTCCCCGCCCCCAGATCAATAGACTAGGATTTCAGTCTACCCTTAGTGAGCAGTTTAAGGACAAGCCCTTAAGCTGTGTTATCACACAGAAGTCTCTTTTATCTTCACAAATATTGTCCATGGTCTTGATTTAGCTTTTGGAAATTACTGGGCCCAAACTCAAGACCAAAATTAGCTACAAGACACACAATGCCTTTCCCAAGCGTCTAGAAAAGGAGGTGGAGGAAAGAAGAGGCAGATGCAGGATGAATTATATTTTTCATTCACTGTAATTCATTGCCGGGGCGAAACTTAGCAGTTAAGCTATTTGCCATGCTGGTCTAGTTTTCGTGAGCGCTTGCACACAGCATGTCCTCTTGGGTATATTTACTCCCAGCTCCCCTCTAACTCCCTCGTGGAGCCCAAGAGCTGGTGGAAATGAAAATACTTGCAATAAACAGGCCCACACAGGTTGAATCCGTGTTCTGCAGTAATACCATCAATCCCTCATTCTCTCCTAAGGGCGCATCCTGCAAAAATTGCTGGCATGTATTTACTGTATATCACTTGTACAGGACAGTTAAAGAGACATAACAGCACATACTACGGAGAGAAAAGTAGGAACAGTTTTTCTGCATACTGGTAGTGGGTACTATATAGCTACCAGGTAGACAGTTTAACCCACAGTCAGCTGTAAGGCTTGGATGCAGATACGAATTGCTTAGTCCCGAGCCAAGGTGGACTTTGTCTTCCATTACTAAAAGGTATGTCTGTGTTGATGTAGCAGGTAGCTTTAAAAGGAATCCAGGTCAAAGCAAAGAAGGTCAGCAGATTCCTAGGCTTGTGCTGCTATCTGGTGGAATCAGCTCGGGAAGAAGACACTTTAGAAGAGGCAGGAACTAAGGAGCTAATGAGGAACTTTTCACTGGAGGCTTTTTAGAATCAAAACGTAGGATTGGAAGTCATGTCAACACGAACAGTTCACAAGTACTGCAAGACAGCAGGCTGCAAGCAGGGACTTAACTACCCTTCCTAACACAGTAGGTCTGCTCGTTCATGCTATTCCAAAGGCATTGGTAGCATCCATCATGATAGGCACAAAGTTATGCTAGGTGATGTCTGGCCCTTGGTCAAAAGCACTATGGACAGCAGCCCAGAGGGGAAGATGTGAACTTTAAACTCAGAAGCGTAGACTTTTCTCCTTGTTATAGTGCAGAATTAAGAGGACAAATTCATGAAGATAATCCTTGCTATGTAGAGGACCCCAAAGCCACAACAGAAATGTAGCCCTTCCCGAGTTCCCCTGTCCCCTCAATCTAGCACGGGATCAATGCGGAGAAGAGGTGTAAAGTTGTGCGCTGGTCCCTGTTCGTCCCTGGCTAGCACAAATACTTTCTTTGTGTGCCTGGCTGCTCTTAGCTGTGCTGCCTATGGCAGCTTTGGGTCTGGCTGCATGGCAAACTTTGATATGGCCCCAGATTTGCTTTTCCTCTTCTTGCTCATTTCAAAGTGGCAGTGAAAGAAATATCTGTTGTGGCAGGAATCTCTTTGCCAGAACCGTGGGAGAAAGAAATAGAGCATTTTGAAAGAAAATTCTCGTGTCACTGTACACCACAGCCCTAAGAATCACGGGGAGATGGGGAAAGGGACTCTGGGTCTAAAATACCATCAAGCAGATACCCTGAGAAGCAGGGGGACATGGACTGTCACTCAGAAGAACACGCAGCCAAAAGGCATCCTGCCCTGACACTACAGAAGCCAGGTGGGTTCTCATGAATGGCCTCCATATTACTTAAACCCAACTTCCTCAGCTGATGAACTGCTTTAATACAGAGCAAAGAGTCTAATTTTATGTTTGAGGATGAAAGTGTGCTAAAAATGATGTGCATGCAAAGTCCTACATTGCTTCAAATTATTTATAACTTTTCACAGGCTAAGCTTCTGTCAAGTTTAATTTCATTGCTTCTAAAAATGGTATTCTAGACTGGAGTGCTAAAAGGGGAAAAAGCTGTCAGGGAAAGAGTCATTTCTGCTATTGAGTTCCATACTTTCTTCTAAACAAGTTTTCTTTATTCTTCTGGAGCTCCGGTCATTTCATTCTGAGAGTCTCTGGCATCCATTTGTTACGATACTGAAAAAGAAAACCATCTCATATGTATGAAAAACTCTCCCTAGGTCCCCCAAATATCTCCCATAATGTTATTTTTTTGTTATGACTCTTCGCTCCCACTGAAAAGCTCCTGGTAAATTCAGAAAGAATTGTTTCTCTTTCTCATTTTGTTAAGTTTAGTTAGATCTAAATAGGAGAGCCACAATAAAAACTAAATGTGTTACTTTGATTACGATTTTTTGAGAGTATGTTCTCATGGTTTGAGTTCTGAATTCACCACACACATCACATGCCTTGAGACATTTTGGTGGAATGGCTACTTCAACAGGAAAAAGCTCAGACAGCAATTCAAGATCCGGCAATGGGGGCAATATTGTCATAAATAGCCAATAATTGACAACCGTTAACAGTCTTATACGGTCAAGCAGATGTTTCAGAATATCCTCTCGTAATAAATGTTGTTGGATGGACAGACGACTATAAGAAAATAAGAGGTCTTTCTGCTGCAATCACCAGAAGCATTCACATGCCTTCAGCAGCTGCTGAGGCAGCTGAGAGCTGAGGCACTTCATCAGAACAGACAGTACATTTTGTTTTTCTACTACAAATAGACATTTGGTCTGTCCTTTCTCCCTCTCCTTTTGTGTTCTGCAGCTGCCTTATTGCAACAGGACTTCAGTTTGGTAGACATTAACTATTAAATGTGTCAAGTTGAATCAAATACTAATTTGTTCTCTTCATTATGTTAAAGCACTATCCTTTCTTTACTCAGAGGGAATAAATGTTTGAGCTTTACTCTCCAGTCCGTTTTGAATGAAAGTTCTTACAATGTGACTTCTTGAGGAATCTGGCTCCAAAATAGATACAAATGCATGTGCATTTGGTAAGGAGATTTGGATCAGCAGACTCATTGAAGTGGTTTTTGGTTTGTTTTTGGTTTTTTTTTAATGTAAAAGTGAAATACCTGTTGTTTTAAAATACACCTAGGTGGTTTTTCTTAGAACTTTTATTTATATACTTGTATAGAAATATTGTTGGTGCTTTTATGTCATTTGTATCCCTTTTAAGAGGTATTTTTTTCATTTACCTGCATCATTGGAAAGGAAAATGTTTGCTAACAAAACAAAGTCATCGCTTTGGCTCTTAATTTCCTGTTTATGTTGGAATTGATAGGTGATTCCTCCTTAGCAAAAAGAAGGATCTGCTAATCAATTCATAACTCGTTCACATTGTAGCCACAGAGCTACACCAGATCATAACCCCTGATTGATATCCAAAGAGTACCCACTGGTTTCAACAAATTGGATGATCCAAATCTTTCCCATAAATGGTTTCAATCCAGTATGAGCCAAAGGGCTTAACAGCAACCTGTGTAGGATAATCAAGACTGGCTCAGTATTAAATAATATAGGGTAACGTATCTATTGTTGTAGCATCTAATGACTAATTGCATTCTTTCCTACTAGAATTCACTGACATAAGTGTTTAAAAATATATTTAACTTTATCTGATGTAATATCTAAGCAGACATTAGACTTTTATTTAAATATTCATGATAGGAGTCTCATCCTCATGTGTTGCAATTTGCTTCAATTTCTGTTTGCTTTCAAATTTGTTTTGCCAATGACAGTGCTTTAATTAAAAGGTATTTGAGCACCTCATTGATTCAGAAGAGGAAGACAGGCGGGAGGAATTGGCCTAGAGTACTGTACTTATGTGCAGAAAAAAAGACTTAGAAAAGTAGAGACAAAAGCAGTTCTCAAATTCTTCCCTTTGCTGTTCTACGGCAATAAGTCTGTTTTGAATAGAACATGTTTGTTTTTTTTTAAAAAAGGTTGGTCCATCCACACATTAGTTCTGTATTTGGCTTTTAATTACTGGTTTGGATTGATTGCACAAGTAAGAACCAAGAATACTGGTAGATATATTTGAGAATTCAGAAAACCATTCAGTAGAAATTAGATGCAGGCATATTCAGTAAACCCTATACGCTCATCATCAAGGCTGATACGGCTTTCAGGATAAAGCTGAAGTTGTTCTTAATTTGTGAAAAATGTCTTTTTTCTTTTTCACAGTAGGATACACCTGATGGTGTAATGGATCAGCATCTCTTTGAGAATCTTCTACCTAAAAGCTAACTTAGAAAAGACGTGACACGTAGTTAGTACAAAGTGTCACCTGAATCATTTATGTAACATTTCTCCTACTGCACTGCTCATAATATCTTCAAAAATGGAGATGAAGAGGTGCAACAGAAGTGATAATGTAAGGGAGAAGCCTGAGATATTAAACAACAGCACAAGAGGCGCAGTTTATGCTTTACCCTATAAAAATGCTAAGACGAAGGCAATTCCAGGTCGTAAAGACACCAGAAACCTTTGTGTGAGAAAAACAATACCTCTATGCTTTTAGAATGTAGTGAGTATGCATTTACATTGTGATACATATATGTGCATTAGTCAAATAACCATGATGTTTGCCCACAAACCAGTAGCGGACAAACCCCAAATATATTCAGGTCCATGAGAATTTTTTGGATCAAGTTTTCTAGCAAAATGATGGCAGCTGGGAAATGTTAACTATGTTCTATTTGTCAGCTTCACAGAAGAGAATATATGTATTAGAGATTTGTTCTCAATGTTATGGTCACCACATCGACATTAGTTGGAGTGTCACTGCGTCTGGTAAAATTTTGCTGAGCAAGGGGCTAAAACTGCAGGCCATCTTCATCGTGCCACTCCTTCTTTCTTCCTTAGTTGATGCCCGAGGGCAGGCACCCTCCATCCACACCTTCTGCCCATGGGTCCACAATCTCTGTTTAAGCCCAATACTGAGTTGTTGGTCTGTCTCTCAAGTCAGGTAACTGTTGTGCTTATTTTCAGCCCTGTCTCCTGCTGCTCTTGGCTGGGGAGAGCCACACATTCCTGGGGCTCTCTGGATAGTCCCTGGACATGATTCATCCCCGACTGTGCCTGGGACCTGCTTGCAGTGCATGGCTTTGTTTGTCCAGCTGAGCCACTGCAGAACTGTGTTGTGGTGTGGAGACACTGCCCTGCCATGGTCACCCTCGGCTCCTAGCCTATTCCTCCCAGCTCTTGCTGCTCCTTGGAAAAAGTAGTATATTTTAATATTTTTCAGTATACTTAAAAGTTTCTTTTATTTTTCCACACAATGGTCTGTTCAGCGAGAGGTGGTGGAAGCTAGGCTATTTGAAGAAGTTACTTTTGTAATATACAGTTGGATTAGAATACCATCATGACATAGGTTTGAAATAATATCATGGAATGGAAAACAAAACAATAAAACACAGCTGGCATGTTTCCGCGTGTACTACTCTGAGCCACAGTTTGCTGACAATGTAAGACCTCAGGGTGAGGTGTTTGTATTAACTTTACCTAGATACCCTAGCACGCTTCACCATTTTGCTTTATTTTCCTCTGTCAGTTTTTGTGCTTTGTGAAAACGTTCCTTGACTTTCTTTGGGAGCTGTAGTTGGGACTTTACAACCAGCAGGTTTTTCCATTATCTTCTGATTTTGCAATTCTGCTCTGGTACTGTAAAAGTAGGAAACAGCTTAAATCAAAAGCACACTTCTTCTAAGCCATGTACTAAATCAATTTGTGCCATTAATAGAGGAATAGATTTGAATCTCTTCTGCCTAGGGAGGTGGTTGAGTCACCTTCCCTGGACGTGTTTAAGGGACGGGGGGACGAGGCGCTGAGGGGCATGGTTTAGTATTTGATAGGAATGGTTGGGCTCGATGATCCAGTGGGTCTTTTCCAACCTGGTGATTCTATGATTCTATGAATGGTCTCCCACATAAATAAGAGCTATTCACCCAAGTAAGTGTTTTCAAGACCTTATCCATACAGTTTAGGTATAAAAATAGTTTTCATAAACTTCCACCACCAATTAGAGAATCCAGGATGTCTGGACAAGATTGACTGCCAAAGTGAATAAACTTGACCTGCTGAACAACATGGCTATAGGGGAATTGCACTAGGATGAGTCTTTTGGCATTGAAGAGGCAACTGTTTGTCAGCAAAAGGCATCGTGTAGCTCATGGCATTACCTTCCTTCCCACTATTTACTATTTACACAACACCCGCAATCACATTTTCTACCTACTGATATGCTAGCTACTGAAAATTATGTATGCACATCAGAGCAGTCATTCAATGCAAAGTATGCAAGTAGGGCAGTATCTGCAATAATAACAATACCTGATCATGACGTGGAACAGGGTTTGGCCTCAATGACTTCCTTGCAATCCTTTTTAGTCTTGTGATTTGTAACGTAGTACGATACACTCCATAAAATCATTCATTGTTACAGTCTTGTTTCTCCAGCAGATGAATCATTAATATCTACATATGCTGATGCCTAACTAATCCTTTATGTGACAGAAACCCATGATAGCAAAAATCCAGTCTAAGGAAGAACTGCACAATTTATCAAAAAAGTCTGAGCTGGTGGTCAAATTCTCATTCAGACATTAAAACCCCAGTGGATGCCAGTGTGTCTTCTCGGTGTAAAGCCCAACTTCTTTACTTGCATTTGTTGTTTCTCAGACGTTGTCAGGGTGAAGGGCTGTGTGCACCCAATGGGCTTTTCTGTGGCTCCTGATTAACAAGGAGATGGTGAGGTGTAGAAAAAGGCACGGCTCCATCCCTCCCCATGCTAATAGGGCCCTATAAGTAGTACCTACAGAGAAGGCACAGTGTGTGTGCCCACCACCCCATATGATTGGCCTGAGGAAGGACTGTCCTGAAGAAGAACTCCTGGACCACGCGTTGCTGAAGAATTGCTGCTGGAGGAGTTGCTGCTGGATGGACCATGTTTTCCTGAGGAACCACTGTGCCCCACTGGAGTAGTGATAATTTTTCTTTTTCCCCTGCTACTTCCTTCTCTCTCTTTCTTACTTAACTTACTGTGCCTGCTTTTTTTCTTGGCACTATGGTGTATTGGAGTGAATCAGAGTTATGGTGTAGTTTGTTTAGTGCCCTTGGCTGTGTTCAAGGTATCAGCCTGTGATCTGACAAGATTAAAATCTGGTTTTGCAACTCTGAGAACCTGCGACTCAATTGTGCACTCGAGTATCTCTTCTGAGATTTTGGATGCAACCATGACAAATACTGCATTTGAATTAACCCTGGGAGAGTTGTTGGTCTCCCGTTTGCCACACGGATATCAAAAGAACCCTTTTTACCCTCCTTTTTCCTCTATGCAGGTCGAGGTGGGCTCCAACACTACTGGTTGTAGAGGAGGTCGAAACACATGGTTTATCAAGAAAAAGACAAGCCCTTCTTTCTTCATCCTGAGACTTTGCCATGGTTATCAATGTGTGCTATTATAGAGAACTCTATTTCAGTAAAGATTTCAACTTTAGAAACTGAAACTAATACAAATTTTGGTTGCCTAGCGTATAATAAAATGCTTCCTGAAGCTGTGTAATAGTATAATCTGAACTGGGATGTGGGCAGAGGGCATTTTCAATGAAGGATCTTTGTCAGTTAAAAAAACAGTTGATCCGGTATGACGGAAGAAAACGGGACAACACGCAGTGATCAATATGATCCAAGTGAAGCCATTTAATCGAAGCTCATAACGCATTTTATACCTCACTTAACTCAAGCAAGCCATTGTTTTGCCAGCTGATTTGACAATTCTCCATTAGCAACAAGTAATCATTAGTTACAATACATTATTATATTTTCCCATGAGAAACAGCTATGTGAGCATTTCAGTCTACAAATTGATAGACTACAAAGTAACAAGTCAAGGACTACCAAGGAAAGCTTCCTGTGAGAAATGAGAGGAGTATAAGGTAGAACAACTCTCTCTTGTTGCAAAGAGAAACCTTGAAGACAGTGTGTCATTTACCGTAGCTGCTTCTTCGGCAAAGTTAGCTTTAATTCTGATGCAAAAGCTGTGAGGCCTTATGCTAAGGTGCCTTTATTTCATTTAGCATAAGCTGCTCAGTGCTTGGGGTGCTCATTAAATGACCTCTGGCTCGTAACCACCCATCACCGGTACCCTAAGGCTTGGGTTTACAGACATGAACATCTGCTGCAATGTAGATTTTTCTCTCAGCTCTTCTCTGACAACATCACTGAAATAAGAAGGGGAGTATATTGCCAAGGACTCCTCTTGCAGGGATTGGTCTACTTTTTATTAACTCTTGGGGCTTCCCAGTCTTCTAGATAGATCACACTTGAATGAACCCAGCCTAGTAGAAAGGTAATGCACAGTGCATGCAATTGTCAGTGTCCTATCACTGTTTTCAAGCCTGTTTTGTAAAAGAGAGAGAGGAAACTGTATTGCTTGCTATCACATCAATTTATTTGAAAGAAATATTTATACATATATCACATGTCCCAGAAATTCCATAATTATGAAAAACCACTAACATGAACGGCTGAGAGAGCTGGGGTTGTTTAGCCTGGAGAAGAGGAGGCTGAGGGGAGACCTCATTGCTCTCTACAACTACCTGAAAGGAGGTTGTAGAGAGGAGGGTGATGGCCTCTTCTCCCAAGGGACAGGGGACAGGACGAGAGGAAATGGCCTCAAGCTCCGCCAGGGGAGGTTTAGGCTGGACATTAGGAAAAAAATTTTTACAGAAAGAGTCATTGGGCACTGGAACAGGCTGCCCAGCGAGGTAGTTGAGTCACCTTCCCTGGAGGTGTTTAAGGGACGGGTGGACGAGGTGCTAATGGGCATGGTTTAGCGGTTGACAGGAATGGTTGGACTCAATGATCCGGTGGGTCTCTTCCAACCTGGCTATTCTATGATTCCATGATTCTATGATTATGAATCCCACTGGATAAGAGAATGATTGTTCTCTAATCGCCTTCTATACATTCTGGGCTGCCTTACTCCTTCTGTAACCATTTTGTGCTTAACTTCCAGCTTAGTTCAAGTGTGTTATAATACTGCACTAAGCTCAGTATGGAAGTAAAGGATATTCAAAAGTGGAGAAAAAAAACCCTTAAATTAGAAGCAAATATGTATTTTTATTTAAAAACAATAAGGTTTAGGGTGGGTGGTTTATATTTAATTTCTGATTTTACTTGTCTGCTTGCATTTACAGATACAAGGTTTAGGCCAGAAGACTTTGAGTACAGGTATCTCTGTAATAACAGGATTAATCTTGCGGAGGTAGCACTAATTTCTGCGGTGGTGACTTTTAAATTTAGTTATGCATTTTCTAATTTATTGTCAAAATATGACCTCTGTACTCAGAGATGTGTAGATAGTTGATTAAAGTTTTTTTTAAAAAGGTGTGTTGTGTTTCAAAGGTTACTTAAAAATACTCAAAGCTGCAATAGGAATTGCCCATATATAATCAGAACACGTGGCAATTTCTATTTCTTCTTATCCAGGAATACACTGAGCATAAGCCAAGGATAAAAAGAGTTCAAGAGACATTTGGCTCTAGTTTCTTATACAAGATCACTATTGCAATTATTCACAAAAAGCCCATATATATTAATGTTACAGTACATTGTGTGAATAATTAGGTATCATTACCTTGATATAATACAAAACATTACAAAATCCAGTTATATTCACACAGCAATAAAAAAAGGGATCTGATATGTACAACAGGGTACAGACAATGCAATACATGCACTTTGATAAATACCATGGCATACTATACATACAATATACCGTCAATGCAAAACACAATACACTCAATATACAATGCAGACAAGACGATACAGACAATACCAAACAGACAAGCCTACAAGAAAGCCTAAAAGAGGTGCAGGCGAAGAAGAAAAGCGTGGAAATCTCCAGAGTGGTGCAAGCGAAGAAGAAAATGCAGGGCTCCTCCAAGCTGCAGGTGAGGAAGAAAAGCACAGGAATCCTCCAGGGTGGCTCAGGCTGAGAAGAAAATTGCAAGACTCCTCCAAAGAGGTGCAGGCTAGGCAAAAAAACACAGGACTTCTCCAAAGGGAGGCAAATGTAGAACTGATGTGCTGGACTTCTCCATGAATCTGGATGAGAATGCAGGACAACTCCGAGCGCAGCTCAGGAAAAACAAAACTACAGGACTCCTCCAAGGTGGTGCAGCCAAGAATGCAGAGTGCTAGACTCCGCTTGGATATCACGGTGAAGAAGCCCGAAGCACAGATCCTGCAGAGCATCATGGTAAAAAGCCAAGCGCAGGACTTCACCAGGCTGGTGCAGCAAAGAAGCAAAGCGCAGGACTTCTCCGAGGCGTTGCAGAGGAAGAAACGAACCTCTGGACTCCTGAAGGATTCTGCGGAAATGCAGCCAAGTGCAGGGATAGAAGCAAGCGCACAACTCCACGAGGCAGCGTGGGGAAGAACCGAAGCACAGAAATCCTCCCAGGCAACACGAGCAACGATGAAGTGCTGGACTCCTCAAGGGCAGGATGGTAAAAAAGCCCAAACATGCAGGACTCCTCCTGGGCAGCGCAGGGGATGAATCCAAGAGCAGGATGCCACGGGGCTCTCAAGGTGACAAAGGCTGCCTCCCGAGACCTGCTCGCTGGGCTTGACTCCCGAGCAGGACTGTGCACAGGACCCTGCTCCCAATTGCTGTCACAGAGCATGTGACCTGCTCTTGGGGGCGTCTAGAACTGTGCAAAACATCTTCCTAGGCAGCAGCACAGTAGAAAACAAGCCACGGTACAGGAAAACCCATACCTTACAAAATAGTCCTAAGATAACAGGCCATGCAATAAACAATACAAAGTACAAAACTACCAATGCAATACAAGCTTCGACACAGACAATACCAGGAAATACAATCTTCAATGCAAAATACAAAAGTAAATAATATTCAAAAGAACCAAAGCACAGAAATCCTCCCAGGCAACACGAGCAAAGCCGAAGTGCTGCACTCCTCAAGGGTAGCATGGTAAGAAAGCCCAAACATGCAGGACTCCTCCTGGGCAGCGCAGGGGATGAATCCAAGAGCAGGATGCCACGGGGCTCTCAAGGTGACAAAGGCTGCCTCCCGAGACCTGCTCGCTGGGCTTGACTCCCGAGCAGGACTGTGCACAGGACCCTGCTCCCAATTGCTGTCACAGAGCGTCTGACCTGCTCTTGGGGCCGTCTAGAACTGTGCAAAAAAAATCGTCCTGGGCAGCAGCACAGTAGAAAACAAGCCACGGTACAGGAAAACCCATACCTTACAAAATAGTCCTAAGATAACAGGCCATGCAATAAACAATACAAAGTACAAAACTACCAATGCAATACAAGCTTCGACACAGACAATACCAGGAAATACAATCTTCAATACAAAATACAAAAGCAAATAATATACAAAATAACTAGTAAACTTCAAAGCAAGGCGTAGTACTTACAGGCAGTGTGGAGAGGAAGCAAAGCACGGCTCACCTCCGCTGAAGCGCAGCAAAGAAGCACATGGTGGCAATCATCAGGGGCGTGATGGCAAAACAGCAAAGCACAGGATGCCTCTAGGGCACCAGACAGCAACAAGCGAGGAACAAGACGCCTCCAAGGCCATGCCGTCAAAAAGCAAAGCACAGCAAACCTCCAGGAAAGCAGGAAGCAAAAGGCAAACGCAGCATTCCTCATGGGTGGTGAAGAAAGAAGCAGAGCACAACATTCCTCTGGGCCATCACAGCAAACAAGCAAAGCGCAGGATTCCTCCAGGGTAGCACAGGCAAAAAAGCAAAACTCAGAACTCCTCCAAAGAGGTGCAAGCAAAGAAGAAAATCATGGGAAACCTCCAGGGTAGTGCACGCGAAGAACCAAATGCAGGGCTCCTCCAAGCTGCAGGAGGGGAAACAAATCACAGGACTCCTCCAGGGCAGTTCAGGCCAAGAATAAATCCACAGGACTCCTCCAAAGAGGTGCAGGCTAGGCAAAAAACCACAGGACTTCTCCAAAGGGAGGCAAAAGTAGAACTGATGTGCTGGACTTCTCCATGAATCTGGATGAGAATGCAGGACAACTCCGAGCGCAGCTCAGGAAAAACAAAACTACAGGACTCCTCCAAGGTGGTGCAGCCAAGAATGCAGAGTGCTAGACTCCGCTTGGATATCACGGTGAAGAAGCCCGAAGCAGAGATCCTGCAGAACATCATGGTAAAAAGCCAAGCGCAGGACTTCACCAGGCTGGTGCAGCAAAGAAGCAAAGCGCAGGACTTCTCCGAGGCGTTGCAGAGGAAGAAACGAACCTCTGGACTCCTGAAGGATTCTGCGGAAATGCAGCCAAGTGCAGGGATAGAAGCAAGCGCACAACTCCACGAGGCAGCGTGGGGAAGAACCGAAGCACAGAAATCCTCCCAGGCAACACGAGCAACGATGAAGTGCTGCACTCCTCAAGGGCAGGATGGTAAAAAAGCCCAAACATGCAGGACTCCACCTGGGCAGCGCAGGGGATGAATCGAAGAGCAGGATGCAACGGGGCTCTCAAGGTGACAAAGGCTGCCTCCCGAGACCTGCTCGCTGGGCTTGACTCCCGAGCAGGACTGTGCACAGGACCCTGCTCCCAATTGCTGTCACAGAGCATGTGACCTGCTCTTGGGGGCGTCTAGCACTGTGCAAAACATCGTCCTAGGCAGGAGCACAGTAGAAAACAAGCCACGGTACAGGAAAACCCATACCTTACAAAATAGTCCTAAGATAACAGGCCATGCAATAAACAATACAAAGTACAAAACTACCAATGCAATACAAGCTTCGACACAGACAATACCAGGAAATACAATCTTCAATGCAAAATACAAAAGTAAATAATATTCAAAAGAACCAAAGCACAGAAATCCTCCCAGGCAACACGAGCAAAGACGAAGTGCTGCACTCCTCAAGGGTAGCATGGTAAGAAAGCCCAAACATGCAGGACTCCACCTGGGCAGCGCAGGGGATGAATCCAAGAGCAGGATGCCACGGGGCTCTCAAGGTGACAAAGGCTGCCTCCCGAGACCTGCTCGCTGGGCTTGACTCCCGAGCAGGACTGTGCACAGGACCCTGCTCCCAATTGCTGTCACAGAGCGTCTGACCTGCTCTTCGGGCCCTCTAGAACTGTGCAAAAAAAATCGTCCTGGGCAGCAGCACAGTAGAAAACAAGCCACGGTGCAGGAAAACCCATACCTTACAAAATAGTCCTAAGATAACAGGCCATGCAATAAACAATACAAAGTACAAAACTACCAATGCAATACAAGCTTCGACACAGACAATACCAGGAAATACAATCTTCAATACAAAATACAAAAGCAAATAATATACAAAATAACTAGTAAACTTCAAAGCAAGGCATAGTACTTACAGGCAGTGTGGAGAGGAAGCAAAGCACGGCTCACCTCCGCTGAAGCGCAGCAAAGAAGCACATGGTGGCAATCATCAGGGGCGTGATGGCAAAACAGCAAAGCACAGGATGCCTCTAGGGCACCAGACAGCAACAAGCGAGGAACAAGACGCCTCCAAGGCCATGCCCTCAAAAAGCAAAGCACAGCAAACCTCCAGGAAAGCAGGAAGCAAAAGGCAAACGCAGCATTCCTCATGGGTGGTGAAGAAAGAAGCAGAGCACAACATTCCTCTGGGCCATCACAGCAAACAAGCAAAGCGCAGGATTCCTCCAGGGTAGCACAGGCACAAAAGCAAAACTCAGAACTCCTCCAAAGAGGTGCAAGCAAAGAAGAAAATCATGGGAAACCTCCAGGGTAGTGCACGCGAAGAACCAAATGCAGGGCTCCTCCAAGCTGCAGGAGGGGAAACAAATCACAGGACTCCTCCAGGGCAGTTCAGGCCAAGAATAAATCCACAGGACTCCTCCAAAGAGGTGCAGGCTAGGCAAAAAACCACAGGACTTCTCCAAAGGGAGGCAAAAGTAGAACTGATGTGCTGGACTTCTCCATGAATCTGGATGAGAATGCAGGACAACTCCGAGCGCAGCTCAGGAAAAACAAAACTACAGGACTCCTCCAAGGTGGTGCAGCCAAGAATGCAGAGTGCTAGACTCCACTTGGATATCACGGTGAAGAAGCCCGAAGCAGAGATCCTGCAGAACATCATGGTAAAAAGCCAAGCGCAGGACTTCACCAGGCTGGTGCAGCAAAGAAGCAAAGCGCAGGACTTCTCCGAGGCGTTGCAGAGGAAGAAACGAACCTCTGGACTCCTGAAGGATTCTGCGGAAATGCAGCCAAGTGCAGGGATAGAAGCAAGCGCACAACTCCACGAGGCAGCGTGGGGAAGAACCGAAGCACAGAAATCCTCCCAGGCAACACGAGCAACGATGAAGTGCTGCACTCCTCAAGGGCAGGATGGTAAAAAAGCCCAAACATGCAGGACTCCTCCTGGGCAGCGCAGGGGATGAATCCAAGAGCAGGATGCCACGGGGCTCTCAGGGTGACAAAGGCTGCCTCCCGAGACCTGCTCGCTGGGCTTGACTCCCGAGCAGGACTGTCCACAGGACCCTGCTCCCAATTGCTGTCACAGAGCATGTGACCTGCTCTTGGGGGCGTCTAGCACTGTGCAAATCATCGTCCTGGGCAGCAGCACAGTAGAAAACAAGCCACGGTACAGGAAAACCCATACCTTACAAAATAGTCCTAAGATAACAGGCCATGCAATAAACAATACAAAGTACAAAACTACCAATGCAATACAAGCTTCGACACAGACAATACCAGGAAATACAATCTTCAATGCAAAATACAAAAGTAAATAATATTCAAAAGAACCAAAGCACAGAAATCCTCCCAGGCAACACGAGCAAAGCCGAAGTGCTGCACTCCTCAAGGGTAGCATGGTAAGAAAGCCCAAACATGCAGGACTCCTCCTGGGCAGCGCAGGGGATGAATCCAAGAGCAGGATGCCACGGGGCTCTCAAGGTGACAAAGGCTGCCTCCCGAGACCTGCTCGCTGGGCTTGACTCCCGAGCAGGACTGTGCACAGGACCCTGCTCCCAATTGCTGTCACAGAGCGTCTGACCTGCTCTTGGGGCCGTCTAGAACTGTGCAAAAAAAATCGTCCTGGGCAGCAGCACAGTAGAAAACAAGCCACGGTGCAGGAAAACCCATACCTTACAAAATAGTCCTAAGATAACAGGCCATGCAATAAACAATACAAAGTACAAAACTACCAATGCAATACAAGCTTCGACACAGACAATACCAGGAAATACAATCTTCAATACAAAATACAAAAGCAAATAATATACAAAATAACTAGTAAACTTCAAAGCAAGGCGTAGTACTTACAGGCAGTGTGGAGAGGAAGCAAAGCACGGCTCACCTCCGCTGAAGCGCAGCAAAGAAGCACATGGTGGCAATCATCAGGGGCGTGATGGCAAAACAGCAAAGCACAGGATGCCTCTAGGGCACCAGACAGCAACAAGCGAGGAACAAGACGCCTCCAAGGCCATGCCCTCAAAAAGCAAAGCACAGCAAACCTCCAGGAAAGCAGGAAGCAAAAGGCAAACGCAGCATTCCTCATGGGTGGTGAAGAAAGAAGCAGAGCACAACATTCCTCTGGGCCATCACAGCAAACAAGCAAAGCGCAGGATTCCTCCAGGGTAGCACAGGCAAAAAAGCAAAACTCAGAACTCCTCCAAAGAGGTGCAAGCAAAGAAGAAAATCATGGGAAACCTCCAGGGTAGTGCACGCGAAGAACCAAATGCAGGGCTCCTCCAAGCTGCAGGAGGGGAAACAAATCACAGGACTCCTCCAGGGCAGTTCAGGCCAAGAATAAATCCACAGGACTCCTCCAAAGAGGTGCAGGCTAGGCAAAAAACCACAGGACTTCTCCAAAGGGAGGCAAAAGTAGAACTGATGTGCTGGACTTCTCCATGAATCTGGATGAGAATGCAGGACAACTCCGAGCGCAGCTCAGGAAAAACAAAACTACAGGACTCCTGCAAGGTGGTGCAGCCAAGAATGCAGAGTGCTAGACTCCGCTTGGATATCACGGTGAAGAAGCCCGAAGCACAGATCCTGCAGAGCATCATGGTAAAAAGCCAAGCGCAGGACTTCACCAGGCTGGTGCAGCAAAGAAGCAAAGCGCAGGACTTCTCCGAGGCGTTGCAGAGGAAGAAACGAACCTCTGGACTCCTGAAGGATTCTGCGGAAATGCAGCCAAGTGCAGGGATAGAAGCAAGCGCACAACTCCACGAGGCAGCGTGGGGAAGAACCGAAGCACAGAAGTCCTCCCAGGCAACACGAGCAACGATGAAGTGCTGCACTCCTCAAGGGCAGGATGGTAAAAAAGCCCAAACATGCAGGACTCCACCTGGGCAGCGCAGGGGATGAATCGAAGAGCAGGATGCAACGGGGCTCTCAAGGTGACAAAGGCTGCCTCCCGAGACCTGCTCGCTGGGCTTGACTCCCGAGCAGGACTGTGCACAGGACCCTGCTCCCAATTGCTGTCACAGAGCATGTGACCTGCTCTTGGGGGCGTCTAGCACTGTGCAAAACATCGTCCTAGGCAGCAGCACAGTAGAAAACAAGCCACGGTACAGGAAAACCCATACCTTACAAAATAGTCCTAAGATAACAGGCCATGCAATAAACAATACAAAGTACAAAACTACCAATGCAATACAAGCTTCGACACAGACAATACCAGGAAATACAATCTTCAATGCAAAATACAAAAGGAAATAATATTCAAAAGAACCAAAGCACAGAAATCCTCCCAGGCAACACGAGCAAAGACGAAGTGCTGCACTCCTCAAGGGTAGCATGGTAAGAAAGCCCAAACATGCAGGACTCCACCTGGGCAGCGCAGGGGATGAATCCAAGAGCAGGATGCCACGGGGCTCTCAAGGTGACAAAGGCTGCCTCCCGAGACCTGCTCGCTGGGCTTGACTCCCGAGCAGGACTGTGCACAGGACCCTGCTCCCAATTGCTGTCACAGAGCGTCTGACCTGCTCTTCGGGCCCTCTAGAACTGTGCAAAAAAAATCGTCCTGGGCAGCAGCACAGTAGAAAACAAGCCACGGTGCAGGAAAACCCATACCTTACAAAATAGTCCTAAGATAACAGGCCATGCAATAAACAATACAAAGTACAAAACTACCAATGCAATACAAGCTTCGACACAGACAATACCAGGAAATACAATCTTCAATACAAAATACAAAAGCAAATAATATACAAAATAACTAGTAAACTTCAAAGCAAGGCGTAGTACTTACAGGCAGTGTGGAGAGGAAGCAAAGCACGGCTCACCTCCGCTGAAGCGCAGCAAAGAAGCACATGGTGGCAATCATCAGGGGCGTGATGGCAAAACAGCAAAGCACAGGATGCCTCTAGGGCACCAGACAGCAACAAGCGAGGAACAAGACGCCTCCAAGGCCATGCCCTCAAAAAGCAAAGCACAGCAAACCTCCAGGAAAGCAGGAAGCAAAAGGCAAACGCAGCATTCCTCATGGGTGGTGAAGAAAGAAGCAGAGCACAACATTCCTCTGGGCCATCACAGCAAACAAGCAAAGCGCAGGATTCCTCCAGGGTAGCACAGGCACAAAAGCAAAAATCAGAACTCCTCCAAAGAGGTGCAAGCAAAGAAGAAAATCATGGGAAACCTCCAGGGTAGTGCACGCGAAGAACCAAATGCAGGGCTCCTCCAAGCTGCAGGAGGGGAAACAAATCACAGGACTCCTCCAGGGCAGTTCAGGCCAAGAATAAATCCACAGGACTCCTCCAAAGAGGTGCAGGCTAGGCAAAAAACCACAGGACTTCTCCAAAGGGAGGCAAAAGTAGAACTGATGTGCTGGACTTCTCCATGAATCTGGATGAGAATGCAGGACAACTCCGAGCGCAGCTCAGGAAAAACAAAACTACAGGACTCCTCCAAGGTGGTGCAGCCAAGAATGCAGAGTGCTAGACTCCGCTTGGATATCACGGTGAAGAAGCCCGAAGCAGAGATCCTGCAGAGCATCATGGTAAAAAGCCAAGCGCAGGACTTCACCAGGCTGGTGCAGCAAAGAAGCAAAGCGCAGGACTTCTCCGAGGCGTTGCAGAGGAAGAAACGAACCTCTGGACTCCTGAAGGATTCTGCGGAAATGCAGCCAAGTGCAGGGATAGAAGCAAGCGCACAACTCCACGAGGCAGCGTGGGGACGAACCGAAGCACAGAAATCCTCCCAGGCAACACGAGCAACGATGAAGTGCTGGACTCCTCAAGGGCAGGATGGTAAAAAAGCCCAAACATGCAGGACTCCACCTGGGCAGCGCAGGGGATGAATCGAAGAGCAGGATGCAACGGGGCTCTCAAGGTGACAAAGGCTGCCTCCCGAGACCTGCTCGCTGGGCTTGACTCCCGAGCAGGACTGTCCACAGGACCCTGCTCCCAATTGCTGTCACAGAGCATGTGACCTGCTCTTGGGGCCGTCTAGCACTGTGCAAAACATCGTCCTAGGCAGCAGCACAGTAGAAAACAAGCCACGGTACAGGAAAACCCATACCTTACAAAATAGTCCTAAGATAACAGGCCATGCAATAAACAATACAAAGTACAAAACTACCAATGCAATACAAGCTTCGACACAGACAATACCAGGAAATACAATCTTCAATACAAAATACAAAAGCAAATAATATACAAAATAACTAGTAAACTTCAAAGCAAGGCGTAGTACTTACAGGCAGTGTGGAGAGGAAGCAAAGCACGGCTCACCTCCGCTGAAGCGCAGCAAAGAAGCACATGGTGGCAATCATCAGGGGCGTGATGGCAAAACAGCAAAGCACAGGGTGCCTCTAGGGCACCAGACAGCAACAAGCGAGGAACAAGACGCCTCCAAGGCCATGCCGTCAAAAAGCAAAGCACAGCAAACCTCCAGGAAAGCAGGAAGCAAAAGGCAAACGCAGCATTCCTCATGGGTGGTGAAGAAAGAAGCAGAGCACAACATTCCTCTGGGCCATCACAGCAAACAAGCAAAGCGCAGGATTCCTCCAGGGTAGCACAGGCACAAAAGCAAAAATCAGAACTCCTCCAAAGAGGTGCAAGCAAAGAAGAAAATCATGGGAAACCTCCAGGGTAGTGCACGCGAAGAACCAAATGCAGGGCTCCTCCAAGCTGCAGGAGGGGAAACAAATCACAGGACTCCTCCAGGGCAGTTCAGGCCAAGAATAAATCCACAGGACTCCTCCAAAGAGGTGCAGGCTAGGCAAAAAACCACAGGACTTCTCCAAAGGGAGGCAAAAGTAGAACTGATGTGCTGGACTTCTCCATGAATCTGGATGAGAATGCAGGACAACTCCGAGCGCAGCTCAGGAAAAACAAAACTACAGGACTCCTCCAAGGTGGTGCAGCCAAGAATGCAGAGTGCTAGACTCCGCTTGGATATCACGGTGAAGAAGCCCGAAGCAGAGATCCTGCAGAACATCATGGTAAAAAGCCAAGCGCAGGACTTCACCAGGCTGGTGCAGCAAAGAAGCAAAGCGCAGGACTTCTCCGAGGCGTTGCAGAGGAAGAAACGAACCTCTGGACTCCTGAAGGATTCTGCGGAAATGCAGCCAAGTGCAGGGATAGAAGCAAGCGCACAACTCCACGAGGCAGCGTGGGGAAGAACCGAAGCACAGAAATCCTCCCAGGCAACACGAGCAATGATGAAGTGCTGCACTCCTCAAGGGCAGGATGGTAAAAAAGCCCAAACATGCAGGACTCCACCTGGGCAGCGCAGGGGATGAATCAAAGAGCAGGATGCAACGGGGCTCTCAAGGTGACAAAGGCTGCCTCCCGAGACCTGCTCGCTGGGCTTGACTCCCGAGCAGGACTGTGCACAGGACCCTGCTCCCAATTGCTGTCACAGAGCATGTGACCTGCTCTTGGGGGCGTCTAGCACTGTGCAAAACATCGTCCTAGGCAGCAGCACAGTAGAAAACAAACCACGGTACAGGAAAACCCATACCTTACAAAATAGTCCTAAGATAACAGGCCATGCAATAAACAATACAAAGTACAAAACTACCAATGCAATACAAGCTTCGACACAGACAATACCAGGAAATACAATCTTCAATACAAAATACAAAAGCAAATAATATACAAAATAACTAGTAAACTTCAAAGCAAGGCGTAGTACTTACAGGCAGTGTGGAGAGGAAGCAAAGCACGGCTCACCTCCGCTGAAGCGCAGCAAAGAAGCACATGGTGGCAATCATCAGGGGCGTGATGGCAAAACAGCAAAGCACAGGGTGCCTCTAGGGCACCAGACAGCAACAAGCGAGGAACAAGACGCCTCCAAGGCCATGCCGTCAAAAAGCAAAGCACAGCAAACCTCCAGGAAAGCAGGAAGCAAAAGGCAAACGCAGCATTCCTCATGGGTGGTGAAGAAAGAAGCAGAGCACAACATTCCTCTGGGCCATCACAGCAAACAAGCAAAGCGCAGGATTCCTCCAGGGTAGCACAGGCAAAAAAGCAAAACTCAGAACTCCTCCAAAGAGGTGCAAGCAAAGAAGAAAATCATGGCAAACCTCCAGGGTAGTGCACGCGAAGAACCAAATGCAGGGCTCCTCCAAGCTGCAGGAGGGGAAACAAATCACAGGACTCCTCCAGGGCAGTTCAGGCCAAGAATAAATCCACAGGACTGCTCCAAAGAGGTGCAGGCTAGGCAAAAAACCACAGGACTTCTCCAAAGGGAGGCAAAAGTAGAACTGATGTGCTGGACTTCTCCATGAATCTGGATGAGAATGCAGGACAACTCCGAGCGCAGCTCAGGAAAAACAAAACTACAGGACTCCTCCAAGGTGGTGCAGCCAAGAATGCAGAGTGCTAGACTCCGCTTGGATATCACGGTGAAGAAGCCCGAAGCAGAGATCCTGCAGAACATCATGGTAAAAAGCCAAGCGCAGGACTTCACCAGGCTGGTGCAGCAAAGAAGCAAAGCGCAGGACTTCTCCGAGGCGTTGCAGAGGAAGAAACGAACCTCTGGACTCCTGAAGGATTCTGCGGAAATGCAGCCAAGTGCAGGGATAGAAGCAAGCGCACAAATCCACGAGGCAGTGTGGGGAAGAACCGAAGCACAGAAATCCTCCCAGGCAACACGAGCAACGATGAAGTGCTGGACTCCTCAAGGGCAGGATGGTAAAAAAGCCCAAACATGCAGGACTCCACCTGGGCAGCGCAGGGGATGAATCGAAGAGCAGGATGCAACGGGGCTCTCAAGGTGACAAAGGCTGCCTCCCGAGACCTGCTCGCTGGGCTTGACTCCCGAGCAGGACTGTGCACAGGACCCTGCTCCCAATTGCTGTAACAGAGCATGTGACCTGCTCTTGGGGGCGTCTAGAACTGTGCAAAACATCGTCCTAGGCAGCAGCACAGTAGAAAACAAGCCACGGTACAGGAAAACCCATACCTTACAAAATAGTCCTAAGATAACAGGCCATGCAATAAACAATACAAAGTACAAAACTACCAATGCAATACAAGCTTCGACACAGACAATACCAGGAAATACAATCTTCAATGCAAAATACAAAAGTAAATAATATTCAAAAGAACCAAAGCACAGAAATCCTCCCAGGCAACACGAGCAAAGACGAAGTGCTGCACTCCTCAAGGGTAGCATGGTAAGAAAGCCCAAACATGCAGGACTCCTCCTGGGCAGCGCAGGGGATGAATCCAAGAGCAGGATGCCACGGGGCTCTCAAGGTGACAAAGGCTGCCTCCCGAGACCTGCTCGCTGGGCTTGACTCCCGAGCAGGACTGTGCACAGGACCCTGCTCCCAATTGCTGTCACAGTGCGTCTGACCTGCTCTTGGGGGCGTCTAGCACTGTGCAAAACATCGTCCTAGGCAGCAGCACAGTAGAAAACAAGCCACGGTACAGGAAAACCCATACCTTACAAAATAGTCCTAAGATAACAGGCCATGCAATAAACAATACAAAGTACAAAACTACCAATGCAATACAAGCTTCGACACAGACAATACCAGGAAATACAATCTTCAATACAAAATACAAAAGCAAATAATATACAAAATAACTAGTAAACTTCAAAGCAAGGCGTAGTACTTACAGGCAGTGTGGAGAGGAAGCAAAGCACGGCTCACCTCCGCTGAAGCGCAGCAAAGAAGCACATGGTGGCAATCATCAGGGGCGTGATGGCAAAACAGCAAAGCACAGGATGCCTCTAGGGCACCAGACAGCAACAAGCGAGGAACAAGACGCCTCCAAGGCCATGCCGTCAAAAAGCAAAGCACAGCAAACCTCCAGGAAAGCAGGAAGCAAAAGGCAAACGCAGCATTCCTCATGGGTGGTGAAGAAAGAAGCAGAGCACAACATTCCTCTGGGCCATCACAGCAAACAAGCAAAGCGCAGGATTCCTCCAGGGTAGCACAGGCAAAAAAGCAAAACTCAGAACTCCTCCAAAGAGGTGCAAGCAAAGAAGAAAATCATGGGAAACCTCCAGGGTAGTGCACGCGAAGAACCAAATGCAGGGCTCCTCCAAGCTGCAGGAGGGGAAACAAATCACAGGACTCCTCCAGGGCAGTTCAGGCCAAGAATAAATCCACAGGACTCCTCCAAAGAGGTGCAGGCTAGGCAAAAAACCACAGGACTTCTCCAAAGGGAGGCAAAAGTAGAACTGATGTGCTGGACTTCTCCATGAATCTGGATGAGAATGCAGGACAACTCCGAGCGCAGCTCAGGAAAAACAAAACTACAGGACTCCTCCAAGGTGGTGCAGCCAAGAATGCAGAGTGCTAGACTCCGCTTGGATATCACGGTGAAGAAGCCCGAAGAAGAGATCCTGCAGAGCATCATGGTAAAAAGCCAAGCGCAGGACTTCACCAGGCTGGTGCAGCAAAGAAGCAAAGCGCAGTTCTTCTCCGAGGCGTTGCAGAGGAAGAAACGAACCTCTGGACTCCTGAAGGATTCTGCGGAAATGCAGCCAAGTGCAGGGATAGAAGCAAGCGCACAACTCCACGAGGCAGCGTGGGGAAGAACCGAAGCACAGAAATCCTCCCAGGCAACACGAGCAACGATGAAGTGCTGGACTCCTCAAGGGCAGGATGGTAAAAAAGCCCAAACATGCAGGACTCCTCCTGGGCAGCGCAGGGGATGAATCCAAGAGCAGGATGCCACGGGGCTCTCAAGGTGACAAAGGCTGCCTCCCGAGACCTGCTCGCTGGGCTTGACTCCCGAGCAGGACTGTGCACAGGACCCTGCTCCCAATTGCTGTCACAGAGCGTCTGACCTGCTCTTGGGGCCGTCTAGAACTGTGCAAAAAAAATCGTCCTGGGCAGCAGCACAGTAGAAAACAAGCCACGGTACAGGAAAACCCATACCTTACAAAATAGTCCTAAGATAACAGGCCATGCAATAAACAATACAAAGTACAAAACTACCAATGCAATACAAGCTTCGACACAGACAATACCAGGAAATACAATCTTCAATACAAAATACAAAAGCAAATAATATACAAAATAACTAGTAAACTTCAAAGCAAGGCGTAGTACTTACAGGCAGTGTGGAGAGGAAGCAAAGCACGGCTCACCTCCGCTGAAGCGCAGCAAAGAAGCACATGGTGGCAATCATCAGGGGCGTGATGGCAAAACAGCAAAGCACAGGGTGCCTCTAGGGCACCAGACAGCAACAAGCGAGGAACAAGACGCCTCCAAGGCCATGCCGTCAAAAAGCAAAGCACAGCAAACCTCCAGGAAAGCAGGAAGCAAAAGGCAAACGCAGCATTCCTCATGGGTGGTGAAGAAAGAAGCAGAGCACAACATTCCTCTGGGCCATCACAGCAAACAAGCAAAGCGCAGGATTCCTCCAGGGTAGCACAGGCACAAAAGCAAAAATCAGAACTCCTCCAAAGAGGTGCAAGCAAAGAAGAAAATCATGGGAAACCTCCAGGGTAGTGCACGCGAAGAACCAAATGCAGGGCTCCTCCAAGCTGCAGGAGGGGAAACAAATCACAGGACTCCTCCAGGGCAGTTCAGGCCAAGAATAAATCCACAGGACTCCTCCAAAGAGGTGCAGGCTAGGCAAAAAACCACAGGACTTCTCCAAAGGGAGGCAAAAGTAGAACTGATGTGCTGGACTTCTCCATGAATCTGGATGAGAATGCAGGACAACTCCGAGCGCAGCTCAGGAAAAACAAAACTACAGGACTCCTCCAAGGTGGTGCAGCCAAGAATGCAGAGTGCTAGACTCCGCTTGGATATCACGGTGAAGAAGCCCGAAGCAGAGATCCTGCAGAGCATCATGGTAAAAAGCCAAGCACAGGACTTCACCAGGCTGGTGCAGCAAAGAAGCAAAGCGCAGGACTTCTCCGAGGCGTTGCAGAGGAAGAAACGAACCTCTGGACTCCTGAAGGATTCTGCGGAAATGCAGCCAAGTGCAGGGATAGAAGCAAGCGCACAACTCCACGAGGCAGCGTGGGGAAGAACCGAAGCACAGAAATCCTCCCAGGCAACACGAGCAATGATGAAGTGCTGCACTCCTCAAGGGCAGGATGGTAAAAAAGCCCAAACATGCAGGACTCCACCTGGGCAGCGCAGGGGATGAATCAAAGAGCAGGATGCAACGGGGCTCTCAAGGTGACAAAGGCTGCCTCCCGAGACCTGCTCGCTGGGCTTGACTCCCGAGCAGGACTGTGCACAGGACCCTGCTCCCAATTGCTGTCACAGAGCATGTGACCTGCTCTTGGGGGCGTCTAGCACTGTGCAAAACATCGTCCTAGGCAGCAGCACAGTAGAAAACAAGCCACGGTGCAGGAAAACCCATACCTTACAAAATAGTCCTAAGATAACAGGCCATGCAATAAACAATACAAAGTACAAAACTACCAATGCAATACAAGCTTCGACACAGACAATACCAGGAAATACAATCTTCAATACAAAATACAAAAGCAAATAATATACAAAATAACTAGTAAACTTCAAAGCAAGGCGTAGTACTTACAGGCAGTGTGGAGAGGAAGCAAAGCACGGCTCACCTCCGCTGAAGCGCAGCAAAGAAGCACATGGTGGCAATCATCAGGGGCGTGATGGCAAAACAGCAAAGCACAGGATGCCTCTAGGGCACCAGACAGCAACAAGCGAGGAACAAGACGCCTCCAAGGCCATGCCCTCAAAAAGCAAAGCACAGCAAACCTCCAGGAAAGCAGGAAGCAAAAGGCAAACGCAGCATTCCTCATGGGTGGTGAAGAAAGAAGCAGAGCACAACATTCCTCTGGGCCATCACAGCAAACAAGCAAAGCGCAGGATTCCTCCAGGGTAGCACAGGCACAAAAGCAAAAATCAGAACTCCTCCAAAGAGGTGCAAGCAAAGAAGAAAATCATGGGAAACCTCCAGGGTAGTGCACGCGAAGAACCAAATGCAGGGCTCCTCCAAGCTGCAGGAGGGGAAACAAATCACAGGACTCCTCCAGGGCAGTTCAGGCCAAGAATAAATCCACAGGACCCTTCCAAAGAGGTGCAGGCTAGGCAAAAAACCACAGGACTTCTCCAAAGGGAGGCAAAAGTAGAACTGATGTGCTGGACTTCTCCATGAATCTGGATGAGAATGCAGGACAACTCCGAGCGCAGCTCAGGAAAAACAAAACTACAGGACTCCTCCAAGGTGGTGCAGCCAAGAATGCAGAGTGCTAAACTCCGCTTGGATATCACGATGAAGAAGCCCGAAGCAGAGATCCTGCAGAGCATCATGGTAAAAAGCCAAGCACAGGACTTCACCAGGCTGGTGCAGCAAAGAAGCAAAGCGCAGGACTTCTCCGAGGCGTTGCAGAGGAAGAAACGAACCTCTGGACTCCTGAAGGATTCTGCGGAAATGCAGCCAAGTGCAGGGATAGAAGCAAGAGCACAACTCCACGAGGCAGCGTGGGGAAGAACCGAAGCACAGAAATCCTCCCAGGCAACACGAGCAACGATGAAGTGCTGGACTCCTCAAGGGCAGGATGGTAAAAAAGCCCAAACATGCAGGACTCCTCCTGGGCAGCGCAGGGGATGAATCCAAGAGCAGGATGCCACGGGGCTCTCAGGGTGACAAAGGCTGCCTCCCGAGACCTGCTCGCTGGGCTTGACTCCCGAGCAGGACTGTGCAGAGGACCCTGCTCCCAATTGCTGTCACAGAGCATGTGACCTGCTCTTGGGGGCGTCTAGCACTGTGCAAAACATCGTCCTAGGCAGCAGCACAGTAGAAAACAAGCCACGGTACAGGAAAACCCATACCTTACAAAATAGTCCTAAGATAACAGGCCATGCAATAAACAATACAAAGTACAAAACTACCAATGCAATACAAGCTTCGACACAGACAATACCAGGAAATACAATCTTCAATACAAAATACAAAAGCAAATAATATACAAAATAACTAGTAAACTTCAAAGCAAGGCGTAGTACTTACAGGCAGTGTGGAGAGGAAGCAAAGCACGGCTCACCTCCGCTGAAGCGCAGCAAAGAAGCACATGGTGGCAATCATCAGGGGCGTGATGGCAAAACAGCAAAGCACAGGGTGCCTCTAGGGCACCAGACAGCAACAAGCGAGGAACAAGACGCCTCCAAGGCCATGCCCTCAAAAAGCAAAGCACAGCAAACCTCCAGGAAAGCAGGAAGCAAAAGGCAAACGCAGCATTCCTCATGGGTGGTGAAGAAAGAAGCAGAGCACAACATTCCTCTGGGCCATCACAGCAAACAAGCAAAGCGCAGGATTCCTCCAGGGTAGCACAGGCAAAAAAGCAAAACTCAGAACTCCTCCAAAGAGGTGCAAGCAAAGAAGAAAATCATGGGAAACCTCCAGGGTAGTGCACGCGAAGAACCAAATGCAGGGCTCCTCCAAGCTGCAGGAGGGGAAACAAATCACAGGACTCCTCCAGGGCAGTTCAGGCCAAGAATAAATCCACAGGACTCCTCCAAAGAGGTGCAGGCTAGGCAAAAAACCACAGGACTTCTCCAAAGGGAGGCAAAAGTAGAACTGATGTGCTGGACTTCTCCATGAATCTGGATGAGAATGCAGGACAACTCCGAGCGCAGCTCAGGAAAAACAAAACTACAGGACTCCTCCAAGGTGGTGCAGCCAAGAATGCAGAGTGCTAGACTCCGCTTGGATATCACGGTGAAGAAGCCCAAAGCAGAGATCCTGCAGAACATCATGGTAAAAAGCCAAGCGCAGGACTTCACCAGGCTGGTGCAGCAAAGAAGCAAAGCGCAGGACTTCTCCGAGGCGTTGCAGAGGAAGAAACGAACCTCTGGACTCCTGAAGGATTCTGCGGAAATGCAGCCAAGTGCAGGGATAGAAGCAAGCGCACAACTCCACGAGGCAGTGTGGGGAAGAACCGAAGCACAGAAATCCTCCCAGGCAACACGAGCAACGATGAAGTGCTGGACTCCTCAAGGGCAGGATGGTAAAAAAGCCCAAACATGCAGGACTCCACCTGGGCAGCGCAGGGGATGAATCGAAGAGCAGGATGCAACGGGGCTCTCAAGGTGACAAAGGCTGCCTCCCGAGACCTGCTCGCTGGGCTTGACTCCCGAGCAGGACTGTGCACAGGACCCTGCTCCCAATTGCTGTCACAGAGCATGTGACCTGCTCTTGGGGGCGTCTAGCACTGTGCAAAACATCGTCCTAGGCAGCAGCACAGTAGAAAACAAGCCACGGTACAGGAAAACCCATACCTTACAAAATAGTCCTAAGATAACAGGCCATGCAATAAACAATACAAAGTACAAAACTACCAATGCAATACAAGCTTCGACACAGACAATACCAGGAAATACAATCTTCAATACAAAATACAAAAGCAAATAATATACAAAATAACTAGTAAACTTCAAAGCAAGGCGTAGTACTTACAGGCAGTGTGGAGAGGAAGCAAAGCACGGCTCACCTCCGCTGAAGCGCAGCAAAGAAGCACATGGTGGCAATCATCAGGGGCGTGATGGCAAAACAGCAAAGCACAGGGTGCCTCTAGGGCACCAGACAGCAACAAGCGAGGAACAAGACGCCTCCAAGGCCATGCCGTCAAAAAGCAAAGCACAGCAAACCTCCAGGAAAGCAGGAAGCAAAAGGCAAACGCAGCATTCCTCATGGGTGGTGAAGAAAGAAGCAGAGCACAACATTCCTCTGGGCCATCACAGCAAACAAGCAAAGCGCAGGATTCCTCCAGGGTAGCACAGGCAAAAAAGCAAAACTCAGAACTCCTCCAAAGAGGTGCAAGCAAAGAAGAAAATCATGGCAAACCTCCAGGGTAGTGCACGCGAAGAACCAAATGCAGGGCTCCTCCAAGCTGCAGGAGGGGAAACAAATCACGGGACTCCTCCAGGGCAGTTCAGGCCAAGAATAAATCCACAGGACTGCTCCAAAGAGGTGCAGGCTAGGCAAAAAACCACAGGACTTCTCCAAAGGGAGGCAAAAGTAGAACTGATGTGCTGGACTTCTCCATGAATCTGGATGAGAATGCAGGACAACTCCGAGCGCAGCTCAGGAAAAACAAAACTACAGGACTCCTCCAAGGTGGTGCAGCCAAGAATGCAGAGTGCTAAACTCCGCTTGGATATCACGATGAAGAAGCCCGAAGCAGAGATCCTGCAGAGCATCATGGTAAAAAGCCAAGCGCAGGACTTCACCAGGCTGGTGCAGCAAAGAAGCAAAGCGCAGGACTTCTCCGAGGCGTTGCAGAGGAAGAAACGAACCTCTGGACTCCTGAAGGATTCTGCGGAAATGCAGCCAAGTGCAGGGATAGAAGCAAGAGCACAACTCCACGAGGCAGCGTGGGGAAGAACCGAAGCACAGAAATCCTCCCAGGCAACACGAGCAACGATGAAGTGCTGGACTCCTCAAGGGCAGGATGGTAAAAAAGCCCAAACATGCAGGACTCCTCCTGGGCAGCGCAGGGGATGAATCCAAGAGCAGGATGCCACGGGGCTCTCAGGGTGACAAAGGCTGCCTCCCGAGACCTGCTCGCTGGGCTTGACTCCCGAGCAGGACTGTGCAGAGGACCCTGCTCCCAATTGCTGTCACAGAGCATGTGACCTGCTCTTGGGGGCGTCTAGCACTGTGCAAAACATCGTCCTAGGCAGCAGCACAGTAGAAAACAAGCCACGGTACAGGAAAACCCATACCTTACAAAATAGTCCTAAGATAACAGGCCATGCAATAAACAATACAAAGTACAAAACTACCAATGCAATACAAGCTTCGACACAGACAATACCAGGAAATACAATCTTCAATACAAAATACAAAAGCAAATAATATACAAAATAACTAGTAAACTTCAAAGCAAGGCGTAGTACTTACAGGCAGTGTGGAGAGGAAGCAAAGCACGGCTCACCTCCGCTGAAGCGCAGCAAAGAAGCACATGGTGGCAATCATCAGGGGCGTGATGGCAAAACAGCAAAGCACAGGGTGCCTCTAGGGCACCAGACAGCAACAAGCGAGGAACAAGACGCCTCCAAGGCCATGCCCTCAAAAAGCAAAGCACAGCAAACCTCCAGGAAAGCAGGAAGCAAAAGGCAAACGCAGCATTCCTCATGGGTGGTGAAGAAAGAAGCAGAGCACAACATTCCTCTGGGCCATCACAGCAAACAAGCAAAGCGCAGGATTCCTCCAGGGTAGCACAGGCAAAAAAGCAAAACTCAGAACTCCTCCAAAGAGGTGCAAGCAAAGAAGAAAATCATGGGAAACCTCCAGGGTAGTGCACGCGAAGAACCAAATGCAGGGCTCCTCCAAGCTGCAGGAGGGGAAACAAATCACAGGACTCCTCCAGGGCAGTTCAGGCCAAGAATAAATCCACAGGACTCCTCCAAAGAGGTGCAGGCTAGGCAAAAAACCACAGGACTTCTCCAAAGGGAGGCAAAAGTAGAACTGATGTGCTGGACTTCTCCATGAATCTGGATGAGAATGCAGGACAACTCCGAGCGCAGCTCAGGAAAAACAAAACTACAGGACTCCTCCAAGGTGGTGCAGCCAAGAATGCAGAGTGCTAGACTCCGCTTGGATATCACGGTGAAGAAGCCCGAAGCAGAGATCCTGCAGAACATCATGGTAAAAAGCCAAGCGCAGGACTTCACCAGGCTGGTGCAGCAAAGAAGCAAAGCGCAGGACTTCTCCGAGGCGTTGCAGAGGAAGAAACGAACCTCTGGACTCCTGAAGGATTCTGCGGAAATGCAGCCAAGTGCAGGGATAGAAGCAAGCGCACAACTCCACGAGGCAGTGTGGGGAAGAACCGAAGCACAGAAATCCTCCCAGGCAACACGAGCAACGATGAAGTGCTGGACTCCTCAAGGGCAGGATGGTAAAAAAGCCCAAACATGCAGGACTCCACCTGGGCAGCGCAGGGGATGAATCGAAGAGCAGGATGCAACGGGGCTCTCAAGGTGACAAAGGCTGCCTCCCGAGACCTGCTCGCTGGGCTTGACTCCCGAGCAGGACTGTGCACAGGACCCTGCTCCCAATTGCTGTCACAGAGCATGTGACCTGCTCTTGGGGGCGTCTAGCACTGTGCAAAACATCGTCCTAGGCAGCAGCACAGTAGAAAACAAGCCACGGTACAGGAAAACCCATACCTTACAAAATAGTCCTAAGATAACAGGCCATGCAATAAACAATACAAAGTACAAAACTACCAATGCAATACAAGCTTCGACACAGACAATACCAGGAAACACAATCTTCAATACAAAATACAAAAGCAAATAATATACAAAATAACTAGTAAACTTCAAAGCAAGGCGTAGTACTTACAGGCAGTGTGGAGAGGAAGCAAAGCACGGCTCACCTCCGCTGAAGCGCAGCAAAGAAGCACATGGTGGCAATCATCAGGGGCGTGATGGCAAAACAGCAAAGCACAGGGTGCCTCTAGGGCACCAGACAGCAACAAGCGAGGAACAAGACGCCTCCAAGGCCATGCCGTCAAAAAGCAAAGCACAGCAAACCTCCAGGAAAGCAGGAAGCAAAAGGCAAACGCAGCATTCCTCATGGGTGGTGAAGAAAGAAGCAGAGCACAACATTCCTCTGGGCCATCACAGCAAACAAGCAAAGCGCAGGATTCCTCCAGGGTAGCACAGGCAAAAAAGCAAAACTCAGAACTCCTCCAAAGAGGTGCAAGCAAAGAAGAAAATCATGGCAAACCTCCAGGGTAGTGCACGCGAAGAACCAAATGCAGGGCTCCTCCAAGCTGCAGGAGGGGAAACAAATCACGGGACTCCTCCAGGGCAGTTCAGGCCAAGAATAAATCCACAGGACTGCTCCAAAGAGGTGCAGGCTAGGCAAAAAACCACAGGACTTCTCCAAAGGGAGGCAAAAGTAGAACTGATGTGCTGGACTTCTCCATGAATCTGGATGAGAATGCAGGACAACTCCGAGCGCAGCTCAGGAAAAACAAAACTACAGGACTCCGCCAAGGTGGTGCAGCCAAGAATGCAGAGTGCTAGACTCCGCTTGGATATCATGGTGAACAAGCCCGAAGCAGAGATCCTGCAGAACATCATGGTAAAAAGCCAAGCGCAGGACTTCACCAGGCTGGTGCAGCAAAGAAGCAAAGCGCAGGACTTCTCCGAGGCGTTGCAGAGGAAGAAACGAACCTCTGGACTCCTGAAGGATTCTGCAGAATTGCAGCCAAGTGCAGGGATAGAAGCAAGCGCACAACTCCACGAGGCAGCGTGGGGAAGAACCGAAGCACAGAAATCCTCCCAGGCAACACGAGCAACGATGAAGTGCTGGACTCCTCAAGGGCAGGATGGTAAAAAAGCCCAAACATGCAGGACTCCACCTGGGCAGCGCAGGGGATGAATCGAAGAGCAGGATGCAACGGGGCTCTCAAGGTGACAAAGGCTGCCTCCCGAGACCTGCTCGCTGGGCTTGACTCCCGAGCAGGACTGTGCACAGGACCCTGCTCCCAATTGCTGTAACAGAGCATGTGACCTGCTCTTGGGGGCGTCTAGAACTGTGCAAAACATCGTCCTAGGCAGCAGCACAGTAGAAAACAAGCCACGGTACAGGAAAACCCATACCTTACAAAATAGTCCTAAGATAACAGGCCATGCAATAAACAATACAAAGTACAAAACTACCAATGCAATACAAGCTTCGACACAGACAATACCAGGAAATACAATCTTCAATGCAAAATACAAAAGTAAATAATATTCAAAAGAACCAAAGCACAGAAATCCTCCCAGGCAACACGAGCAACGACGAAGTGCTGCACTCCTCAAGGGTAGCATGGTAAGAAAGCCCAAACATGCAGGACTCCTCCTGGGCAGCGCAGGGGATGAATCCAAGAGCAGGATGCCACGGGGCTCTCAAGGTGACAAAGGCTGCCTCCCGAGACCTGCTCGCTGGGCTTGACTCCCGAGCAGGACTGTGCACAGGACCCTGCTCCCAATTGCTGTCACAGTGCGTCTGACCTGCTCTTGGGGGCGTCTAGCACTGTGCAAAACATCGTCCTAGGCAGCAGCACAGTAGAAAACAAGCCACGGTACAGGAAAACCCATACCTTACAAAATAGTCCTAAGATAACAGGCCATGCAATAAACAATACAAAGTACAAAACTACCAATGCAATACAAGCTTCGACACAGACAATACCAGGAAACACAATCTTCAATACAAAATACAAAAGCAAATAATATACAAAATAACTAGTAAACTTCAAAGCAAGGCGTAGTACTTACAGGCAGTGTGGAGAGGAAGCAAAGCACGGCTCACCTCCGCTGAAGCGCAGCAAAGAAGCACATGGTGGCAATCATCAGGGGCGTGATGGCAAAACAGCAAAGCACAGGGTGCCTCTAGGGCACCAGACAGCAACAAGCGAGGAACAAGACGCCTCCAAGGCCATGCCGTCAAAAAGCAAAGCACAGCAAACCTCCAGGAAAGCAGGAAGCAAAAGGCAAACGCAGCATTCCTCATGGGTGGTGAAGAAAGAAGCAGAGCACAACATTCCTCTGGGCCATCACAGCAAACAAGCAAAGCGCAGGATTCCTCCAGGGTAGCACAGGCAAAAAAGCAAAACTCAGAACTCCTCCAAAGAGGTGCAAGCAAAGAAGAAAATCATGGCAAACCTCCAGGGTAGTGCACGCGAAGAACCAAATGCAGGGCTCCTCCAAGCTGCAGGAGGGGAAACAAATCACGGGACTCCTCCAGGGCAGTTCAGGCCAAGAATAAATCCACAGGACTGCTCCAAAGAGGTGCAGGCTAGGCAAAAAACCACAGGACTTCTCCAAAGGGAGGCAAAAGTAGAACTGATGTGCTGGACTTCTCCATGAATCTGGATGAGAATGCAGGACAACTCCGAGCGCAGCTCAGGAAAAACAAAACTACAGGACTCCGCCAAGGTGGTGCAGCCAAGAATGCAGAGTGCTAGACTCCGCTTGGATATCATGGTGAACAAGCCCGAAGCAGAGATCCTGCAGAACATCATGGTAAAAAGCCAAGCGCAGGACTTCACCAGGCTGGTGCAGCAAAGAAGCAAAGCGCAGGACTTCTCCGAGGCGTTGCAGAGGAAGAAACGAACCTCTGGACTCCTGAAGGATTCTGCAGAATTGCAGCCAAGTGCAGGGTTAGAAGCAAGCGCACAACTCCACGAGGCAGCGTGGGGAAGAACCGAAGCACAGAAATCCTCCCAGGCAACACGAGCAACGATGAAGTGCTGGACTCCTCAAGGGCAGGATGGTAAAAAAGCCCAAACATGCAGGACTCCACCTGGGCAGCGCAGGGGATGAATCGAAGAGCAGGATGCAACGGGGCTCTCAAGGTGACAAAGGCTGCCTCCCGAGACCTGCTCGCTGGGCTTGACTCCCGAGCAGGACTGTGCACAGGACCCTGCTCCCAATTGCTGTAACAGAGCATGTGACCTGCTCTTGGGGGCGTCTAGAACTGTGCAAAACATCGTCCTAGGCAGCAGCACAGTAGAAAACAAGCCACGGTACAGGAAAACCCATACCTTACAAAATAGTCCTAAGATAACAGGCCATGCAATAAACAATACAAAGTACAAAACTACCAATGCAATACAAGCTTCGACACAGACAATACCAGGAAATACAATCTTCAATGCAAAATACAAAAGTAAATAATATTCAAAAGAACCAAAGCACAGAAATCCTCCCAGGCAACACGAGCAACGACGAAGTGCTGCACTCCTCAAGGGTAGCATGGTAAGAAAGCCCAAACATGCAGGACTCCTCCTGGGCAGCGCAGGGGATGAATCCAAGAGCAGGATGCCACGGGGCTCTCAAGGTGACAAAGGCTGCCTCCCGAGACCTGCTCGCTGGGCTTGACTCCCGAGCAGGACTGTGCACAGGACCCTGCTCCCAATTGCTGTCACAGTGCGTCTGACCTGCTCTTGGGGGCGTCTAGAACTGTGCAAAAAAAATCGTCCTGGGCAGCAGCACAGTAGAAAACAAGCCACGGTGCAGGAAAACCCATACCTTACAAAATAGTCCTAAGATAACAGGCCATGCAATAAACAATACAAAGTACAAAACTACCAATGCAATACAAGCTTCGACACAGACAATACCAGGAAATACAATCTTCAATACAAAATACAAAAGCAAATAATATATAAAATAACTAGTAAACGTCAAAGCAAGGCATAGTACTTACAGGCAGTGTGGAGAGGAAGCAAAGCACGGCTCACCTCCGCTGAAGCGCAGCAAAGAAGCACATGGTGGCAATCATCAGGGGCGTGATGGCAAAACAGCAAAGCACAGGATGCCTCTAGGGCACCAGACAGCAACAAGCGAGGAACAAGACGCCTCCAAGGCCATGCCGTCAAAAAGCAAAGCACAGCAAACCTCCAGGAAAGCAGGAAGCAAAAGGCAAACGCAGCATTCCTCATGGGTGGTGAAGAAAGAAGCAGAGCACAACATTCCTCTGGGCCATCACAGCAAACAAGCAAAGCGCAGGATTCCTCCAGGGTAGCACAGGCAAAAAAGCAAAACTCAGAACTCCTCCAAAGAGGTGCAAGCAAAGAAGAAAATCATGGGAAACCTCCAGGGTAGTGCACGCGAAGAACCAAATGCAGGGCTCCTCCAAGCTGCAGGAGGGGAAACAAATCACAGGACTCCTCCAGGGTGGCTTAATGTTAGAAGAAAACCACAGGACTTCTACAGTGTTAGACCGGGGATGAAGTGATGCACGGTACTCCTCTAAATATCTTGATGAGAAGGAAGGCGCTGGACACCTCCAGGCATTGCTGAGAAGCAAATATAGCCCTGGGTAACTCCAGAGTCTTGGAGGCGAATAAGTACAGCATTGGTACAAGCTTCAAGGTTGTGCAGGTGGTGATCCACAGGAGAGGATGACTCAAAGATGTTTTAGATGGAGAAAAGCACTGGACTCCTCCAGGCAGAACAGGTGAAGAAGGAAAGCACTGGACTCCTCCAATGTCCTGTAGGAGAAGTGAAGCATTGGAAACCTCTAGGGTGGCACAGGTGAAGAAGTGAAGTGAGGGAGTCCTCCAAGTTACGACAGCAGGTATGCAAAGCCTGCACTCTTTTGAGGTTGTGTGGTGAAAAATAAAGTGAAGCAAACCACTAGCACAGCAGTGCGTACAAGCTAAACGCCGCACACCTTTGAGCACTGAAGTGAGGAAGCGAAGCACTGTACTTCTCCACAGCATCGTGACAAAAATGCCAAGCACAGCATTCCTCCAGGGTGTTTCAGCCAGGAAGCAAGCTGATGCACTCAGAAAGGTGAAAAAATGATGCCCTCCGAAACAGCCTGGCGGTGATGTCCTCCTCCAGAGCCATACAGGTATATATATGATCCTCACATGCTTCAAAACTTGTGTGGGCAATCCTTGATTGTGGGAACCCTGCAACACAGGAGTGGAATAGCTACTTCTATTCCTGTTTAGAAATTCCTAGGCATCAACTATACACCAATCCTTACAGACTCATAACATCAGTCAGTCCAAGCAACTATTGTCAAAGTCCTTGAGCTCATCTTTATTCATCATCCTCTGGGAGTTCCCGTGTACTTCCTCATTTCTCCCTCATTTTCCTGTGCCTATAAATCCCACTGCACTTTCCCGAAATGGAATCACTGCCTTCGTGTAGCTTGACTAGATGGGGACTGATGGGGACCCAAATGCCACACCAAATTCCTGGACCCCTGCTATTTATTGCACATAGACTACTCAGCTCTGCAGCTGACCACTTAATGCTGCCTAAAGAGCTTTCATCCGAAATAGGTGGCACCTGTGCAGGGGCACAACCAACTTCTCTGCCTTTGAAGAAACTTGCAACTCACAGAAGGCCCTGTCTGGCCAAGAAACAAGTTGGCTCTCTAAACATTCCCCTCAGCCCCTTCAAATGGCTGCCTGGAGAGAGAGCTCCTCTCTCACTCAGGAGCCACTTCCCTACTCGTCACCCTCACCTCACCCTTGCTGCTTGCCTGCTACCCAAGAGATACACAAGCAGCACAAAAAGCACAAAGCAGCACATCTGTGGCAATGCAGGAGGGTCAGCGGAGCTCCTCATGCTGATGCCAAAAGACATTCAGACAGCAGAGAATGGGCAAATGGACAAAATAGTTTGGACTATGTCCTTGCTGTCCATCTATAGTCTGAACAGAGCTCAACAGTCTGCTTACTGCCCACACTCAGAAGAGTCTGGATGAGGTTTCTGCATCTGTGAATGGGGTATAAAAAACTGGGAAACAGAAAAGCCTCACATCGCTTAGCTGAAGCTTTCTTAATTTCAGTTACATTAACTGCAGGTCTTGTGTATTACACACATAGAACAAGACCCACATTGCCTGAGTAAGGCAGTTGCTGTCCAGATACAAAATACACACAGCTAGGACACCATCAACAATATCTTCGTACGCAAAGAACATACAAAGAAAACATGCAGCAAGTGTAGACAGAATATATATGGCTGGGCATACAGAGGACATGCATGTTAACATACATCTTTTGAGAATATAGATACACACCCACACACATTCTTTATAAAACATCCACAGAAGCTATATACTCGATCACCAGGAAAGAAGAGACATTCAGAAGAGACATTCTCTGTGCATAAAAAACTACACACATAGGAAGCATAAGCACACTGTTCTCTCTATACGTACGCTCTTTACACAGAACACCACATACAGAGAATATCCATTATAGACATACAACTTGTCAGTTGTGTACATACTGCACAAAACAGATAGGTGAGAGGAAGCTATGCTTCATGTCTTTATGTTCAACAGATGCTGTCTTTTCATGGAACACAGGCAAGGGAGGAAGGGCATTTCTGTGTGTGGAGTGTAGGCTGTCCTGACTTGGGACACATGCACGTGCATACACATACTTTACACATAGACAGAGACAGCAGAAAAGCACATGTTTTTCTGTCTGTATAGAGCTCATGGATTGCTCTTGCATAGGATGTGTAGTAGCTGCATGTAGGGATCATAGAAAGAGTAAGGCTTTTCAGTCTTCTCTTTAAAATACAGGCAAGGTGATAAGAGGTTTTCCATCTGCATAGAGAAGACATGGGCTATATGTAACACACTTACACAGAAAGGCAGTGCCTCACCTGACTCTACACCTACTGTCTACCACCTGTGCACACACATAACACCCACAACAATGGGAGGCTTTTCTGTTGCTACACGGAATACGTACTGTCCTCCTTGAGACTACGCATGGACAGGCAAAGCTAGACTTGCTTTCTCAGTATGGAGCACAGACCAGGATATACTCTGCCTAACAGAAAAGAGATGGTGAGGATTTTCTCTCCGCATACAGACTGTATGGCAGCTATAGACAGACTGTATGCAGGCAAAGCATTTCTAGTTATAGACCAGACACTGCCTAGGCCAAACCAGGGCTTTTTGCTCGGCTCACACGGTGTATGCTGGCTGTATAGAGAACAGAAAAACAACAGAAAGATGAGCTGGGGCAATACTTTTCTGTCACCACACAAACTATAAAGTACCTGCATGGAGAATACACATGGAAAGCACTCCATATCACTTTTCTATCAGGACACAGAAAGAATTCTAGTTAGAGTAGAAACAGGCTAGGTGAAGCAGGGCTTTCAGACCTATCCCCATGGGAAGTGTTGGGAGGCTATGGGGAGGACAGGGTGGTCTCTCTGTACATCAGGCACACTCTGCCTAGAGGAGCACATGAACATGGCAGGCAAGGCTTTTCCCCTTGAAAAGCAAAGACGTGCTGCAGGCAGGTAGCAAAGATGGGATTCTACTGCCTGTATGGGGAATACAGGCTGTCTAGAGAGCAGAGAGAAGTCTCTGTTCTTAGAACATGTCCTGCTGGTCTGCACAACAGATCCAGAGGGTCAAGAGAAGGTGGAGTGCTCCGGTCTGTGGCAATACGGGAGGGTGAGGTATGGCAAGGCTGCTGGGAGGGTAACAGTTATCAGAGACTTCCTCTGGCAGCTGGGGAGAGGCACCCTTCTGCCAATTGAGCCTGAAGTGTCAAGTGGCTTGAAGCTCACAGGATGATTGTGCACACAATGCTTCAAGAAAGCTGATGAAGCTCATACATCCCCCATCCCACAGGTGTGGCATTGGGACAAGCCCTGTCACGCTCTCTCCCACCCCCAGATCACGACTAGGACACTCTGGCCAGGACACTCTGGCCAGATGGGTGGGAGTGGCTGAAACTTCCAGCCTCCTGAGACACCCTGGTCTGGCTCTCTCTTGGAGGGGTTTAGAGCACCAGCATCCCAGCAGGAAGACTCAATATGCATCACCTTCCTCTCTCCCTTCTCCCCATCTGCTGGAGGTGATTTTCCAGCACACTGCCCTGCACACAACTGTGAGGCCACCTGAAATCTGAGAGGCTGCCTCTGATATCAGGCCTTCGTTGCATGCCTCATCATCACAAAGGGAGAGGGGACCAGTTTGCTAACCAGGACCCTCACTAAACACAGGCACCACAAAAGCTGGCACAGGCACCAAAGCACAGCTCCACCAGGCAAAAGCTGGCCATGTTCAGCTACAGTTCCTCCCTGGGCCTTTCCCTCCCACAGAAACAAGCAACCACCGTCAGCTAAACGTATTTTCACCCTGTTGGTCAGGATACCCAGGACCTCAATGAGCTGGTCTGACTCTTGGACACTCTCTGATTCACAGACAGCCCCATTCATGTCAAAGAGGAAAATCTTTCTATAAACTTTACAGAAATCTACACACAGAGATCAGTATTTACAGGTTATATAACACGCCAAGACTTTTACACAAGTGCCATTCATAAAAGCAGCCCCATTGAAATACAACTGCAGACAGAACTGCACTGCAAGCACAGAGAGCCCCATAGAGTAAAGGGAAAGCACATTTACCCAGGACAAATGTCTTTGGGTGACTCGAGTGTGATGTTGCTCTGCAAACATCCACAACAACTAAAAAACTGGCCACAGGCCTCCCCACCCAAAACAAATGCTCCTCCTTTGCTTTTCTTGAATTCAGAAAACTACCACAACACCTTTTCCATCAAGCTCGAGAAACTGGGCAGTGCTAGAATTGAGCCTGCTCAGGACACTCCTGCTTGGCTCCTGGGTGCCATACAAGGCCACGTGGATTTCCCAAGACAGGACCCTTCTAACCATGCCCAGCCTAAGAAGACTGGGGCTCCCCGACTAAAAAGCCCTTGCTGATTTCTCCATCCACTACAGCCAGTTGACTGCATGAACCGTGCTTCATTTATTCCACACAAAGAAGCGTGTGTGAAAGACACCTTTGGAATGTGCATTTATGAACCTTGTTACCTGCCACTTGTGTCAATTCGAAAGCCATAACTACCCCCTCAGGGTCCCAATGGTAAGGGCGGGCAGCCAAGAGCTCTCTAGAGCTGGAATCAGGCAGCACCCAAGGTCACCAGCCCCCGGCTCCAGAGCTCAACATCTCACCTGCTGGCACCTCACCCTTCAAACACCCACCGGGACACCCACCAGGACACGGACCTTCCACACATACCTTCCACACTCCAGCACAGCAGCGTGGACGCTGGGCCTCGAGGCAGCCACTCACCAACTGCTCCCTGCAACTGCCCGCGGCCCCGGCAACCACCATGCACTCGCTCGCTGTCGCACGGCCCCGCCCCATTGGCCACGGCCTCAACGCCTCTGGGCACAGCCAATGCGAGCGCCCCGGCACCCGGTGCAGGCCGACAGTGCTGCAGCCCCGCTGGCCCCGCGCCTCCTGCCTGCCCTGGCCCTGCCCGGCCCGACACAGCCCCGAGGTGACACAGGATGGGACAGGACGAGCCACCTGCCCAGCAGGACACAGCCCACACACGGGCGAGCAGGAGGGCTCGGGCTGCACAAAGCTCAGAGCATGAGGTCCCAGGCCATGACACTTTTCCTTCCCCTCAGCTTTCCCCGCCCCCTCCAGAGGAGCCTCATCCCAACAACAAGATGGCTGCAGGGGCCCTGCAAACACATGGCATGGGCATTGCAGAAGGCACCATGGCCACAAAGTCCTCCTCTCAAAGGAGGACTGTCAACAAAGTGACAATCACAGCGTGTCTCTCCTTTAGAAGGTGCACCCATCGCTTGTGATGAATCATGCTACAATCAGGGATCTGGTGCCTGGAAGAGATGAGTGGGGGTGGCTATACTTATTTTCACCCTGTTGGTGAGGGCACCCAGGACCTCAATGAGCTGCTCTGACTCTTGAACACTCCTTAATCCACAGACAGCCCCCTTCCAGGTCAAACCAAAAAATCTTCCTGTAAATTTTACAGAAATCTCAGGCTTACATCCTGCAGCCTTGGTGTCCGTTTCTGATGATTCCTATTTAATAAGGACTGTTTGTTTATCATCAGGAATAAAGAAAAAATGGAAGAGATCCGTGTAATTGTCTTTAAAAATCTAAAGTGATGCGGCAAAGAAATATACAGTCATTTAATAGATTGGGTTGGAAGGGACCTTAAAGATCATAGCATCATAGAATAACCAGGTTGGAAGAGACCCACCGGATCATCAAGTCCAACCATTCCTATCAAACACTAAGCCATGCCCCTTAGCACCTCGTCCACCCGTCCCTTAGACTCCTCCTGGGAAGGTGACTCAACCACCTCCCTGGGCAGCCTCTGCCAGGGACCAATGACCCTTTCTGTGAAAAATTTTTGCCTAATGTCCAGTCTAAATCTCCCCTGGTGGAGCTTGAGGCCATTCCCTCTCGTCCTGTCCCCTGTCACTTGGGAGAAGAGGCCAGCTCCCTCCTCTCTACAACCTCGTTTCAGGTAGTTGTAGAGAGCAATGAGGTCTCCCCTCAGCCTCCTCTTCTCCAGGCTAAACAACCCCAGCTCTCTCAGCCGTTCCTCATAAGGCCTGTTCTCCAGCCCCTTCACCTGCTTCGTTGCTCTTCTCTGGACTCGCTCCAGAGCCTCAACATCCTTCTTGTGGTGAGGGGCGCAGAACTGAACACAGTATTCAAGAAGCGGTCTCGCCAGTGCCGAGTACAGAGGGAGAATAACCTCCCTGGACCTGCTGGTCACGCCGTTTCTGATACAAGCCAAGATGCCATTGGCCTTCTTGGCCACCTGGGCACACTGCTGGCTCATGTTCAGTCGCTGTCAACCAACACCCCCAGGTCCCTCTCCTCCAGGCAGCTTTCTAGACAGACTTCCCCTAGTCTGTAGCACTGCATAGGGTTGTTGTGCCCCAAGTGCAGGACCCGGCACTTGGCCTTGTTAAACCTCATGCCATTGGACTCTGCCCAGCGGTCCAGCCTCTTCAGATCCCTTTGCAGGGCCTCCCTACCCTCCAGCAGATCAACACATCCACCCAGCTTAGTGTCATCTGCAAACTTGCTAAGGGTGCACTCGATGCCTTCATCCAGGTCATTGATAAAGACATTGAATGGGGCTGGACCCAGCACTGAGCCCTGGGGAACCCCACTTGTAACTGGCCTCCAGCTGGATTTCACACCATTTCCCACCACTCTCTGGGCCCGGCCATCCAACCAGTTTTCCACCCAGGAGAGTGTGCGTCTGTCCAGGCCAGAGGCTGACCGTTTCTCAAGCAGAATGCTGTGAGAAACTCTGTCAAAGGCTTTACTGAAGTCCAGGAAGACCACATCCACAGCCTTTCCCTCATCCAGCAGCCGAGTCACTTGGTCATAGAAGGCGATCAGGTTAGTTTGGCAAGACCTGCCTTTCATGAACCTGTGTTTACAGGGCCTGATCACCCAGTTCTCTTGCATGTGCTTCATGATAGCACTCAAGATCACCTGCTCCATGACTTTCCCTGGCACTGAGGTCAGACTGACAGGCCTGTAGTTTTCTGGGTCCTCCCTGCGACCCTTCTTGTAGATGGGCACAACATCAGCCAACCTCCAGTCCAGTGGAACTTCCCCAGTCTTCCAGGACTGTTGGAAGATGATGGAAAGGGGTTTGGCCAGCACATCCGCCAGCTCCTTCAATACCCTTGGATGAATCCCATCCGGCCCCATAGACTTGTGGGTGTCTAGCTGGGCTAGCAAGGCTCTGACCACCTCCTCTTGGATCACGGGAGCCTCATTTTGCTCCTCTAGCTCCTGGGTTTGTACACAGATGGAACGACTTTCTTTACAATTAAAGACTGAGGCAAAGAAGGCATTAAGTACCTCAGCCTTTTCCTCATCCCCTGTCACTGTTGTTCCTTCTGCGTCCAATAGGGACCGTATGGTCTCCCTAGTCCTCCTTTTATTATTTATATATTTATAGAAAGATTTTTTGTTATCTTTCACAGACTTTGCCAATCTGATTTCTAGTTGAACCTTAGCCCTTCTGATTTTTTCTCTACACAATCTCACTTCCGTCCTGTAGTCCACCCAAGAGGCCTGTCCCCTCTTCCAGAGCCCATAAACATTTCTCTTCTTCTTGATATCCCTCAAGATCTCTCTGTTCAACCAAGCTGGTTTTCTCCCCTGCCGGCTTTTTTTACGGAACATGGGGATGGCTTTCTCCTGAGCGGCTAGGATTTCCTTTCTGAAGAGCTCCCAGCCCTCCTGGGCTCCCTTGCCCTTAAGTACTGTCTCCCATGAGACTTTGCCAACCAGCCTTCTGAAGAGTTCGAAGTCTGCCCTCCGGAAATTTCATGCTGCTGTCCTACTAACCACCCTCTTCACTTCACCTAGAACACAAAACCCTATCATCTCATGATCACTTTGTCCTAGGCGTCCACCTACTGCCACATCTCCCACAAGGCCTTCTTTGTTCACAAACAGCAGGTCCAGGAGGGCACCCTGCCTTGTTGATTCATTCACCAGCTGCGCAAGGAAGTTGTCTTCCACGCACTCCAGGAACCTCCTAGACTACTTCCTTTCTGCTCTATTGTACTTCCAGCAGATATCAGGAAGATTGAAGTCTCCCACAGGAATGAGAGGCATTGATCTAGAAATTAACCCCAGCTGTTTATGGAAGAGCTCATCAGCTGCTTCTCCTTGGCTGGGTGGTCTGTAACAGACTCCCATCACAAAATCTACCTTCTGGTGGGCTCCTTTGATTTTAACCCACAGGCACTCAATCTCCTCATCGCCACAATCTATCTCAACCGTGTCCAAGTCCTCCCTTACAAAGAGGGCTACCCCACCTCCTCTCCTACCCTTCCTATCCCGCCTGAAGAGTTTGTACCCCACCACAGCTGCACTCCAGTTCTATGAGTCGTCCCACCACGTTTCCGTGATGGCAACGACATCATAGGCTCCTTGCCCTACGACAGCTTCCAGCTCTTCCTTCTTATTCCCCATGCTGCATGCATTGGTGTAAATGCACTTGGGCTGAGCTGCTGAGCCTTCAGCCCTCTTAGAGGGAACAGAGCTCGTTCCCAATTGCCTGGTAACTGGAGTAGCTAGCACCAGAGTGCCCGTATCTCCCTTAGCACCACCAGGTGTGTTCTCCCCCACTTTTTGTATGGTGATGTACTGGTGGTCCTCACCAGCACACCCTCTCTGAATCACCATTGCCCCACGTCCAGGCTTGTTCCTGTCTAGCCTGGTCTTAACCCCCTCCCCCTTCACATCTAGTTTAAAGCTCGATTTATGAGCTTAGCTAGGTTTTTAGCAAGGGCTTTAGCCCCCCTAGGAGACACACGTGTCCCATCCTTAGCAACAAAGCCTGGGGGTGCGTGAGCCACCCCATGATCAAAGAAGCCAAAGCCCCTCTCCTCACACCAGGCTCGGAGCCAGGCATTAATCGAATTCTTCTTCCTGACTTCCAGCTCCTCTCTATTTAGCCTTGGGATGGAGCAGAAGACTATTTGTGCCCCAGAGCCCTCCATCACTTTCCCAATGGCCCTGAAGTCTTTCTTGATGGTTTTGGTCTTTCTGTTTACTAGATCATCGTTACCATTTTGGACTACTGTCAGAGGATAGTAGTCTGTCTCGTGGACCAGGGAAGGAAGTTTTCTAGCTACCTCCTTCCCTGATGCCCCCGGTAAGCAGCAGAGCTCTCTGTGGAGCGGGTCCGGTCTGCAAATGGGTCCCTCCGTTCCTTTTAGGAGGGAGTCCCCTACAACAATCACCCTCCTCTTCTTCTTAATGGAGGATGTTTTTATCTTTTTCTGAGGATGGTGCTGCCTAGGGAAGGATTCTAGGCTGTGGGAGCCATCATCCTCATCCTCAGGGTTGGATTCCACCTGCAGCACCTGGTACGTGTTCACCAGGGGGATCTGGGGTTTTGCTGTCTGGGTGAGGGGAGCAGGTTTCCTTCGTCTGGCAGGAACTTGCTGCCATTCCCCATCTCTTGTTCCCCCAACCTTGCAGTTTGCAGGTGGATGGTGTTTGGACACACCAGCTCCAGCAGGCTGCTGAGTTAGCGAGAGGGCACTACTCCACTGGTCTATCTCCCTCTCACACTCCCTGATGGTCCTCAGCCTCTTTACCTCCTCCCTTAACTCCTCCACCATGCGAAGGAGTTCCCTGACTCGAGCGCAGCTTTCACAAGTGGAGCCAGTAACAGAGGCACAAGCTGGTGTGGGAGCGGGGCACTGCCTGCAGCCCAGGGTCTGGGTTGCTGCATTCACCCCCTGTAATCATCCAGTTCCAACCCCCATGCCATGGTCAGGGATACCTCTCACCAGATCAGGCTGCCCAAGGCCCCGTCCAATCTGGCCTTGAACACCTCCAGGGATAGGGCTTCCGCAACTCCCCTGGGCAGCCTCTTCTAGTGTTCCACCACTCCCACGGTGAAGAAATTCTTCCTCATGTCTAGCCCAAATCTGCACCTCTCCAGTTCATACCCCTCGTCCTATCATTACAAGCCTTTGTGTACAGTCTCTCCCCAGCTTTCCTGTAGCCCCTTTCAGGTACTGGAAGGCCTCTATGAAGTCTTCTTGAGACTTCTCTCCTCCAGGCTGAACAACCTCAACTCTCTCAGCATGTACTCATAGCAGAGGCGTTCCAGCCCTCTGATCATCCTTGTAGCCCTCCTCTGGACCCTTTTCAGCAGTTCCATATCCTTCTTATGCTGGGGATTCCAGAACTGGACACGCTACTCCAGATGAGGTTTCACAAGAGAGGAAGAGAAAGGCAGAATCACCTCCCTCGACCTGCTGGCCACGCTTCTTTTGATGCAGCCCAGGATACGGTTGGCCTTCTGGGCCGTAAGCACACACTGCCAGCTCATATTGAGCTTCTCATCAATCAGCACCTCCAAGTCCTCTGCAGGGCTGTTCTCAATCACATCATCCCTCATCTTATATTGAAACTGCAAGTTGCCCTGACCCAGGTGTAACACCTTGCACTTGGCCTTGTTGAACCTCATGAGGTTCACACGGCCCCGCTTCTTCAGCTTGTACGAAAACCCACGTAATGGATTACTCCCCATGGATTGTGTTGAGGACAAGGAGGGATGGGCTTGAAATGAAGCAAAGGAAATGCAGCTGAGGTGTTATGCAAGGAGAATTCAGAGGCAATTTGAGAGATATCAATGCTATCATGACTTAAAAGAAGGAGAGAAGGAATTATGGTTTGCACCTTATAATGCAAGGAAAAGAAAGCTTGAAAGGAAGTTCTCAGTTGGCAAATAGAAAACAAAGGGATGTGTAGTTCTTCACACCTCATACAGTTGAGCTCTGGAATGGTCTGCAGTCCTTGTAGGTGCCAAACAGATACGTTTGCTTTTGCAGTTAGGTATCTGACTGGGCCCACCAGTGATTAAAATCTGTTTGAACTTTCAATGTAAAGGCTAGTAGCTCCTAAGAGTAGCTTAAAGAGCCATTCACAGGACACCACTACAGGATACAGAGTGTTTCTGCTTGAGGAAGGTTGTGGCCACAGAAAGCATCAGACCTTGTGGAATACACCAACTGGATTCTTTCTGTATGAAATAGCTTTGTTAGCCACCGGCCAACAGAAACTGATATTCTCCAAATGCAGAACAGCTGCCTATTGTGAATGTTTAGATTTTCAACATACACAATCTTTGAGAGAAACTTAAGACACACAATTGGCAAAAGATTATCCTGCAGCCAAAAGCAGCCCAATGCCACTTTGCAGAAATATCCATTTTATTTTAAGCACGCAACATTTTGCCACCCAACTGAAACCCCTGAGTGTCCAAAAACCTGCCAAACTCCCATGACTCTAGTCATCTGCTTACAAACATAATAAAACATTTCAACTCAAGGCAGACCAAATGTCTTTCTAGAAAGATCAGTTAAGTGCTGAATATGCTGAAGGCAACATCTTTCAACAAAGTCTTTCAAAATCAGAGATGCCCTTACATGTTTTTCCCACAGTATACTACAAGTTTAACTGCACAAAAATACACTTATAAGCTGTATTTCAGTTCTATTTCAGTTTTGTCGTGAACTGAACGCATTTCCCATGACGTACGTGCAAAGAAAGAGGTACTGCTGCAATTAGAGCAAATATACCTGTGATTCAGCACATGGAGACACTGTTCTCAAGTGATTTAGACAACCTGTATTTAACTACTGTACGTCAAGAGAATCAAAGAAATGACACCTAAAAGGAAAGCTGGTAGCAGACTAATGAAGTCTGAGACTGCATTAACTCAGAAGAACATTCATAAACAGTTTAGACAAATGATTCCCCAGCGATGGCCAAGAATTAGTCCTTCCCTTTATTCCAACTACCAGAAGTTGAAACATTAAAAACCTTTAAAAGTGTAATTCAAACTAGGAACCACCAGTGGTGCTTGAAAGAAGTAGCTGAAAAAAAAAGTTCCAGAGGTTCATCCTCTGGCTCCACCACTTAAGACAACAAACAAAAAACCCCCACCAAATAATGCATATGGACAAAAAAGGTGTGGGTGAATCCTCTCACCCCCATTGCAATCTTCCTGCAGTGCCTACATCGCTGAGGGAAAAACAGTTTTCAAAGCAGTTCCTCTCCTTGTGCATCTATGTTTCATCACAGCCAGATTGGACCTTCCTGGTGTTGTTCCATACAGCTCCTTTTCAGTCTTTGCAAATCTACATGCTCCTTGCAAAAGCTTTTCAACATCCTCATTATCCTTGTTTTCTGAACTTGATTCCCAGTCAGTCTTCATCTTTCAGCTCGCACTCCTCTTCCTCATCATCTAGGAAGCTGTTGTTAGGGTTATATTCATTTGGTTCATCATCATCATCATCGTTGTCACCATTTTATTCCACAGCCCTTTTTCCTGTAGGGACAAAAATGACGTTTATTCACGGATCATAAATATAGAATGAAAGAGATCTCCCAGAAACCACTGAATTGGTCTGTCTCCTCAAGAAGAGAGAGAATCATCTAAAGCATCCTCCCCAGTGCTAACAATCTGGGGGCTGATATTCCAGACTCACGAAAAGCTGGGCCAGCTCTGACCACTACACTGCAGCGCTCATTGGTCTGATGGTTCACAAAGTTTTCCTTCCTGGTCTTAAACCCAGCCTCTTGTTACAGAGGACTCAGGGGGTTAAAATCCTCCTTTTAACACACCGCTATAGCACATTTCAGCATAACTCAAGAGCTTTTAACTCAGAAGCCAAAGCTACTGTCTAAAATGTTGACTATAGAGACGAAGCTCATATTTATCAATTGTTGCAACTCCAAACCACTTCTCAAATATGGCTGTTAATAGATTTCAAATATAACACAACAAATTCAAAAAAAACCTGGCCAAGTTATTACCAAAGAAAACAAATGTTAAGTTTCCCCAACACATCAGCATACTGGTGACCTATCCATTTGGTTCTTTTTCACCAGAAATCTGATATTCACATCTATTTTATTGAACTGAAAGCAAATTTCAAACCACAAGCTGCAAAAATTAACGTGACAGCAGACTGTCTGCTGTTCATGGTGTATTACTGATGGCTTGCTGTATCTTTTAAACAAAGACAAACCTTTAAACACAAAAACACTGAAGAGCAAACAAGAAATTATTTTCACATGTGAACAGGTGTCTCTGTGACATGACATGATTCCTCCAGTATTTGACCAGTGTTTCCATTGCATCCAAAATGTTAAAGTAGCAGAATCGGTAAAGTATGTGCCTAAATATTATGAACCCTTAGTCTTCCTTGGGCAGCCTGATCTAGTGGGATATCCCTGCCCATGGCAGGGGGGTTGGAACTACATGATCTTTAAGGCCTCTTCTTCCCCAAACTATTCTATGATTCCATGATTCTTTATACCCTCCTTGATCTGCAAAACTTGCAAAGTAAACCAGTGCCACGCTTCTGGAATATGGATACAACCCATCTGAAGCTGGGAGTCAAGCCTCTACCGCAACAACTACAGAGAGAAACTGAGTTCGCTGAGCAAGCTGCAGGTAGCTAAAGGACATGCCCTGTGCACCACTCAGGTGTTCAAAGGCTGCCAAAAATACCTGATTCACCTGCAAGATGTCTCTCATGTTGTCCTCATTAGCACAACATGAGAGCAAGTTACCTGAGCTGCCCTGCAGCCCCAGGCTCTGTCCACAGCTCAGAGAATGCACTCAGCATGATTCTCTGAGTCCTACTAAAACACCACCCATTTTAAAGGTTAACATCATCCGAGCCTGCTGAGTTGTATGGTTTTTCTTCCCCACTACGCCAGACTCCTTCCCTGTTTTATCTTTAAAGCTCCACAGGGAGACAAAAGCACAGCTGCTCGACTTAGCTGCACTGGTAACCCATGTTGTCTTGCACAGCCAAGTTCTCCAGCAATAGGAACTCAGATAAAAAGCCAAAGCAAGAGAACTAGACAAGATAACCTGAGACTGCAACTTTGAGGATGAATAAAAGAAGTGTGATAAGCATATACTTTTGGAACTACATGGTAACATACTGTACTGTCTTGATTTTGAAATGTCCATGCACTTCATAAACACAGTATTTCTAATCACTCCCAGAACAGTAAAGGGAAAAAAAAACAGAAGAACTTCCTTCTCTTCTTGCCTGCATAGATCTTAAGGATCAAATCAGGTAATAGTTACAATTTATTTCCAGCCCCCAAATTAAATCTTAGAAAGGGAACGCCAACAGGTACAAGGTAAACAAATCATCTGGACATTTTACTCCTCACGTTACTGTGCTCTACACTCTAGTTCAATAAGTTTAAATAGGAAAGCACTGATCAGGCCATAATTATCCCATTTTTCAATAAGAGGACTCAATTTCTTTTCAGCTAAGAAACACCTACCTGGTTCTAGTTTTATTACTTTAACTGCTGCTAGCTCAACTCTACCTTCTCTGACAACACGGAGTCAAAAAGCAGCTGAGATACACAAGGATCTAGGACAATGAAACTACTTGTTTAGGGTTCTTTTAGAAGAAAAAAATAAACAACACATGAGGAGCCAATAAATTAAAACATCTTAAGCATAAATGACTCATGCAAAGTTTCCTTTCTGAAATACACTGAACTCTTATTTTTTGTTGGGCTTACAGCACGCATTTTCACTAAATAAGCATTCTGTTCAGTTAGATCTAACACACTAATTTAAAATCCATGCTGTGCTTTATAACAGTGAAACAAACAGCAAGAATTCTGCAGCTAGCATGCTCTTTTCTCAGCACACATCCGTAGGAAGCATTATTTCAACAATGCTTCTCATCCTGGACTTCTTTGTTAGCAACAAGGCAAGCTATTTCAAAAAAGCCCTACTAGGCAGCTAATTTGTACCGAGATCTGAAGTTTAAAAATGCTCAAGAAACCTTGTACAGCCACACAAGTCTGAAACTACTGATGTACTTTGCTGTTAAAACCCGTAAGCAAGTAAACCACTGAGATACCCACTGCGAAGCCGTTGTAACATACACAGCTCTCACAGCAGACAAGCAGGGCCCATGGAGCATCAAGGGCTGCACCCTGCAGCATATGTGACTGCTTCCAAGACTCCCACAAGAGCCACCCAATACCTCACGCTCATTTCACTACATGTCCCTTGGTCCTTACTCTGCACCAGCAGCAGCAGCCTCTCCTTGCTGCAAGGGTGCAAACCAAACAAGCCTGCAACAGAGGAGTCTGAAAGAATTCCCCGTGGATACACAGAAGCCCTGTGGCCAGCTTCAGCAGCAGTTACTTAGCAGCTTAAATGCGTTTTGTATAGGTCCTTGTCATGCTGCAGACAACATTCTATGAGCAACCAAGGATGATTTTTTATTTTAAAGCCATTAAGGAGCAACATAAATGATGATAATAATGAATCCTCTTCCAGAACTGTTGTGTTTGACTGCTAATTGAAATCCGTGGAGCCATTTGCCCAGTTCCTTCCCGACAGTTCCATGCACCCGCACCCAGCAGCAAAGCTGCTCCCCAGCGCAGAAGCAGCAGTTCCTGCTACAGCATCTGCGCTCCCCATAGGAGTTTTGGTACTGGAACACCCCTGCACTGAATGCTGTGTCCACTCCAGCCCCTACGCAGTGCACAGAAGATGAGATCGGTCCTAAAAACACAAGAGACTTCAGAAAGGAGAGTTTACTGATCTGCTTAACCCTTTAGGTGACAATTTCACAAGGACAAAAATATGTTGTCCGGCTTGCCAGAGCACGGTACACTGAGCAATCACGTGAGAGCAATTAATATTTGTCCAGCATGCACTACACACCATCTCACTCAGAAGCTTATCAGCAGCCTTGCAAAGACAATCAGTCTTGTCTAGCTTGCTGAGTTTGAGTCAGAAGCCCCCTTTAAATCCCTCTTAACAGTTAGTAAGATGCCCAAGACTTGTAGATGTGCAAACAAGTCAATTTTATTGAGAACAATTGATTATAGCAACTCAATGACTAAATAAGGGTTAGGTGGTGACTGGGCCTAAGATACTGTTTGCAAAAATACATTGAAAGTCAAGCACCTGAGCACAGATTGGAGCGATATGCAAGTAAGAAATAGGTAGTTAAAGTCAAAGTAGAGAGAGATACTAGTAATTAGTTTGATGGAAAGATATACATAACACCACTGTCTTCCTCCAGATGACTTTCTAGTAGGGGAAGGCAAGATGAAGTCCTGCCTACCGGCTGATCCCAGAAGTTTAGATAACATTTTCCCCTCACAACTTTCCCCTTTGTTTACATTTTTATAGCAATTTTCACCTTTGGGATGCAACCCTGCTGACTGGTTGAAAAGTTGTTCTCACTTTGCTTGCCAAACTTAACTGTGAATGCTGAGTAGGAGAGGCTGTGGGAATGGTTTGTCGAGGAGGAAGGTAGCCTTAAGTGTAGGGGTGTATTTTAGTATGATAGTGATATAACAATGATGTTATAATGAGCACAGGTCAACTGGAGGGCTGGATTGTCAGAGCAGCAGCTGCAATTAATCTTGGAAAATAACTGGGCATTTGAACCACAGCCCTTGCAAGGGAATCACAGTCCTTGCTGACAACAGGAATTGGCTATGCCTGTCCCCAGACATCCCATCCCCCACTTCACAGAGTGAGATACCCTTGCTGCCTTCTTTTCTGATGAACAGTGTGCTGTCCCCAGCTGTGATGCATCTCCACTAACTTAGTTTTTAAAGCCTTGTACTCAGCCTGCTGGGGGGGTTGGTATTCAGTCCCATTTCTCCTCACATTTAGCTTTATTTCCACAAGCCTCTCCTCTACCCAGGGGAGTTTTGGAACTGAAACACCCCTGCGCTGAAGGCCATGTCCACTCTACTCCCTTCACATGGCACATAAGACCAGTTCTGCTTTTGCTTTTTCCTTCATCCAGTTTCAAATTGAAAAAGGACAGAATTACAGAATTTAATGATGCAGATACATACCCACCTTTTAAGCTGCTAATATTCTCATCTAAGTCACTTAAGGAGCTCAAGGGCTCATACCTTTTATTGACTGATCTCACCCAATGCTGCAAGGTATTGGTTCTTAACACGGCAGCTTCAGAGCTGGATGTGGAATCACAAGTGGAAGGCAAAAACCCCTAACACTATAAAAAGTAGCCAGCAATGAAGTCTGGAAATAAATGCCGTGTGGATTCCTGTGTTCAGAGATCAAGCCAGCTCACTCCTGGCACACCTGATCTCAAACCTCCCCCTGTACGTTTCTGTGGCAATAATCTTCTGCAATGCTGGGAGTTTGGCATTTGCAAATAATTTGCAGGCAGATGGTTGTGGAAAGATCCCAAGACCAGTGGGAATCCTACAAAAATCAACAAGTCCAAACTTGGTAGGTTGTGGAAAGAACAGTAAAAAAAGGAATTTTCTCCAGCAGTTCTCCCTGAAAGTCATTTGCCCACTCCACCGATGGCAGCAGGGTCTCCACTCAGTGCTCATCCCCATGGTGGAACAAAGATGCAAAGACATTAAGAAGAGCAAAAACAGAAGTTCCTTTTATCTGTATCAGAGAATAGAGGCAACACATGAGAAAGTGGCACCAATGAAGCAGGAGCTAAGGTTTTGATGTATTTCTTTTCCCAAAATATTTGCGAGACACAAACTGAGACAAGATGTTCAGGAATCAAAGGTCAGCTGGCCATTCTCTAGACCAGTATTGCCAGGGCTCATAAAATCCAGAAAGGAAGAAAAAATCTGATTTATTACAGGCCACCAGTGCCTTTGGGAACAGCAGGCTACCAACTGCTTAAGGGCATAAATTGACACAGGAATCAAAGCCATGTAAATGAAAATGTTGTTGGCAACATTGAAGAATACTCAGCTCAACCCCCCCCAACTATTTGCACATCACCTCTGTTTTGTTACAGGCACGACTTTGTAAGATGCTTGATGTAACTCAAACTCACTGTGAACTTCCAGCAGTCTTCAGATGAGGCAGCTCTGGACAACGGAACAGATTTTAAGCCCTGTATTTTACATAACTTCAGATGAGCATTTTGCCACACTAACATTTTCACTATCGTGGCCACACAACTTCACGTGAAAAAAATTTAAAAACCCAAATATCACCTCTCTTTCTGCCCCTCGCTGAAAAGTGTTATAGCCACTCTTTATGGCCCCAGGCCACGTTGAGAACTAAACCCAGGTGAAGCTTCACCTCCTACAACAAACTTGCACAGGTGCCAGTTAGAAGATCCATAATTGACCGCATGTATTTGATAGAGCACTAATGGCACAAACAAGTTATCCATTACCTTTCTTGGGACACATTCATTATAGTCTTCGCTAAAACTTCTTTGAAAGCTGACTTGGGGAGGGGGGCGTATAATTAGAAATATATTGGTTTAAGCCAGAAATCCATACTAGCAGACTTGCAGTGCACTAGAATGTTTCCAGGTACCAGCTCACCAGCAGAAGTCACTGCAGCAGGATCTTACCAATCTGGCCCATATCCTCCTGCCCTCTGGGTCTCCGTAGTGCAGTCTGCACCACAGGCTCTTACTTCAAATTCTAACATCTTCAGACTGGAGCCTGTGTGTTGTGGAAAGCACCTGCATAAAAAAATGCTTCCAACTGGCTCCAACAATGAACTTCAAATAAAGAAAAAGAAAAAAAGCCCATACCAACTCAGACAGTTCTGATTGCTATCTCCATGCTAATCACAGCAGAGGAACACAATTCATGAGTCCATCTCAGTTTGCCAAGTTGCAAAGGCTTGTTCAAAATAGCAGCTGAAAGCAATCGTAGTCCTTCTCCATACCAATACTTCCCTGTCAGCCATGGGGAAGCCTTGGATTAGATTCTTCCCTCCAACAAACCTTTTGCAGAGACTACAAGAATTGCTGAGACCTCTCTCTCTTCAGGAGAATTTTTCCACATGCTGCTTTGCTCACAGAAGTCACTTTGAACTTGGCAAGTTTCTCCATCTTCCACAGTGCTTTTGGACTAACGTTACTGAGTGAGGAAAATCATTCTTTTTGATAGAACTAAGTCTCTTCACCCTAAAAAGCCAAAGCACACCCGTCACACACATACAAACACTGCAAAGAATTAACACAGAAAATAGTTTATTTTCTACTCCAAGGGATCTGAATAACAACATTTCAAACTCATCAGAAACAAGCTTTCAAGTAATACTGCAAGGGACACACAATAAAAGTACACATCCAGACCTCAAAAAGAGCTGGAGACTCCTGCAGACAAGATGTACTTCCTAAAAACACTGCTGAAGGTGAAAATCCAGTCACAGTTAATAGCAGCTCATTTGGGTTTGCAGTTCTGCAAATGAAGTCTCTGTCACAAAGAAACTCCTCCCAATACTGAGAGGTTTTGTCTAAGTAAGGATTTCAGGACTCTACCTCATTACAATATCTTACAGTAAAAATACTTGATGCATTATAAGGCATCTTCCACCTCTCCAAAAGAAGGAGAGAAAAGCAGAACCTTCCGATATCCAAAGAAAGTGAGCTGGACTAACAGATGGCACAGGCTTTGTTCCGATCAACAAGGCTCCACCAGATCACTGCCATGCTACTCTTGAAGCGTATCAGGATTCAAGTTCACTTTGACACAGTGCAAGAAAGCTACCGATTCCCAGCAGTACAGATCTTCTTGTATTTGTGTATGAAAGCATCCGTCTTTCCAAGACTAACTCCATAGACACCATCTGGCACCAGAGACCCAAACCGTGTCTGTCTGCTGCTGACGGAAGCTTCTTCAACACCGTTCACTGAGGAGGAAGCGTTCCCATCAACATTCAGGGCTTTTGCAATGGCAGCTTCCCTTGCGCCATCAGCAAAGACAATAGGAGAGTCACTTTTGGCATGCTTGGCAACGCCATCAATGCGCTTATGGAGATCTTGGCTCAGTAGCAATACAATAGTGCCTCCAACACGCAGTACTCTGGAAAAAAAAAAGGAAAAAAAATAGGTTAGGTGTTCATTCTGCCTGACATGCATTCATCTGTGCAGAACTCAACACTGCTGACGCTTCAGATGGCACTTGCATTCAACAAAACACTAGGCCTGTTAATGCTCATGGCTCAACTCGATAAACTACACTTCCAAATGGAGTTTAAATTCCCTATCTTTATAACTCTTTCTAAATGGGAGAACAAGGTCCTATCCTAACTCCCAAACATTTCTGGCCTCAGGAGTTCTTTCCACTGCATCAGCAGGGAAGGTAGATTCTGTTTTCCCCCTCTTGGTATTATTTCAAGGACTGAGGGGAGTATCAATTTCAAACACTGGTTTTCGGTTGCATAAGCCTCCACCACTCTGCAAAGGAACAGCTTCCCAGGGCAACAGAAGATTGGTAAGGCAATTCTGAAGCTGACCTTTCCATTTGGAAACTTTAAAAGGTCTGTTCTTTCTCTGTTCCACTGATCCTTAATGGTTTGCAAACTCAGGAAGCAGAGGAAAATTCATCACTGTGTGTAATCCATTTTTCACAGTACATGACCAGACGTGACACTTGGCTTTGAAAGAGAGGAGAAAATAGGACTATCCTTGCTCTGTTCACAGCAAGTGGATTGAACAGTCTTACTCGTGGGGCTCTCACAGTAACGGTCCCTTCCTCATTTCCACATTCCCAGGGAAATATTTTGCTTAGAGTGGCCCAGCAGAGCAAATAAGACCAGACTACAAGCAGAGTCAAAGGGAGGGCTGGTCACTGTAAGCTGACACAAGGTTGCCCTGCTGTTCTGTGGAGCTACCACACCTTCTTCACCACCTTCCCACTGCATTCCTGCATTGGGTGAGCAAAATGAACACTGCTGAAGACCAGTCCTACAGAAAGGACTGTCAGCCTTTCAGCCAAGAAAAGAAATAAAGAAGCACATGGTTTGAACTGCCTGATAGAAGCAGCCTGCTATTAGTTTGGCTGAACTCTGCTACAAAACAACAGGGTGAAAGATGAAAGGAGGCATCTAAAAGCAGACCAGGTGGCCAACTGGATATACACTAACAGAAAGGAAAATTGATACCACCATTTTCTGGTCTGACATCTTTCTTCCCAACAATATAGGCTAGTAAAAGCTTGATTGTCAACCCAAAAGGAAAGCCTATGATTTTATACAAGCTGACCTCAACGGAGACGCTTTATCCACCTGGCCGTGCGTTAAGTTCATCTAGGTCATCCTCTCCTCTTTCTCCTTTCTGCCTTAAGGGTATTTGTGAGTGTGACTCAAACATTTAACCATCGTGCCTTGGAAAGAATACTTGCGAATGTAGCCCACACAACAAGCTCATTCCTTGTCAGCTTGTGCTGCCGCCAGCATTTCCACAGCTTGCAAGACAAGCCACAACAGCCTTCAAGGGACAATTAAAGGACTCGGACTTTCACTGGCTGCACGGGATCCGACTAAAAAAACTGGAGTGTGTTTGGAATAAAGAAAACCTGAAGCTGGCTGAACACTTAGGATCACAAACCATCATGACATTTACACCAAACACGTATACCATGTCAAGGGCCACACGTACCTCTCCATTTCCTGGAGAATATCTGGAAGGAGCTGAAAGACTTTTGTTATCTTGAACTTCTTCCCAAACGGAATATCTGCAATCACAGCATCAAAGCTTTCTGAAGGCAATGGCAATGCTGCAGAATAAAGGCAGGTCTTTAAATCGTCCTGTGTGGAAAACGAGCAGCAGCTATGCCCTCAAGCACCTTACAAAACTGCCTGCCAATGCTTTTGCGGGTTATGCACCCAGACTCATGGCTCCTTCTGTACCTTTCCTCACAAATGGCACCACAAAGCCACCAACCCAATGCAGACCGAGAAGAGACAAATGCATGAGTGTGTGGGTTAGCTCGCAGACTCCTAGTTAGTGGGGATATATTTGCTCCATAACAAGACTCTACAAACAAGGGACTGCATGGGTCCAAATCAGCTGCTGCTTCTCAACACAAGGGAATCTTTACAAGCAAAAACACAAAAGAAGAACTAAGCTTGCAAGCATTTTACACTAAGTACATGTATGAATGGCAACGAACCACATTTTAAATTCTTCTCTATCCCCGTTTTCTCCAATCAGAATCACCTAGGTTCTGTTGGAGCTTGAGTCATTGAAGTACCTTCCCAGAGTTTCTGCATCCTATAACAGTCCGTTGTTGTGACCATGAGGCAGCACTGCACCCTTGTGGTGATGAAGGTTGGCCATATACCAGGCTACGCCGGCCAGACAGGGCTTTGCCAGCTTGCCAAACAATGAGACTACGGGTTCTCCATCTCTCAGGATGCTCAGAACTCGACTGGACAATGCCCTCAGCAACCTGACCCAGCTTTAGGGTTAGCCTCATTCCCAGCAGATGACAGGACTAAAGAGCTCCAGCAGTCCCTTCTCACCTAAATCCTGTCGTGATTCTATGCCAGCCTTTCCAGAACTGGCAGGAGATATTTCTTGGACCATCCTTGGATCAACACTTGCAGCCCAACAATTTTAGAACAATTTTATCTACAAATGGAAGGACAAGTTACCTACAGTCCTTCAACACATGCAGAAATAACAGCATCTGATCAGTGACAAAGACACCAGTTACTTGTTCAGTATTAGAAAAGCCTGACATCAAAGTACTGTCCGTTACCTTAGAAGCTCAGCACAATCACAGCTTTTAAAGAAGAAATAAAGCTATATATGTTCTTACAAAAAACACATAATATTTCTTACAGTTCTGATAAGAAATACATTGCAAGTTTAAAAAATATGAACGCTTTGTCACCCGTGCACAGGGAAGAACACCCAGCTCTCGTCTGGTGTAAATTTCATAAATGACTAATTTAGATTCAGGCTTTGAGGTCCAGAGTAAGGTCATTAAATTATTATGTTCTCCCCTGATTAACTTATGAAGTGAGAGCATGAGCAGGAGAGAGTCTTCCAGGAGAAAGGCATCGTCATTTAAGATACTCGTACTGCAAAACATCAACGAATTAGCTGATCTTAATGCAATTACTTATCTGGTAAATTGAAGTTACAAACCACTTTTTGTCTGTCCTTGCTGTTTTCCCATAAGACAAAGAATTCTTATATAGTATGTACTCTCTGTGGCATTCAAAACTTTACCATTCAGACAGACAACTACTGCCCATGTCTGACAATTATTATTTTCATTGTCTTCTGCTGAGTATATTCTCACCAAAGTTCCTGGGAGCAGGAGGCAGGGAGGGGAAAGCAAAAAATTATCCATTCTCTAGAACTACAGTCACTACTTGGCTCTTTCATTAAGAGGTAGCTCTACTACACGTAACCTCAAGAGATCCTATGTTACCTGCGTAATCCTAAAACTACAAAATATTTCCAACATGTATCACTTGGAAAGCCTACAGCCATACCTTTCACAGAAGCTTTAAGCAACTCAATCTTATCCATCAAGCCTGCAGTCCTAAGATTCTCATCTGCACCTTCTAACTGTGAATCACTTAGATCAGCACCCCAGTAACACGCTTCCTGTTCAGAGAAAAAGAGAAAAGTCACTTGGACGGGAACCAGGTGTATTTATTTTAGAAAGGCTTCTCAGAACTGTCTTGTTGCACACCTCTCCCAAGATAAACCCCTTGCTGGGAGATCTACTACCATTCCACAAAGCAATACATAGACTCAGAGGACAGAGAACTGGGTGAAGTTTGAGCACTCTTGACTCCTTCCGTATTCTGGTCTGCTCAAGACACTTGTGACTTACAGAAACATTTAGGCTCTGTACTAACAGCAAGACCCCAGCTGGCTACAAACAGCCATGCTGCCTCTAATAGTGGAAACTGGCTGTACTGTCCCACTGACACCTCTGATCCCGGGATAAGTCGAGGCACTTTTAGAAGTCCATGCCTGTCTTGCACAAACCCTGTGCTTCCTGCGGAGCAATGTTTGTCCTAAAACACTCTCAACAACGGCACAGAAGGACCGGTTTGGTTCTAGCTTTTCAGTAACGCACTTTGGTATAATGGTTGCACACATTTTTTCCCGATGGAACTACAAGGTCCTGCCTGTTGCTACTGTGATACTCACAGGCCACTCTTTAGCAGCTTCCAGAAGTATCGTTCCCAGCCCACACATGGGATCCAGCACAAAGGCACCTGCCTGCAAAAATAAAGGGGTTATTGTATCTCAAGCAAGACAAACTCCTCTCCCAGGACAAAGTTTACTACTGACGTACGGATCACCTAGGTATTCCCACTGTGCAGTGTAAGTAAAAATAATTACTGGTTTTCCAGGCCCAACTGGCTTGCAAGAGAACATAGCAAAACACATTAGTAGTTTCACTAGAGACAATGCATCGATGTATGTAGCCCTGAGGTGATGTTTAGTGGAAAAGACTAAAAGTGGACTGCAGACAGATATTGGTACCAAATTAATCTGTGGAAAATATCACACTCGCTTCTATTTTCCCCTCGGAAGAGCAACCCAAACAAAATTTGAAGCCTGGAGAGTGAAAAAAACTGTGAATCCTTTTCCTCATTCATGTCTTAGAGCATGGGACACTACAATCACCACACTTCTTCAAAGCTCCCTGCTCCTGCCCCGATAAGCAGCAACCCCTCCATCATTTGGGACTCTACAGCTTTGCCATGAACATTTGGCTTACCCTGATTTCAGCCAGAGATGCCATGGCCCATGCAACTGTTGACCGCAGCCCTGCTGTTTTGATATACTGTCTGTTTGCCAACGGAAGCCTGCAGGCAGCAAAAAATCAATGTTAGGCAACAGCACAACCACCCAGAAAAGCCCATGTAATATGAAAGAATAAATGACCTGGACAGATCTGCAGACAGACATAAACGACAGCTTGCTTTTATCCATAACTCATCACAAAGTCTGGCCTACAAGCGCAGATAAGCTCCACACAGAACACAAGACTAACACGACAGTCCAGTGAATATCAAACCAGAAGATAAACGCTCACAGTCAAATGCAAGACTATTTAGAAATTATGCCTGTTCTGATACTGACAAAACAAATCTGATGAGGAGGACGCCCACCTGAAAAGGGGAATCCCCACCACAGAGTGAATGTCATTAAGATGGACAAAGACCTGAAAGAGGGGAAAAAAATTACATTTGAAACTCTCCATCTGACACATCAATAGCTTTAACTCATTTAAACCAGACACAGAAGATGTTTCTACAAACTTCTTATCCTAGTTTTAAGAACAAAAATATACACTTTGGACAATTAGATTAATTGGAAGAAAGCACACTAAATTATCAGAATGCCTCCTTGAAGAGAGCATCCCAGCGCTCAGCTATTCCCACACACACGCTTATTTTTTGGGGCATTTCAGATGGAGGCAAAACTGAGTAATCCTTACAGAAGTATAGGCAGCTGAAGAAAATGCCCTCCTGTCCTACAGAAAGCATCTTAAAAGACAAGTGAGCTCCCCAACAGATTTGGCATGACTGTAGTCCCTCCCCATGGAGCCCTAAGAGAGCCATGATGCTTTTGAAGTATCTCAGTGTTCAGCACTTAAATGGTTTCATAGCAAAAATCTGGACAGGAACAAAAGCCCCACTTCAGGCTCAACAAGGCCGTATTTGACGCACAGCCGATAAAAAACAGAGCCAGTAGATGAGCTCAGAGCTTTTAGAGATGGTTTCAGACCTCCCAGCACCAGTGCTGAGAGCAGCTTCCACAGGCCAAGCACAGAAATGAAGAAACAGCTTGCCAAGGGCAATGAAACCTTTCCAAGATCTCCACACAGCCTGCACCATGGAGGATGCCTAAAGCAGGCTACTTTGAGGGACGAGCCCTGGGAGGAGGCTCTTCCATCAATGGCATTCTCAAGTTCTTCAAGAACACAACCTCCCCGCTCACTCTCTTCCCCTGTAGAGGCTAAACTACCTGCTCAACAGCTCAGGGGACCTCTGCTTTCAACACAGAGTTCAGCACTTTGCAAGCAGGCCAGATCCTGAACCATCACCTGCATGGATCCTTCCCCTCAGAGGGGGGCCATGCTGGCCATTCCAGTATTTAAGCGCTCGGGAAGGCACTCACACAGTGTCTACTGAAAACTTTAGCTCAGTGCTACCCAATGATTTCTAAATTCAGCAGCAGAAAGACAGAGAGAGGCCACCATCCCATGTGCAAAGGGAGCAAAGAACAAAATGAAAGATATTGCGAGCAATTCTGGAAGAAGCAAGAAGCCATCTAGCAGACAAGCACTACTACCTCTAGATCAGGGTTCCGCAGATCAGCCCGCCACCCAAACTGCTTCATGAGCGCTATGCCAACGGCTCTTCCGATCTCCTGCAAGGGGGAAGAACAGACACGGGCAGTAAAACCAACAGATTTAAAAAAACTACCCATTTCAGCCTCAACTGCACAATCCTCAAGTACCTGCCAAAAGAACGGGCCTCTCTTTATCCCTATGAGATTAATTCCTACAAAGCCCCAAAAACGGACAACAGGACACAGGGAGTAGAGCAAACACACCAAAGGACAAAGGGATTATCGCTTAGCTGGAGTGTGAGAGGCTGAAGTTTAAGTCCCGCCCAAGCTACAATAAAAGCTGTCATCACTTTTGGAATTATAGAACACGCACTAAAAATATTTCTGATGGACATAAACTAGATCACCCAGGAGGAAATCTCCAAACACGCAACTGCTACTCACAATTTTAATGCTTCTATGGCATCTAGAAAGCTCTCACTACTTTCAGAGTGCAAGAGTTGAAACATGACACAAATTTAAGCAAACATTCATGTTGGCAGGCTCATGCGTCCCACCTGCCCACGTTCCTAGCTTCAGCAAGAAAAAAAAAAAACAATCTAGTTAAACCACTGCTGTCTTCAAGTAAGAGAAATCTACATAAATTGAAACTACACAGAGCTTTGTTTATTTTTTTTCCCCTCACAGCAGAAAGTTAATACAGATGGGATCAGTGCTAGATGGAAAGGGCCCCTGGAAGTCCTCTACGCCACTACTCTCTCCCAGGGCCAAGATCCACTCCCTGTGACACCTCCCAGGCCTGCACTGCCCTCCTAGGGAACAAACACTCCCCAATACCCAGTCAGAGCCCACCGACCCGCAAGTTCTGGCCTGTGCCTTTCTTTTACACCCTCTGCCACAACTGAGAGGAGTTTGGCTCCACAGTCCTTGCAAGGGCCCTTTTAAGTAGCTGTAAGCTAGTATCAGATCACTTCTCAAGCTCCACAAGCCCAAGTACCTCAACTTATCCTCAATAAAAGGCACTGATTTGAAAAATACTCAGGGTAACAGAGCCCAGAAATTAACAGCAACCCTAGCATTTCTACTTATTTAAAACAAATGCAGATTAAGGGCTTGGTTGAGAAAATACAGAAAAACCTCCAGCAGTTTATTATTCTAAAACATACAACACAACTGAAATGACAAACGAAACTACACATCTCCCTTCCCCTTTGGTAAATTACTTTAAAACAGAGATACTTGAGCATACCTGCGAAGTAAGTATTTTGGCAATTGCTCCACTACAGCGACAAGAAACTCTGAAACTGAAGCCAAATTCCTCATTTGCAACAGCTTCCTCTTTGCTGCTTTTGGAAAGGTCTTCTAAGGAAGCCTGGCTTTCAGCCCCACAGTTCTGGTCGCTCTTTCTCTCAGGTACCATATAACTCTCTCCATCTTCTGCCTGACATTCCTCAGGCTCTCTCACTTGTTCTGCTTTCTGCCTTTTAGTTACAATATTTGTCTCTTCTTCTGATTTTCTCTTGAGAGGCAACCTGTTTTCTGGAAGCACATCTTTTTTCCCCTCGCACCCACGAAGGTTCCTCCAAGTAGAGATTACATCCAGCCAAGACTTTGGTTCCTCAGTGACAAGGCTTTTAATCTCATGCAGCATCTTCCCTGGAAGAAAAAGTAGTTTCAGCTTAAGTACTACAGTCTCAGAATTTGATTTTCCTACAGATTGAGAACAGCTGTTAACAGACGGCGTTCAAATTTTGTTTGTGTGTGAATCCAGGAACCACAGCAGCAGGCATCACTGCCATCACAGGCACAACCGAGCTCTCAGTACCCACACATGCCACCAGCAGAGACCAAGGCATCCCTCTGATTAGAAGCTCTGCAGAACCAAGATGAAATTGTGCAAGGATTGTATTCTGCAGAAGAATTCAGCAGCTCTAAAAAAACTGGACCATTCCCAGGGACAGAGGGCCAGCCAACCATGCCATCCTCCCCAGAAAGCACTTGGTCCACGATTAGAGACGTGGGATACTTTCCAAGAATCAAAGACACACATTGATTCAGCTCAGAATCAAGTCCTCCATCCCTGGAGGTGTTCAAGGCCAGGCTGGATGGGGCCTTGGGCAGCCTGATCTAGTGGGATGTCCCTGCTCAGGGCATGGGGGTTGGAACTAGATGATCTTTAAGGTCCCTTCCAGCCCATATTGTTTTATGATTGTATGACTCCCACCGGGGTTCACGATTCCAAGTACACCCGAGAGAAGGAGCTGGTGCCAGCCTTACCTTTCTCCCTAGAAACGGGGAGCGGGGGCTGTTTGTGGAGCCGCAGGAACAGCCGCTCTCCAGACCGGAGCTCCCTCAGCTCAGCCAGCTTTGCCTCTGTGCTGAAGAAGACCTTTCCAGGGACGCTGACCACCTCCAGGGAAACACAAGCTCCGATCGTGGCAGGAAGATGTGCAGCTGGCCACCCCAAACAAACGCACATTTGGGGCGAGCAGCAGCCCCTCAACCCCGGGTCCCCCCTCCTCCCCTGGCCCTTCTCCACCCTGGCCCCTCTGGGTCCAGGATTAGAGACAGGGGACACTTCCCAAGAATCAAAGACGCGCATCGATTAAGCTCAGACTAAAGTTCACCAGTTTGTTCTTTCTGAAAGGAAATATCTCTTCCCTATTCATCGAGCTGACTTCGGTCCTGCAAGGTCTGAAGCCTGAACTCACGCCTGGGGGTAGTTCTCCTGACCCAGCTGTGACGAGGGACGCACGAGGAATATAGAGGCCAATTCGCTGCAAAACCTCAAAACCGGTCAAGGCACAGGGGGCTGGGGGGAAGCTGCGTCTTTTCTCGGTTAGAACCACGGCTAAACTTGATCCTCAAAGCCGACGGCGACCTGTCATCTCCCAAATTCAACCCACCCAGCACGCTCGGGGCGAGCAGCCGCCCCTCCAGCGCGGGCCCCCCCTTCGCCCCAGCCGGTCCCCTCTCGCCTCCCTCGCTCCCTCTCGCCTCCCCCCGGCCCCTTCTGGCCCCGTCGCGGGGGAGGCAGCGCCGCCCCCGACCCCGCGGGGGCCGAGGGGACACGTCCCACCCCTGCGCCGGCCACCCGCCTCTCCTCCCTTCCCTCCCCTCCCCTTCTCCTCCCCGCCCGGCCCTCACCTCGGAGGCGCCGAGCCGCGCCCGCACCTCCCGCTCCAAGAAGGGCTCCAGCCCCCTGCCCGCCGTGCAAAAGAACCGCCCGCCGCCCGCCGCCATCGCAACGCGGGGCGGGGAGGGGGCGGGGCCCACGCGGGGCGGGAGGCGGGGCGGCGGCGCCTTCCCCTTCCTAGCGGGCGGTACCGCTCTGGGCCAGCTCCGTCCTCCGCATAACCTCCTTTCAGGTCCTTAGATGGAGCAATGAGGTCTCCCCTCAGCCTCCTGCAGGCTAAAAAACCCCAGCTCTCTCAGCCGCTCCTCATAAGGCCTGTTCTCCAGCCCCTTCACCAGCTTCGTTGCTCTTCTCTGGACTCGCTCCGGAGCCTCAACATCCTTCTTGTGGTGAGGGGCCCAGAACTGAACACAGGATTCAGGGTGCAGCCTCTCCAGTGTTGAGTACAAGAGCAGAATAACCTCCCTGGACCTGCTGGTCACACTGTTTCCGATACAAGCCAAGATGCCATTGGCCTTCTTGGCCACCTGGGCACACTGCTGGCTCATGTTCAGTTGCCATCAACCAACACCCCCAGGTGCTTCTCCTTGAGGCAGCTTTCTAGCTACCGTGCCATGCCATGCCATGCCATAGCATAGTATAGCATACCACACCACACCATCCCATCCCATATCATAAGCACAACCTGCTTGTGCATCACACAACCTGCAAAATGCATCACAACACATGCCACGCAATGCCATGCCGTACCCCATGCCGTACCCCATGCCGTACCATGCACGCAGCACAAAATGCAATACCATTGCAGACCATACAGATGACAGAAATGCCTTAGCATACCATTCCTACCAACCACAGAAAACCAGCCATGCCACACAGTAGAAACCATAGCATCCAAAAGGTACCATACACACAATACAAAACACACCATACTGGCTTCAAAATCCGTACCATACCATTGTAATTACCATACCATGCAAAATATTCTATCAAACCATACCATACAATAGACAACATACCATAGTAAACATTTCCATACATACCATATAAAACACCGCACTACACCGTACAAAGCACCAAACCCTAAATACCATACCATGCCCTACAATACAACACAAATTAAAATAAAATGCAAAATACAATACAGTACAGAACCCATTACAACCCAAATATATCACAAATACATTACAATACAACATACACCTGGGGCGGGGCAATCCCCAATTTCAGTACAGGATGCAGGATGATGTGATTGAGAACAGCCCTGTTGAGAAGGACTTCATGGTGCTTGTTTGATGAGAAGCGTGACATGAGCCAGCAATGTGCACTCACAGCCCAGAAGGCCAGCCGTATCCTGGGCTATATCAAAAGAAGCGTGGCCAGCAGGTACTTTCCAGTACGTGAAAGGGGCTACAAGAAAGCTGGGGAGAGACTGTTTACAAGGGCTTGTAGTGATAGGACTAGGGGCAATGCCTATAAACTATTTTGATAGGAATGGTTGGACTCGATGATCCGGTGGGTCTCTTCCAACCTGGTTGTTCTACGATTCTATGATTCTATGAAACTGGAAAGGGGCAGATTTAGAGCAGACATAAGGGAGAATTTCTTCACCATGAGAGTGGTGAGACACAGGAAGAGGTTGCCCAGGGAAGCTGTGGCTGCTCCGTCCCTGGAGGTGTTCAAGGCCGGGTTGGATGAGGCCTTGGGCAGCCTGGTCTGGTGAGAAGCGTCCCTGCCCATGGCAGCGGGGTTGGAACTAGGTGATCTTTAAGGTCCCTTCCAACACAAACGATTCTATGATTCTATGACACGTGAAATAAACCGTAGCAAAAAAGCCCTTTTTAAACTTTGGAAAACAGCTTTATGATTTGTTGGTTTTATTCTGTAAGATAATACCAAGGAGAATAAATGCCTGGAAAGTTGGTGTAAAATGCAATTTGCTAGAATGTATGTAGTTCTTTTGGAAATGCAACAAGCAAGAATCCTGTTTACCGCCTTATACAATGCCTTAGTTGGGAAATATTCTTCTTTTTTCAGAAGGAAAAAGTAGAATTAATAATTTATGACTTAGAGTGACGTACCTTAAAAAGAATGCAGTTAATGTTATAGCCCAACACCCAAAGCCCCTGAAAATCAGGAGAGGATTTAAGCAAAGCTGTCATTCAGCCTTTGGCTACTTTCAATATAACAAAGGAGATTAAAGAAAAGCGCACTCAACCCTCCATATCCTCTTTTATCTTTTATGTTGTGGTCTTTAGGAAGGCCTGTAAATTATTAAAGCATCTGTGCTATGTTGTAAGCAAACCTAGCATATTTGTGGCATTAAGTGCCACAGGTAAGATTAAGCCGTACCACTTCACTCCAGTTTAGGCTATCAATTCAGCTCTGTGATCCTGACTAGAAAAGAAAAGGTTATTAATTAGCTGGGAACTAGGTTCTTTCTCTAGAAGCACAACCTGGTGGCCGAAGGAAACAATAACTTGAACATCTGTGTGTGACAAATGCAAGTAGACAGTCTGGAGTTTGCTGCTGAGTGCCTTCTGAGAAGTGTACCAGTACCGTATGGATACCAGGTGGAGAGGTCCGATAAATGAGGCAACAAGGGGGAAATGGAGAAACGCAGAAGTGCAAGATTTTTTTTATTGTAGAACATAATGTTTCTGACATTAGAGAAATGCTGTAATATATTAACAAACTGCTTATTTATTCATTTTGAAGACTTCTAAACCGAAAACATCACCCCAGCTGTTTGAAAACATGAGTCTATCTGTCTTTTAATCCTATGAATTCTGAAAGAAAGACATAAACCAATTCAGGTAATAGGAGGTAAAGTCATAGTTTACATATTCTTTATTTGTATATTATAACAATACTGAATTTTAAAATTAAGTCTTTTCTATGTGAGCTGAGAATTCCACTTAAACAGGAATAGACTACAAAATTGCATTAAGGCAAAAGAGTTCTATGAAGAAGCCTGCAGTGAAACTGTACTGCTGGGATTTCACTCCCAGTAAGCTGCTACTGACATTTTATCTGACATGCTGTTGACTGTCTTTTCACATCTTGTGTTATTAAACTAACAATTAAGGAAAATCAGAAAAGCCAGTGATTCATAAATTGGTAGGTGTGGCCTAATACATGAGGTATTTTTCTGGAAATGTAGAAAATCATATATACATATATATATATAATGTATCCATTTAAAATGAGAAAGGAATAGTAGAAAAGTCACTCATGAAACACTTTTTATTAAGGAAATAGCTCATTATCCTTTTGTGTGACTCACAAAGTCACCGTTAATCAGCTATGTAATCTGTAATTATATATAGCATTACTCTGCGCACATGGGTGCAAAAATCCATAGCTAGAATTTCATTATCCCTGGCTCAAGGACTGACAGAAGAGAAAATTATTAAACAACAAAATTATGTGTTTCTTAGCATCACGAGGTGACAGTTCCCTTGTAATAAATAGGTAGTGTAACTTTGTATTTTCATTCTGCACATGTTAACCCTGTTTAAAAGCACGATACATTGAATGAAAAATTAAAATTCTTTTTTCTGTCCTTAATTGTTTTCTCTTTCAGATGCATTTTCTTCTGTTTGGTTCACTTGGTTCACTGACTACAAATGAGCACACTCATCTTTTCTATTTTTTTTATATTCTTTTACTACTCCTCACTCATTTTTTCTATTTTTTTTAAATACAGAATTAAAGGGCATTTGATATTAAGTTCTCTGCTCTCTCCAAAATGTGGCTTCTACTGTTCTCTCACATCCTGTTCCCTTAAACATCTCCTCTAAATTACTCCCTCTCCCTCCCCAATCCATGCCCCCAAGGAAACCTTTCACATTTCTATTTCAATATCTGATGACAACATGAAAAGCAGAATGCAAGGTAAGGATAGAACACTGATTGATATGAATGTGAAATGACAGTAATGGTCTCTGTTTGGGCCATGTCTGGAGACTTCAGTATAATGAAAAATCCTCCACAGTCAGTATTTTTTGTCCCTCTAGTAATATTAGCTATGATAATGTTGTAAAAGCTGTTTTAACAGAAAACTTGGTTCTGCTGCACAAAGTTTGGTTCTACCAATACACTGAAATTTTTTTTTTTTCATCTTTGAAGCATTTCTAGAGTGGGATTTCTTTTTTTCCAAAAATGTGGAAGAAACAGATATCGGTAACCTTCATTGTAATTAGTACATTTCAATAATTGCTTCAGTATTATTCACTTCTGGCCTCTCGAGAGATTTCAGAAGTGTTATTCAAAGTTAGGATATTGTTCATGAATAAGATTTCATGTGCGTATGACGGTAATACAGGGAACTGACAATTACCTTTCCTTTCCTGAGTCAAGCACTGTGACTGTAATGTGAAAAGAAAGATGATGCAATATTTATTGGTTCTGTGGTAAGAAGAAGAGGTTCTGGTGAGGCGTGCAGTGTTGTCTTTTGCTTTACATACTGCTAGAAATGTTAAGTACTCTTAGAATCTTACATTTAAAAATGTTGATGTTGTTTGATGTACTGCTCGTTAACCATGTCAAAGTAGCAGATGTTTCTGCTATGCAACTCCAAGATTTGAGAAACAAGAATCACATCACATCACACAATAAACAAACCCCCACCACTGGAAATCATCATCAATGAAGATAAGAATAGAGAGAACAAATAAGGGAAAGGCCAAGTTGCCAAGAGTCCTCCAGGTGACTTGTAAAAGTCTGGCTCTGGGTCTTTCTGCTGCTTATGGATCATCCAGGCGACTTTGGAAGAAGCAGCTCTGTTGCACAGCAGCTGGGGCAGGGCTCTGTCTCCCTGCATGGGCTGGCCTAACCACAGCTTCCCAATTGCCTCTCTGGAAGATGCTTAATTATGCTTTTTTTGGGGCAGAAGAAAGGGATAGCTGCTTCATAAGTGGAGATTCATTTAAAGTTCTGAAACAAGAAAAAAATATTGGGCCAATTATAACGTGCTAAAGGCATTTATACACTTGCAAATCATTCTAAGAAGCGTTTGTCAGACTACATTTCAAAAGTTTAGGTTGCTTTGGAACAGCTAGAATTGAGGCTTTCAGATACAAAGAGATTGGTCAAATTTAACAATTATTTAGATTGATGACAAAGCCCACATTAGCTAAAAAGGAGATGATCTGTTGTCTTGCCAAAGCTGAAGTTCTGCTTACAAGTTCCAAGAAAAACTAAGAATTTTCAGCGTCTCTAAGATGACATATTTCGTTTCTGTTGTTGGATATCCAGAAGAGTTTTCAGTGTTTTTGCTTTCCAAAAAGAGCCTAAGGAAGAAACAAAACCTGGGAAATTTCAGCCTAACTGCCTGAAGACTGGCAAAACCATCAGCAGCTGGAGAACAGCATCCTGTAAGGGACGGAATCAGGCACCATGAAATTACAGATATTGTATGGGCATTAGCTGCTCTGGAAAAAGCCACATTCACTAGTTAGTGGTATGGAAGGTTTTGCTAGATTCAACATGACTTAAAACTTACTATTAAAGCTCAAGGAATCTAAAACGTGGATAAGGAAGGTGCACTGTTGGAGAGGAGGAGGAAAACCACCAGCTACCCAGTGAAGCTGTGAAACTGTTTCTCTTTAGTTTGAAAGCAACAGTCATTCATAAAACACACAGCCACATTTACAGACTCACAGAGTGGTTGAGGTGGCAAGGGACCTCTGGAGATCAGTCGGTTCAATCCCCCTGCTCAAGAAGGGCCAGTCAGCGCTGATTGTCCAGGGCCATGTCCAGACAGCTTTTGAATATTTCCAAGGGTGGACACTCCACAGCCTCTCTGAGCAATGTGGTGCCAGTAAAGAAGTGAATTTTTTTTAATGGGTGGTGATACAGAGGAAAGTTTCTTTTTAGTTTGTGAAGTTGCAGTTTCCCCTGAAATTTCCCCATGTCAAAATTGTTTTGCTGAAGTCCTTTAGCTTCTGGCATGTTAGCTCTTACATTTTACAAACAACACAGTAAATAATATTTTTCTATAACTTACAGGAGGAACAAATATATGTAGATGGGCAGACAGCCATACTCACTGAATATCCTTTTTTTTTTTTTGCTGAGAAAAGCAAAAGACTGCTGAGAAATTCTGTACATCTGGCACTTAAAACACAAAGAATGTCTTTCCATGTTAAAAACCTTTCTGAGTGACTTAGAGCTCAACACATAACATTAAAAATAGGGACCAACATTCTCATTATATTCCTGTAGGATTAGGCACTGAAACATCACTGAAGACCTCGTCTCTCTTGCCAGTTTCTTCAAGGCTTTGAATATGTCTTTGAGTGAAGCTATGAACTAAATGTATACAAAATATTTGAGGAATTGTAGCATTTCAAATTCCCAGTACTGACTTATTGCTCCCTCACCCTCAGGCTGAACCAGCACTTCTGAGCTCACAATTTAAGTCCCTGCAAGGTATATTAAAAAAATAGGCAGTAAAGACAGTATATTTTTTAAAAGCTAGTATGTTCAGCAACCACTTCAACTAATCAAAAGAAAACGCCAAAGCAAAGTGTCACTTAAAATGCAACATGTTTATTTGGAAATGACCAGTCCTGCTCCTTTTGATTCCTGACTTCTAAATGAATAGACTTCTTTTCCGAATATTGCCTCCTTCTCTCTTTTATATATGCAGATACGTTATCAACCCTTCTCTTCTGTTTCTGCCCCACTTGCTGGTCTTGTCAGTCACCACAGCCTCCCCTGGAAAAGTTATAAACCTAAGGGGGAACACCCAGTTGCAGTTGTGATCTGCATAATTGTTTGACACTTTATCAGTAATTATGGCTGATCATGGTGATCCTTAAAGAGTTTAGTAGTTTCTGGTTTTGTTTCTCCCCAGCTGGAAAGACTCCATGTGTGCTCACCAAAAGGAATGTTTGTGTCCTAAAGCCAGTTCCTTGATGCCAGGAAATGGGGCACGTTCCTTGTGGGGACCATGGCTTCAGGAAATTTTAGAACTGCTTAAGTGAAACATGTACCTTGCTCAATAGGAAAATGTTGACTATAACTGAACAACTTGAGGTGAAGAGAATCTAGTTCTATTTAGAAATGTGGATTTTAAGAATTTCTGATCAAAACATTTTGTTTGAACAAACAAAGACTTATTTTGTTTCAAGCTACAAGTATTATTTTAAAAATCAAACATCCTAGACTGCAAAGACCTTGTTTTCTGCTTTTTCTACTTAGTTTAAGAATATCCAAGACCTCCCAAAACCTTAAAAGCAGAACTGAGATCCAGGCAGGCAGCTGGCTCTGACACTAAGAGCAAGGATCAGCAAAAAAAGCAAAAAGCATCAGCAAAAAAAGGGCACAGTGGCAGAGAACTGATAATTTAATCTGGATAAATACATATTTTTAATTAGGTATCTCAGCCTTTACATTAAAAAAAGAAGGAAAAAATAGAAAAATGAAGCAGAACTGGATTGATACTTTTTTAAAACAAAAGTATCTTGATAGTGGAAAAGAGAACAGCAGAAGAGTGTCATCTTCTTGTTTTCCTTGATGCCTGCTACAAAGAACTTGTCTACTGTCTCCTACACATATTTAGACAAAAGAAACCCTTCTCAGGAATATATATTCTATAGTCTCTACTCTCTAACTTTGCAAAAAGACTTTTGAATCTATATGCAGCTTTACCCAAAACTTTGCTCATTCGATAATTCTTGTTCAGAGAAACTCATAAAAGAGAGAAATCTGTGGCATTTTCTGCTGACAAAAATTACAAGAAAACATGCAACGGCTTCTGTAAAACCCCATTCATTTTGAAAGCAATCAAATGTTGGCAGCTCAACCTCAGGCTTGTGTATTTAAATCAAATTTGAAAGACTAACTTCAGTAATAACATTTAGCCTTGGAACCAGATTTGAAAAAAAAGCATAGCACTACAAGGTGTGGAAGAAGGAATCAGTTCCATGATGTTGTTATCTGTAGGATGAAGTACCTAAACAGTTCTTGCAGTAAGGTCTAGAAACTCAATTACCTTTCTACTAATCTTATTGCCTATTGCCTCGTCAAAAAAAAAAAAAAGAAAGAAAAGAAGTGGTGCCACTTCATTTTGGGTCAAGCACAATCTTGGTAGTACCTCGTTTGATTTCAGAGTATGCATGTGTGTGTGGAAAGGATAGTGGTGGGAAATGAAAACTGGAAAAGCTATTGCAGGACCCGTTACTTCTCAGGTTTTATAAACTGGTGCACAGAGAAACATACATGGCAGTAATGTTCCTTGATTTCATCCTTTTCCATCCTGTCTAAAGCCAAGTCAATCAATTAATACTATAGAAATGAACCTTGCAAAGTGGGCGCTATTGACACATTTTGTAGGTCTGAAAATGAATTTATTTCTTTAATTCTCCTTGCCAAAAGAAAAGTATTTTATTGTGAATTGTGTCCACTGTAAGATGATCAAACCCATCAATTCAATTTCTTGTTAACATACTTGATGTCAAATGCATAAATTAAAGGCTTAGCCATCAGCTGGTCTGCTTTTCTTACAGGGGTGGAACATGCAGTCAGCACAAGAACATGAGCACTCTCCATTACTGTTCCTCCCCCTCTTCTGCTAGAGATCATAGAATCACCAGGTTGGAAGAGGCCTACCGGATCATTGAGTCCAACCATTCCTATCTGCCACTAAACCATGTCCCTGAGCACCTCATCTACCTATCTTTTAAACACCTCCAGGGATGGTGACTCAACCACCCCTCTGGGCAGCCTGTTCTAGTGCCCGATGACCCTTTCTGTGAAAAATTTCTTTCCGATATCTAGTCTGAACCTCCCCTGGCAGAGCTTGAGGCCATTGCCCCTTGTCCTGTCACCTGTCACTTGGGAGAAGAGGCCAGCTCCCTCCTCTCCACAACTTCCTTTCAGGTAGTTATAGAGAGCAATGAGGTCTCCCCTCAGCCTCCTGTCTCCAGGCTAAACAACCCCAGCTCTCTCAGACACTCCTCATAAGGCCTGTTCTCCTGGCCCTTCACCAGCTTCGTTGCTCTTCTCTGGACTCACTCCCGAGCCTCAACATCCTTCTTGTGATGAGGGGCCCAGAACTGAACACAGTATTCGAGGAGCGGTCTCACCAGTGCCAAGTACAGAGGGAGAACAACCTCCCTGGACCTGCTGGTCACGCCGTTTCTGATCCAAGCCAAGATGCCATTGGCCTTCTTGGCCACCTGGGCACACTGCTGGCTCATGTTCAGTCAGCTGTTGACCAACACCCCCAGGTCCTTCTCCTCCAGGCAGCTTTCCAGCCACTCTTCTCCTAGTCTGTAGCACAGCACAGGGTTGTTGTGCCCCAAGTGCAGGACCCGGCATTTGGCCTTGTTAAACCTCATGCCATTGGACTCAGCCCATTGGTCCAGCCTGTTTAGATTCCTATGGAGATTCTCCCAATGCCGCTGGGTTCAGAACTTCTGCTTTACCGTATGGAGAATGTGGACTTGGCCATCAGCAGCACAGAAAGGGTGTGAAGTGGCTGGTATAGCCCATTTGCCCCATGGGACAAAAGATGCAGTTTTCTGAGTCTATATTATTTCCACAGTTTAACACACACACACCCCCCACACCCCTCCCCGCCCCAGATCAATAGACTAGGATTTCAGTCTACCCTTAGTGAGCAGTTTAAGGACAAGCCCTTAAGCTGTGTTATCACACAGAAGTCTCTTTTATCTTCACAAATTGTGTCCATGGTCTTGATTTAGCTTTTGGAAATTACTGGGCCCAAACTCAAGACCAAAATTAGCTGCAGGACACACAATGCCTTTCCCAAGCGTCTAGAAAAGGAGGTGGAGGAAAGAAGAGGCAGATGCAGGATGAATTATATTTTTCATTCACTGTAATTCATTGCCGGGGAGAAACTTAGCAGTTAAGCTATTTGCCATGCTGGCCTAGTTTTCGTGAGCGCTTGCACACAGCATGTCCTCTTGGGTATATTTACTCCCAGCTCCCCCTCTAACTCCCTCGTGGAGCCCAAGAGCTGGTGGAAATGAAAATACTTGCAATAAACAGGCCCACACAGGTTGAATCCATGTTCTGCAGTAATACCATCAATCCCTCATTCTCTCCTAAGGGCGCATCCTGCAAAAATTGCTGGCATGTATTTACTGTATATCACTTGTACAGGACAGTTAAAGAGACATAACAGCACATACTACGGAGAGAAAAGTAGGAACAGTTTTTCTGCATACTGGTAGTGGGTACTATATAGCTACCAGGTAGACAGTTTAACCCACAGTCAGCTGTAAGGCTTGGATGCAGATACGAATTGCTTAGTCCCGAGCCAAGGTGGACTTTGTCTTCCATTACTAAAAGGTATGTCTGTGTTGATGTAGCAGGTAGCTTTAAAAGGAATCCAGGTCAAAGCAAAGAAGGTCAGCAGATTCCTAGGCTTGTGCTGCTATCTGGTGGAATCAGCTCGGGAAGAAGACACTTTAGAAGAGGCAGGAACTAAGGAGCTAATGAGGAACTTTTCACTGGAGGCTTTTTAGAATCAAAATGTAGGATTGGAAGTCATGTCAACACGAACAGTTCACAAGTACTGCAAGACAGCAGGCTGCAAGCAGGGACTTAACTACCCTTCCTAACACAGTAGGTCTGCTCGTTCATGCTATTCCAAAGGCATTGGTAGCATCCATCATGATAGGCACAAAGTTGTGCTAGGTGATGTCTGGCCCTTGGTCAAAAGCACTATGGACAGCAGCCCAGAGGGGAAGATGTGAACTTTAAACTCAGAAGCGTAAACTTTTCTCCTTGTTATAGTGCAGAATTAAGAGGACAAATTCATGAAGATAATCCTTGCTATGTAGAGGACCCCAAAGCCACAACAGAAATGTAGCCCTTCCCGAGTTCCCCTGTCCCCTCAATCTAGCACGGGATCAATGCGGAGAAGAGGTGTAAAGTTGTGCGCTGGTCCCTGTTCGTCCCTGGCTAGCACAAATACTTTCTTTGTGTGCCTGGCTGCTCTTAGCTGTGCTGCCTATGGCAGCTTTGGGTCTGGCTGCATGGCAAACTTTGATATGGCCCCAGATTTGCTTTTCCTCTTCTTGCTGATTTCAAAGTGGCAGTGAAAGAAATATCTGTTGTGGGAGGAATCTCTTTGCCAGAACCGTGGGAGAAAGAAATAGAGCATTTTGAAAGAAAATTCTCGTGTCACTGTACACCACAGCCGTAAGAATCACGGGGAGATGGGAAAGGGAGTCAGGGTCTAAAATACCATCAAGCAGATACCCTGAGAAGCAGGGGGACATGGACTGTCACTCAGAAGAACACGCAGCCAAAAGGCATCCTGCCCTGACACTACAGAAGCCAGGTGGGTTCTCATGAATGGCCTCCATATTACTTAAACCCAACTTCCTCAGCTGATGAACTGCTTTAATACAGAGCAAAGAGTCTAATTTTATGTTTGAGGATGAAAGTGTGCTAAAAATGATGTGCATGCAAAGTCCTACATTGCTTCAAATTATTTATAACTTTTCACAGGCTAAGCTTCTGTCAAGTTTAATTTCATTGCTTCTAAAAATGGTATTCTAGACTGGAGGGCTAAAAGGGGAAAAAGCTGTCAGGGAAAGAGTCATTTCTGCTATTGAATTCCATACTTTCTTCTAAACAAGTTTTCTTTATTCTTCTGGAGCTCCGGTCATTTCATTCTGAGAGTCTCTGGCATCCATTTGTTACGATACTGAAAAAGAAAACCATCTCATATGTATGAAAAACTCTCCCTAGGTCCCCCAAATATCTCCCATAATGTTATTTTTTTGTTATGACTCTTCGCTCCCACTGAAAAGCTCCTGGTAAATTCAGAAAGAATTGTTTCTCTTTCTCATTTTGTTAAGTTTAGTTAGATCTAAATAGGAGAGCCACAATAAAAACTAAATGTGTTACTTTGATTACGATTTTTTGAGAGTATGTTCTCATGGTTTGAGTTCTGAATTCACCACACACATCACATGCCTTGAGACATTTTGGTGGAATGGCTACTTCAACAGGAAAAAGCTCAGACAGCAATTCAAGATCCGGCAATGGGGGCAATATTGTCATAAATAGCCAATAATTGACAACCGTTAACAGTCTTATATGGTCAAGCAGATGTTTCAGAATATCCTCTTGTAATAAATGTTGTTGGATGGACAGATGACTATAAGAAAATAAGAGGTCTTTCTGCTGCAATCACCAGAAGCATTCACATGCCTTCAGCAGCTGCTGAGGCAGCTGAGAGCTGAGGCACTTCATCAGAACAGACAGTACATTTTGTTTTTCTACTACAAATAGACATTTGGTCTGTCCTTTCTCCCTCTCCTTTTGTGTTCTGCAGCTGCCTTATTGCAACAGGACTTCAGTTTGGTAGACATTAACTATTAAATGTGTCAAGTTGAATCAAATACTAATTTGTTCTCTTCATTATGTTAAAGCACTATCCTTTCTTTACTCAGAGGGAATAAATGTTTGAGCTTTACTCTCCAGTCCGTTTTGAATGAAAGTTCTTACAATGTGACTTCTTGAGGAATCTGGCTCCAAAATAGATACAAATGCATGTGCATTTGGTAAGGAGATTTGGATCAGCAGACTCATTGAAGTGGTTTTTGGTTTGTTTTTGGGTTTTTTTTAATGTAAAAGTGAAATACCTGTTGTTTTAAAATACACCTAGGTGGTTTTTCTTAGAACTTTTATTTATATACTTGTATAGAAATATTGTTGGTGCTTTTATGTCATTTGTATCCCTTTTAAGAGGTATTTTTTTCATTTACCTGCATCATTGGAAAGGAAAATGTTTGCTAACAAAACAAAGTCATCGCTTTGGCTCTTAATTTCCTGTTTATGTTGGAATTGATAGGTGATTCCTCCTTAGCAAAAAGAAGGATCTGCTAATCAATTCATAACTCGTTCACATTGTAGCCACAGAGCTACACCAGATCATAACCCCTGATTGATATCCAAAGAGTACCCACTGGTTTCAACAAATTGGATGATCCAAATCTTTCCCATAAATGGTTTCAATCCAGTATGAGCCAAAGGGCTTAACAGCAACCTGTGTAGGATAATCAAGACTGGCTCAGTATTAAATAATATAGGGTAACGTATCTATTGTTGTAGCATCTAATGACTAATTGCATTCTTTCCTACTAGAATTCACTGACATAAGTGTTTAAAAATATATTTAACTTTATCTGATGTAATATCTAAGCAGACATTAGACTTTTATTTAAATATTCATGATAGGAGTCTCATCCTCATGTGTTGCAATTTGCTTCAATTTCTGTTTGCTTTCAAATTTGTTTTGCCAATGACAGTGCTTTAATTAAAAGGTATTTGAGCACCTCATTGATTCAGAAGAGGAAGACAGGCGGGAGGAATTGGCCTAGAGTACTGTACTTATGTGCAGAAAAAAAGACTTAGAAAAGTAGAGACAAAAGCAGTTCTCAAATTCTTCCCTTTGCTGTTCTACGGCAATAAGTCTGTTTTGAATAGAACATGTTTGGTTTTTTTTAAAAAAGGTTGGTCCATCCACACATTAGTTCTGTATTTGGCTTTTAATTACTGGTTTGGATTGATTGCACAAGTAAGAACCAAGAATACTGGTAGATATATTTGAGAATTCAGAAAACCATTCAGTAGAAATTAGATGCAGGCATATTCAGTAAACCCTATATGCTCATCATCAAGGCTGATACGGCTTTCAGGATAAAGCTGAAGTTGTTCTTAATTTGTAAAAAATGTCTTTTTTCTTTTTCACAGTAGGATACACCTGATGGTTTAATGGATCAGCATCTCTTTGAGAATCTTCTACCTAAAAGCTAACTTAGAAAAGACGTGACACGTAGTTAGTACAAAGTGTCACCTGAATCATTTATGTAACATTTCTCCTACTGCACTGCTCATAATATCTTCAAAAATGGAGATGAAGAGGTGCAACAGAAGTGATAATGTAAGGGAGAAGCCTGAGATATTAAACAACAGCACAAGAGGCGCAGTTTATGCTTTACCCTATAAAAATGCTAAGACGAAGGCAATTCCAGGTCGTAAAGACACCAGAAACCTTTGTGTGAGAAAAACAATACCTCTATGCTTTTACAATGTAGTGAGTATGCATTTACATTGTGATACATATATGTGCATTAGTCAAATAACCACGATGTTTGCCCACAAACCAGTAGCGGACAAACCCCAAATATATTCAGGTCCATGAGAATTTTTTGGATCAAGTTTTCTAGCAAAATGATGGCAGCTGGGAAATGTTAACTATGTTCTATTTGTCAGCTTCACAGAAGAGAATATATGTATTAGAGATTTGTTCTCAATGTTATGGTCACCACATCGACATTAGTTGGAGTGTCACTGCGTCTGGTAAAATTTTGCTGAGCAAGGGGCTAAAACTGCAGGCCATCTTCATCGTGCCACTCCTTCTTTCTTCCTTAGTTGATGCCCGAGGGCAGGCACCCTCCATCCACACCTTCTGCCCATGGGTCCACAATCTCTGTTTAAGCCCAATACTGAGTTGTTGGTCTGTCTCTCAATTCAGGTAACTGTTGTGCTTATTTTCAGCCCTGTCTCCTGCTGCTCTTGGCTGGGGAGAGCCACACATTCCTGGGGCTCTCTGGATAGTCCCTGGACATGATTCATCCCCGACTGTGCCTGGGACCTGCTTGCAGTGCATGGCTTTGTTTGTCCAGCTGAGCCACTGCAGAACTGTGTTGTGGTGTGAAGACACTGCCCTGCCATGGTCACCCTCGGCTCCTAGCCTATTCCTCCCAGCTCTTGCTGCTCCTTGGAAAAAGTAGTATATTTTAATATTTTTCAGTATACTTAAAAGTTTCTTTTATTTTTCCACACAATGGTCTGTTCAGCGAGAGGTGGTGGAAGCTAGGCTATTTGAAGAAGTTACTTTTGTAATATACAGTTGGATTAGAATACCATCATGACATAGGTTTGAAATAATATCATGGAATGGAAAACAAAACAATAAAACACAGCTGGCATGTTTCCGCGTGTACTACTCTGAGCCACAGTTTGCTGACAATGTAAGACCTCAGGGTGAGGTGTTTGTATTAACTTTACCTAGATACCCTAGCACGCTTCACCATTTTGCTTTATTTTCCTCTGTCAGTTTTTGTGCTTTGTGAAAACGTTCCTTGACTTTCTCTGGGAGCTGTAGTTGGGACTTTACAACCAGCAGGTTTTTCCATTATCTTCTGATTTTGCAATTCTGCTCTGGTACTGTAAAAGTAGGAAACAGCTTAAATCAAAAGCACACTTCTTCTAAGCCATGTACTAAATCAATTTGTGCCATTAATAGAGGAATAGATTTGAATCTCTTCTGCCTAGGGAGGTGGTTGAGTCACCTTCCCTGGACGTGTTTAAGGGACGGGGGGACGAGGCGCTGAGGGGCATGGTTTAGTATTTGATAGGAATGGTTGGGCTCGATGATCCGGTGGGTCTTTTCCAACCTGGTGATTCTATGATTCTATGAATGGTCTCCCACATAAATAAGAGCTATTCACCCAAGTAAGTGTTTTCAAGACCTTATCCATACAGTTTAGGTATAAAAATAGTTTTCATAAACTTCCACCACCAATTAGAGAATCCAGGATGTCTGGACAAGATTGACTGCCAAAGTGAATAAACTTGACCTGCTGAACAACATGGCTATAGGGGAATTGCACTAGGATGAGTCTTTTGGCATTGAAGAGGCAACTGTTTGTCAGCAAGAGGCAGCGTGTAGCTCATGGCATTACCTTCCTTCCCACTATTTACTATTTACACAACACCCGCAATCACATTTTCTACCTACTGATATGCTAGCTACTGAAAATTATGTATGCACATCAGAGCAGTCATTCAATGCAAAGTATGCAAGTAGGGCAGTATCTGCAGTAATAACAATACCTGATCATGACGTGGAACAGGGTTTGGCCTCAATGACTTCCTTGCAATCCTTTTTAGTCTTGTGATTTGTAACGTAGTACGATACACTCCATAAAATCATTCATTGTTACAGTCTTGTTTCTCCAGCAGATGAATCATTAATATCTACATATGCTGATGCCTAACTAATCCTTTATGTGACAGAAACCCATGATAGCAAAAATCCAGTCTAAGGAAGAACTGCACAATTTATCAAAAAAGTCTGAGCTGGTGGTCAAATTCTCATTCAGACATTAAAACCCCAGTGGATGCCAGTGTGTCTTCTCGGTGTAAAGCCCAACTTCTTTACTTGCATTTGTTGTTTCTCAGACGTTGTCAGGGTGAAGGGCTGTGTGCACCCAATGGGCTTTTCTGTGGCTCCTGATTAACAAGGAGATGGTGAGGTGTAGAAAAAGGCACGGCTCCATCCCTCCCCATGCTAATAGGGCCCTATAAGTAGTACCTACAGAGAAGGCACAGTGTGTGTGCCCACCACCCCATATGATTGGCCTGAGGAAGGACTGTCCTGAAGAAGAACTCCTGGACCACGCGTTGCTGAAGAATTGCTGCTGGAGGAGTTGCTGCTGGATGGACCATGTTTTCCTGAGGAACCACTGTGCCCCACTGGAGTAGTGATAATTTTTCTTTTTCCCCTGCTACTTCCTTCTCTCTCTTTCTTACTTAACTTACTGTGCCTGCTTTTTTTCTTGGCACTATGGTGTATTGGAGTGAATCAGAGTTATGGTGTAGTTTGTTTAGTGCCCTTGGCTGTGTTCAAGGTATCAGCCTGTGATCTGACAAGATTAAAATCTGGTTTTGCAACTCTGAGAACCTGCGACTCAATTGTGCACTCGAGTATCTCTTCTGAGATTTTGGATGCAACCATGACAAATACTGCATTTGAATTAACCCTGGGAGAGTTGTTGGTCTCCCGTTTGCCACACGGATATCAAAAGAACCCTTTTTACCCTCCTTTTTCCTCTATGCAGGTCGAGGTGGGCTCCAACACTACTGGTTGTAGAGGAGGTCGAAACACATGGTTTATCAAGAAAAAGACAAGCCCTTCTTTCTTCATCCTGAGACTTTGCCATGGTTATCAATGTGTGCTATTATAGAGAACTCTATTTCAGTAAAGATTTCAACTTTAGAAACTGAAACTAATACAAATTTTGGTTGCCTAGTGTATAATAAAATGCTTCCTGAAGCTGTGTAATAGTATAATCTGAACTGGGATGTGGGCAGAGGGCATTTTCAATGAAGGATCTTTGTCAGTTAAAAAAACAGTTGATCCGGTATGACGGAAGAAAACGGGACAACACGCAGTGATCAATATGATCCAAGTGAAGCCATTTAATCGAAGCTCATAACGCATTTTATACCTCACTTAACTCAAGCAAGCCATTGTTTTGCCAGCTGATTTGACAATTCTCCATTAGCAACAAGTAATCATTAGTTACAATACATTATTATATTTTCCCATGAGAAACAGCTATGTGAGCATTTCAGTCTACAAATTGATAGACTACAAAGTAACAAGTCAAGGACTACCAAGGAAAGCTTCCTGTGAGAAATGAGAGGAGTATAAGGTAGAACAACTCTCTCTTGTTGCAAAGAGAAACCTTGAAGACAGTGTGTCATTTACCGTAGCTGCTTCTTCGGCAAAGTTAGCTTTAATTCTGATGCAAAAGCTGTGAGGCCTTATGCTAAGGTGCCTTTATTTCATTTAGCATAAGCTGCTCAGTGCTTGGGGTGCTCATTAAATGACCTCTGGCTCGTAACCACCCATCACCGATACCCTAAGGCTTGGGTTTACAGACATGAACATCTGCTGCAACGTAGATTTTTCTCTCAGCTCTTCTCTGACAACATCACTGAAATAAGAAGGGGAGTATATTGCCAAGGACTCCTCTTGCAGGGATTGGTCTACTTTTTATTAACTCTTGGGGTTTTCCAGTCTTCTAGATAGATCACACTTTAATGAACCCAGCCTAGTAGAAAGGTAATGCACAGTGCATGCAATTGTCAGTGTCCTATCACTGTTTTCAAGCCTGTTTTGTAAAAGAGAGAGAGGAAACTGTATTGCTTGCTATCACATCATTTTATTTGAAAGAAATATTTATACATATATCACATGTCCCAGAAATTCCATAATTATGAAAAACCACTAACATGAACGGCTGAGAGAGCTGGGGTTGTTTAGCCTGGAGAAGAGGAGGCTGAGGGGAGACCTCATTGCTCTCTACAACTACCTGAAAGGAGGTTGTAGAGAGGAGGGTGATGGCCTCTTCTCCCAAGGGACAGGGGACAGGACGAGAGGAAATGGCCTCAAGCTCCGCCAGGGGAGGTTTAGGCTGGACATTAGGAAAAAAATTTTTACAGAAAGAGTCATTGGGCACTGGAACAGGCTGCCCAGCGAGGTAGTTGAGTCACCTTCCCTGGAGGTGTTTAAGGGACGGGTGGACGAGGTGCTAATGGGCATGGTTTAGCGGTTGACAGGAATGGTTGGACTCAATGATCCGGTGGGTCTCTTCCAACCTGGCTATTCTATGATTCCATGATTCTATGATTATGAATCCCACTGGATAAGAGAATGATTGTTCTCTAATCGCCTTCTATACATTCTGGGCTGCCTTACTCCTTCTGTAACCATTTTGTGCTTAACTTCCAGCTTAGTTCAAGTGTGTTATAATACTGCACTAAGCTCAGTATGGAAGTAAAGGATATTCAAAAGTGGAGAAAAAAAACCCTTAAATTAGAAGCAAATATGTATTTTTATTTAAAAACAATAAGGTTTAGGGTGGGTGGTTTATATTTAATTTCTGATTTTACTTGTCTGCTTGCATTTACAGATACAAGGTTTAGGCCAGAAGACTTTGAGTACAGGTATCTCTGTAATAACAGGATTAATCTTGCGGAGGTAGCACTAATTTCTGCGGTGGTGACTTTTAAATTTAGTTATGCATTTTCTAATTTATTGTCAAAATATGACCTCTGTACTCAGAGATGTGTAGATAGTTGATTAAAGTTTTTTTTAAAAAGGTGTGTTGTGTTTCAAAGGTTACTTAAAAATACTCAAAGCTGCAATAGGAATTGCCCATATATAATCAGAACACGTGGCAATTTCTATTTCTTCTTATCCAGGAATACACTGAGCATAAGCCAAGGATAAAAAGAGTTCAAGAGACATTTGGCTCTAGTTTCTTATACAAGATCACTATTGCAATTATTCACAAAAAGCCCATATATATTAATGTTACAGTACATTGTGTGAATAATTAGGTATCATTACCTTGATATAATACAAAACATTACAAAATCCAGTTATATTCATACAGCAATAAAAAAAGGGATCTGATATGTACAACAGGGTACAGACAATGCAATACATGCACTTTGATAAATACCATGGCATACTATACATACAATATACCGTCAATACAAAACACAATACACTCAATATACAATGCAGACAAGACGATACAGACAATACCAAACAGACAAGCCTACAAGAAAGCCTAAAAGAGGTGCAGGCGAAGAAGAAAAGCGTGGAAATCTCCAGAGTGGTACAAGCGAAGAAGCAAATGCAGGGCTCCTCCAAGCTGCAGGTGAGGAAGAAAAGCACAGGAATCCTCCAGGGTGGCCCAGGCTGAGAAGAAAATTGCAAGACTCCTCCAAAGAGGTGCAGGCTAGGCAAAAAAACACAGGACTTCTCCAAAGGGAGGCAAAAGTAGAACTGATGTGCTGGACTTCTCCATGAATCTGGATGAGAATGCAGGACAACTCCGAGCGCAGCTCAGGAAAAACAAAACTACAGGACTCCTCCAAGGTGGTGCAGCTAAGAATGCAGAGTGCTAGACTCCGCTTGGATATCACGGTGAAGAAGCCCGAAGCAGAGATCCTGCAGAGCATCATGGTAAAAAGCCAAGCGCAGGACTTCACCAGGCTGGTGCAGCAAAGAAGCAAAGCGCAGGACTTCTCCGAGGCGTTGCAGAGGAAGAAACGAACCTCTGGACTCCTGAAGGATTCTGCGGAAATGCAGCCAAGTGCAGGGATAGAAGCAAGCGCACAACTCCACGAGGCAGCGTGGGGAAGAACCGAAGCACAGAAATCCTCCCAGGCAACACGAGCAACGATGAAGTGCTGGACTCCTCAAGGGCAGGATGGTAAAAAAGCCCAAACATGCAGGACTCCTCCTGGGCAGCGCAGGGGATGAATCCAAGAGCAGGATGCCACGGGGCTCTCAAGGTGACAAAGGCTGCCTCCCGAGACCTGCTCGCTGGGCTTGACACCCGAGCAGGACTGTGCACAGGACCCTGCTCCCAATTGCTGTCACAGAGCATGTGACCTGCTCTTGGGGGCGTCTAGCACTGTGCAAAACATCGTCCTAGGCAGAAGCACAGTAGAAAACAAGCCACGGTGCAGGAAAACCCATACCTTACAAAATAGTCCTAAGATAACAGGCCATGCAATAAACAATACAAAGTACAAAACTACCAATGCAATACAAGCTTCGACACAGACAATACCAGGAAATACAATCTTCAATACAAAATACAAAAGCAAATAATATACAAAATAACTAGTAAACTTCAAAGCAAGGCGTAGTACTTACAGGCAGCGTGGAGAGGAAGCAAAGCACGGCTCACCTCCGCTGAAGCGCAGCAAAGAAGCACATTGTGGCAATCATCAGGGGCGTGATGGCAAAAGAGCAAAGCACAGGATGCCTCTAGGGCACCAGACAGCAACAAGCGAGGAACAAGACGCCTCCAAGGCCATGCCCTCAAAAAGCAAAGCACAGCAAACCTCCAGGAAAGCAGGAAGCAAAAGGCAAACGCAGCATTCCTCATGGGTGGTGAAGAAAGAAGCAGAGCACAACATTCCTCTGGGCCATCACAGCAAACAAGCAAAGCGCAGGATTCCTCCAGGGTAGCACAGGCAAAAAAGCAAAACTCAGAACTCCTCCAAAGAGGTGCAAGCAAAGAAGAAAATCATGGCAAACCTCCAGGGTAGTGCACGCGAAGAACCAAATGCAGGGCTCCTCCAAGCTGCAGGAGGGGAAACAAATCACAGGACTCCTCCAGGGCAGTTCAGGCCAAGAATAAATCCACAGGACTCCTCCAAAGAGGTGCAGGCTAGGCAAAAAACCAAAGGACTTCTCCAAAGGGAGGCAAAAAGTAGAACTGATGTGCTGGACTTCTCCATGAATCTGGATGAGAATGCAGGACAACTCCGAGCGCAGCTCAGGAAAAACAAAACTACAGGAATCCGCCAAGGTGGTGCAGCCAAGAATGCAGAGTGCTAGACTCCGCTTGGATATCACGGTGAAGAAGCCCGAAGCAGAGATCCTGCAGAGCATCATGGTAAAAAGCCAAGCGCAGGACTTCACCAGGCTGGTGCAGCAAAGAAGCAAAGCGCAGGACTTCTCCGAGGCGTTGCAGAGGAAGAAACGAACCTCTGGACTCCTGAAGGATTCTGCGGAAATGCAGCCAAGTGCAGGGTTAGAAGCAAGCGCACAACTCCACGAGGCAGCGTGGGGACGAACCGAAGCACAGAAATCTTTCCAGGCAACACGAGCAACGATGAAGTGCTGGACTCCTCAAGGGCAGGATGGTAAAAAAGCCCAAACATGCAGGACTCCTCCTGGGCAGCGCAGGGGATGAATCCAAGAGCAGGATGCCACGGGGCTCTCAAGGTGACAAAGGCTGCCTCCCGAGACCTGCTCGCTGGGCTTGACTCCCGAGCAGGACTGTGCACAGGACCCTGCTCCCAATTGCTGTCACAGAGCATGTGACCTGCTCTTGGGGGTGTCTAGCACTGTGCAAAACATCGTCCTAGGCAGCAGCACAGTAGAAAACAAGCCACGGTGCAGGAAAACTCATACCTTACAAAATAGTCCTAAGATAACAGGCCATGCAATAAACAATACAAAGTACAAAACTACCAATGCAATACAAGCTTCGACACAGACAATACCAGGAAATACAATCTTCAATGCAAAATACAAAAGTAAATAATATTCAAAAGAACCAAAGCACAGAAATCCTCCCAGGCAACACGAGCAACGACAAAGTGCTGCACTCCTCAAAGGTAGCAAGGTAAGAAAGCCGAAACATGCAGGACTCCTCCTGGGCAGCGCAGGGGATGAATCCAAGAGCAGGATGCCACGGGGCTCTCAAGGTGACAAAGGCTGCCTCCCGAGACCCGCTCGCTGGGCTTGACTCCCGAGCAGGACTGTGCACAGGACCCTGCTCCCAATTGCTGTCACAGAGCGTGTGACCTGCTCCTGGGGGCGTCTAGCACTGTGCAAAAAAAATCGTCCTGGGCAGCAGCACAGTAGAAAACAAGCCACGGTGCAGGAAAACCCATACCTTACAAAATAGTCCTAAGATAACAGGCCATGCAATAAACAATACAAAGTACAAAACTACCAATGCAATAGAAGCTTCGACACAGACAATACCAGGAAATACAATCTTCAATACAAAATACAAAAGCAAATAATATACAAAATAACTAGTAAACTTCAAAGCAAGGCGTAGTACTTACAGGCAGTGTGGAGAGGAAGCAAAGCACGGCTCACCTCCGCTGAAGCGCAGTAAAGAAGCACATGGTGGCAATCATCAGAGGCGTGATAGCAAAACAGCAAAGCACAGGATGCCTCTAGGGCACCAGACAGCAACAAGCGAGGAACAAGACGCCTCCAAGGCCATGCCCTCAAAAAGCAAAGCACAGCAAACCTCCAGGAAAGCAGGAAGCAAAAGGCAAACGCAGCATTCCTCATGGGTGGTGAAGAAAGAAGCAGAGCACAACATTCCTCTGGGCCATCACAGCAAACAAGCAAAGCGCAGGATTCCTCCAGGGTAGCACAGGCAAAAAAGCAAAACTCAGAACTCCTCCAAAGAGGTGCAAGCAAAGAAGAAAATCATGGGAAACCTCCAGGGTAGTGCACGCGAAGAACCAAATGCAGGGCTCCTCCAAGCTGCAGGAGGGGATACAAATCATGGGACTCCTCCAGGGCAGTTCAGGCCAAGAATAAATCCACAGGACTCCTCCAAAGAGGTGCAGGCTAGGCAAAAAACCACAGGACTTCTCCAAAGGGAGGCAAAAGTAGAACTGATGTGCTGGACTTCTCCATGAATCTGGATGAGAATGCAGGACAACTCCGAGCGCAGCTCAGGAAAAGCAAAACTACAGGAATCCGCCAAGGTGGTGCAGCCAAGAATGCAGAGTGCTAGACTCCGCTTGGATATCACGGTGAAGAAGCCCGAAGCAGAGATCCTGCAGAGCATCATGGTAAAAAGCCAAGCGCAGGACTTCACCAGGCTGGTGCAGCAAAGAAGCAAAGCGCAGGACTTCTCCGAGGCGTTGCAGAGGAAGAAACGAACCTCTGGACTCCTGAAGGATTCTGCGGAAATGCAGCCAAGTGCAGGGATAGAAGCAAGCGCACAACTCCACGAGGCAGCGTGGGGACGAACCGAAGCACAGAAATCTTCCCAGGCAACACGAGCAACAATGAAGTGCTGCACTCCTCAAGGGCAGGATGGTAAAAAAGCCCAAACATGCAGGACTCCACCTGGGCAGCGCAGGGGATGAATCGAAGAGCAGGATGCAACGGGGCTCTCAGGGTGACAAAGCCTGCCTCCTGAGACCTGCTCGCTGGGCTTGACTCCCGAGCAGGACTGTGCACAGGACCCTGCTCCCAATTGCTGTCACAGAGCATGTGACCTGCTCTTGGGGGCGTCTAGCACTGTGCAAAACATCGTCCTGGGCAGCAGCACAGTAGAAAACAAGCCACAGTACAGGAAAACCAATACCTTACAAAATAGTCCTAAGATAACAGGCCATGCAATAAACAATACAAAGTACAAAACTACCAATGCAATACAAGCTTCGACACAGACAATACCAGGAAATACAATCTTCAATGCAAAATACAAAAGTAAATAATGTTCAAAAGAACCAAAGCACAGAAATCCTCCCAGGAAACACGAGCAACGACGAAGTGCTGCACTCCTCAAGGGTAGCATGGTAAGAAAGCCCAAACATGCAGGACTCCTCCTGGGCAGCGCAGGGGATGAATCCAAGAGCAGGATGCCACGGGGCTCTCAAGGTGACAAAGGCTGCCTCCCGAGACCTACTCGCTGGGCTTGACTCCCGAGCAGGACTGTGCACAGGACCCTGCTCCCAATTGCTGTCACAGAGCGTCTGACCTGCTCTTCGGGCCCTCTAGAACTGTGCAAAAAAAATCGTCCTGGGCAGCAGCACAGTAGAAAACAAGCCAAGGTGCAGGAAAACCCATACCTTACAAAATAGTCCTAAGATAACAGGCCATGCAATAAACAATACAAAGTACAAAACTACCAATGCAATACAAGCTTCGACACAGACAATACCAGGAAATACAATCTTCAATACAAAATACAAAAGCAAATAATATACAAAATAACTAGTAAACTTCAAAGCAAGGCGTAGTACTTACAGGCAGTGTGGAGAGGAAGCAAAGCACGGCTCACCTCCGCTGAAGCGCAGCAAAGAAACACATGGTGGCAATCATCAGGGGCGTGATGGCAAAACAGCAAAGCACAGGATGCCTCTAGGGCACCAGACAGCAACAAGCGAGGAACAAGACGCCTCCAAGGCCATGCCCTCAAAAAGCAAAGCACAGCAAACCTCCAGGAAAGCAGGAAGCAAAAGGCAAACGCAGCATTCCTCATGGGTGGTGAAGAAAGAAGCAGAGCACAACATTCCTCTGGGCCATCACAGCAAACAAGCAAAGCGCAGGATTCCTCCAGGGTAGCACAGGCAAAAAAGCAAAACTCAGAACTCCTCCAAAGAGGTGCAAGCAAAGAAGAAAATCATGGCAAACCTCCAGGGTAGTGCACGCGAAGAACCAAATGCAGGGCTCCTCCAAGCTGCAGGAGGGGAAACAAATCACAGGACTCCTCCAGGGCAGTTCAGGCCAAGAATAAATCCACAGGACTCCTCCAAAGAGGTGCAGGCTAGGCAAAAAACCAAAGGACTTCTCCAAAGGGAGGCAAAAGTAGAACTGATGTGCTGGACTTCTCCATGAATCTGGATGAGAATGCAGGACAACTCCGAGCGCAGCTCAGGAAAAACAAAACTACAGGACTCCTCCAAGGTGGTGCAGCTAAGAATGCAGAGTGCTAGACTCCGCTTGGATATCACGGTGAAGAAGCCCGAAGCAGAGATCCTGCAGAGCATCATGGTAAAAAGCCAAGCGCAGGACTTCACCAGGCTGATGCAGCAAAGAAGCAAAGCGCAGGACTTCTCCGAGGCGTTGCAGAGGAAGAAACGAACCTCTGGACTCCTGAAGGATTCTGCGGAAATGCAGCCAAGTGCAGGGATAGAAGCAAGCGCACAACTCCACGAGGCAGCGTGGGGACGAACCGAAGCACAGAAATCCTCCCAGGCAACACGAGCAACGATGAAGTGCTGGACTCCTCAAGGGCAGGATGGTAAAAAAGCCCAAACATGCAGGACTCCTCCTGGGCAGCGCAGGGGATGAATCGAAGAGCAGGATGCCACGGGGCTCTCAGGGTGACAAAGGTTGCCTCCCGAGACCTGCTCGCTGGGCTTGACTCCCGAGCAGGACTGTCCACAGGACCCTGCTCCCAATTGCTGTCACAGAGCATGTGACCTGCTCTTGGGGGCGTCTAGCACTGTGCAAATCATCGTCCTGGGCAGCAGCACAGTAGAAAACAAGCCACGGTACAGGAAAACCCATACCTTACAAAATAGTCCTAAGATAACAGGCCATGCAATAAACAATACAAAGTACAAAACTACCAATGCAATACAAGCTTCGACACAGACAATACCAGGAAATACAATCTTCAATGCAAAATACAAAAGTAAATAATATTCAAAAGAACCAAAGCACAGAAATCCTCCCAGGCAACACGAGCAAAGACGAAGTGCTGCACTCCTCAAGGGTAGCATGGTAAGAAAGCCCAAACATGCAGGACTCCTCCTGGGCAGCGCAGGGGATGAATCCAAGAGCAGGATGCAACGGGGCTCTCAAGGTGACAAAGGCTGCCTCCCGAGACCTGCTCGCTGGGCTTGACTCCCGAGCAGGACTGTGCACAGGACCCTGCTCCCAATTGCTGTCACAGAGCGTCTGACCTGCTCTTGGGGCCGTCTAGAACTGTGCAAAAAAAATCGTCCTGGGCAGCAGCACAGTAGAAAACAAGCCACGGTACAGGAAAACCCATACCTTACAAAATAGTCCTAAGATAACAGGCCATGTAATAAACAATACAAAGTACAAAACTACCAATGCAATACAAGCTTCGACACAGACAATACCAGGAAATACAATCTTCAATACAAAATACAAAAGCAAATAATATACAAAATAACTAGTAAACTTCAAAGCAAGGCGTAGTACTTACAGGCAGTGTGGAGAGGAAGCAAAGCACGGCTCACCTCCGCTGAAGCGCAGCAAAGAAGCACATGGTGGCAATCATCAGGGGCGTGATGGCAAAACAGCAAAGCACAGGATGCCTCTAGGGCACCAGACAGCAACAAGCGAGGAACAAGATGCCTCCAAGGCCATGCCGTCAAAAAGCAAAGCACAGCAAACCTCCAGGAAAGCAGGAAGCAAAAGGCAAACGCAGCATTCCTCATGGGTGGTGAAGAAAGAAGCAGAGCACAACATTCCTCTGGGCCATCACAGCAAACAAGCAAAGCGCAGGATTCCTCCAGGGTAGCACAGGCAAAAAAGCAAAACTCAGAACTCCTCCAAAGAGGTGCAAGCAAAGAAGAAAATCATGGGAAACCTCCAGGGTAGTGCACGCGAAGAACCAAATGCAGGGCTCCTCCAAGCTGCAGGAGGGGAAACAAATCACAGGACTCCTCCAGGGCAGTTCAGGCCAAGAATAAATCCACAGGACTCCTCCAAAGAGGTGCAGGCTAGGCAAAAAACCACAGGACTTCTCCAAAGGGAGGCAAAAGTAGAACTGATGTGCTGGACTTCTCCATGAATCTGGATGAGAATGCAGGACAACTCCGAGCGCAGCTCAGGAAAAACAAAACTACAGGACTCCTCCAAGGTGGTGCAGCCAAGAATGCAGAGTGCTAGACTCCGCTTGGATATCACGGTGAAGAAGCCCGAAGCAGAGATCCTGCAGAGCATCATGGTAAAAAGCCAAGCGCAGGACTTCACCAGGCTGGTGCAGCAAAGAAGCAAAGCGCAGGACTTCTCCGAGGCGTTGCAGAGGAAGAAACGAACCTCTGGACTCCTGAAGGATTCTGCGGAAATGCAGCCAAGTGCAGGGATAGAAGCAAGCGCACAACTCCACGAGGCAGCGTGGGGAAGAACCGAAGCACAGAAATCCTCCCAGGCAACACGAGCAACGATGAAGTGCTGGACTCCTCAAGGGCAGGATGGTAAAAAAGCCCAAACATGCAGGACTCCACCTGGGCAGCGCAGGGGATGAATCCAAGAGCAGGATGCAACGGGGCTCTCAAGGTGACAAAGGCTGCCTCCCGAGACCTGCTCGCTGGGCTTGACTCCCGAGCAGGACTGTGCACAGGACCCTGCTCCCAATTGCTGTCACAGAGCGTCTGACCTGCTCTTGGGGCCGTCTAGAACTGTAAAAAAAAAATCGTCCTGGGCAGCAGCACAGTAGAAAACAAGCCACGGTACAGGAAAACCCATACCTTACAAAATAGTCCTAAGATAACAGGCCATGCAATAAACAATACAAAGTACAAAACTACCAATGCAATACAAGCTTCGACACAGACAATACCAGGAAATACAATCTCAATGCAAAATACAAAAGTAAATAATATTCAAAAGAACCAAAGCACAGAAATCCTCCCAGGCAACACGAGCAACGACGAAGTGCTGCACTTCTCAAGGGTAGCATGGTAAGAAAGCCCAAACATGCAGGACTCCTCCTGGGCAGCGCAGGGGATGAATCCAAGAGCAGGATGCCACGGGGCTCTCAAGGTGACAAAGGCTGCCTCCCGAGACCTTCTCGCTGGGCTTGACTCCCGAGCAGGACTGTGCACAGGACCCTGCTCCCAATTGCTGTCACAGTGCGTCTGACCTGCTCTTGGGGGCGTCTAGAACTGTGCAAAAAAAATCGTCCTGGGCAGCAGCACAGTAGAAAACAAGCCACGGTGCAGGAAAACCCATACCTTACAAAATAGTCCTAAGATAACAGGCCATGCAATAAATAATACAAAGTACAGAACTACCAATGCAATACAAGCTTCGACACAGACAATACCAGGAAATACAATCTTCAATACAAAATACAAAAGCAAATAATATACAAAATAACTAGTAAACTTCAAAGCAAGGCGTAGTACTTACAGGCAGTGTGGAGAGGAAGCAAAGCACGGCTCACCTCCGCTGAAGCGCAGCAAAGAAGCACATGGTGGCAATCATCAGGGGCGTGATGGCAAAACAGCAAAGCACAGGGTGCCTCTAGGGCACCAGACAGCAACAAGCGAGGAACAAGACGCCTCCAAGGCCATGCCGTCAAAAAGCAAAGCACAGCAAACCTCCAGGAAAGCAGGAAGCAAAAGGCAAACGCAGCATTCCTCATGGGTGGTGAAGAAAGAAGCAGAGCACAACATTCCTCTGGGCCATCACAGCAAACAAGCAAAGCGCAGGATTCCTCCAGGGTAGCACAGGCAAAAAAGCAAAACTCAGAACTCCTCCAAAGAGGTGCAAGCAAAGAAGAAAATCATGGGAAACCTCCAGGGTAGTGCACGCGAAGAACCAAATGCAGGGCTCCTCCAAGCTGCAGGAGGGGAAACAAATCACAGGACTCCTCCAGGGCAGTTCAGGCCAAGAATAAATCCACAGGACTCCTCCAAAGAGGTGCAGGCTAGGCAAAAAACCACAGGACTTCTCCAAAGGGAGGCAAAAGTAGAACTGATGTGCTGGACTTCTCCATGAATCTGGATGAGAATGCAGGACAACTCCGAGCGCAGCTCAGGAAAAACAAAACTACAGGACTCCTCCAAGGTGGTGCAGCCAAGAATGCAGAGTGCTAAACTCCGCTTGGATATCACGATGAAGAAGCCCGAAGCAGAGATCCTGCAGAGCATCATGGTAAAAAGCCAAGCACAGGACTTCACCAGGCTGGTGCAGCAAAGAAGCAAAGCGCAGGACTTCTCCGAGGCGTTGCAGAGGAAGAAACGAACCTCTAGACTCCTGAAGGATTCTGCGGAAATGCAGCCAAGTGCAGGGATAGAAGCAAGCGCACAACTCCACGAGGCAGCGTGGGGAAGAACCGAAGCACAGAAATCCTCCCAGGCAACACGAGCAACGATGAAGTGCTGGACTCCTCAAGGGCAGGATGGTAAAAAAGCCCAAACATGCAGGACTCCACCTGGGCAGCGCAGGGGATGAATCCAAGAGCAGGATGCCACGGGGCTCTCAAGGTGACAAAGGCTGCCTCCCGAGACCTGCTCGCTGGGCTTGACTCCCGAGCAGGACTGTGCACAGGACCCTGCTCCCAATTGCTGTCACAGAGCATGTGACCTGCTCTTGGGGGCGTCTAGCACTGTGCAAAACATCGTCCTAGGCAGCAGCACAGTAGAAAACAAGCCACGGTACAGGAAAACCCATACCTTACAAAATAGTCCTAAGATAACAGGCCATGCAATAAACAATACAAAGTACAAAACTACCAATGCAATACAAGCTTCGACACAGACAATACCAGGAAATACAATCTTCAATACAAAATACAAAAGCAAATAATATACAAAATAACTAGTAAACTTCAAAGCAAGGCGTAGTACTTACAGGCAGTGTGGAGAGGAAGCAAAGCACGGCTCACCTCCGCTGAAGCGCAGCAAAGAAGCACATGGTGGCAATCATCAGGGGCGTGATGGCAAAACAGCAAAGCACAGGGTGCCTCTAGGGCACCAGACAGCAACAAGCGAGGAACAAGACGCCTCCAAGGCCATGCCGTCAAAAAGCAAAGCACAGCAAACCTCCAGGAAAGCAGGAAGCAAAAGGCAAACGCAGCATTCCTCATGGGTGGTGAAGAAAGAAGCAGAGCACAACATTCCTCTGGGCCATCACAGCAAACAAGCAAAGCGCAGGATTCCTCCAGGGTAGCACAGGCAAAAAAGCAAAACTCAGAACTCCTCCAAAGAGGTGCAAGCAAAGAAGAAAATCATGGGAAACCTCCAGGGTAGTGCACGCGAAGAACCAAATGCAGGGCTCCTCCAAGCTGCAGGAGGGGAAACAAATCACAGGACTCCTCCAGGGCAGTTCAGGCCAAGAATAAATCCACAGGACTCCTCCAAAGAGGTGCAGGCTAGGCAAAAAACCACAGGACTTCTCCAAAGGGAGGCAAAAGTAGAACTGATGTGCTGGACTTCTCCATGAATCTGGATGAGAATGCAGGACAACTCCGAGCGCAGCTCAGGAAAAACAAAACTACAGGACTCCTCCAAGGTGGTGCAGCCAAGAATGCAGAGTGCTAAACTCCGCTTGGATATCACGATGAAGAAGCCCGAAGCAGAGATCCTGCAGAGCATCATGGTAAAAAGCCAAGCACAGGACTTCACCAGGCTGGTGCAGCAAAGAAGCAAAGCGCAGGACTTCTCCGAGGCGTTGCAGAGGAAGAAACGAACCTCTAGACTCCTGAAGGATTCTGCGGAAATGCAGCCAAGTGCAGGGATAGAAGCAAGCGCACAACTCCACGAGGCAGCGTGGGGAAGAACCGAAGCACAGAAATCCTCCCAGGCAACACGAGCAACGATGAAGTGCTGGACTCCTCAAGGGCAGGATGGTAAAAAAGCCCAAACATGCAGGACTCCACCTGGGCAGCGCAGGGGATGAATCCAAGAGCAGGATGCCACGGGGCTCTCAAGGTGACAAAGGCTGCCTCCCGAGACCTGCTCGCTGGGCTTGACTCCCGAGCAGGACTGTGCACAGGACCCTGCTCCCAATTGCTGTCACAGAGCATGTGACCTGCTCTTGGGGGCGTCTAGCACTGTGCAAAACATCGTCCTAGGCAGCAGCACAGTAGAAAACAAGCCACGGTACAGGAAAACCCATACCTTACAAAATAGTCCTAAGATAACAGGCCATGCAATAAACAATACAAAGTACAAAACTACCAATGCAATACAAGCTTCGACACAGACAATACCAGGAAATACAATCTTCAATACAAAATACAAAAGCAAATAATATACAAAATAACTAGTAAACTTCAAAGCAAGGCGTAGTACTTACAGGCAGTGTGGAGAGGAAGCAAAGCACGGCTCACCTCCGCTGAAGCGCAGCAAAGAAGCACATGGTGGCAATCATCAGGGGCGTGATGGCAAAACAGCAAAGCACAGGGTGCCTCTAGGGCACCAGACAGCAACAAGCGAGGAACAAGACGCCTCCAAGGCCATGCCCTCAAAAAGCAAAGCACAGCAAACCTCCAGGAAAGCAGGAAGCAAAAGGCAAACGCAGCATTCCTCATGGGTGGTGAAGAAAGAAGCAGAGCACAACATTCCTCTGGGCCATCACAGCAAACAAGCAAAGCGCAGGATTCCTCCAGGGTAGCACAGGCAAAAAAGCAAAACTCAGAACTCCTCCAAAGAGGTGCAAGCAAAGAAGAAAATCATGGCAAACCTCCAGGGTAGTGCACGCGAAGAACCAAATGCAGGGCTCCTCCAAGCTGCAGGAGGGGAAACAAATCACAGGACTCCTCCAGGGCAGTTCAGGCCAAGAATAAATCCACAGGACTCCTCCAAAGAGGTGCAGGCTAGGCAAAAAACCACAGGACTTCTCCAAAGGGAGGCAAAAGTAGAACTGATGTGCTGGACTTCTCCATGAATCTGGATGAGAATGCAGGACAACTCCGAGCGCAGCTCAGGAAAAACAAAACTACAGGACTCCTCCAAGGTGGTGCAGCCAAGAATGCAGAGTGCTAGACTCCGCTTGGATATCACGGTGAAGAAGCCCGAAGCAGAGATCCTGCAGAACATCATGGTAAAAAGCCAAGCGCAGGACTTCACCAGGCTGGTGCAGCAAAGAAGCAAAGCGCAGGATTCTCCGAGGCGTTGCAGAGGAAGAAACGAACCTCTAGACTCCTGAAGGATTCTGCGGAAATGCAGCCAAGTGCAGGGATAGAAGCAAGCGCACAACTCCACGAGGCAGCGTGGGGAAGAACCGAAGCACAGAAATCCTCCCAGGCAACACGAGCAACGATGAAGTGCTGGACTCCTCAAGGCAGGATGGTAAAAAAGCCCAAACATGCAGGACTCCACCTGGGCAGCGCAGGGGATGAATCCAAGAGCAGGATGCCACGGGGCTCTCAAGGTGACAAAGGCTGCCTCCCGAGACCTGCTCGCTGGGCTTGACTCCCGAGCAGGACTGTGCACAGGACCCTGCTCCCAATTGCTGTCACAGAGCATGTGACCTGCTCTTGGGGGCGTCTAGCACTGTGCAAAACATCGTCTTAGGCAGCAGCACAGTAGAAAACAAGCCACGGTACAGGAAAACCCATACCTTACAAAATAGTCCTAAGATAACAGGCCATGCAATAAACAATACAAAGTACAAAACTACCAATGCAATACAAGCTTCGACACAGACAATACCAGGAAATACAATCTTCAATACAAAATACAAAAGCAAATAATATACAAAATAACTAGTAAACTTCAAAGCAAGGCGTAGTACTTACAGGCAGTGTGGAGAGGAAGCAAAGCACGGCTCACCTCCGCTGAAGCGCAGCAAAGAAGCACATGGTGGCAATCATCAGGGGCGTGATGGCAAAACAGCAAAGCACAGGATGCCTCTAGGGCACCAGACAGCAACAAGCGAGGAACAAGACGCCTCCAAGGCCATGCCGTCAAAAAGCAAAGCACAGCAAACCTCCAGGAAAGCAGGAAGCAAAAGGCAAACGCAGCATTCCTCATGGGTGGTGAAGAAAGAAGCAGAGCACAACATTCCTCTGGGCCATCACAGCAAACAAGCAAAGCGCAGGATTCCTCCAGGGTAGCACAGGCAAAAAAGCAAAACTCAGAACTCCTCCAAAGAGGTGCAAGCAAAGAAGAAAATCATGGGAAACCTCCAGGGTAGTGCACGCGAAGAACCAAATGCAGGGCTCCTCCAAGCTGCAGGAGGGGAAACAAATCACAGGACTCCTCCAGGGCAGTTCAGGCCAAGAATAAATCCACAGGACTCCTCCAAAGAGGTGCAGGCTAGGCAAAAAACCACAGGACTTCTCCAAAGGGAGGCAAAAGTAGAACTGATGTGCTGGACTTCTCCATGAATCTGGATGAGAATGCAGGACAACTCCGAGCGCAGCTCAGGAAAAACAAAACTACAGGACTCCTCCAAGGTGGTGCAGCCAAGAATGCAGAGTGCTAGACTCCGCTTGGATATCACGGTGAAGAAGCCCGAAGAAGAGATCCTGCAGAGCATCATGGTAAAAAGCCAAGCGCAGGACTTCACCAGGCTGGTGCAGCAAAGAAGCAAAGCGCAGGACTTCTCCGAGGCGTTGCAGAGGAAGAAACGAACCTCTGGACTCCTGAAGGATTCTGCGGAAATGCAGCCAAGTGCAGGGATAGAAGCAAGCGCACAACTCCACGAGGCAGCGTGGGGAAGAACCGAAGCACAGAAATCCTCCCAGGCAACACGAGCAACGATGAAGTGCTGCACTCCTCAAGGGCAGGATGGTAAAAAAGCCCAAACATGCAGGACTCCTCCTGGGCAGCGCAGGGGATGAATCCAAGAGCAGGATGCCACGGGGCTCTCAAGGTGACAAAGGCTGCCTCCCGAGACCTGCTCGCTGGGCTTGACTCCCGAGCAGGACTGTGCACAGGACCCTGCTCCCAATTGCTGTCACAGAGCGTCTGACCTGCTCTTGGGGCCGTCTAGAACTGTAAAAAAAAAATCGTCCTGGGCAGCAGCACAGTAGAAAACAAGCCACGGTACAGGAAAACCCATACCTTACAAAATAGTCCTAAGATAACAGGCCATGCAATAAACAATACAAAGTACAAAACTACCAATGCAATACAAGCTTCGACACAGACAATACCAGGAAATACAATCTTCAATACAAAATACAAAAGCAAATAATATACAAAATAACTAGTAAACGTCAAAGCAAGGCGTAGTACTTACAGGCAGTGTGGAGAGGAAGCAAAGCACGGCTCACCTCCGCTGAAGCGCAGCAAAGAAGCACATGGTGGCAATCATCAGGGGCGTGATGGCAAAACAGCAAAGCACAGGGTGCCTCTAGGGCACCAGACAGCAACAAGCGAGGAACAAGACGCCTCCAAGGCCATGCCGTCAAAAAGCAAAGCACAGCAAACCTCCAGGAAAGCAGGAAGCAAAAGGCAAACGCAGCATTCCTCATGGGTGGTGAAGAAAGAAGCAGAGCACAACATTCCTCTGGGCCATCACAGCAAACAAGCAAAGCGCAGGATTCCTCCAGGGTAGCACAGGCACAAAAGCAAAAATCAGAACTCCTCCAAAGAGGTGCAAGCAAAGAAGAAAATCATGGCAAACCTCCAGGGTAGTGCACGCGAAGAACCAAATGCAGGGCTCCTCCAAGCTGCAGGAGGGGAAACAAATCACAGGACTCCTCCAGGGCAGTTCAGGCCAAGAATAAATCCACAGGACTCCTCCAAAGAGGTGCAGGCTAGGCAAAAAACCACAGGACTTCTCCAAAGGGAGGCAAAAGTAGAACTGATGTGCTGGACTTCTCCATGAATCTGGATGAGAATGCAGGACAACTCCGAGCGCAGCTCAGGAAAAACAAAACTACAGGACTCCTCCAAGGTGGTGCAGCCAAGAATGCAGAGTGCTAGACTCCGCTTGGATATCACGGTGAAGAAGCCCGAAGCAGAGATCCTGCAGAGCATCATGGTAAAAAGCCAAGCGCAGGACTTCACCAGGCTGGTGCAGCAAAGAAGCAAAGCGCAGGACTTCTCCGAGGCGTTGCAGAGGAAGAAACGAACCTCTGGACTCCTGAAGGATTCTGCGGAAATGCAGCCAAGTGCAGGGATAGAAGCAAGCGCACAACTCCACGAGGCAGCGTGGGGAAGAACCGAAGCACAGAAATCCTCCCAGGCAACACGAGCAACGATGAAGTGCTGGACTCCTCAAGGGCAGGATGGTAAAAAAGCCCAAACATGCAGGACTCCTCCTGGGCAGCGCAGGGGATGAATCCAAGAGCAGGATGCCACGGGGCTCTCAAGGTGACAAAGGCTGCCTCCCGAGACCTGCTCGCTGGGCTTGACTCCCGAGCAGGACTGTGCACAGGACCCTGCTCCCAATTGCTGTCACAGAGCATGTGACCTGCTCTTGGGGGCGTCTAGCACTGTGCAAAACATCGTCCTAGGCAGCAGCACAGTAGAAAACAAGCCACGGTGCAGGAAAACCCATACCTTACAAAATAGTCCTAAGATAACAGGCCATGCAATAAACAATACAAAGTACAAAACTACCAATGCAATACAAGCTTCGACACAGACAATACCAGGAAACACAATCTTCAATACAAAATACAAAAGCAAATAATATACAAAATAACTAGTAAACTTCAAAGCAAGGCGTAGTACTTACAGGCAGTGTGGAGAGGAAGCAAAGCACGGCTCACCTCCGCTGAAGCGCAGCAAAGAAGCACATGGTGGCAATCATCAGGGGCGTGATGGCAAAACAGCAAAGCACAGGGTGCCTCTAGGGCACCAGACAGCAACAAGCGAGGAACAAGACGCCTCCAAGGCCATGCCGTCAAAAAGCAAAGCACAGCAAACCTCCAGGAAAGCAGGAAGCAAAAGGCAAACGCAGCATTCCTCATGGGTGGTGAAGAAAGAAGCAGAGCACAACATTCCTCTGGGCCATCACAGCAAACAAGCAAAGCGCAGGATTCCTCCAGGGTAGCACAGGCAAAAAAGCAAAACTCAGAACTCCTCCAAAGAGGTGCAAGCAAAGAAGAAAATCATGGCAAACCTCCAGGGTAGTGCACGCGAAGAACCAAATGCAGGGCTCCTCCAAGCTGCAGGAGGGGAAACAAATCACAGGACTCCTCCAGGGTGGCTTAATGTTAGAAGAAAACCACAGGACTTCTACAGTGTTAGACCGGGGATGAAGTGATGCACGGTACTCCTCTAAATATCTTGATGAGAAGGAAGGCGCTGGACACCTCCAGGCATTGCTGAGAAGCAAATATAGCCCTGGGTAACTCCAGAGTCTTGGAGGCGAATAAGTAAAGCATTGGTACAAGCTTCAAGGTTGTGCAGGTGGTGATCCACAGGACAGGATGACTCAAAGATGTTTTAGATGGAGAAAAGCACTGGACTCCTCCAGGCAGAACAGGTGAAGAAGGAAAGCACTGGACTCCTCCAATGTCCTGTAGGAGAAGTGAAGCATTGGAAACCTCTAGGGTGGCACAGGTGAAGAAGTGAAGTGAGGGAGTCCTCCAAGTTACGACAGCAGGTATGCAAAGCCTGCACTCTTTTGAGGTTGTGTGGTGAAAAATAAAGTGAAGCAAACCACTAGCACAGCAGTGCGTACAAGCTAAACGCCGCACACCTTTGAGCACTGAAGTGAGGAAGCGAAGCACTGTACTTCTCCACAGCATCGTGACAAAAATGCCAAGCACAGCATTCCTCCAGGGTGTTTCAGCCAGGAAGCAAGCTGATGCACTCAGAAAGGTGAAAAAATGATGCCCTCCGAAACAGCCTGGCGGTGATGTCCTCCTCCAGAGCCATACAGGTATATATATGATCCTCACATGCTTCAAAACTTGTGTGGGCAATCCTTGATTGTGGGAACCCTGCAACACAGGAGTGGAATAGCTACTTCTATTCCTGTTTAGAAATTCCTAGGCATCAACTATACACCAATCCTTACAGACTCATAACATCAGTCAGTCCAAGCAACTATTGTCAAAGTCCTTGAGCTCATCTTTATTCATCATCCTCTGGGAGTTCCCGTGTACGTCCTCATTTCTCCCTCATTTTCCTGTGCCTATAAATCCCACTGCACTTTCCCGAAATGGAATCACTGCCTTCGTGTAGCTTGACTAGATGGGGACTGATGGGGACCCAAATGCCACACCAAATTCCTGGACCCCTGCTATTTATTGCACATAGACTACTCAGCTCTGCAGCTGACCACTTAATGCTGCCTAAAGAGCTTTCATCCGAAATAGGTGGCACCTGTGCAGGGGCACAACCAACTTCTCTGCCTTTGAAGAAACTTGCAACTCACAGAAGGCCCTGTCTGGCCAAGAAACAAGTTGGCTCTCTAAACATTCCCCTCAGCCCCTTCAAATGGCTGCCTGGAGAGAGAGCTCCTCTCTCACTCAGGAGCCACTTCCCTACTCGTCACCCTCACCTCACCCTTGCTGCTTGCCTGCTACCCAAGAGATACACAAGCAGCACAAAAAGCACAAAGCAGCACATCTGTGGCAATGCAGGAGGGTCAGCGGAGCTCCTCATGCTGATGCCAAAAGACATTCAGACAGCAGAGAATGGGCAAATGGACAAAATAGTTTGGACTATGTCCTTGCTGTCCATCTATAGTCTGAACAGAGCTCAACAGTCTGCTTACTGCCCACACTCAGAAGAGTCTGGATGAGGTTTCTGCATCTGTGAATGGGGTATAAAAAACTGGGAAACAGAAAAGCCTCACATCGCTTAGCTGAAGCTTTCTTAATTTCAGTTACATTAACTGCAGGTCTTGTGTATTACACACATAGAACAAGACCCACATTGCCTGAGTAAGGCAGTTGCTGTCCAGATACAAAATACACACAGCTAGGACACCATCAACAATATCTTCGTACGCAAAGAACATACAAAGAAAACATGCAGCAAGTGTAGACAGAATATATATGGCTGGGCATACAGAGGACATGCATGTTAACATACATCTTTTGAGAATATAGATACACACCCACACACATTCTTTATAAAACATCCACAGAAGCTATATACTCGATCACCAGGAAAGAAGAGACATTCAGAAGAGACATTCTCTGTGCATAAAAAACTACACACATAGGAAGCATAAGCACACTGTTCTCTCTATACGTACGCTCTTTACACAGAACACCGCATACAGAGAATATCCATTATAGACATACAACTTGTCAGTTGTGTACATACTGCACAAAACAGATAGGTGAGAGGAAGCTATGCTTCATGTCTTTATGTTCAACAGATGCTGTCTTTTCATGGAACACAGGCAAGGGAGGAAGGGCATTTCTGTGTGTGGAGTGTAGGCTGTCCTGACTTGGGACACATGCACGTGCATACACATACTTTACACATAGACAGAGACAGCAGAAAAGCACATGTTTTTCTGTCTGTATAGAGCTCATGGATTGCTCTTGCATAGGATGTGTAGTAGCTGCATGTAGGGATCATAGAAAGAGTAAGGCTTTTCAGTCTTCTCTTTAAAATACAGGCAAGGTGATAAGAGGTTTTCCATCTGCATAGAGAAGACATGGGCTATATGTAACACACTTACACAGAAAGGCAGTGCCTCACCTGACTCTACACCTACTGTCTACCACCTGTGCACACACATAACACCCACAACAATGGGAGGCTTTTCTGTTGCTACACGGAATACGTACTGTCCTCCTTGAGACTACGCATGGACAGGCAAAGCTAGGCTTGCTTTCTCAGTATGGAGCACAGACCAGGATATACTCTGCCTAACAGAAAAGAGATGGTGAGGATTTTCTCTCCGCATACAGACTGTATGGCAGCTATAGACAGACCGTATGCAGGCAAAGCATTTCTAGTTATAGACCAGACACTGCCTAGGCCAAACCAGGGCTTTTTGCTCGGCTCACACGGTGTATGCTGGCTGTATAGAGAACAGAAAAACAACAGAAAGATGAGCTGGGGCAATACTTTTCTGTCACCACACAAACTATAAAGTACCTGCATGGAGAATACACATGGAAAGCACTCCATATCACTTTTCTATCAGGACACAGAAAGAATTCTAGTTAGAGTAGAAACAGGCTAGGTGAAGCAGGGCTTTCAGACCTATCCCCATGGGAAGTGTTGGGAGGCTATGGGGAGGACAGGGTGGTCTCTCTGTACATCAGGCACACTCTGCCTAGAGGAGCACATGAACATGGCAGGCAAGGCTTTTCCCCTTGAAAAGCAAAGACGTGCTGCAGGCAGGTAGCAAAGATGGGATTCTACTGCCTGTATGGGGAATACAGGCTGTCTAGAGAGCAGAGAGAAGTCTCTGTTCTTAGAACATGTCCTGCTGGTCTGCACAACAGATCCAGAGGGTCAAGAGAAGGTGGAGTGCTCCGGTCTGTGGCAATACGGGAGGGTGAGGTATGGCAAGGCTGCTGGGAGGGTAACAGTTATCAGAGACTTCCTCTGGCAGCTGGGGAGAGGCACCCTTCTGCCAACTGAGCCTGAAGTGTCAAGTGGCTTGAAGCTCACAGGATGATTGTGCACACAATGCTTCAAGAAAGCTGATGAAGCTCATACATCCCCCATCCCACAGGTGTGGCATTGGGACAAGCCCTGTCACGCTCTCTCCCACCCCCAGATCACGACTAGGACACTCTGGCCAGGACACTCTGGCCAGATGGGTGGGAGTGGCTGAAACTTCCAGCCTCCTGAGACACCCTGGTCTGGCTCTCTCTTGGAGGGGTTTAGAGCACCAGCATCCCAGCAGGAAGACTCAATATGCATCACCTTCCTCTCTCCCTTCTCCCCATCTGCTGGAGGTGATTTTCCAGCACACTGCCCTGCACACAACTGTGAGGCCACCTGAAATCTGAGAGGCTGCCTCTGATATCAGGCCTTCGTTGCATGCCTCATCATCACAAAGGGAGAGGGGACCAGTTTGCTAACCAGGACCCTCACTAAACACAGGCGCCACAAAAGCTGGCACAGGCACCAAAGCACAGCTCCACCAGGCAAAAGCTGGCCATGTTCAGCTACAGTTCCTCCCTGGGCCTTTCCCTCCCACAGAAACAAGCAACCACCGTCAGCTAAACGTATTTTCACCCTGTTGGTCAGGATACCCAGGACCTCAATGAGCTGGTCTGACTCTTGGACACTCTCTGATTCACAGACAGCCCCATTCATGTCAAAGAGGAAAATCTTTCTATAAACTTTACAGAAATCTACACACAGAGATCAGTATTTACAGGTTATATAACACGCCAAGACTTTTACACAAGTGCCATTCATAAAAGCAGCCCCATTGAAATACAACTGCAGACAGAACTGCACTGCAAGCACAGAGAGCCCCATAGAGTAAAGGGAAAGCACATTTACCCAGGACAAATGTCTTTGGGTGACTCGAGTGTGATGTTGCTCTGCAAACATCCACAACAACTAAAAAACTGGCCACAGGCCTCCCCACCCAAAACAAATGCTCCTCCTTTGCTTTTCTTGAATTCAGAAAACTACCACAACACCTTTTCCATCAAGCTCGAGAAACTGGGCAGTGCTAGAATTGAGCCTGCTCAGGACACTCCTGCTTGGCTCCTGGGTGCCATACAAGGCCACGTGGATTTCCCAAGACAGGACCCTTCTAACCATGCCCAGCCTAAGAAGACTGGGGCTCCCCGACTAAAAAGCCCTTGCTGATTTCTCCATCCACTACAGCCAGTTGACTGCATGAACCGTGCTTCATTTATTCCACACAAAGAAGCGTGTGTGAAAGACACCTTTGGAATGTGCATTTATGAACCTTGTTACCTGCCACTTGTGTCAATTCGAAAGCCATAACTACCCCCTCAGGGTCCCAATGGTAAGGGCGGGCAGCCAAGAGCTCTCTAGAGCTGGAATCAGGCAGCACCCAAGGTCACCAGCCGCTCCAGAGCTCAACATCTCACCTGCTGGCACCTCACCCTTCAAACACCCACCGGGACACCCACCGGGACACCCACCAGGACACGGACCTTCCACACATACCTTCCACACTCCAGCACAGCAGCGTGGACGCTGGGCCTCGAGGCAGCCGCTCACCAACTGCTCCCTGCAACTGCCCGCGGCCCCGGCAACCACCATGCACTCACTCGCTGTCGCACGGCCCCGCCCCATTGGCCACGGCCTCAACGCCTCTGGGCACAGCCAATGCGAGCGCCCCGGCACCCGGTGCAGGCCGACAGTGCTGCAGCCCCGCTGGCCCCGCGCCTCCTGCCTGCCCTGGCCCTGCCCGGCCCGACACAGCCCCGAGGTGACACAGGATGGGACAGGACGAGCCACCTGCCCAGCAGGACACAGCCCACACACGGGCGAGCAGGAGGGCTCGGGCTGCACAAAGCTCAGAGCATGAGGTCCCAGGCCATGACACTTTTCCTTCCCCTCAGCTTTCCCCGCCCCCTCCAGAGGAGCCTCATCCCAACAACAAGATGGCTGCAGGGGCCCTGCAAACACATGGCATGGGCATTGCAGAAGGCACCATGGCCACAAAGTCCTCCTCTCAAAGGAGGACTGTCAACAAAGTGACAATCACAGCGTGTCTCTCCTTTAGAAGGTGCACCCATCGCTTGTGATGAATCATGCTACAATCAGGGATCTGGTGCCTGGAAGAGATGAGTGGGGGTGGCTATACTTATTTTCACCCTGTTGGTGAGGGCACCCAGGACCTCAATGAGCTGCTCTGACTCTTGAACACTCCTTAATCCACAGACAGCCCCCTTCCAGGTCAAACCAAAAAATCTTCCTGTAAATTTTACAGAAATCTCAGGCTTACATCCTGCAGCCTTGGTGTCCGTTTCTGATGATTCCTATTTAATAAGGACTGTTTGTTTATCATCAGGAATAAAGAAAAAATGGAAGAGATCCGTGTAATTGTCTTTAAAAATCTAAAATGATGCGGCAAAGAAATATACAGTCATTTAATAGATTGGGTTGGAAGGGACCTTAAAGATCATAGCATCATAGAATAACCAGGTTGGAAGAGGCCCACTGGATCATCAAGTCCAACCATTCCTATCAAACACTAAGCCATGCCCCTTAGCACCTCGTCCACCCGTCCCTTAGACTCCTCCTGGGAAGGTGACTCAACCACCTCCCTGGGCAGCCTCTGCCAGGGACCAATGACCCTTTCTGTGAAAAATTTTTGCCTAATGTCCAGTCTAAATCTCCCCTGGTGGAGCTTGAGGCCATTCCCTCTCGTCCTGTCCCCTGTCACTTGGGAGAAGAGGCCAGCTCCCTCCTCTCTACAACCTCGTTTCAGGTAGTTGTAGAGAGCAATGAGGTCTCCCCTCAGCCTCCTCTTCTCCAGGCTAAACAACCCCAGCTCTCTCAGCCGTTCCTCATAAGGCCTGTTCTCCAGCCCCTTCACCTGCTTCGTTGCTCTTCTCTGGACTCGCTCCAGAGCCTCAACATCCTTCTTGTGGTGAGGGGCGCAGAACTGAACACAGTATTCAAGAAGCGGTCTCGCCAGTGCCGAGTACAGAGGGAGAATAACCTCCCTGGACCTGCTGGTCACGCCGTTTCTGATACAAGCCAAGATGCCATTGGCCTTCTTGGCCACCTGGGCACACTGCTGGCTCATGTTCAGTCGGCTGTCAACCAACACCCCCAGGTCCCTCTCCTCCAGGCAGCTTTCTAGACAGACTTCCCCTAGTCTGTAGCACTGCATAGGGTTGTTGTGCCCCAAGTGCAGGACCCGGCACTTGGCCTTGTTAAACCTCATGCCATTGGACTCTGCCCAGCGGTCCAGCCTCTTCAGATCCCTTTGCAGGGCCTCCCTACCCTCCAGCAGATCAACACATCCACCCAGCTTAGTGTCATCTGCAAACTTGCTAAGGGTGCACTCGATGCCTTCATCCAGGTCATTGATAAAGACATTGAATGGGGCTGGACCCAGCACTGAGCCCTGGGGAACCCCACTTGTAACTGGCCTCCAGCTGGAGTTAACTCCATTTCCCACCACTCTCTGGGCCCGGCCATCCAAGCAGTTTTCCACCCAGGAGAGTGTGCGTCTGTCCAGGCCAGAGGCTGACCGTTTCTCAAGCAGAATGCTGTGAGAAACTGTGTCAAAGGCTTTACTGAAGTCCAGGAAGACCACATCCACAGCCTTTCCCTCATCCAGCAGCCGAGTCACTTGGTCATAGAAGGCGATCAGGTTAGTTTGGCAAGACCTGCCTTTCATGAACCTGTGTTTACAGGGCCTGATCACCCAGTTCTCTTGCATGTGCTTCATGATAGCACTCAAGATCACCTGCTCCATGACTTTCCCTGGCACTGAGGTCAGACTGACAGGCCTGTAGTTTTCTGGGTCCTCCCTGCGACCCTTCTTGTAGATGGGCACAACATCAGCCAACCTCCAGTCCAGTGGAACTTCCCCAGTCTTCCAGGACCGTTGGAAGATGATGGAAAGGGGTTTGGCCAGCACATCCGCCAGCTCCTTCAATACCCTTGGATGAATCCCATCCGGCCCCATAGACTTGTGGGTGTCTAGCTGGGCTAGCAAGGCTCTGACCACCTCCTCTTGGATCATGGGAGCCTCGTTTTGCTCCTCTAGCTCCTGGGTTTGTACACAGATGGAACGACTTTCTTTACAATTAAAGACTGAGGCAAAGAAGGCATTAAGTACCTCAGCCTTTTCCTCATCCCCTGTCACTGTTGTTCCTTCTGCGTCCAATAGGGACCGTATGGTCTCCCTAGTCCTCCTTTTATTATTTATATATTTATAGAAAGATTTTTTGTTATCTTTCACAGACTTTGCCAATCTGATTTCTAGTTGAACCTTAGCCCTTCTGATTTTTTCTCTACACAATCTCACTTCCCTCCTGTAGTCCACCCAAGAGGCCTGTCCCCTCTTCCAGAGCCCATAAACATTTCTCTTCTTCTTGATATCCCTCAAGATCTCTCTGTTCAACCAAGCTGGTTTTCTCCCCTGCCGGCTTTTTTTACGGAACATGGGGATGGCTTTCTCCTGAGCGGCTAGGATTTCCTTTCTGAAGAGCTCCCAGCCCTCCTGGGCTCCCTTGCCCTTAAGTACTGTCTCCCATGAGACTTTGCCAACCAGCCTTCTGAAGAGTTCAAAGTCTGCCCTCCGGAAATTTCATGCTGCTGTCCTACTAACCACCCTCTTCACTTCACCTAGAACACAAAACCCTATCATCTCATGATCACTTTGTCCTAGGCGTCCACCTACTGCCACATCTCCCACAAGGCCTTCTTTGTTCACAAACAGCAGGTCCAGGAGGGCACCCTGCCTTGTTGATTCATTCACCAGCTGCGCAAGGAAGTTGTCTTCCACGCACTCCAGGAACCTCCTAGACTACTTCCTTTCTGCTCTATTGTACTTCCAGCAGATATCAGGAAGATTGAAGTCTCCCACAGGAATGAGAGGCATTGATCTAGAAATTAACCCCAGCTGTTTATGGAAGAGCTCATCAGCTGCTTCTCCTTGGCTGGGTGGTCTGTAACAGACTCCCATCACAAAATCTACCTTCTGGTGGGCTCCTCTGATTTTAACCCACAGGCACTCAATCTCCTCATCAGCACAATCTATCTCAACCGTGTCCAAGTCCTCCCTTACAAAGAGGGCTACCCCACCTCCTCTCCTACCCTTCCTATCCCGCCTGAAGAGTTTGTACCCCACCACAGCTGCACTCCAGTTCTATGAGTCGTCCCACCACGTTTCCGTGATGGCAACGACATCATAGGCTCCTTGCCCTACGACAGCTTCCAGCTCTTCCTTCTTATTCCCCATGCTGCATGCATTGGTGTAAATGCACTTGGGCTGAGCTGCTGAGCCTTCAGCCCTCTTAGAGGGAACAGAGCTCGTTCCCAATTGCCTGGTAACTGGAGTAGCTAGCACCAGAGTGCCCGTATCTCCCTTAGCACCACCAGGTGTGTTCTCCCCCACTTTTTGTATGGTGATGTACTGGTGGTCCTCACCAGCACACCCTCTCTGAATCACCATTGCCCCACGTCCAGGCTTGTTCCTGTCTAGCCTGGTCTTAAGCCCCTCCCCCTTCACATCTAGTTTAAAGCTCGATTTATGAGCTTAGCTAGGTTTTTAGCAAGGGCTTTAGCCCCCCTAGGAGACACACGTGTCCCATCCTTAGCAACAAAGCCTGGGGGTGCGTGAGCCACCCCATGATCAAAGAAGCCAAAGCCCCTCTCCTCACACCAGGCTCGGAGCCAGGCATTAATCGAATTCTTCTTCCTGACTTCCAGCTCCTCTCTATTTAGCCTTGGGATGGAGCAGAAGACTATTTGTGCCCCAGAGCCCTCCATCACTTTCCCAATGGCCCTGAAGTCTTTCTTGATGGTTTTGGTCTTTCTGTTTACTAGATCATCGTTACCATTTTGGACTACTGTCAGAGGATAGTAGTCTGTCTCGTGGACCAGGGAAGGAAGTTTTCTAGCTACCTCCTTCCCTGATGCCCCCGGTAAGCAGCAGAGCTCTCTGTGGAGCGGGTCCGGTCTGCAAATGGGTCCCTCCGTTCCTTTTAGGAGGGAGTCCCCTACAACAATCACCCTCCTCTTCTTCTTAACGGAGGATGTTTTTATCTTTTTCTGAGGATGGTGCTGCCTAGGGAAGGATTCTAGGCTGTGGGAGCCATCATCCTCATCCTCAGGGTTGGATTCCACCTGCAGCACCTGGTACGTGTTCACCAGGGGGATCTGGGGTTTTGCTGTCTGGGTGAGGGGAGCAGGTTTCCTTCGTCTGGCAGGAACTTGCTGCCATTCCCCATCTCTTGTTCCCCCAACCTTGCAGTTTGCAGGTGGATGGTGTTTGGACACACCAGCTCCAGCAGGCTGCTGAGTTAGCGAGAGGGCACTACTCCACTGGTCTATCTCCCTCTCACACTCCCTGATGGTCCTCAGCCTCTTTACCTCCTCCCTTAACTCCTCCACCATGCGAAGGAGTTCCCCGACTCGAGCGCAGCTTTCACAAGTGGAGCCAGTAACAGAGGCACAAGCTGGTGTGGGAGCGGGGCACTGCCTGCAGCCCAGGGTCTGGGTTGCTGCATTCACCCCCTGTAATCATCCAGTTCCAACCCCCATGCCATGGTCAGGGATACCTCTCACCAGATCAGGCTGCCCAAGGCCCCGTCCAATCTGGCCTTGAACACCTCCAGGGATAGGGCTTCCGCAACTCCCCTGGGCAGCCTCTTCTAGTGTTCCACCACTCCCACGGTGAAGAAATTCTTCCTCATGTCTAGCCCAAATCTGCACCTCTCCAGTTCATACCCCTCGTCCTATCATTACAAGCCTTTGTGTACAGTCTCTCCCCTGCTTTCCTGTAGCCCCTTTCAGGTACTGGAAGGCCTCTATGAAGTCTTCTTGAGACTTCTCTCCTCCAGGCTGAACAACCTCAACTCTCTCAGCCTGTACTCATAGCAGAGATGTTCCAGCCCTCTGATCATCCTTGTAGCCCTCCTCTGGACCCTTTTCAGCAGTTCCATATCCTTCTTATGCTGGGGATTCCAGAACTGGACACGCTACTCCAGATGAGGTTTCACAAGAGAGGAAGAGAAAGGCAGAATCACCTCCCTCGACCTGCTGGCCACGCTTCTTTTGATGCAGCCCAGGATACGGTTGGCCTTCTGGGCCGTAAGCACACACTGCCAGCTCATATTGAGCTTCTCATCAATCAGCACCTCCAAGTCCTCTGCAGGGCTGTTCTCAATCACATCATCCCTCATCTTATATTGAAACTGCAAGTTGCCCTGACCCAGGTGTAACACCTTGCACTTGGCCTTGTTGAACCTCATGAGGTTCACACGGCCCCGCTTCTTCAGCTTGTACGAAAACCCACGTAATGGATTACTCCCCATGGATTGTGTTGAGGACAAGGAGGGATGGGCTTGAAATGAAGCAAAGGAAATGCAGTTGAGGTGTTATGCAAGGAGAATTCAGAGGCAATTTGAGAGATATCAATGCTATCATGACTTAAAAGAAGGCGAGAAGGAATTATGGTTTGCACCTTATAATGCAAGGAAAAGAAAGCTTGAAAGGAAGTTCTCAGTTGGCAAATAGAAAACAAAGGGATGTAGTTCTTCACACCTCATACAGTTGAGCTCTGGAATGGTCTGCAGTCCTTGTAGGTGCCAAACAGATACGTTTGCTTTTGCAGTTAGGTATCTGACTGGGCCCACCAGTGATTAAAATCTGTTTGAACTTTCAATGTAAAGGCTAGTAGCTCCTAAGAGTAGCTTAAAGAGCCATTCACAGGACACCACTACAGGATACAGAGTGTTTCTGCTTGAGGAAGGTTGTGGCCACAGAAAGCATCAGACCTTGTGGAATACACCAACTGGATTCTTTCTGTATGAAACAGCTTTGTTAGCCACCGGCCAACAGAAACTGATATTCTCCAAATGCAGAACAGCTGCCTATTGTGAATGTTTAGATTTTCAACATACACAATCTTTGAGAGAAACTTAAGACACACAATTGGCAGAAGATTATCCTGCAGCCAAAAGCAGCCCAATGCCACTTTGCAGAAATATCCATTTTATTTTAAGCACGCAACATTTTGCCACCCAACTGAAACCCCTGAGTGTCCAAAAACCTGCCAAACTCCCATGACTCTAGTCATCTGCTTACAAACATAATAAAACATTTCAACTCAAAGCAGACCAAATGTCTTTCTAGAAAGATCAGTTAAGTGCTGAATATGCTGAAGGCAACATCTTTCAACAAAGTCTTTCAAAATCAGAGATGCCCTTACATGTTTTTCCCAC